>NC_041731.1:71009154-71653216 GCF_004115215.2 Ornithorhynchus anatinus | reverse complement strand
CCATATTTTTACTAAGAAAAGTCTATGGATACACTACCAGAATGGTTGCAGGTGGAGGTGGGCATTCTGGGAGAGATGTGTCCATGGCATTGTTATAGGTCAGAGACAACTCGACAGCATGATAAGTTGTTTATGCATTATTCAGATCTTAATCAGTAACACCACTGAAACTAGGTATGCTAAGTAGGGAATAGCTCACTGAAGATGTTGCTGATTGTGTCTTCTCCGGGGCTCTGATTTCTGATGAAATACTGTCAAGAAGAAAAGGGCCTATTTCATGAGACTATCAACATATACATTTACCCAATTAGCCATGACATTTTACAAAAAGTGTGTAGAGCTGATATACAGAGTACAGTTGAGTGGCCTGCTTAAGGTAACACATCAGGGACAGACTATAAACCGGTTCCTCTTACTAACTCAAGGAAAATTACAACTTGATCAGTAATAAAAGGCAATTTTTATTCACAATGCCTAGATTGGAAAATCAGAGATCTGTGGAAGGGATATTACTGGGTAATACATATTGGCTATTTAAATCATATTTAGGTCTTTTTGGCTTATAGGTTTTATTAAACTGAGGCTTGTTTTCTTTTAAGCTCTTTCACTTTACTGTAAGATCTTTGAAAGTAGGGATTATGCCTTCCAACAGTATTGTATTGTACTGTCTCAAACTGCTTTCTACAGTGCTCTGCAAACATAGCTCAATAAACACCACTGATTGCTTGCTTGTTGTGAGCAGGGAATGTGTCTATCAACTCTGTTATACTGAAGTTTTCCAAGTGCTTAGTACAGTGCTCTGCATACAGTAAGTACTCAGTAAATATGATTGATTAAATAGTTCACAGATTTCATGATTTTGCTTAGTACAGTGCTCTGCACATAGTAAGCGCTCAATAAATAAGCGCTCAATAAATACTATTGAATGAAAGATTTCCTTAAGAATTGGTGTGTCTGTTTTCCTTCAGTATGAATAAATGATAGTCTGGATCCCTTGTCTCTCAGAATTAATCAACCATTTTTTTATGAGTGCTTACTATATAATAATGATAATATTCGCTAAGCGCTTACTATATGCCAAGCACTGTTCTATGCGCTAGGATAGATACAAGGTAGGTAATCAGGTTGTTCCACCTGGAGCTCACAGTCTTCATCTCCATTTTACAGATGAGTAAATTGAGGCACAGAGAAGTTAAATGGCTTGCCCAAGGTCACACAGCAGACAAGTAGCTGGGATTAGAACCCATGTCCTCTATCTTCCAAGCCCATGCTCTTGCCACTAAGTCACGCTTCTTCTATATACAGAGCACTGTACTAAGTACTTGGAAGAGTAAGATAGAACAAAGTTGGTAAGAATGTTTCCTGCCCATATAGAGCTCTCAGTCTAGAAGGGAAAAATGCTTGCTACATTTTTACATTTTGGTTTTCATACTGATTAGCAAATGTCTAGATGAATTAGAAGTAACTATTTTAAACTGAAAAAAAACCTCTATCAATGACTGTCATTTTAAAAATGGAATGGACAAATATAATGAAAAGCAAGGTCAGCAGATTGAAGCATTATGCATGTTATCTAATGAAGTCAGTGCTACAAGGACCATTTCCAATACACTTTGAACAGAAAAGAATACAATAGTGTTACAGCCATAAAGTAGAAATACATTTTAAGACCAGATGAGATTATGTACCACCTATATTATTAGCCAAAAAACTGAAACAAAAGAGTGAAATTTTTTTTAATTTTAAAAGATGAATCCCTTCTAGGAAGAATATTTTATAGAATAGCAAAGCAATCATTAGCATTTGTATAAATGTGTTCAATTTTAACTATGACAGATATAATGACTTGTCACATAAATTACAGCTTGTATGGAAACTGTTGCTAAAATGAATTTGCAGAAGGAAATTACCATATTTACTTGGATAATTGCCCCGGTTTTTGGCATAAATTTTGCAATCCCATAACAGCAGATAGAGTACTATGTGGGAAAATAAGCCTAGCAATAAGGGGGACATGAAAAATACTGAGAAGAAACTAAAAAGGTGGAAAGGAGAGAAGAAAGTAGAGGACCTAAAGAGAGCACTTGAGATGGTTTCTCTTACTTCAATTGCACTATCCAAACTGCTCAATACTATGACTGAATTAACTTCCGTAAACCCTGCTGCACTGTCTGAGTATTCAGCATTCTGCTCCTCATATTCAAGCCATAGGCAGTCCATAGAGGTCTTAATGAATTAATTAATGCCCCTTACCTGACTTGTCTTGGCTCACTTTTCTGCTCCTCATTCATTCATTCAACAGTATTTATTGAGCTCTTACTATGTGCAGAGCACTGTACTAAGTGCTTGGAATGTACAATTCCTTCTCCTTCCCCATCTGCAGCTATGATTGCTTACAGTGATGTAGTACACTAATAATCTTTTATTTCCTCCTCAAAGATGGAGTTGGGCAATTATGCTATGGAGGCCAGATACAAGGAAATGTGATAGCTGTATAATCTCCATATTAAGATCACATAATTATTCACGTTTAGTTGGTTACCTGTTTATTTTACCATTTGATGATGATGATGATGGGTATTTGTTAAGTGTTTACTATATGCCAGACACTTTTCTAAGCACTGGGGTTGATACAAGGTAATCAGGTTGTCCCACATGGTGTCACAGACCCATTTGACAGATGAGGCAACTGAGGCACAAGAAGTTAAGTGTCTTGCCCAAAGTCACACAGCTGATAAGTGATGGAGTGGAATTAGAACCCACCACTTCTGACTCTCAAACCTGTGTTCTTGCCACTAGGCCATGCTGCTTCTCTATTCTCTCTTTACCTGCTGTCTTCTGTGCCTGAATATCTCCTCTATTAGATTTTAATAATAATAATAATGATAATGGTATTTGTTAAGCATTTACTATGTGCAAAGCACTAAGCAATGGGGGGGGGTGAGGGTACAAGGTGATCAGATTGTCCCACGTGGGGCTCATAGTCTTAATCCCATTTTACAGATGAGGGAACTGAGGCACAGAGAAGTTAAGTGACTTGCCCACAGTCACACCTGACAAGTGGCAGAGCCAGGATTAGAACCCATGACCTCTGACTCCCAAGCCCGTGATATTTCCATTGAGCCACGCTGCTTCCTGGGCAGAAACTATGTCTTTACTTGAGAATAAGTACTCCATAAATCCTATTGATAATATTGATAATAATAACTTTGTTCTATTCATAGGTGGTATTAATTTTAGAGGAGCTGGGAAACCATTAGCATAGGTTATATTTATTGTGTTCTTTTTTGAGGTATGATGCATTAAGTTGTAACAAAACTCCTATACAGTAACCTGACTCTCTCTTAAAAGAGTATATATATATGTAATATGTATATGTATATGTAATATATATGTAATAATATATAATATGTAATATATATATATATATATATATATATGTAGACACACATCAAAACACAGCAAATCCATCAAAATATGTAAAAATGATAGATATTGAGCCACTTGGCCAAATTAGCCAGATGTAATGGACTTATAGTAAATGTGAAGTAAACTAAGAGGAGCAGAACACTTAGTACTCAAACAAGGCAGTTTAACGTTCAACTAGTGAAACACTACACCTATCAGAATCTTTATTGACTATACACATACAAATTCTATAGAAGATTTAATATGGCATTTATTAGGTGTTTACTATGTACCAATGATTGTACTAAGCTCTGGAGTGGATACAAGATAAAAAAGTCAGAAACAGCACCTTTCCCAAAATAATAACAATAATAACAATAATAATAATAATAATAATTGTGGTATTTGTTAAGCACTTACTATGTTCCAAGCACTTTATTAAGTGCTGGGGTGGATATAAGCAAATTGAGTTGAGCACAGTCCCTATCCTGTGGTGCATACAGTCTCAATCCCTATTTTACAGATGAGATAACTGAGACACAAAGAAATAAAGTGACTTGCTCGATCACACAGCAGACATGAAGCCGAGCCAGAATTAGAACTTATGACTCTCAGGCCCAAGCTCTATCCACTACATCATGCTGCTTCACCATGGCGTTCATAGCCTAGAGTTGGAGAAAGCAAATATTTTAATCCCCATTTTACAAATGTGTAAACAGGCACAGAAAAGCTAAGTGGGCAAGTCCCTTAATTTGGCTTACCTAAGGTCACACAGCAGGCACGTAGCAGAGTTGGAATTAGAACCCACATCCTGTGACACTCAGGCCAATGTTCTTTCCAAAAAGCCAGGACTAACTCCCTATTAACTCCATGATTCTGAGACCCAGACCCCCACCAATAACACCCCCTCACAATGACCCTAGATATTACTCTTCGAACAAACAAAATCATTTCACCACAATTTCACTGAGAGGTCCATGTAAAGAAAACAGTTGATGGTTACCCAAATCATATTTATTGAGCACTTGCTATGTGCAGAGCATACTGCTTGGGAAAGTACAATATCAGAGCTGTTAGACATGTTCTCTACAACTAAGGCAGACAGGCAAGTTTAAATCTCAGTACCTACTGAGCATCTATTCAATTTAGAGCACTGTGCTAAGTGCTTTGGAGAGTATAATAGAACTAGGACAAGTGATCCATGCTATCAAAGAGTTTTCAATTTAGTGCAATCTGAAAGGAATGACTGTTTAGTAAGGGAAGTTTTAAGAAGATTGTGAAACAAGGAAACAATTATGGAACAAGTCCCAGGTGCGTAAAAGAATAAATGACAACACAGCAAAGAACTGACTTTCTTCAGGCATAGTGTGGTGACTGGGGTAGGGTCTCCTCCACTGTCTTTTTCTTTACACAGAGATTACCTTGACTGTCTATGACATCTTCGAATGTGAAGGATAACTTTGTTTTGTTATATTAAAGATTCAATGCATAGAAAAAATAAGTACTTATAAATATTGAAGTTACTGAAAGAGGCATCTTTGATCAATCACCAACAAAATGAACAACTGGGAAGTGGAGGATGTTTAAAATAAATAAAACAACAATTCCACATTGGGCATAGTTTATTTTGTTCAAGCTAATAAGTTCATTTAATTCATCTGATCTATAAACTCCATAAACTTACAATATGAATAATTCTTTCAACATGAAAGTTCAAACACCAGGAGTTTCTGCTACTTTCAGGTGGTTCATTTTTATGTAGAACATTGGTTGCCATTAATATGGCTTTACACTGCATTTGTTTTCACAACATGGTTCTAATTTTATCACATTGCCCAGCTCCAATAGTGACTTCTTGCTGTCAGTTTTCTAATAGTATTCCAAAAATAAATGTCTTTGAAAGTCCTAGGTGTTGTATTTCCTACTTCCATCCGTGGAAAGTTTGTTATTTAAATGCTAGCTATATAACCCCGCTGGTCATCCAAAGTGAAACCAGTTCAAACAGATGGGATGAATACTTTCCCAAAGTAGTGATCTCAGTAATCTGAATTTATTAGCTTGTTCAGTAAACTGAATTTTAGGTGCTCTGAACTGATTTCCCAAATACTTTTCTACTGTGGTACAAAGGGTGGCATAGTGGGAAAAGCAAAATAGGAATAGTGCTATTTGTTTAAGCACTTACTTACTTAAGTACTTACTTAAGTACTTACTTAAAGTACTCCAGGTACTTTACTAAGCCCTAGGGAACATTCAAGAAAATCAGGTTGGACCCAGTACCTGTTTTACAGGAGGCACTTATTCTAACAAAGAGGGAGACCAGATACTGATTCCCTTTTATGATATTTGGTATTTGGTAAGTGCTTACGATGTGCCAAGCCCTGTACTAAGCATTGGGTTAGATACAAGCTAGTTGGATTGTATACACAGTCCCTGTCCCTCTTGAGGCTCACAGTCCCAATCCCCATTTTACATGGGGTAATTGAGGCCCAGAGAAGTGAAGTGACTTGCCCAAAGTCACCCAACAGAATAGTAGTGGAGACGGGATTAGAATCCATGATGCAGAGCACTCAGAGAAGCAGCTTGGCTTAGTGGTAAGAGCATGGGCTTGTGAGTCAGAGGATGTGGGTTCTAATCCAAGCTCTGCCACTTGTCTTCTGCGTGACCTTGGGCAAGCCACTTATTCATTCATTCAATAGTATTTATTGAGCGCTTACTATGTGCAGAGCACTGTACTAAGCGCTTGGAATGAACAAGTCGGCAACAGATAGAGACAGTCCCTGCCGTTTGATGGGCTTACAGTCTAATCGGGGGAGACGGACAGACGAGAACAATGGCAATAAACAGCATCAAGGGGAAGAACATCTCGTAAAAACAATGGCAACTAAATAGAATCAAGGCGATGTACAATTCATTAACAAAATAAATAGGGTAATGGAAATATATACAGTTGAGCGGACGAGTACGGTGCTGTGGGGATGGGAAGGGAGAGGTGGAGGAGCAGAGGGAAAGGGGGAAAAGAGGGTTTAGCTGCGGAGAGGTAAAGGGGGGGTGGCAGAGGGAGTAGAGGGAGAAGAGGAGCTCAGTCTGGGAAGGCCTCTTGGAGGAGGTGAGTTTTAAGTAGGGTTTTGAAGAGGGGAAGAGAATCAGTTTAGCGGAGGTGAGGAGGGTGGGCGTTCCAGGACCGCGGGAGGACGTGGCCCAGGGGTCGACAGCGGGATAGGCGAGACCGAAGGACGGTGAGGAGGTGGGCGGCAGAGGAGCGGAGCGTGCGGGGTGGGTGGTAGAAAGAGATAAGGGAGGAGAGGTAGGAAGGGGCAAGGTGATGGAGAGCCTTGAAGCCTAGAGTGAGGAGTTTTTGTTTGGAGCGGAGGTTGATAGGCAACCACTGGAGTTGTTTAAGAAGGGGAGTGACATGCCCAGATCATTTCTGCAGAAAGATGAGCCGGGCAGCGGAGTGAAGAATAGACTTCACTGTCTCTGTGCCTCAATTTACTCATCTGAAAAATGGGAATGAAGACTGTGAGCCCCAGGTGAGACAACCTGATTACCTTGTACCTACCCCACCACTTAGGACAGTGATTGGTACATAGTAAGTGCTTAGCATATACCATCGTTATTATTATCATTACGAACCTCTGACTCTCAGGCCCGTACTTTATCCACAGTATGTCATGCCGCTTTCTAAGGAAACTGAGGCATAGAAAAGTTAAGTAACTTGCCCAAGGCTACATAATAAGAAAGTGACAGATCTGATGTTAGAAAATAGGTCCTCCTACTCACAGTCACCTGCTCTTTCTACTAAGGCCACACCACTTTCTCCAGCATTGATTGGGTTTGAGGTTAGTGTCACTACTGTGGAACAATTCTGGATTCTCAGCCTTCAGGACCGAGACTCAAGCTGATAATCGGTGTTATAGTGGTAGAGGGTTATGTAGCAGTAGTCAACTTTCTTCCTGCCGTGAGAAGCAGCATAGCCTAAAGGAAAGAGCAAGAGGATCTGGGTTCTAAACCTTACTCCACCACTCTACCCACCTTCAAAGCTTTATTGAAGGCACATCTCCTCCATGAGGGATTCCCTGATTCAGACCTCTTTCCTCTTCTCCCAGTCCCCTCTGCACTGCCTTGACTTGCTCCCTTTATTCATCCCCACTTCCAGCCCCAAGCTGTAACTTCATTTATTGATATTAATGTTTGTGTCCCCCTCTGGACTGTAAGGTCATTATAGGCAGGGAATGTGTCTGTTATATTGTTATATTGTACTCTCCCCAGCACTTAATACAGTGCTCTGCACACTACTGTGCAGTGCTTAATAAATATGATTGACTGAATGACTGACTGATGCTACTTGCTGTCTATGTGACCTTGTGAAGTCACTTAGTTTCCGCATCTGTAAAATGGGGGCTTAGTACCTGATATTAATAATAATAATAACAATAATAATGGCATTTATGTGCCAAGCACTGTTCTAAGCTCTGGCGTAGATAAAAGGTAATCAGGTTGTCCCACATGGGGCTCCCAGTCTTAATCCCCATTAAACAGATGAGGTAACTGACGCCATGAGAAGTTAAGTGACTTGTCCAAAGTCACCCAATTTACAGGTGGCAGAGCCGGGTTTAGAACCCATATTCTGCCTCCTACTTAGGCTGTGAGCCACATGTTGGAAAGGAACAGTTTTTGACCTGATTATTCAAGAGGTATCCTCCTAATAAACCCTTAATCCCCTCCTTGCCTCCCTTTCTGTGTAGCTTGTGGACTTGGATCTGAACCCCTTAAGTCTTATTCACCCCATCCTCTATGGACACAAAATTCACCCCGCTCTCAGGCTGCAGCACTTACGTACAAAGCCTCATACTCTGCCATTTCAATCAATCAATCATATTTATTCAACGCTAACTGTGTGCAGAGCATTGTACTAAGCACTTAGAAGCATACAATATAACAGAGTTGGCAGACGTTCCCTGCCAACAACGAGCTAACAATCTAGAGGGGTGAAAGATTAAAATAAATCACATTTCTTTTATAATCACTTATACATAAGTGTTGTGGGACTCTGGGTGAGGTGCTTAAAGCGTACAAATTCAAATGCAAGGGGAAATTAGAAGGTTTGCGTATGTTAAAGTCTGTCTACCTTCTAGACTGTAAACTCCTTGTGAACTGGGATCATGTCTAACAACTCTATGGTATTATACTCCCACAGGCACTTAAAACAGTGCTTTGCACAAAATAAACACTCAGTGAATACCACTGACTGATTTATCTTCTATCACAATGCTTAGTAGTGTTTGACATATAGTAATTGCTTCACAAATAGCATTAAAAAAAGAAAGTTGAATTCCCATTGTGGCATAGAGTGCATAGAGCAAGTCCCTGGCACTCAGACTTAAGAGGATCTAGTCAAAGGAAAATAAAATTTTGATTAATTCAGCTTGATTTTAATAAGAATTGTTAGCATCTGGTGAGGGAAGAGATGTGATTTACTATTTCAGAAGTTTAGGAGGTAAGTGCCATAAAGATTTAAAGTAATACGAGAAACTCTAGGAATGACTGCCAATTTATGGTAAGGGACAGGGAGCTCAACAGAAAGAGCTTAGTGTAGAAAGTGAGGCGAGTTCACAGAGCAAGTCCATGAGGTAATCACCAGTAAATTAATGGTTTGAAGACATCAAGGAACATTCACATTTGCCAATCTAAGAAAGATACCCCAGAACAGAATATAAATTGGCACCAAGATAGAGAGAATTTGAAAATGGGGAATGGAACTGTCACACTATTAAATTCACATGACTGGACTGCATTTTCAAAATTTGTCAGGTTGAACTGAGGAAAGGATTTTGAAGGAAGGAATAGAAAAACCATTAAATACCAAGTCAGATGTATTTCTCCTTCTTTAATATGAGGGGGAAAAGACTTGCCTACACAGTGATGATCATTTGTAGAGAACTGAAGAGTTGGAATAACTATGCTGTTTCTGCAACCATTTTTCAAACTCAGAAAAATTAAATATTATATCATTATCATGATGACAGCAGCCTCATTTTTGGAAGCTCTCCAGGAGAAAGGAGTTATATAAATCTAGTGAAGAAATAAATAAGCAAGGACAGACCATTATTTCTAAAGAACTAATCTAGAAGTGATGACAGAACGACGTTCCCTCATTGACTATGTAAAGAAAGAAGGACAAAATTGGATAAATAAAGTACTAACACAAGAGGTGGATTTTTAGTCATTGTTTCTGTATGTCATTTTAGAAAAAGTAACCTGCCACTGAATTTGAGTAATCTAAAAGATGATTCCCTAGATAATTGAACTACAATTCACAATTTAACTGTTCCCGTGGTTATTGTGAGTTCTGCAGGTGAGCCACTAATTATAGAGACCCAACTGGGATAGAGTCTATGCCCAACCTGAGTATCTTTTTTCTACCCCAGAGCTTAGAACAGTGAAATGGTAAGTACTTAAAAACTATCATTAGGGGAAAAAAATGGGAAAGGAGAAGGGAGAATCTGTAAAATGGGTATTAGATCCTACTTCCTACTTCCTCCTACAGGCACTGTAAAGACCCAACTGGGATAGAGTCTATGCCCAACCTGAGTATCTTTTTGCTACCCCAGAGCTTAGAACAGTGAAATGGTAAGTACTTAAAAACTATCATTAGGGAAAAAAAAATGGGAAACGAGGAGGGAGAATAGATTTCAAAGATAATTTAGGAAGCAGAATAGGCTAGTGAAGGAGCCCAGACCTGGGAGTCAGAGGGCCTGGGTTCTAATCCTAGTTCTGCCACTTTCTTTCTCTGTGACTTTAGTTAAGTCTCGGGATCTCAATGCTCATTTTCTTGTAAAATGGGTATTCAAAAATGCTGTTCCCTCCTAGCAGTGTGACCTCCATGTGACACAAAGATTGTGTCAGACCTGATTATCTTGTCTCTATCCCAGTGTTTAGTAAAATGCTTGACACATAATACATGCTGAGTAAAATATTTTATCGAAATGATCATACACAATTATAATTGTATTTAATGTATTGCTAATTATTGATTTTATAATAAGAAGAATATTTTGGGATTTGACAATAGAGCATTTTTTTGGTATTAGATAAATCTAGACTGTACGTTTGTGGCAGTCAGGGACCATGTCTACCAACTTCATTATATTGCACTCTCTCAAGAGCTTAGTTCAATTCTCTGCACACACTAAGCACTCAAAAAATGTGATTGATCGATTGATTGATTAATTGATTAACTGAATGGGTCAAACCACTTCTCCATACCTGCTCATCATTATCTCAGTGCTCTAACCTTTGGGGTAAAACAGACAATTGGGTCTGAATATTCCAAGTTGCAGTAGTAACAGTATTCATTAAGTTTTCACTGTGTGCAGAGCACTATACTGAGTGCTGGGAAAGGTTATACACTTGGGAATTAAACTTGGACTGCTTCCCTCAACGGGCAAGAGTCCATTCTCCAACTACAGCAAATTGTGTTTCATGATTTATAGATCAATATATTTCTGAGTTTCATTCACTATACATTTTAATTGTTAGAGTGATTAATGTGAGAGTTCAATGTAATAATTATATACTGTCTTCCTGTGTTCAAATCTCATTGGAAATTGAGACAAAAGTTCAGCATTTGGAAAGTCAGAATGAAAAATATTAATTGTGAAGCAGCATACAATTTTGTTCTCCTAAAAGATAATTGATATCATTAGAAGACTAAATTTTTCTCAAACTGTGAGTGGATGACTGTCAGTTTGATTGCCTTGGAAAATAATATTATGACATGATTTCAAAAAGAGATTTGAAATGATTGGTTTGAAAAACTGCTACCTATTATGTTTTTAACATATCATTGTTATTGAAATGGTATTTTTGATATGTGGTAAGCACTTATTTTTTGTCAAGCACTGTACTAAGTGCTGGGGTAGATTCAAGATAATCAAGTCCCAAATGGGGCGCACAGTGTAAGTAGGAGGGAGAAAATCCCCATTTTGTAGATGAGAGAACTAAGGCACAGAGAAGTTAAGTGACTTGCCCAAGGTGACACAATAGGCAAGTGGCAGAGCTGGGATCAGAACCCAGGTCCTCTGGACTCTAATGAATGATCGTAACCTGTCTTACAACTAATAATGAAGAATATATGATGTATGCGAGGCATGAAATATCAATATGAAATAAGTATCAAATATATGTGAAAAACTATACACTGTTATTACACACACACACACAAACAAATATATATGCTCAGTGTTGAGGGAGGAAGAGAAAGAATGTGAGAGATGGCATTCTTAAAAGTTTCAGAGGAAAAGGAAGACACTCAGAGCTTATTCAGACTTTAAAATAATAACTGTGGTACTTGTTAAGTTCCCTCTCAGAGCACATCTGAAGAGTTTCCAGTACTCTACCAGTTTCAACTCCGTGAGGGAGAGTCAAGCAGAGGCATACCCATTCCATTCCTAGTTTGGGCAGTGGCTAGTGAGTGGAAGACACTCTGCTACAACTCAAAACTCACCTGTGCTGGGCAGCAGCAGCATGGGAAAGAGTTGAGAGCAGAGACTCAGGTATAGTGTGCAGAAGGAGGCAATGGTAAACCCACTTCCATATTTTTACCAAGGAAACTCTATGGATACACTACCAGAATGAATGCAGATGGAGGTGTGTTCTGGAAGAGATGTGTCCTTGGCGTCGCTATGGGTTGGAGGTGACATGACAGCCTAAGACAAGACAATTGTGCCAAGCACTGCGTTAAGTGTTAGGATAAATAGAGCATAATCAGGTCCCACATGCGGCTTACAGAGTAGGTAGAAGGGTGAAAAGGACCTTGGTGTTATCCTTGATTCTTCCCTCATTCAACCCACATGTTCAGACCATCATTAAATGCTGTCAGTCCCCCACCTTCACGACATCAATAGAATCCCCCTTTCCTCTGCATCCAAACTGCTACTATGTTACTACAGTCACTCATCCTATCTAGTCTGGATAACTGCATCAGCCTTCTTGTTAGCCTCCAACCTCCTCTCTCTTCCCTCTCCAGTCTATATTTCACTCTACTGCCCAGAACATTTTTTCTTCAAAAGCATTCAGGATGTCTCCCCACTCCTAAGAAAACTCCAGTGGTTGCCCATCCACCTAGACATCAAACAAAAAATTCTCACCATTGGCTTTAAAGAACTCCATTACCTCACCCCCTCTACCTCACCTTGCTACTCTCCTACTAGAACACAGTCTGCACACTATACTCCTCTGATGCTAATTTTCTCACTGTGCCTTGATGTCATCTATCTCATGTCCCACCTCTTTCCCATGTCTAGCCTCTGGCCTGGAATGTCCTCTCTCCTCACATCTGACAGACAATTAACCTCCTGCCCTTCAAAGCTTTATTGAAGGCACATCTCTTCCAAGAGGCCTTCCTTGACTAAACTCCCTTTTCCACTTCTCCTACTCCCTGCTGAGTTGCCCTGACTTGCTCCCTTTTTTCTTCCCCATTCCCAGCCCCACAGCATTTATATACATTACTGTAATTTATTTATTTATATTAATGTCTGCCTCCCCCTCCCCGATAGTGTAAGCTCATTTGTGTCATGAATGTGTCTGTTTATTACTATATTGCTCTCTCCCAAACACTTAAGAGAGTGTTCTGCACCCAATCAGCACTCAATAAATATGAATGAATGAATGAATGAATGAATGAATCCCTGTTTTACAGATGACTTGCCCAAGGTCACACAGCAGGTAGGTGACAGAGCCAGGATTAGAGCCCAGGACCTCTCCCAGGCCCATGCTCTTTCCATTAAGCAATGCTGCTTCACAGTAAAAAATTACAGATATAATAATAATAATAATAATGATGATGCCATTTGTTAAGCACTTACTATGTGCCAAGCACTGCTTTAAGCACTGGGATAGATACATGGTATCAGGTTGTATCATGTGGAGCTCATAATTTTAATCCCCATTTTACAGATGAGGTAACTGAGGCACAGAGAAGTTAAGTGACTTGCCCAGAGTCTCGCAGCTGACAAGTGGCAGAGACCGGATTAAAACCCATGACCTCTGGCTCCCAAGCCCATGCTCTTTCCACTAAGCCATGAGTACTGTGAGGTGAGGTGAAATGGTATAAATCTAAATACAAGGGTCTCATTCCAGGAAATGACAGTGAAGGCTAAAATGGGGAAGGTATCTTGAAGAAGTGATTTTATAAGCCCTTGAAGGTGGGGGAAAATGATAATATTTCAGATATGAAGAGGGACGGCATTCCGGGCCAGGGGCCGTGAGATCGACCAACTGGAGGTACACTGAGTAGGTTGGTGTTAGAGTGAATATACTGGGTTGTAGAAGGTTTCCAGATACTATGCTTTATTTTATCCTTTAAACTATTCGTCTCTCCAGTTTTTGATTTTCTCATCCAGCTCACCAATCAGCATTGTTTGTGCTGCCATTCTCCATTTGTCTCCACATGTCCCATTTAGTGAAGCTCTGTTAAAGTAATCAGAGCTTCAGTATTAGGAAGCTTACTATCGTTTTTTGTGATACTGGCTCCCATTTAATAGTAGGTATAGTCTATAAATGCTACTGATGGGATTACTCAAGGAGTCGGATGTGGTGTCTGGAGAGTTGAGGTCTAAACAGCTGTATAGTAGATTGGGCAGAATTTCAGCACTGTAGACCTTTAGTTCATTCTGGAGCCTAATTTGACTCTGCTGCCACACTCAGTTTGACAGTGTTCCAAAGGCTATGTGGTCCTTCTTGATTCGGTTTTCTACTTCTTACGTGTTGATTAATCCCTGGTTACAGTGCTATCTCAGTAACAGAATTGTGATAGCTTTTAGCTCTGTGTTGTCAATACCAATTTTTGGTTAGGTGACTTCTATTGTACAGGCTGATACATCATTCTAGTTTTCTTCAGATTTATCATCAATAACACCTAATTCATTTAAGTGATTTGCTGGTGGGTGACCTTGGGCAAATCACTTAACCTCCCTCCCTGTGCCTCAGTCTCTCATCTGTAAAATGCAGGTGAAGTATCTGTTTAACCCTGAGCCCCTAGTGGGACAGAACTGAGTCTGGTTAGATTATCTTGAATAAACCCCAATTTTTAGTGCAGTGTTTGTTACATAGTGTGATCTTAATAAGTGCTATCACTATTAAGAATAGAGTAGAAATACTGGAATATCACAGCTCTGCTGCAAGTTCGTATCATGATCACTAAAGTTTGAGTTAAGTCATCAAGACATTTTAGTTGAACTCTCTTTTGAAAGACTCTTGCCTTAATTATTCTAGTGGTCCAGATGAAGGTAGGAAAAGAGAAAAAAGAATAATGCAGAGGTCCTTATTGCATGAAAAAAAGTCTACAGGAAAAGATAGAAGAATTTAGAAGAATTTAAACAAGGAAAAGACATCTTTTGAAAGAGAGGGAAGAAAAACCATGTTAATTAATGACATTTAAAAAAAAGAGGAAAGGAATAGCAGACTCTACCCATTTTACCAGCATTTTCAGTTTTATCCTCAGACTCTCAAATTGCAAAACAATTCTAAATAGCACTAACAGCAATTTAACCTTTCCTAAGGGGTTGTGTATCTTAAAAATATGGATGATGACCTTTGTGGTCCCCCCTTCAACTCTGCTAGGCATCATGGTGTAGACATCCTCCTTACACTAGGCAGATGTGCAGGTCCAGGCCAGCTGGAAAGTCAGAGCAGCAACTGTCCTGAGCCTCCAGAGGGCTGTCCCTCTTAACCAGTCACCAATTTCAAAAATACTACATGTCACCATTGGGAGAGATATGCATCAGCCCTTCTGAATTAATAGTAATAATAATAATGGTATTTGTTAAGTGCTTACTATGTTCCAAGCACTGTACTAAGAGCTGAGGTGGGTACAAGCAAATCAGGTTGGACAAGGTCCCTTGTCCCACTTGGGGCTCAGTCTCAATCCCCATTTTAAGATGAGGTAACTGAGGGACAGAGAAGTGAAATAACTTGCTCAAGGTCACCCAGCAGACAAGTGGCAGAGCTGGAATTAGAAACCATGACCTTCTGACTCCCAGGCCTGTGTTCTATCCACTGTGCCATGCTGCTTCTCAGTTAACAACTTCTGATAGAGCTCCACACACATCCTGGTGACAGCACCTGAGTGCGACATGTTCTCTCCGTGCTCAACCCAGCTGCCCATGAGAGTCTCACGAGTCCTGGGACCATGAGAGAGAAATGTCCATGAACTATCTCTAGCATAGGAATTGTTCATGTATGATAGCTGAGACCAAGATCAGGATTGCCTAACTCAGCGATCTCATTCCACTTAGCCAGGTTGGTGTGTGTGGTTCGGTGGCGGAGGGGGTGTGAGGGAGAAGGTATATGTGCAAGCAGCCACAACCAGGGGAAAAGAAAACCAAGAATTGTATTAGCAATAGATTGAGTCATATGGTTCATTCAAGGCAATATCAGCCCACATCTGGGTAAGGAATAGAATTAGGAGCTGCATTTTAAGACTGGTTTGAAGATAGGAAAGGCTCTGTTCTGACAGCTCTGTCAAAGCAAGACAAAGCCTTAAGCAAAGTAAGGAACTTAGGTTGAATAAATTATAACTGATTATGGAATCATTAAATACTTATCCTGTGTCCAGCACTGTGTTAAATACTGAGGTAAATACAAGACAATCAGAGAAGAAATATTCTTGTTCCCTACCAGACTCACAATATAAGGAGAGAGCGAGAGAAAGAGGGAGCAGTTATTGTTCCTGCTTTATGGGTGATGAGACTGAAAAACAGAGAATTTAAGTGAGCTGCCCAAGGTCACCCTGAGGCCCAGTGAAATATTTGGGATTAATGTACTAATGTTCTTCTAATGTTTCAAGTTTCCCTCTCTAGGGCTTGGTGACTCAGGGCTTTGCTTAGAGTCCTGTGGCTAAGGAAACTCCAGAGGGGCGGAACCTGGTGAGGAACCATAGGTGCTTTCCAGTTTTCCCTACCCTGGCCACCACTCCTGAGCTTAGGCTGATGAGTGGGAAAATAGACCTCGAGGGAAACGAACCCTATGAGGAGCTGGGACTGAGCTGACTGAGCTCCTCTTTTCCCTCTGCTCCCTCTACGCCCTCCCCTTCACTTCTCCACAGCTAAACCCTCTTCTCCCCCCTTTCCCTCTGCTCCTCCCCCTCTCCCGTCCCATCCCCTCAGCACTGTACTCGTCCGCTCAACTGTATATATCTTCATTACCCTATTTATTCTGTTAATGAGATGTACATCACCCTGATTCTATTTATTTGCTATTGTTTTACTGAGATGTTCTTCCCCTTGATTCTATTTATTGCCATTGTTCTTGTCTGTCTCCCCCCCACCACCACTCCCGCCCCGCATTAGACTATAAGCCCATCAAAGGGCAGGGACTGTCTCTGTTACCGATTTGTACATTCCAAGCACTTAGTACAGTGCTCTGCACATAGTAAGCACTCAATAAATATTATTGAATGAATGAATGAATGAATGCATCACTTTCATGCTTTGAGGGCAGGGAAAGTGGCTTCCCTCCACTTCCCTTAGGAATAAGGGAATATGGAGAAAAAGCCAGGACAAAACTGTTTTAGTTTCAGAGGAATCTGTTCACCTGTTTATCCCACTTAATCCAGGCATATTTTCTGCCTTTTTTTCTGTTCCACAGAGGAATTACAGCCCCGGGGTTGGGGGATATGGTAGGAAAGCTGTGACAGAGTCACTTTGGTTTTGTTGGAAGCCACAAGCACACATGTCTCCAGTGAACAATCTGCTCCATTTGTGTTCAGTGTCTCCCCAGTCCATGCACCCTAGGTCTGAGTCCCTTCCTTCCCTAAAGCTTCACAAAAGCCCCACCTCCCTCTTCCCCATCTCCATGCCCTGATAGGAAGACAGGTTGATCTAATATTTTAAACTATGACAACCATCAATCAGTAATCATATTAAACCACTAGTTCATCATAACAACTTGAAGGATCTCACAGATGAATGAGTAGTTGTGCAAAACGTGCCACTTTGGTATAGAGCTGTTAGGGGGAGATCCAAAAAGTGATATCCCAACGGCAGGAAGAAATGCAATACTGAAGAAAAGGAGACCAGTCAGGGGTGAAGGGGTAGATTTGGGAATCATATGCCTAGAGATGATAGTTGAAGCCATGGAAGCAAATGAGTTTCCTAAAGGAGTGAGAGTAGATGTAGAATAGAAGGGGACCCACAACTAAATCTTGAGGGACATCCACAGTTTAGGAGGTAGGAGACAGAGGAGGAGCCTGCTAATTAATAGTAATAATAATAATTATGGTATTTGTTAAATACTATGTGCTGAGCACTGTTCTAAGTGCTGGGGTAGATGCAGGGTAATCAGATTGTCCCACATGGGGTTCACATTGTTTAATTCCCATTTTTATAGATGAGGTAATTGAGGCACAGAGAAGTTGAGTGACTAGCCCAAGTTCACACAGCAGACAAGTGGCGGAGTTGGAATTAGAACCCACGTCCTCTGACTCCCAAGCCCATTCTCTTTTGACTATGCCACACTGCTGAGAAACAGTGAAGCCTAGTGGATAGAACATGTGCCCCTTGAGGGAGGAGGACTTGGGTTCTAATCCTGACTCTGCCACTTGTCTGCTGTGTGACCTTGGGCAAGTCACTTCACTTCTTTGTGCCTCACTTACCGCATCTGTAAAATGGGGATTAATGCTGCAAGCCCTATGGGATGGGGACCTTGTATCTACCCCAGCACTCAGTAGAATTCTTGGTATGTAGTAATCACTTAATAAATGCCACAATTATCATTATTATTATTACTAATGATGCTAATAAAGATATCGAGAATGAGCAGCCAGAGACATAGGAAGAGAATGAGGAGAGGACATGTCAGTGAAGTTAAAATTAGATAATGTTTCCAGAATAGGGGATGGTCCACAGTGTTGAAGGCAGTTAAGAGGTCTAGGGGGATTAGGATGGAGGCTGTTGGAAGTGGCAAGACCAAAGTAATTGGTGACCTTTAACAGAGAAGAGTTTCCATAGAGGAAAGGGGGTGGAAGCCAGATAATAAAGCATCAAGGAAAGAATTGGAAGAGAGGAAGTAGAGGTAGTGGGTGCAAACAACTTGCTGGAGTTGGTTCTCACTATTAGCTTCAAAGCTCCCCATCACCTTGCCCCCTTTTACCTCACCTCCCTTCTCTCCTTCTACAGCCCAGCCCAAATACTCCTCTCATCTGGTGCTAACCTTCTCATTGTGCCTCGGTCTTGCCTGTTCCCCCGTCGACCCCTGGTCCATATCCATGCCCTTGGCCTGGAACGCTTTCCCTCCTCAAATCCACTGAACAATCACACTTTCCTCCTTCAAAGCTCTATTGAAGACTCACCTCCTCCAAGAAGCCTTCCCAGACTAAGCCCCCCTTTTCTCAGCTCCCCCTCCCTCCGAGTCACCTCGATTTGCTACCTTTGCTCCCCCCTTCCCTGCACCATAGCACTTGTGTCTATATGTACATATCTATAATTCTATTTATTTATGTTGATTCATGTTTATTTGCTTGGATGTCTGTCTCCCTGCTTCTAGACTGTAAGCCTGGTTTAGGCAGGGATTGTCTCTATTGCTGAATTGTACCTTTCAAGTGCTTAGTACAGTGCTCTGCACACAGTAAAAGCTCAATAAATACAATTGAATGAATGAATGAATGAATGAATGAATGAATGAATGAATAGAGTTTCTGAAGGACTTGAGAGAGAAATGGTAAGAGGAAGATGGGGATATATTGAAAGGAGCCATGAGGTCAAGGGATGGTTTTTGGTTTTTTTAGAATAGCTTTGATGAGCATTTTTGAAAGCACTGGGGAAGAAGAGTAAACAGTTGAAGATGGCAGTCAGGGAGGGAAGCAGGAAGGGTGCAAGTGTTTAATATAGTGCAAAGGAATAGCATCAAAGGCACAGGTGGAGGGGAGATATTTTGAGGGGAAATCAATAATTCAGTGATATTTACTGACCACTTACTGTTTGTAGAGCATTCTACTAAGCACTTGGTAGAGTACAACAGAGTAAATAGATTTGACCTCTCCCTACAACTAACTTACAGTCTAGAGGCTGAGTCAGACATTAGTACAAATAAATACAGATATGTACATAATTAATAATAATGATGGTATTTGTTAAGTGCTTACTATGTGCCAAGCACTGTTCTAAGCTCTGGAGTAGATACAAGGTAATCAGGTTGTCCCACATGGGGCTCACAGTCTTAGTCCCCATTTTACAGCTGAGGTAACTGAGACCCAGAGAAGATAAGTACTTTGCCCAAGGTCACACAGCAGACAAGTGGCGGAGTCAGGATTAGAACCCAGGACCTTCTGACTCCCAGTCCAGGCTCTTTCCACTAAGCCAGGTTGCTTCTCTAAATGCTGTGTGACTGAGGGTGGGGTGAACACCAAAGGTCCAAAAAGAATAGATCTAAATGCATAAATGACATGGAATAGAGAAGGAACTGGGAGAAAGAGGGATTAACTGGGGAAGGTCTCTTGAAATACTACTGATGGGAAGGATGGAAGATTGAAAGAGGGGGTAATAATAATAATAATAATGTTGGTATTTGTTAAGTGCTTATTATGTGCAGACCACTGTTCTAAGCTCTGGGGTAGATACAGGGTAATCAGGTTGTCCCACGTGAGGCTCACAGTTAATTCCCATTTTACAGATGGGGTAACTGAGGCACAGAGAAGTTAAGTGACTTGCCCACAGTCGCACAGCTGACAAGTAGCAGAGTCTGGATGACTTTTGACTCTTAAGCCCGGGCTCTTTCCACTGAGCCATACTCCTCCTCTCAGTGGGCCAGGAGAAGTGCAGGGGAGATTTTAGGAAGAACATGCCTAACAGTTTTAATTTTTCAATGAAGTGGGTGGCAAAGTCATTACAGCCAAGAGATGGTGGCAGTAGGGCAAGAGGAAAGAGTTAAACATCTGAAACAGCACGCAAAGGCAATGAAAATGGAAGTCAGTGAGGATGTAGAAGTATTATTGCCAGATAGAAAGAGGAGAGGACAAATTTGAGCTGGATCAAGTCATCCTAGTGCTGGGATTTCTGCCAACAGTACTCTGCATCTCATGCAAAAGAGCGAAGGAAGCATGCTGTGGAGAGGGGATCCACGGCTGAGGTTGGTTGGTGTGAGATCGACAGAGGGAGAGAGGGAGTTGAGTGCAGTGGTGAGAGTTGCAGGACGCCTGCTAGAAAAGGTCACACTTAGCTACTCTACTTCAGTCCTGGGAGTTACTGGCTCTACATTATCCTTCACTTCACTGTCTCTTCCCCTCTGTTGCTTGTTTCACCCACCAACACCCATAGAGAAGCAGCATGGCTTAGTGGAAAAAGCACGGGCTTGAGAGTCAGAGGTCGTGGGTTCTAATTCTGATTCTGCCACTTGTCTGCTGTGTGACCTTGGACAAGTCACTTAACTTCTCTGGGCCTCAGTTACCTCATCTGTAAAAATGGAGATTAAAAAATGTGAGCCCCACATTGGACAATCTGATTAGCCTGTATCCACCCCAGTCCTTAGAATAGTGCTCTGCATATAGTAAGTGTTTAACAAATACCATAATAATTATTATTATTATTATTTCGGAATCTTAAATTTCCCTATATCTTCTGCAGAAGAGCTGAATCAACCTTGATCCTGTAACTCTCAGTCCAGGAATGCAGCCCTGTTGACAATAGCTGGGGTCTCGAACCCCGACCCTCTCCCAGTTCCCCAAACACCCTGAACTCCTGGACTCTCCATTTCTGTATGCCAACCCTCCCCCCTCACCCCTCCCCGCCCACCCCCATTGAAGTTGCACTGTCCTGCCTAGAGAGGGGAACTGAAGGGACCAAACTGGTCAGCTCACATTATATGTCAGTTAACAATGACCAACGTTTATAGAGATGTTTTCACTTCAGTGGCTTGCAGGAGTAGATGTTAGCTGAGCGAAGTGGGAGTAAATGTAGATAGAGAACAGAAGGGGATCCAGAACTGAGCCTTAAGGGATTCCCACATTTAGGGGTTGGAAGGCAGAGGAAAAGCCTGCTAAAGAATCTGAGGATGAGAGACCAGAGAGATTAGAGGAGAAACAGGAGAGGAGAGTATCGGGGAAGCCAAAATGAAAGAGGACTTCCACACTGTCAGTCCTTCGGAAAAAGCAGGTGTGGGGGTGGCAGGTATGGCAAGTCAGTTCCAGTGCTGCTCCTCACCCCCTGACCCTCATTTATTCCTTCATTTAATCATATTTATTGAGCGCTTACTATATGCAGACACTGTATTAAGCATTTGGGCGAGTACAGTGCAACAATAGACACATTCCCTGCCCATAACTACAGCATGGCTCAGTGGGAATAGCCTGGGCTTGGGAGTCAGAGATCATGGGTTCGAATCCCCGCTCTGCCACTTGTCAGCTCTGTGACTATGGGCAAGTCATTTCACTTCTCTGTGCCTCAGTTACCTCATCTGTAAAATAGGGATTAACTGTGAGCCTCCCTTGGGACAACCTCATTACCCTGTATCTACCCCAGTGCTTAGAACAGTGCTCTGCGCATAGTAAGCGCTTAACAAATACCAACATTATTATTAACTATCTTACAATCTAGAAGAGGGCAGGCAGACATTAATATAAATAAATTATAGATTTGTACATAAGTGCTGTAGGGCTGGGAGGGGGGCAGTAGAAAGGGAGCAAGTCAGGGCCTTGCAAGAGGGAGTGGGAGAAGATGATGGGGGACGGCTCAGTTAGGGAAGCCCTCTTGGAGGAGATGTTCATTCAGTAAGGCTTTGAAATGGGGGAAAATGTCTGTCAGATTTGAAGTGGGAGAGTGTTCCAGGACAGAGGCAGATGTGGACAAGGGGTCACTGGCGAGATAGACAAGATTAAGATAAAGTGAGAAGGTTAGCATCAGAGGAGCGAAGTGTGCAGGCTGGGTTATAGTAGAAGAGTAGCAGGTGAGGTAGGAGGGCATAAGGTGATTGAATGTCTTGAAGCTAATGGTGAAGAGTTTTTGTTTGATGCAGAGGTGGATGAGCAACCTCTGGAGTTATCTGAGGAGTGGGGAGACATGTCCTGAATGTTTTTATAGAAAAATGATCTGGGCAGCTGAGTGAAGTATGGACTTAAGTGGGAAGAAACAGGAAGCTAGGGTGTCAGCAAGGAGGCTGATGTAGTTAGTATTCCAGGCAGGATAGGATGAGTGATTGTATTAATGTGGTAGTGGTTTGGATGGAGAGGAAAGGGCAGGTTTTAGTGATGTTGTGAAGGTGGAACTGACAGGATTTAGTGCCAGCTGGAGTAGGTCAGGTATGGTTGCCTTTTTATAGCCTCCCAAATGAAGCCAGCTTGGGAGGGTGAGGATGCATGCCCCTGTTGCCTCTGCCACGTGCAAGAAAGCAATTGCTTACCTCAGTAATTGCCTGAAGCTTCTCCGGTCAAGAACTTGTGCAAAGAAATTGGTTATAGTGCTTGCATTGTGTACAGCACCAATCACCCTATCAATTCCCCTATCTATTCCTTACCAGTCGTTTTCCTGCTAGGTGATAAGAAAATAGGTGGGCTGACTACTGTGATTGGTAGTCACAATATTGATTCAATTCTGTACAGCACAATACAAAAGGCACACAAGAATATGACTACTGAATCAATATCATCATCATCGATCACTATCAGTGGCATTTATTGAATAATAAGGATGATATTTGTAAAGTGCTTACTATGTGCAAAGCACTGTTCTAAGTGCTGGGGGGAATACAATGTGTTCAGGTTGACCCATGTGGGGCTCACAGTCTTAATCCCCATTTTACAGATGAGGTAACTGAGGCTCAGAGAAGTTAAGGGACTTGCCCAAAGTCACACAGCTGACAAGCGGTGGAATGCTTAGTATGTGCAGAGTACTATACTAAGCACTCAGGAAACTACAGTACAACAGAGTTGGCAATAATAATAATAATTGTGGGATTTAAGTGCTTCCTATGTGCCAGGTAGTGTACTAAGTGCTGGGTGGATACAAGCAAATTGGGTTGGACACAGTCCCTGTCCCATGTGGGGCTCATGGTCTCAATCCCCATTTTACAGATGAGGTAACTGAAGCCCAGAGAAGTGAAGTGACTTGCCCAAGGTCACACAGCCGACAGGTGGCAGAGCCAGGATTAGAAACCGTGTCCTTCTGACTCCCAGGCCCATGATCTACCTATTATGTCACGCTGGTAGATAGTATCCTTGTTCAGGGAGTTTACAGGCTAAGAGGGGAGACAAACATTAATATAAATAAATGTTCATAATCTATAATTTATAGATACATACACAAGTGCCACTTACGGGCAAAGTTACTGCAGCATAGTGCTAATGCTGTGTCCTAGAACTAGGCAGCATGGCTCAGTGGAAAGAGCACAAGAGGTAATGGGTTCTAATCCCAGCTCCACCATCTTGTCAGCTGTGTGACTTTGGGCAAGTCACTTAACTTCTCGGTGCCTCAGTTACCTCATCTGTAAAATGGGGATTAAAAGCATGGGCCCCACACGGGACAACCTGATTACCCTGTATCTACCCCAGCTCTTAGAACAGTGCTCAGCACATAGTAAGCACTTAACAAATACCATTATTATTATTATTATTATCAGTGGAGTACTTGCCTTGGAGCTGCTCTGGTACTCCCCTCCCACATTAGACAGCTATTTTCAAGAACTCTGGTGAGTCAGCCCACTGTGGGAAATGCTCTAGGGAATACTTTGATCTAAAGTCTTCACCACTGATGGCAAAATACCTGTAGGCATTCCCCTACTTCTGATTGTTTGGCTCCCCACCACATTGCGGAGTGGGTAGGAACTCATGAGGCAGTAAATAGTTGTCCCACATTAAACTTATCTAGACAAATTATCAACATCTTTCCATGTACCACTTCATTTTTTGAGTTTTCTTCTACTCAAGAGACGGGCATGGATTTTCACATTGTAATGACTTTGAGAACCACGATGGTGGATATAGTTCTTTTGTTCTTTCCCAAGCCTTAGTACAGTGTGCTGTTCCTCAGGAAGAACTCAAAAAATACCAGTATCATTAATGACAATAATAATGATAATAATAATGGTATTTGTTAAGTGTTTACTAAGTGCCAAGCACTGTTCTAAGCACTGGTACTTTCAGACCAATTTGGAGTTACTCTTTGCTTTGGTCAAAATCCCCACTGAATTAAATGTGATTGAAAAGATGGAGTGACTGACATTCTTTTTAATGTTATAATCCTCCACACCAATTCAAGTAAGAAAAATATAAAAATTTTAAGAATCTTGAGAAGGACATCATCTTCTATTTATTTTCTATGCTTCTGAGGGCCCAATACTTAGTAGCTGCAAAAATATGGCATTATATCTAGGGTTGGGCATGTAGAATGTATCACTTAAATGTTATTCTATATTTCCAAGCACATTGTGCAGACCACCATGCCAAGATGGTGGTTAATACATGCTACTATTGCTCCTGGTGTTCCAGACTCCATTTATTACTTTGAAGTTGTATCTTGAAAATTGAGAGATAATTGCAATAAAACTAAATTTCCTAATAAGAGGCTCTAAAGTATCCCAAAACAATATCATAGAGCATTTTGGTGACATTCTAATTTCCTTATAGTTTTACTTAAATCTCCTAAATTGTAAATAGATATTGTAACTGTCCCAAGGGTAGCCCAGGAAATTAGAAACTCTCTCTACACACAAAATAATTCATGTAACAATTTATAACATCCACTCCAAAATCTTGTTGAGAAAAAAGATGAGGATTTAGTCCTGGGTTATCCATCTTGCCTACATTGATTGAATTCTCTCTGAATAATTGCTTAGTTTTCAGCATCAGTTTGTGTAGATAGAGACAATGGATACCCACATCTAAATAGATTTACCCCTATATCCCACAATATTTTTCTTTTAATAGAAATGCCAACTAGATCTTATTCTAGTATTGGGAACAAGATTCAGACATCCCTAAAAAAATCTGTTTTGGGGAAAATCATGGAGGTCTGGTAGTGGTCTGCTTTGCCTTTTTTCATTTGTAATAACATCTGAACAGATAATTTGATTTATTAGAAAATTTGCTATAAAGCTCTCATTTCTACAATTTGAAATGTAACAACTTTTCCCGAATTGCTATGTCAACATATTCTGACAGAGTATACAATCAACATCAGCATTATTTGGACCTGTTAAATTTAGTGTACTTCATTATTTTCATAGAACAATATCTAGAATAAACATTTTTACAATATATGTTGTATTTATATTTTACACCAATTCATGTCACTGAAATGCTATGTCAATTAAATAATTCCTCAAAAACAGGAACCTCTTTATTTGATCATCAGACAGTACTGTCTGCCCAGTAGTATTGTCTTAAGGGAATAAGCCCTCTAATTAACAGTAGGAGGTGTATGCATAGTCCTACATTTTTAAGATCAGGATTATTTGAAGAGACAGCAGGTGCTTTATCAGTGGTAAGGTGATGAAAAGGTGATAAAATATGGAGTCTTGTAGTAAGTCAATGTTGTTTTAATGATGTTTTTGGAATACAGAGATCAGAAGAGGCAGACAGATGGAATATAATTGAGATTATATAGTATGTTAAAGGAATGGTAGAATTTTTTTCCCAAATACATTTAGTTCTGAGAGTAGATGATGAAATATATATATTTGAACTGGCACTGTCCCTCCAAGTGAGCTGATATTAGGAAGAAGAGGCAGAGTTAAGAACATTAGAGTCAAATGAGGTTTAGAAAATTTTGGCTTCATAAAATATTCCACTAAGAAACACCATCATATCCATCCATATGCTTTAGAATTTTTCATGACTTTGATTGCAATAGTGACTTCGCCAGAGGTTGGAAAAACATCCTTGAATTCACACTTTTCCGGACTCTCTAATGCTTTATATGTTCTCTCTATATTCCCAAAAAACTCACCTCCCCCAACATGCCTTCCCTGATTAATTCCCGAGGGTCCCAACTCATAAAAACACATCAGCTATCTCTAATACTTATGTACTTAGATACAACCTTGGTATTTCAATCAAAAAATTATATTTACTGAGTGCTTAGTGCATGCAGAACACTGTACTAAGCAGAGGGAGGAGTACAATGTAACAGAGTTTGTCGACATGTTCCCTACTACTTCTTCTACTACTACTACTAATAATAATAATAATAATGGTACTTGTTAAGTGCTGTCTATGTGCCAAGCACCGTTCTAGATGCAAGTTATTCAGGTTGGACACAGTCTCTGTCCACATGGGGCTCACACTCTCAAATCCCATTGTACAGATGAGGTAACGGAAGCACAGCGAACTGAAATGACCTGCCCAAGGTCAGATAGCAGCCAGGAATCCAGATCCTTATGAATCCTAGGCCCAAGTTCTATCCACTAGACCCCACTCCTTCTCTAAGGATCTTACAGTCTAGAGGGGGAGACACACTCAAAATAAATTACAGATATGTATATAAGTGGTGGGGGCTGAGGGTGGAGTAAAGGTGGTACATTCCATTGTATATTTTAATGATACTGCTCCTTGAGATTTTTAGATGTTTAACCATTAGAGTGTGAAGTTCTCGGGCCAGTAATGTGTTCCCTCCTTGTTTTGTACTTCTTTACTTCTCTCAACTCATTGTACCTAGTAGCTGCTCAATACATTCTACTATTACTCCCAAAAGTCTCATCTTCTGAAGACCACTGGGCTTCCTAATGAAAAGATAATAAAACATTGTCAGCTTTCCAAAATTTTCTCTTTAGCTGTGCATCTTCAGTGGGGCTAAGGGACTTGCTAGAATAGTGGCATAATCAATAGAAAAGGACTATCCCAGGACCTCACATATAAGACTGCTTTCTTCTTTTTAATGGTAATGGAGAAAAAGTCACAAAAAACACCTTCAATTCTGCCTCATGTCTAGGGGAATTAGCTGAGATTTTCTCAGAATAGTTAAATTTCTGCTTAGCAATTGTCAGGGCTATGGTCTGATGATGCCGATAAAAGCTACTGTAAAATCCACAAAAACAACACAGACCTCCTGGTGTTGTTTCCTCTACATTTCTTGTACCTCTCATAATGCAAAGATCATTATCAGACTGTGTTATCTTGAAAACAAACACTCAAACCTCTCTTGGAGACAGAAGTGATGGAACTAGGCAGAGCAGAATTCTGAATAGAAAAACAACCTAATTGCTCTGTGTACTCTCAACAGGAATTTCTGACCAATTCACTTTGAGAAAGGGCATTAAGACTAAGTAATCATGGTAGCACCACTACTACCATTATTAATGACTATGTGGTCATAGAAAGGAATTCAAGAATTCAGTTTACTGGAACATAGAAGATGACAAAGAGCCCTTTCCTTAACTGAACACTACAACAGACATGTGGATACACTGGTTTTGAAGTTAAAGTTGCATAAATTCTGCACATCATATATATATATATATATATATATATATATATATATATATATATATATGTCTTTTCACTTCCTAAAATCCATTTCACCGCTGATGCATGTGGATTACTTTCTGAGCAGAATTGAACAGAAATGAACAGAATTGAAACTTCTACAGAAACGCTTTGGGCATATCACCTCCTTCCTCAAAAACCTCCAGTGGTTGCCTATCAACCTTCACATGAAGCAAAAACTCCTCACTCTTGGCTTCAAAGCTCTACCTCACCTTGCTCCCTCCTACCTGACCTCCCTTCTCTCCTTCTACAGCCCAGCCTGCACACTCTGCTCCTCTGCCGCTAATCTCCTCATTGTGCCTTGTTCTCACCTGTCCCACCGTCGACCCCTGGCCCACGTCCTACCTCTGGTCTGAAAGGCCCTCCCTCTTTACATCTGCCAAACTAGCTCTCTCCCCCACTTCAAAGCCCTACTGAGTGCTCACCTCCTCCAGGAGACCTTCCCAGACTGAGACCTCTTTTCCTCTGCTCCCCTCCCCATTCCCCCTTTTCCCTCCCTCTGCTCTATCCCCCGTCCCCGCCCCACAGCACTTGTGTATATCTGTACATATTTACTATTCTACTAATTTTATCAATGATGTGTATATATCTATAATTCTATTTATTTATTTTGATGCTATTTATGCCTGTCTACTTGTTTTGTTTATCTGTCTCCTCCCTTCTAGACTTTTAGCCCATTTTTAGGTAGGAAATGTCTCTATCTGTTGCCTAATTGTACTTTCCAAGCACTTAATTCAGTGCTCTGCACACAGTTAGCATTCAATAAGTACGAATGAATCAATGAATGCATGAAACTCATTTGCCATTAAAAAAAATCATGAAGAATTACAAGTTGCTCATTCCTTCCATAATCTGAAAATCATTCATTCATTCAATAGCATTTATTGAGCGCTTACTATGTGCAGAGAACTGTACTAAGCGCTTGGAATGAACAAGTCGGCAACAGATAGAGACAGTCCCTGCCGTTTGATGGGCTTACAGTCTAATCCGGGGAAACAGACAGACAAGAACAATGGCAATAAATAGAGTCAAGGGGAAGAACATCTCGTAAAAACAATGGCAACTAAATAGAATCAAGGCAATGTACAATTCATTAAAAAATAAATAGGGTAATGGAAATATATACAGTTGAGCGGGCGAGTACAGTGCTGAGGGGATGGGAAGGGAGAGGGGGAGGAGCAGAGGGAAAAGGGGAAAATGAGGGTTTAGCTGCAGAGAGGTAAAGGGGGGATGGCAGAGGGAGTAGAGGGAGAAGAGGAGCTCAGTCTGGGTAGGCCTCTTGGAGGAGGTGAGTTTTAAGTAGGGTTTTGAAGAGGGGAAGAGAATCAGTTTAGCGGAGGTGAGGAGGGAGGGCGTTCCAGGACCGCAGGAGGACGTGGCCCAGGGGTCGATGGCAGAATAGGCGAGACCGAGGGATGGTGAGGAGGTGGGCGGCAGAGGAGCGGAGCGTGCGGGGTGGGCGGTAGAAAGAGAGAAGGGAGGAGAGGTAGGAAGGGGCAAGGTGAAGGAGAGCCTTGAAGCCTAGAGTGAGGAGTTTTTGTTTGGAGCGGAGGTCGATAGGCAACCACTGGAGTTGTTTAAGAAGGGGAGTGACATGCCCAGATCGTTTCTGCAGGAAGATGAGCCGGGCAGCGGAGTGAAGAATAGACCGGAGCGGGGCGAGAGAGGAGGAAGGGAGGTCAGAGAGAAGGCTGACACAGTAGTCTAGCCGGGATTGATTATGAATTCTTCAAAGATCAGATATTGCAGGTGTGGAAGAAAAAGTTTACAGAGACTGCGATATGTTCAGAAAATAATAATAGTAATAAAAACAATGATATTTGTTAATAATAATAATGGTATTTGTTAATAATAATAATAATGGCATTTGTTATTATTAAACAATAATAATAATTTTGGTATTTGTTAAGCACTTACTACGTGCCAAGCACTGTTCTAAGCACTGGAGTGGATACAAGATCATTCATTCATTCATTCAATAGTATTTATTGAGCGCTTACTATGTGCAGAGCACTGTACTAAGCGCTTGGAATGGACAATTCGGCAACAGATAGGGACAATCCCTGCCCATTGACAGGCTTACAGTCTAATGGGGGAGACAGAGAGACAAAAAACAATATCAGTAAATAGAATCAAGGGGATGTACACCTCATTAACAGAATAAATAGGGTAATAAAAATATATACAAATGAGCACAGTGCTGCGGGGGGGGGGGGGGAGAGAGGGGGAGGAGCAGAGGGAAAGGGGGCTTAATTGAGGGAAGGTGAAGGGGGGGCAGAGAGGGAGCAGAGGGAAAAGGGGAAGCTCTGTCTGGGAAGGCCTCTTGGAGGAGGTGAGCTCTCAGAAGGGATGTGAAGAGGGGAAGAGAGTTAATTTGGCCAATAATAATGTTGGTTGTTAAACCCTTACTATGTGCAGAGCACTCTTCTAAACGCTGGGGTAGTTGCCTTAACTCTGCCCTCTCCTCTGCCAGACAAAACCTCTTCTCCTCCCTCATCGACACCCATGCCCGTCAACCCCGCCAATTGTTCCGGACCTTTAACTCTCTCCTTAGGCCCCCTGTTCCTCCCGCTCCCCCATCTCTCACCCCAATGATCTGGCCACCTACTTCGTCACAAAAATCAACACAATCAGGTCTGAGCTCCCCCAAAGTCACCCCTCCCCCTTTCTACCTCCCCTCCCCGCCAACCCTCTCCCCTACTTTCCCCTCTTTCCCTGCAGTATCCTCAGAGGAGATCTCCTCTCTCCTCGCAAGTGCCACCCCCTCCACCTGCGCCTCGGACCCCATTCCCACTCACCTTTTAAAAAACATCGCCCCTGCCCTCCTCCCTTCCTTAACTTCTATTTTTAACCACTCAATCTCCAATGGCTCCTTCCCCTCTGCTTCAAAACATGCCACGTCTCCCCCATCTTAAAAAAAACCCACTCCTTGACCCCCACTTCCCCTTCCAGTTATCGCCCTATCTCCCTACTACCCTTCCTTTCCAAAATCCTAGAACGAGTCATCTACAATCGATGCTTAGAATTCCTTAACTCCCATTCTCTCCTAGACCCCCTCCAATCTGGCTTCCGTCCCCTCCACTCTACCGAGACTGCTCTCTCTAAGGTCACCCATGACCTTTTTCTTGCCAAATCCAATGGGTCTACTCCATTCTAATCCTCCTTGACCTCTCTGCTGCCTTTGACACTGTTGACCATCCCCTCCTCCTCCATATCTCACCTTGGCTTCACGGACTCCGTCCTCTCCTGGTTCTCCTCTTACCTCTCTGGCCGGTCATTCTCGGTCTCCTTCGCAGGCGCCTCCTCCTCCTCCCATCCTTTAACTGTTGGAGTTCCTCAAGGGTCAGTTCTTGGCCCTCTTCTGTTCTCCATTTACACTCACTCCCTCGGTGAACTCATTCGCTCTCACGGCTTTGACTACCATCTCTACGCAGATGACACACAGATCTACATCTCTGCCCCTGTCCTCTCTCCCTCCCTTCAGGCTCGCATCTTCTCCTGCCTCCGGGACGTCTCCACCTGGATGTCGGCCCGCCACCTAAAACTCAACATGAGCAAGACTGAGCTCCTCATCTTCCCTCCCAAACCTGGTCCTCTCCCAGACTTCTCTATCACCGTGGATGGCACGACCATCCTTCCCGTCTCTCAGGCCCGCAATCTCGGTGTCATCCTTGACTCGTCTCTCTCGTTCACCCCACACATCCTATCCCTTACCAAGACCTGCCGGTTTCACCTTTACAATATTGCCAAGATCCGCCCTTTCCTCTCCACCCAAACGGCTACCTTACTGCTACAGGCTCTCGTAATATCCCGGCTACACTACCTTGTCAGCCTTCTCTCTGATCTCCCTTCCTCCTCTCTCGCCCCACTCCAGTCTATTCTTCACTCCGCTGCCGGGCTCATCTTCCTGCAGAAATGATCTGGGCATGTCACTCCCCTTCTTCAACAACTCCAGTGGTTGCCTATCAACCTCCTCTCCAAACAAAAACTCCTCACTCTAGGCTTCAAGGCTCTCCATCACCTTGCCCCTTCCTACCTCTCCTCCCTTCTCTCTTTCTACCGCCCACCCCGCACGCTCCGCTCCTCTGCCACCCACCTCCTCACGGTCCCTCGGTCTCGCCTATCCCGCCGTCGACCCCTGGGTCACGTCCTCCCGCGGTCCTGGAACGCCCTCCCTCCTCACCTCTGCCAGGCTAATTCTCTTCCCCTCTTCAAAACCCTACTTAAAACTCACCTCTTCCAAGAGGCCTTCCCAGACTGAGCTCCCCTTCTCCCTCTACTCCCTCTACCACCCCCTCTTCACCTCTCCACAGCTTAACCCTCTTTTCCCCCCATTTCCCTCTGCTCCTCCCCCCTCCCTTCTCATCCCCTCAGCACTGTACTCGTCTGCTCAACTGTATATATTTCCATTACCCTATTTATTTTGTTAATGAAATGTACATAGCCTTGATTCTATTTAGTTGCCATAGTTTTTACGAGATGTTCTTCCCCTTGACTCTATTTATTGCCATTGTTCTTGTCTGTCTGTTTCCCCCGATTAGACTGTAAGCCCATCAAACGGCAGGGACTGTCTCTATCTGTTGCCGACTTGTTCATTCCAAGCTCTTAGTACAGTTCTCTGCACATAGTAAGCGCTCAATAAATACTATTGAATGAATGAATGAATGAATACAGGGTAATCAGGTTGTCCCACGTGAGGCTCAAAGTCTTAATCCCCATTTTACAGATGAGGTAACTGAGGCCCAGAGAAGTGAAGTGACTTGCCCACAGTCACACAGCTGACAAGTGGCAGAGCCGGGATTCAAACCCATGAACTCTGACTCCCAAGCCCATGGTCTTTCCACTGAGCCACGCTCAGGTTGTCATCAGATGTACAGCGTGGCTCAGTGGAAAGAGCACAGGCTTTGGAGTCAGGGCTCATGAGTTCGAATCCCAGCTCTGCCACTTGTTGGCTGTGTGACTGTGGGCAAGTCACTTCACTTCTCTGTGCCTCAGTTCCCTCATCTGTAAAATGGGGATTAAGACTGTGAGCCCCACGTGGGACAACCTAATTCCCCTATGTCTACCCCAGCGCTTAGAACAGTGCTCGGCACATAGTAAGCGCTTAACAAATACCAACATTATTATTCTTATTATGTACATCACCTTGATTCTATTTATTTGCTACTGTTTTAATGAGATGTTCTTCCCCTTGATTCTATTTATTGCCATTTTTCTTGTCTGTCTGTCTCCCCGGATTAGACTGTAAGCCCGTCAAAGGGCAGGGACTGCCTCTATCTGTTACCGATTTGTACATTCCAAGCGCTTAGTACAGTGCTCTGCACATAGTAAGCGCTTAATAATTACTATTGAATTAATGAATGAATGAATGAGGTTGTCCCACGTGGGGCTCACAGTCTTCATTCCCATTTTACAGATGAGAGAATTGAGGCCCAGAGAAGTGAAGTGATGTGCCCAAGGTCACACAGCTGACAAGTGACGGAGCTGGGATTAGATCCCACAACCTCTGACTCCCAAGCCTGTGCTCTTTCCATTAAGCCATGCTAAGCACTTACTACGCGACAAGCACTGTTCTAAGCGCTGGGGTAGAAAAGGTAATAATAAGAATAATAATGTTGGTATTTGTTAAGCTCTTACTATGTGCCAAGCACTGTTCTAAGCGCTAGGGTAGATACAGGGTAATCAGGTTGTCCCACGTGAGGCTCACAGTCTTAATCCCCATTTTCCAGAAGAGGTAACTGAGGCCTAGGGAAGTTAAGTGACTTGCCCGAAGTCATACAGCTGACAGGGTCGGGATTAGAACCCATTACCTCTGACTCCTAAAGCTGTGCTCTTTCCACCGTGCCACACTGCTTCTCTAACGTAATCAGTTTGTCCCGCGTGAGGCTTACAGTCTTAATCCCCATTTTACAGACGAGCTAACTGAGGCACAAAGAAGTGAAGTTATGTGCTTAGTAAAGTGCTCTGCACTTAGTAAACGCCCAATAAATACGATTGAATAAAGTGATTTATCCAAGGTCACACAGCAGACAAAAGGCGGCGTCAACATTAGAACCCAGGACCTCTCCCTCCCAAACGCGTGCTCTTTCAATTAAACCACGCTGCATCTCTAAAAGGTGTCACAGATAGGTTTTATTACTACTAGCGCTTCATCCAGCATTTGTAGGGAGAAGTGTTGAACGGCAGAGAATCCCCTGCTAGTCAAGGCCAGCTCAACTTCAAGCAAAACAGAGCATCTTTACATACATTAGCACAGCATTCTTAATAATCATTCAATAGTATTTATTGAGCGCTTACTATGTGCAGAGCACTGTACTAAGCGCTTGGGATGAACAAGTCGGCAACAGATAGAGACAGTCCCTGCCGTTTGACCGGCTTACAGTCTAATCGGGGGAGACGGACAGACGAGAACAATGGCAATAAACAGCGTCAAGGGGAAGAACATCTCGTAAAAACAATGGCAACTAAATAGACTCAAGGCGATGTACAATTCATTAACAAAATAAATAGGGTAACGAAAATATATACAGTTGAGCGGAGGAGTACAGTGCTGTGGGGATGGGAAGGCAGAGGTGGAGGAGCAGAGGGAAAAGGGGAAAATGAGGCTTTAGCTGCGGAGAGGTAAAGGGGGGATGGCAGAGGGAGTAGAGGGAGAAGAGGAGCTCAGTCTGGGAACGCCTCTTGGAGAAGGTGATTTTTAAGTAAGGTTTTGAAGAGGGAAAGAGAATCAGTTTGGCGGAGGTGAGGAGGGAGGGCGTTCCAGGACCGCGGGAGGACGTGACCCAGGGGTCGACGGCGGGATAGGCGAGACGTGGGCGGTAGAAAGAGAGAAGGGAGGAGAGGTAGGAAGGGACGAGGTGATGGAGAACCTTGAAGCCTAGAGTGAGGAGTTTTTGCTTTGAGCGGAGGTTGATAGGCAACCACTGGAGGTTTTTAAGAACGGGAGTGACATTCCCAGATCGTTTCTGCAGGAAGATGAGCCGGGCAGCGGAGTGAAGAATAGACCGGAGCGGGGCGAGAGAGGAGGAAGGGAGGTCAGAGAGAAGGCTGACACAGTAGTCTAGCCGGGATATAACGAGAGCCCGTAATAGTAAGGTAGCCGTTTGGGTGGAGAGGAAAGGGCGGATCTTGGCGATATTGTAGAGATCAGAACAATACAATAGGAGAAATACTTTAGGATAGAAAGCAGTGAGTCCCTGGGGTGTTTTCTGTTTAGTCTGGGACCGCCTTTGATCAGGTGATAAATAGGGCCAAGGGTTTGATTAATTCAAGGGCGTGTTTTTTACCATGTTGCTATGTACTTGACTGAGATCGAGCTTGGCTACTCAATTTGAGTCAACTCATCAGACACACCCAAATTGGTCAAGTGGGCCTAGGCAGAGGGAAAGGTCAGAGAAAAAGGTGGACAAATGCAGGACCTTGACCACTGTGCTTCCAAACAGGAAAGAAGAAAGCCAAATTGATAAAGTTCTTCTTCCCTGGCCGTTCCTCTCCTAACTTTCCTCTTCCCCTTCCTTGTCAGACAGAAAAACACCAAAAAGAAAAGGACACAATCAAAGCCCATGGATTTTTAAGTGAATATTGCTTTTGTACTCCATCACTTTGTCCCAGTTTGGATTTATCCAGATTTTTTGGAACCATGCCAGCAGTAATGATGATAGAATTCAGAATGCAGCCTTATAATTTCTGGAATACAGAAACTGAAAGAAAAGAAGTATTATCCTTAACAAAATGGGGATCTTACTTATCTTTTATTTATCTGTGGAAGAGTGTTAGAAGGCAACAGGAATCTGAGAATCAAAGAAGCTGAGAAAGCACTTCTATTGTCTGTGCACTGATTCTTCAATATGCTATTCTCAGTATTATGCCAATGAACAAAATTTACAACTTACAAAAAACATCCCAGCATTATTTATCTTATAACATATATTAGGGGGACTTTTCAGATGAGCAGTTTCCAGTTTTAATTTGCAGAGGATATAGTTCATCAAGAACACTTTACCCAGAGATTTTGGATTTTTTACCTGCACTAGAAATATCATAATATTTGAGATAAACCCCTAAGGATTGAAATGTTCTATGGCATTGTAAAAGTGTTTAAAACTGTATATTTGACCTTTAAAAGTTACAGAAAATTTGAACTATGAAAACCACAAAGATAATCTTCCTGGACACAAGGATTCACAGAAGGCTCTACCCCACAAAAACAGATATTTGCCATTTTAGAAGGTCATAGGGCTGACTTTTAATATCTTCCAAGAACTCCAAAACTCTCCCTCCTTGAAGAAAGGGAATATGTACAGTCATGCCGACCTCAGAGATAACAGGTTGCACTCAGGCTACACGTGGCAGGGAAAATAGCTGCTGAGAACATTCCTAAGATGGTGGCCAAACTTTCCCAAGACGTCCATGCATAATCATGATCAGAGGTGGTGGGGTAGTGCTAGAGCTGACTCCTTCCTACCTGAATCCTGAATCATTCCTACCTGACCCACTTTCTGATGTTACATCTGCACAGCCACAATCTTGGCAAGATTTCAGTTCTCCAGCAGTAATTCTTTGCCTTTCCTAACGTTCTGCTGTTACCTGAAGCAAAAATATCCAAGGATGCTTTGGAAAATATGTGTGTTTATTCATGCATTTAACTAAGTTAACCAAGCAGGGATTATTACTGTTATCAATCTTGAAGTACCAATTGCTCAGGATAGTACTTTGTAGTGGAATGGTAGGATTGCTTATACCCTCTGATAATCTCTTTAACCTAATAATCTCCTGGACCCTTTAGGTTGTGAACAGCTGGACAATGGGAGTGTAATATTGGTGGATGGAGGTGGGCAGAGTATACCAAAGTGAAGTGTTACAAAATGAAGTGCTGAGTGCAGTGAATAGTAGGATGGATCCAGTCAGGCTTCCTCAGTGAGGCTGGGAATTAGAGGGTATGTGGGCCCATCGGGCATGAGTGGTTGGCCTTGAATGGCACCTGGAGGGAGAGGGAGACTGTGACTGTTACCTCAAGAGAGAAAGAAGTGAGAGAACCAGGACATGCTATAGGGGAAAGTAGAAGATTTGGTGCTGCCTCATCTGTCAGCCAGTCAGTCAGTCACATTTATTGAGCACTTACTGTGTGGGGGGCTGTACTTACTTACTGTACTAAGCACTTGGGAGAGTACAATGTAACAATAAACGGACCCATTCCTTACAACCTTACAATGGTTCCTGGTTGGGGGGCAGAGCAAGGGCCCTGCTGCCCTTGGAGGTTCTCTTGAAAGGGAAGTGAGCTTTCCCATAGTTTGGCAGTGGTTAGCAGGGCAGTGGAGTTAGGGCACTGACCTGTCTCTCCTAGAATTACTACCTCTGCACCCTGGAGAATGCCAGCCCTGAACTCTGCTCCCCAACTCCCAGAGCTCCTGGGTGTCCCAGGATCCAGTGGGAACCCAGGACCTCCTCTGTAGAGCCAGAGTGTATGCTGCTAGGTAAGAGAACATTGATCTTCTGGACCAGGGTAAGGACCCCCAATGAGTGCTCTCTGATTTTATAACTGGGTTGGCAGACTATGAGCTTCCTAAACAGTGAAACTACATTTTCCAATTTGATAATGATGATGGTACTTAAGTGCTTACTATTCATTCATTCAATCATATTTATTGAGCATTTAGTGTGTGCAGAAGCACTGTTCTAAGGACTTGGAAAGTACAATTAATAATAATAATCATCATAATATTAATAATGTTGGCATTTGTTAAGCACTTACTATGTGTGGAGCACTGTTCTAAGTGCTGGGGTAGATACAGGGTAATCAGGTTGTCCCACGTGAGGCTCACAGTCTTAATCCTCATTTTACAGATGAGGTAACTGAGGCACAGAGAAGTTAAGTGACTTGCCCAAAGTCACACAACAGACAAGTGGTGGAACTGGAATTAGAACCTATGACCTCTGACTCCTAAACCCATGCTCTGAATTATGCCACGCACTGTTCTAAGCGCTGGGGTAGATACAAGGTAATCAGGTTGTATCATGTGGAGCTCACAGTCTTATTCCCAATTTTACAGATGAGGTAACTGAGGCACAGAGAAGTTAAGCGACTTGTCCAAGGTCACACAGCAGTAAAGTGGCAGAAAGCTGGAATTAGAACCCACATCCTCTGAATCCCAAGCCCGGGCTTTTTCCACTAAGCCATACTGCTTCTCACAAGGCTAGTGTTACAGTATATCATCATGGTGCTGTGACATGCTTGCTTCATTTGTCATGGGGGACCTCAATTGGATTCTTGCTTCCGATCTGAAGAGAGCCTCAGACAGGCCCTGATGAATATCTGTGTCCATGGTAATGGAGGCAAGGAGGGGAGAGAGAGGGGGATAGAGAGAAAGGGTGGGGGAGAGGGAGAAAGGGAAATAGAGAGAGGGAGATGGAGAGAGAGAAGGAAATAGAGGGAGAAGGAAATTGAGAGTGATAGAGAGAAAGATAGAGAGAGAGAAAGGGGGAGGGTATTGAGTAGGGAACTTGGAAAAGAGGGAACAAGCAATTAGTCAAGAATCAGGGTGGAATACCAAAGGTAGAAGAAAGTAATGAAGGCAGGGAGACATTTAATTGAACTGAAAGTCTGGAACACAGGTAAAGGGTAGGAAAAAGAAAGGAGCAGTGAAGGAGGTATAAGAAGCTATCACACTTGTTTTGCCTACAGTGGGGTAGAAGAACTGATATTGTCAACATATAATAAAATATATATTTTTTATCTTTCTTGATATAAAGAAGAGATTCATGAGTGGGCAAGGAGAATCACAAATTGAATAGGATTTTCCTGCCAGTCACTACCTCTGTGGCAAAACAGTTCATTGGTGATTCAGACCCCATTAGTTTAGAGTTCTAAATTCCTACCCCAAAGTGCTCATTACCCTCCAAGGCTTTGTAAACTCTCACTGTCAAAAACAATAATAGAGATTCAACTTCAATCCTTTAGGCACTGCCTTCACAAGCCAGGTTAATTTATCCTGTACATGTACACAATTATAATCAGCAAACCTACATAATTGAATCCAAAGCACCACCTTCCCCATTATTGAATAGTTACAAATTTGGGCTTTGTTTATTCATATTAATCACCTGGAAATAATTCTATTCTTCATTTTTTTTGGTAGGCTAAATCTCTCAATGCTTATTCTACTTCTATATAAAAATGAACATGAGTCTGATAATTAGATGACTATATTTGACTCCTAGCTTTGCCAGCTGCCTGCTGAGAGAACTTGAGGAAACCACTTCACTGTTCTGTCCCTGTTTCTTCACAGGTACAAATGGAGATAATACCTGCCTCTTCCTATTTCACAGGGATGCTGAGAGGACAAAATGAGAGGCAAGGTGAAGAACCTTTTAAAGAATAATTTAAAAAAAGCTATTTGATATCAAGGTATTTTTATAACTCTGTTTTCCAAGATTGTTGAATTTGCATTGATAAAAATCTGAAAATAATTGCAGTAATGGCAAAATTGTAAATAATGAATTATAGATTTGGGAAAACTGGAATATAATGAGCAAAAGTCAATTTCATTCACCCAATCTTTTCTGTGAAGACAGCTTGATGACTCATGGAGATTATGACATGTTCCTTTTTGACAAGCTATGACTAAAACTCTTTTGTTATGCAAACAATATGAACACAGTAAGTGGTTTCTAACTGATATTTTTGGGGACAAGTGATATCTTGGACTTTTTAATCACCAGCTTTCTCCTAGAAAATAGCATTTTATGCTTACTATTAGCTTCATAAAATATGTCATTAAGATCACATTTTTCTTGGCAGCAGATTGCTTTTTTTTTTCAAAGCCTGGAGCACAATTGCTCAATTTTAGTTTGGATGTATTGACAAGAGCCTCACTATTGCTCACATTTTTCATGTAGTTTTGGGGTAATCTTTTGTAGAATTTTCCTCTGCTTTTTATTTTCTCTGCAAATTGAATACTTGTTTAAAACTTACAGGCTGAAGAAATTTCCCAATCAAGGTTCACTTCTATATTAACATTATTTTATTTTAGGGTATAGGATGGAAGGCAACACTTTGTCCTATACAGAGTCACTTGGCGAGAAACTGAGAAAATATTCAAGCTAACAAGTAATAATATACTATTACTAAAAGTACTACTAGTAAAGCTACTACTACTACTATTTGTTAATTCTTTATGTTCCAAGCACTATTAAGGATTAATACAATATAATTAGATCAGATATAGTACTTATCCCATATGGGGTTCATAGAAATAGTATTTATTAAGTGTTTACTATGTGCAGAGCACCATACTAATGGATGGGAGAGAATTACAGGTGGGAATTATACATGGTCCCTGCCTCTTGGGACTCAGAATCTGAGAATCTGTTTTACTCCTGCTTTGCAATATACTTTACATAAGAGAAGAAAAATCAAAGGTGGTTAAACCATCTCTGTTGCTTCCCTTCACAACTGCCAACTCTAAGGTTCCCCAGAAGTGATGGTGAAGAATGAATCGTTGCCCTCCTTAACTGATGCCATACTGGGTGCAGTGCAGAGTATTAAGTCCTTGTCTTGTTTTATGCCCGACCCATAGCAACACCACAGACACATTCTCCCAGAATGCCCCGCTCTCCATCTGCAATTGTTCTGGTTGTGTATTCATAGAGTTTTCTTGGTAAAAATATGGAAGTGGTTTACCATTGCCTCCTTCCACAAACTATACCTGAGTCTCCGCCCTTGACTTCTCCCATGCCGCTGCTGCCAGGCATGGGTGAGTTTTGATTTGTAGCAGGTTGCCTTCCATTTGCTAGCCACTGCCGAAGCTAGGAATGGAATGGGTAGGCCTCTGCTTGTCTCCCTCCCATAGTCGAGACTGGTAGAGTACTGGAAACTCTCCAGATGCAGCCCAGAGAGGGGAATAAGCTCCTTAGGAACATACAATAGGAGACAAAAGCCTAGCCAAGGTACTACTAAACTGGTTACTAAAGAATACAGTTGACTGGATATTTCCTGATCCACAAAGGTGTTCAGTGATTTATGCGTAGTAGAAGGAGAAGAGCAACTGTAAACTGGACGGTGTAGTACAAAAGCAGAAAAATGTCCATCATATTGCCTCACCTTCCTGGCTGGATGCTGTTCTCTTCCCAATTCATCCATCAATTCTGAGTGTAGACAGAGAAGAACAGGAACTCTGCCTTCCTTTCTGAAATGCTCCTGGGGTGGTAGGAAGGTAGAGAATGAGAAAGCACAGTGGGGAAAGCCAAGTCAGAGTTAGAGAGGTGAAGGAAAACAAAAATAGAGGGAAGAAATAGAAATGTTGAAGAAAAGAAAAGGATCAGCAATTATAAAAGAAGCAGATGACCAGAAACCAGAGATCTGTCCTGTTCTCACTTTAAAGCCAGGATAGAGATGCTATAGATAAATTACTACGTGTCAGGCAATGTACAAAGTACTGTGTAAGTAACAAGTTCATCAGGTTGGACACAGTCCATGTCCCACATGGGGCTCATAATCTTAATCCGCATTTTATAGATGAGATAACAAAGGCACAGATAACTTAAGTGATTTGCGCAAGGTCACATAGCAGACAGGTACCAGAGCTGGGATTAAAATCCAGCTCCTATGATTCCCAGGCCGTGCTCTTTCCATTAGGCAATACTGCTTCTCAAGGTTTTGCTAGTTTAGGAAATCTGAAATGGGGCAAGAAAAACTCAAACACTCCAGATTAGATTTGGCAGAAATAGACACACAAACATATTAAATTACATGGTGCTGTATTGTTCAAGGATTCTGGCCACCACTGGCAAATCATTAGTGTGTTCAAGTGATCTGGGTGGACAACAGCAAGAGATTAGATGAATTATGTAGAACCCTGGCTGCACACTTTGTCTGCTATGTGATCTTGGACAAGTTTTTGGGTGCTTCAGTTACCTCATCTGTAAAATGGGGATAAAGACTGTGAGTCTTATGTGGTACAGGGATTTGTCCAACCTGAGCACTGTTGTATATATTATTTATTACCCTATTTATTTTGTGAATAAGATGTATAGCTCCTTGATTCTATTTATCTTGATGATGCTGTTTTGTTTTTTTCTGTTTTGCTTTATCTCCCCCGTTTAGACATGAGCCCTTATTGGGCAGGAATTTCTTTATCTATTGCCGAATTATATATTCCAAGTGTTTAGTACAATGCCCTGCACTTAGTAAGTGCTCAATAAATACTATTGAATGAATGAATGTATTTAACCAGTGCTTAGTAAGTGCCCAGCACAGAATAATGACTTAACAAATACCATTAAAAATGGAATTGAAAGTCTCAGAATACATTTAAAGGGAGAATGGAATGTGTTGGATGGAACACTTCACCTCTATATCACAGGTGATGGATTCTGTATGGGGTAGGAATTATATCCGATATGATCATTGTGTTTGGACCATGATAAGTACTTAGGAAATGCCACAATCATTTTATTTAATGAAAATGCATATAATATTTTTAAAAAATGAAAAAATCTCCACCACGCATAGTAATAGAGGTGATTAGAGCAATTACGATATGCATGGATGACTTGGGCTTTGTGGCGTGGCTCAGTGGAAAGAGCACGGGCTTGGGAGTCAGAGGTCATGGGTTCGAATCCTGGCTCTATCACTTGTCAGCTGTGTGACTGTGGGCAAGTCACTTAACTTCTCTGTGCCTCAGTTACCTCATCTGTAAAATGGGGATTAAGCCTGTGAACCTGTCATGTGGGACAAATTGATTAACCTGTATCTACCCCAGCGCTTAGAACAGTGCTCTGCACATATTAAGCTCTTAACAAAAAAAAATACCAACGTTATGTATTTTTGGCAGGAAAAATAATGCATTCATCAATCAATCAATGGTATTTTTTCAGCACTTACTGTGTGCAGAGCACTTAGAAGAGAGACAAAGAACACAAGTTCGAGTCCAAGCTTTACCACTAAACTGCTGTCACCATAGACAAGTCACTTAACTTCTCTGTACCTCAGTTACCTGATCTGCCAAAAATGGATAATAATACCTGCCATTCCTACTTCACAGGCTTGTTGTGAGGACAAAAATGAGTTAATTACGGTGAGAGCACTTTGGTAATTCATTCATCTATTCAGTCATATTTATTGAGCGCTTACTGTGTGCAGTGCACTGTACTAAGCACTTAGAATGTACAATTCGATAATAAAAGTGCTATAGAAAAACAAGGGTGAGAAACAGAGTGGCCTAGTGGAAAAAGCACAGGCCCAGGAGGTAGTGGACCTGGATTCTGATACCAACTCTGCAGTTTACCTGCTGAATGACCTTGCGCAAGTTATATAACTTCTCTGTGCCTGTTTCCTCATCTGTAAAATGAGGTCTCAATACCTGGGTTTTTTTGTTTGTTTGAGAAGATGGACATTAAAATAAATTATGGATATGTATTTAAGTCTTGTGGGGCTGAAAATGGGGTGAATATCAAGTGCCTAAAGGGTACAAATCCAAGTGCATGGGTGAAAACCAAAAAGTAAAATAAATGGTGTTTTTTTTTGAAATTTTATCCTAATTTTTACCCAAATAAAACAACCACTAATTAGTCTCCCAAATAACTGAACTTTCCATCAGATACAACAATGCATGATGGGAAGCAGGATGGCTTAGTGGAAAGAGCATGGGCATGGGAATCAGAGGATCTGGGTTCTAATCCAGGTTCAGCCACTTGTCTGCTGAGTGACCTTGGGAAAGCCATTTAACTTCTCTGTGCCTCAGTTACCTCATCTGTAAAATGGGTATTAAAACTTTGAGTCCTCTTTGGGGACCACCTGATACCTTGTATCTACTCCAGTGCTTAAAACAGTGCTTGGCACATTATAAGTACCAAACAAATACCATTATTATTATTAATAAACATATAGGTTGAAAGCTGTAAAATAAATTGATGTTATTGAATAGAGGGAAAAATTACTACACTAGTGCCTAGGTAAGCCTTCCCTTAAAGATTAACTCCAACCGCCCAAACTGTCCACATCTGTTTTTATGTTCCCTAGATTAGTACAGATCTGTAGTATTATCGTAGGTTATGTAGAGAAGGAATGGTACAACTCAATTTGCCAAAAAACAAACAAACGTGTAACTGCATTTGCAGAAAAAAAAAGATGTATGACACTTTATCAGATCACATCCTTTGTCCTACCTTCTCCCAGATCTCCTCTCATAGGCCAGGCAAAGAGAATCACATAACCTGCCTGTTAATAAGAGTCCTAGAATGCATCCAATCAATCAATAAATGGTGTTGATTGAGTACTTATTGTGTGCAGAGCATTGTACTAAGTACTTAGGAGAGTAAAATACAACAGAATTAGCATACATATTCCTGGCCATAATGAGCTTGCAGTAAAATCTTTGATGTCTCTTGCACTGAAATTGATTTAAAACCACACAATTACCCTGTTTTTCCAGGCAGTCCTAATGCAGGCTGCAAAAATTTCAAGGATCTTCTCCCTAACCTTCAGGCTTTACTAATATCAGAACCTTACTTCATGCGTGAGAACAATGGAATATTAATACTCTCTAATTCACATCAGAAAAAAAAATGAAGGAATAGGAAGTATTAGGTTGAGCTAGGACACACATATATTTTCTGAGATTACATCCTTCTTCAGTTCATCTCTATTTTATTGTACCCTTCCAAGCACTTAATTTAGTGATCTGCTCACAGTAAGCACTTAATAAATAACATTAATTGATTGATACAGTTCCCTCAGGTTTCCAGTGATCTACCACCAGTTACTGCTTGGGAATCTTCTAGATACAAAATTACTTCCTGCTCTGTCATCTACAACCCAAAACTGTTCATGAATCATTGAATCCTAAATCAATAGCATTCATCAAATATCATCATCATCATCATCTTTTCATCATCATCATCAATGATTTATTTATTTACCACTTACTGCTTACCACTGTACTAACTGTTTGGGAGAATACAACATAACAGAATTAGTACATTCCTTGTCCACCACAAGTTTAGAGTCGAGAAGGGAAGACAGACATAAATATAAATAAATAATTTACAATATATAATTTATAGATATATACATAATTACTGTGGGGCCAAGAGTGGCAAAAATACCAACTGCCTAAAGGTCACAGATCCAAGTGAACAGACTATATATAAAGAAGAGAAAGGTGGGGAAAAGAGGGTTTAATTGAGGCAGGCTTCTTTTGAGAAATGTGATTTTCATAAGGCTTTGAAGGCTAGGAGGGAAGTGGTTTGGTTTATATGGAGGAGGAAGGAGGTCCTGGCCAGAGGCAGGATGTGGGAAAGGGGTCAGCAGCAAAATGGACCAGATCAGGACATCATGAGCAAAAGAAGAGTAAAGTGGGTGGTGTGGTCTGGACTTGGGCTGTTGCAGGAAATCAGTGAGATAGGGGAAGACAAAGCGACTGAGTGCTTCAAGGCTTATGGTAAGGATTTTCTGTCTGATGCAGAGATGGGTCATTTTATTTATCAATATTGATGCTATTGATGCCTGTCTACTTGTTTTGTTTTGATGTCTGTCTCCCCCATCTAGACTGTGAGCCTGTTGTTGGTCAGGGATTGTCTCTATCTGCTGCCAAATTGTACTTTCCAGCACTTAGTACAGCATTCTGCATACAATAAGTGCTCAGTAAATACAATTGAATGAATTAATGCATGAATATGTGGGTGGAATGAGATAGATGAGTAGAGGACAATGCCAAGATTGTGGTTTTGTGAAATATGGAGAGTAGTGGTATTGTCTACAGTGATGGGAGAGATCTGGGTAGAACAAGGTTTGTGTGGCAAAATAAGGTGATGTATTTTGGACTTGTTCAGTTTGAGGTACTGGCAGGACATCTAGGTAGAGATATTCTGAAGGCAGAAGGAAATGCGAGACTGCAAAGAAGGAGAGCGATCAGGCCAGGAGATGTAGATTTGGGAGTCAGCCATATAGAGATAATTTAAGATATGGGAGTGAATGAGTTTATTAAGGGGATGGTTGGAGATGGAGACTAGAAGACCCAGAACTGAGTGTTAAGGGACCCCTGCTGTCATAGGAATTGAAGCAGAGGAGGAGCCTGCAAAAGAGACTGAGAAAGTTGTCAGGGATGTAGGGTAAGAACCAAGAGAGGGCAGTGTCAGTGAAGACAAGATTAAATACAATTTAGATGAAGCAGTGTTGCCTAATGGAAGAGCTCAGGCCTGGATGTCAGAGGACCTGGCTTCTAATCCTGCCTCTGCCACTTGTCTGCTATGTGACCTTGGGCAAGTCATTTAACTTCTCTGGGCCTCAGTTACCTCATCTGTAAAATGGGGATTTCAAGACTGTGAGCCCTAGAAGGGGCATGGAAGGTGTCCAACTTGATTATCTTGTATCTACCCCAGTGCAGTGATTAAGACTTTGCATATAGTAAGCATTTAATAAATACCACTAAAAGAGAGAGAGAGAGAGAAGGCCGGGGGAGGCATTGTGTCTAAGGCAGCTGAGAGGTCTAGAAGGATTAGAATGGAGTATAGAGACCATCAGATTTGATGAGAAGAAAGTCACTGGTTACTTTAGAGAGACCTGTTTCCTGCAAGGGGGCAGCAACAGATCAGAAGGGACCAAGGAAAGAAGTGGAAGAGAGGAAGTGGAGATAGCAAGTGTGAACAACTCTCTCAAGAGGTTTGGATGGGAATGGCAGAACTGAGGTGGGACAATAACTGGGGGGAGCCGAGGGGTCAAGAGAGGGTTTTTTTATAGGAGATACTGAAGCATGTTTCAAAGCAGTGGAGAAGAGGCCATTGGTTGAAGATGGCAGTCAGGGAAGGAAGAAGAGTGTTTTAATCTGGTAGGAAGTGATGGGACAGTAGACAGGCAGAAGGGGGTAAATTTTTAGTGGGGGGGAGAGGTCTCCTCTTGACATACTGTGGAGAATATTGGGAAAGTCAAGGAGGGTGGAGAAGGAGGGTGGGACTGGAGAGGAGTGGGAGATCACCCCTGAAGATTTCAATTTTGTTAATGAAGAATGTGGCCAGGTCATTAAGGGAAAGAGAGATCTTTGGGGGTGGGGGACAGGAGATTTGAGGAGGGATTTAAACTTCTGGAGCCGTTAAGAGGGGCCCAATGGGCATGGGAGCGAATTAGGAAAAAGGATTGTTGTCAGTCGGAGTGGAGGGCAGTGTTAATGGGATTAAAAATGAATTTAAGGAGGACAAGTGTATACAGAGGTCTGGATTTCCACCAGCAGCACTCTGCAGCTCGAGCACACGAGCACAAGAGGTGTACTATGGAGGTGATCCAGGACTGCTGGTTAGTGGTATGAGATCAGCGGCGGGACAAGTAAACAAGGGTGTTGAGTTCAGTGGAGAGGGTGGTGTGGATTATGTCAATTTGTGTGTCAAGAGATGGCAGTTTGAGTATGGAGACTAAATGAGGAAAGATGGCTTTAGAGTATTGGAGGGAGTCAAAAAATTGGAGGTCTCTGAGGGAGAACAGGACAGAATTGTCAGGGGTGAGTATAAGGGAATGAGGGCAGGTGAGGTTGTGGTATGATAGTGGAATTTCAGAGTTGGTGAGGGTAAAGATTGTACAGTAACTAAAGATTAAGTGTGTGCCCAAGTTGTTGCATGTAGGATGGAGCAAGAGGTCATTGAAGTAGAGGACTGAGAGGAGGTGGACTGTGTAGAGCACTTAGAAAAGTACAATAGGGTTAGCAGACATGATCCCTGGTCTCAAGGAGCTTACAATCATTAAGCTAAATAACAGATGGCTGGAAGTGATAGGCTATAAAAAGGTAAGGCATAAGCCTCTCAAGGAGACAGTAAGATTTGGTGTTGGGGCTGAGAACCAGAAAAACTGAAATCAGATGGTAATCTTAAATCATGGTTTCTGGGTGAGTTTACAAGGGGACCATAGAGACACTGGGAACTGTAAAGATTGTCTCTCTCCGTGTGGTACAATGCTCACTAACATTAGTATGGTTCTCTTCAGTATGCTTGATCTTTGTAGTGTAAAATATGTATGTATGTGTGATTATATGTGTTCATTTTTAGGAAATGAAATCACAGTGACTAGGGTGAGGTACTATCCCATTGCTATGTTAACAAAAATAGTAATAATAATGATGGCATTTGTTAAGTGCTTACTATATGCCGAGCACTGTTCTAAGCACTGGGGTAGATACAAGGTAATCAGTTTGTCCCATGTAGGGCTCATAGTCTTAATCCCCATTTTCCAGATGAGTTAACTGAGGCACAGAGAAGTGAAGTGGCTTGCCCAGTGTCACGCAGCAGACAAGTGGCGGAGCTGGGATTAGAACCCACATCCTCTGACTCCCCATATTCTTTCCACTGAGCCACACTGCTTCTATGCCACCTGCTTTGCCAACGGTTTTCCTGAGAGACAAAAAATGGGCATGCTTCCAGCATGAATCAAACATTTAAACAAGGGGACAGTTGAGCCCTATAGGGCAGGACATCAAAGAGACTCTCAGCAGCATAATGAAGGACTATCCTAAAGCCATGCCCAAACTTCTGAATACAAACTGCCTTAGGAATCTGACAAAGAAGGGCCATGAAACTAGAAAAAAGTATTCCCTATCTCAGTCTCTGTGTTCAATAGACCAGAAATGTTTCAATCTGGTAAATTAAATGTGTCTTCCTTAAGATGCTTTATTTAATGTACCTAAAAGGAAAAAGGCAGTCAGAAAAGATGGGGGTACATGGAAGTAAAACCAGACCATTTTTCTTTCCAGATATAAAAATGAACAAACACCAAAATTTTTCAGGTGTCATGGATATTTTGGATGAAATATGGTTCAAATGCCACACAGCCAACTTATTATGGCACAAGTTTTTTTAAAAAAATCACTCTAAGTAGCTAATCTTGAAAACTGAACTAAATCCTAATGCTAAAATGGACTAGGTTTCTTCCTTGGAATTTGGGTGTTTTTTTCTTTGCACTGGGAACACTTATTTATGCTTCTATCATCATATGTAATATAGCAGGACAAGGACAGTAATTGACATGAATAGGCTGTTGCTTTTAAAATTATTAGGGGTGCAACAATTTTCCTGGTAAGAAAATTCAGACTTGAAACTAGTAGTAGTATGTATTAAGTGCTTAACTGTGTGTAGAGTACTGTACTTCATTCTGAAAGAGAACCATAGAGTGGAAATAAGATGTGGACCCCCAAAGGTAGTGAAATGGATGTTAGAATTGTAGAAAATTGATGTCTTCAATATTCAATAACAAACCACACAGTGATAGAGTGAATGCTTAGATAACTGATGCATAATATAGTCTCTCTAGTTCCTTGTGTTTCCTACTGCACTTAATGTACATATTTACAACATTAATTTTTTTAATGGTAATTTTTTTTAAGTACTTACTATGCGCCAGGCACCATACTAAGGTACACTGTAATAAGATCCAAGATAGGTTGGACCCAATCTCTGTCCCAAAGAGGGCTCACACCTTTAATCCTCATTTTGCAGATGATGTGACTGAGGCATAGAGAAGTAACTGACTTGCCCAAATTCACAGAGCAGATAGGTGGTGGAGAATGGATTAGAATACCAGTAATCTGACTCCCAGGCCTATTGTCTCTCCATTAAGCCATGCTGCTTCTCAATTTAAAACATATTTAAGAAACTGTTTTCTACAAAGTATGTTCTTATTTTGAAATGACTTTGAAATCATTAGAGATAGTTGCAGTAATATTATTGTGACTATAATAAAGTTGTTTGTCTGGAGATAAGGTTGTCAGATGTAGATAAATTTGAAAAACTAAAATGAACATTGTTCAATATGTTGCCTATAGCATTTTTGCTGTGAACACTCTCCTGACCTTTTTTTTTGGCATCTGTAAAAGTTACATAATCTGACAAACTGTTTTCTTTAGCAATCCACAAATATTCTCCAACACAGTACATTAAACAGGTTTCAGCCCTCATGTCTCGTAGTCTTCAAGAGTTTTTAACCTTTGCTTGTATTTCTTTAGAATAAAAATCATTACTCCTCACATAGAAAAAGAGCAGAGGTTTATTTCTGAATGGTAATGGCCCCTTAATCACATATCTTATCCAGAATAAATATTGATCTGCACCTACAGATGTAAGTGACCTAGGCTAAATTATGCTGCTAAACAGATATATAAAGGTACTTAAAGACTGCATATTTCTTGAAGAAAGGACGAGAGACACTTTTATTTCAAAGGGTTAGAATGGGAACTGTGACTCAAATGAACCCATGTGGTTTAGTATCACTTCATAGATATATAGGGCAAGAGGTCCTACAGACAAATACAGTTATTCCAAACCAATGTACTGGGTTGAATAAACCAGACACTCTCAATCAATCAATCAGTGGTATTAACTGAGCAGTTACTGTGTACAGAGCACTGTACTAAGGAATTAAGGAAGTACAATTCAACAGAATTAGTAGGCATCTATTTTATTTTATTGTGTAAATACAGTGTAAAACCAGACCCTTTTTAATTCTACACTGTCTACTATGTTTTCTGTTTCACTGTTTTTCATAAGTAAGTAACTTGGCCAATAGCTGTTTTTTACTTTGAAATTGTTCTCAATTTGTTCTCGGTTGCTAGTAGTTATGGATTGGGAGTTGCTTAATACTACTTTTGGCTACTCATGAGTTTTTGATTTAATGTGCTGCAACACTTGAATAAGGTCTAAGTTTCCTTCAGCCCAAACTGGATCATCTTTCTGATTTATTCATCAAAATGTACTCTGCTTTCTATTTCTGTTATTATATTCTGATCGCTTCTCCACGTACTCCAACTGAAATTTTGTGATTTCTAGGTCTTATGTGGCCATACTTGCAGAAGCTAAACTTAAGCCTAGTATTTTTTAATATTCTACATCTGAACATTTCATTTTACTATGTCTTTCAACCAAGTAAATATTGTCAATACTTAACCTAACAACTTCAGCAGTACACAACAGCATTAAAAAAAATTAAACAGCACCTACTTTCGGTGTTTTGCTTCAAATAATAATTTTGTAATATTCTAATTCTCAGTTCCAAGAAGCATAATTTTGTTGATAATTCTTCTTTCACTGTAAACTTGGAAATTTATACTTTATGTGAACTGAAATATACTTGAAAATTTCATATAAAAACAACAGCTTTCATTCAAAACTGTGCAGCCCGCAAACCGAAAAATTCCTTATCAATTATATCAAATTTCCTAATGTTTCTGGGACTTTGGATAAAGAATGTAATGACTAAATAAGAAGGTAGATGATAAGGACATTGGGGAGGAAATACAAATACATATAAAAAGTGTCAAATTTAATTTGAACTTCATGTCAGATTCGAGGAATAAAGAAATTTTATATGTCTCATTACTTATTTTGTAAGTTACTCTTCAAATTTGCCTTAATTGAATATTACTAGGCACCATTACAAGATTTGAAAATTGGCTGACAAACTTCCCATAATTGGAGAGAAGACAGAGTAATATTTGAGCAGTCTCCCTAGACCATGAATTACTCCCATTCTGGAAATTTAGGCATTGATGAAGACATATTTTATTCCTAGAACAGCACTGAAGACCTGTGTCTCTGTTTTTTGATCCTGACGCAGAATTAAGAAAACACTTACCCCAGCTAGGCTCAGAAACAAGTTTTAAAAGTGTTCTTTTAAAAGTGCTCAGCCATTCTGAGCAAGGAAAGACATTTTTTAACTTGTTCCAACAATGAAAATAGTGTAGGAAATGTGGACTGGATAATTCAGTCCTGTTTTCTGACTTGAAGAAGGAATCTTAGAATTCACCTTTTCAGGTGGAAAACTGGAAACTCATTAGAGTTTGGCTAGGTTTTAATGGGATGGGGCCCTCACATCCTCAAAATATATAATGACATAATTCGTTGTATTTACCTTATGGTCTGAAACGACAACAATAATCATAATGATGGTATTTGTTAAGCGCTTACTATGTGCTAAGCACTGTTCTAAATGGCCTCTCTGAACCTCCAGTATGATTTAAATATAGGTTTATATTTGCAAGTATTAAGACAGACAAACAAGAAAAGGCTAGAGGTAAAAAGAAAAGGTGACAATTTATAGGTTAATAAAACTGGGAGAATATAACCAGCAACAAGAAAGGACAATAACAATGTCAATTGAAAATGAATTATATATGACTTTGTATTAGATGGGTCAGGAAATAAATCTTCAACAATGTTAGGTGAATTTTCAGGATCTCAACGAGTTCTCAAAATTGGAAAAAAACAGTTTCATAGGTTACCTGAAGATTCATACGGATTACATTTATGCAATACTCTGTGGTAAAATGAGTTTTTTCAGCAAATTATTTTATTGCTATAAAAATTCAAATAGTTTTTTTTTTTTAATAAGATTTCCCAAGTCTACACAAGAAAAATCCTTGAGGGCAGGAATTATGTCTACTAATTACCATACTGTTTAGTACAGGGCTCTGCACACATTAGGTTCTCAATAAGCACTGTTATTGTTACTAACTAAACCTTTACCTAAGAATTTAGTTAGTAACAATAACAGTGCTTACTGAGAACCTAATGTGTGCAGAGCCCTGAACTAAACAGTACGGTAGTTAGTAGACATAATTCCTGCCCTCAAGGATTTTACGAAAAGTGTACTATCAATCATATTTATTGAGTGTTCAATACATGCAGAGCACTGCACTAAGTACTTTGTGTAGTGAGCCTGCAGGAAGCAATTTTATGTGACAGTTTTTTTAGATTGCACAAAAAACAGCAAAGAATGAATTCAAAAAGGAACTAGGCTGCTCTATTCCAGGACAGACTATCGTAAAGCTGGTCCACGGGGTGGTGTTTAGAGGGAGAGTTGGCCTTCCTTCCCTCCTTTTACCCAGTAAGGAGCTTAGACCAATCAGCAACTGCATGTAAAGCTGCTATTATGTCCAAGGCAGATAAAAGGCAGTCACTTTCAATTGCAAGAGGAGAAGGAGGTTGCAAAGACTTCTGTCAGCATTCGGCACCCCCAGCATGGACTTCAGAGCAGCCATCCTGAGCCGGCAGGAACTTCTCCAACTTTTCCGACATGGGATCAACTTCATGGACTTGGTGAAACAGTCAGATGGGAAGCTATATTTTTTGCCGAGTGTGTGTGTGAGCGTGTATATGTTACTCACCAGCAATTAGATTAAGACTTTAAAGCTCTCCACAGTATACAGTGATGATTTGGTTTTCACTTTCAACTTGTCACCGAGTACCCGATCTAGGAAATTCCTGGTCAGTACATTTGATTAGGGGCCTGGGACTCATGAGACTTTGGAGACTACAACAGACAGGTTCTCTGTTCATAACAAGTTTACAGTCTAGAGATGAAATTACAGTCTATTTAGTATTATTAAAGTGAAAGCCTTAAAGAGTTTTATTTTCAACCACATAGCTCAGGCAGTAGTAATCGTAATAGCATTTATTAAGCCCCCACTAGGTGCACAAAGATTAGTTATTTGGAAATTTCTTTCATAAGTATCCTAAACTCATCTAAAATCAGGAGGAATGCAATCAATACCAGTGCAAAGTAAATCCTTGCAAAATACATATTCCCTTTAATCCCAAGCATCCTATATGTGACTCACCAGTCTTGTTATCACAACATCCATGTTGGCTTAAGATGAACCATTTCTGAGAATGAATCAGGAAAATCTGAAAAACCAAGATCTGCTCTACTTAAAAGCCACATAGAAAGCTTACCTGGATAGGTTTTGGGAGAAATGGTTTAGGATTGGAAAATTCTGGCAGCCAGAGTCTCACCAATAATTCTGTCTTTCCTTCCTTTGCCTTGTTGTGTACTTGGGAGACCAGAGAGACTGAAGCCTCCACTATCCTTCACCCCGGTGGTGGATGGCTCCTCACCGCTTATCTCCCTTTACCTGCCTTACACAGGAAAGGACTGGACCTTAGAAAACAAATGTGGAGAGATTATTCTCATTGATTAACGGATAATTTGTGGAGATGTTGCTATGGCAGAAAACACCACCAAATATCCAGAACTCAGTGCACAAGCAATAAGTTACCTTTATTTCTGTTTGTTATTTTCATACAATGGCTACAAGAAGAAATCTTAGCTTCTTTGCATCCCGTCTTGGTAATTAGAAAAAAAAAACCTACACTTCCACTGGTCATTTAAAAATCTCTGGCTAGACGTACATTTAGTGAATCATTTACTGATAACAGTATGACTTCCATAAACCTGGTAAACTGACCCCAGGGACATAGTAACCTCTATAAATCTGCAAAGAGGAAGCACATTCTTGATACAGTTGCTTTAGAAACTGCAAATACTATAACTTCAGAAACTTTCAGTGCAGTATTTCAAAAAAGGTTTATATACTCTTCACTTCTCCCTTGTAACAGAGTCAGTCAGTTATCTGTTTCATTATCTATAAGAACTTAAGCTTCTATCGCACAACCGATGTAGGTGAAATAGTCTAGAAAAATGCAGAGCTAGGCAAATAAAAACATTCTGAGAAGGAATGAGCAGTCCTTATAGGATGGAACAAAGATTTTTAGGTGAAAACTGAATTATCCCTAAAAAACACTGTATCAAAACTGGTGGTATCCTTCCACTCTTTTCAGAAGTAGTGAAGGCTACCCCCTTTGCTAAAGCTCCTCATAGATTGCCAGTGAATCTCTCCCAGTTAAGATCAAGCTCTGTCTTATGTTTTTAAACATGCTCACATAAATACAATGAGATAGACACACTTGGGCCAAAACCTGCCATATTGTTTGAAAATGCCTGTCCTGAGTCATCCTGGCTGTGAGGGTCAGAACAGTATTCCAACAGCTCAACATCCTGTTTCTGACACTGGCCCCAAAAGAGGGTAGAATAAGGATTGTTTCCTTATCAGTAGAATTTTTATTAAGACCTAATTATGTTCAAAGCACTGTATTAAGCTGTGGGGGTAAACATTTTGAACACAATCCCTGTTCCACACTACCTCAGGGGGAGAGGCCAGACATAAAATATAGGAATATATGCTAAACACCAAACAAGAAAAAATTAAAACTTCAATAGTTAAAAGTGTAGATCAAAATAAGTAGCACTTAGAGGGGACAGTCCTTCTGCTGATAACAAACCAAGGTTACAAAGGCCCCGCAGTTGTCCAGCATTCATAAAAGGTTTTATTGACTTTAATTCCTTAGCTGAGAGTTGGGTGAGGTGACACTTCCCCAGCCAGGAGATATTCCCTTTCTAGAGAAAGAGATCTGAGTCTTCTGGATTTTTGGTGTTTCATTAGGCTTCCAAACAGGTTAGCTTTTTCAAGTAAGAATGCTACTCACTTTCAGATTCCAAGAGAAAGGAATCTTACCAGTTTTGAGCAGACCAATAAGCATGTTGTCCTGGTGATTTGGATTATTTGCCACTGCTTTATGTAAGGACAAAGCACATGGGTATGGTGCATTCTGGGTGAATGTGCAGAAAGCACAAAGCTGCCTTACCCCTATCTTCCCATTAAGAGATCAGTTGCAGAATGAAAATTTAATAATGTCTGGAATGTGTAGAGAGCTTTACTTTTTCTAATTGCTTTGGTATTAATGACCACATTTTAGCCTAACAAAATCTCTGTGCTTGTCCTTACCCCCAGTGGGGTGCTGTGGATTTTAACATAAATCACGCAGAGCAAAGCAGGTCAGGTCACCTGTTACTGCACCTGAGCCCAAAATAGCCTACACAAGGGTTTTCCTAACTTCCTTATAGTTCCCATTAGAGGAGAAAAAAACTAGAATAGTGGAAGCAGTAGACATTAAGGCTGTAGCTGTTGGTATCTTTTTATTACCTACAAATAATCCCTGTTGCTCTTGTGGATCCCATGCCTACCACCCAGCAAATTTACAGTAGCCACCAGGTTTCAAAAGTGCCAAGCTCCCTCAGCCACTAGGAATTGTCTCCCCCCAGGGCTGTGTCCTCTGTTGACCTGCACAATTTCTTCACATACCCATAAAAATTTCATCCCAGCATGAGTTTTAGGCTGTGATTCTAATATATGACTTTGCCTAAAGTTACCCAGCAGGTCACTGAAAAAGCTGGGGCCTCAGATCCATGATATTTCTACAAGACCACAATGCCTCCAATGCTTCAGCAATTCTTTGCCAAAACCTGCTTTAGTAAACAATGTAGGAGGAACAGTATTCTGTTTTCTACAACTCTTTCTATGTCCTACTGGATATCATAAAACAATTGAAGATCATATTATTTTCAGTGTAGTAATAACAATAATAATAATCATATTTGTTAAGTGCATACTATGTGCCAGGCACTGTTCTAAGTGCTGGGGTAAATAGAAGATAATCAGCTTGGGCACAGTCCCTTTCCCACATAGGGCTCACAACCTCAATCCAAATTTTACAGACGAGAAAACTGAGACCCAGAGAAGTGAAGTAACTTGCCCAAGGTCATACAGCAGGTAAGTGCTGGAGATAGGATTAGAACCCAGATCCTTCTGACTCCTAGACTGTGCTCTATCCACTAGGCCACGCTTGTAATTTGTTTTCCCACAGATCTGTGTGGCCTTTTAGTAGCACATAGCTACTCTGTGCCTCAGTTACTTCATCTGTCTAAAGGGGGTAAAATGATTTCTTTAACTCTTAGATTATGAAACCCATATACTACCCAAAGCATTTACGGACATGTCTTTAAACTCAGTGGTCATTTCTTATCTGTAATTAACTTTAGTGTAGAATGGAAGCTCCTTGGAGGCAGTGATCTGTCTATGAACATCATTGTACTGTTCCAATGTGATATGCTACAGGGTTGTACCCAATGAAAGTGCTTAATCAATACTATCGATTTAATGTATTTATCTGAAGGAAGAGTAGGCATCATCAGCAAGACCCATAGCACCTATGTGTATATCTGTAATTTATTTATTTGTATTACATTAATTTATATAAATTTATTTTAATGTCTCCTCCTCTAGAGTGTGAGCTCCGTGTGCGCAGGGAATGTATCTGTTTATTGTTATATTGTCTTCTCCCAAGAGTTTAGTACAGTCTTTTGCACACAATAAACACTAAATATGATTGAATGAGGAAGACAGTAATAATAATAATTATTATGGTATTTGTTAAGCAGGGTCAGGCATTTTATGATTGGAATTTTTTTCAAATCCATGTCCTTTCATTGGTTTATCCCAAGAATGTGGGACTTCTAGGCATACAGAACTCCCTTTCCCCGTACTTCCTGGCAAGCATGGAAAAGAACTGTAATCCTTATAATTGCAATACTTCTTAAATCACTATTGAGAGTTTCAGTCAAAAATAGTGCACAAACTAGATCCAGACAACAAGAGGACCATATTTGGGAATTTTTTTTTTTCTTTTTCATTTGCTGTTCATTTGGCCTGACCCAGAAAAGAGGACTTCTGGAAAAGCTCAGTAGCCTTATTCTGCCTTTCTGGTTGGTGCAGTGGAGAGTTGTGGCTTGTATCAATTTTGAGTTTCTCCCTGTTTCTACTCCCTCTTACAGTATCTAAAAGTGCCTCTTTCATATTATACCCTTGTGATGGTGGGGATGGATGACAATGACAACAGTCATAGGTCAGGTAAAATATGGCATTACTTTTACAATGTGGGCTTGCCACATGGGGACCCACTGGATAGGGCTGTACAGGAGGCTTAATAAAGAGTACCTAATGGACACAGGCAATGTGTGCCTCATTTTGAGGTGGCCTTTCTTCATCAAAGTTGTCCCTGTCTAGGAATGGTTTCACATAAGGCAAACAGTCATCCGAGTGACAAGCTATAAAATCCTTCTGAAAATATAGGAGGAGCCCCCAGATGTCACTGGTCTGTTGAGTCTGGGTATATAGCAACCAGATGAATGACTCACTCTATAATGAGAACATTATATTCCCAAAGTTTGCAACATGTTATAGCTAGAAATCTGTTGTCAAACAGTCAGTTAGTTGTACTTATTGAGCACTTACTGTATGCAGAACACACTGTACTAAGAGCTTTGGAGAGTACAATATAGCAGTGCAACACATTTACTCCCATAAAGTGTTTACTCTCTAATTAAAGAGTAAAGGAAATGCATCCCTGTCTCCCAACTAGGAGAAAAATCAATCGATCAATTGTATTTACTAAAGTTTTACTGTGTACAGAGCACTGTACTGTCTGGGAGAATACAATGTAACAGCCTTGGTAGGCATGTTCCTATCCCACAAGGACTTCTAAACTGGAGGGGGAGCTTACAGTCTAGAGTAATCAATCAATCACTTTAATTTTTGAGCATTTATGAATCCTGAGTGGTTGAGATGGCATGAGTAGAAAATGCCCAGAGGTCACACATGCAATTGTAGAGAAAGAATTGGCAGGATGCACAAAGAAGTGAGTGTGAGGGTTGAATGAGAAGTCAAAAATGACCGAAGATGGCAGTTTTGTGGAACAGAAAGATGGTGGTGTTATCTAATGAGATGGGGAAATTGGAAGAGGAATGTTTTTAGAAAGGAAAATGCATTCAATTTTAGACAATTTCACTTTAACATGTTAGTGGGATATCCTTGAGAGATTGTCCTTAGAGTTAGAAGAAATAAAAAATGACCTAAAACCATTCAAGTCCCTGTAACTTCCTGTGGCTTTTCCCCCTCCCACTCTTTTGCTCTCCTGATCTTCCTGCCTTAAGTCTTCAATAGCGCAGGCACTTTGGCAGCATCATGTGCTAATCCCTTGAATAAATATCCCAAGAATGGTGTGCTTCCTTAAGTTTGGGATACAGCCTTTTTTCTACAGTTAATTTTTTAAAAAAATAAAGCTTTTCTGGGCTAAAACATAAGGCTAGAAAGGAACATTTCAAAATGTATCAACAGAAATACAAATATTGATATTTCTCAGTACCAATATAGCTCTTTTGGAATTCTTACATCAACCAAATATAAATGTACAATACATGATCATTTACAATTTACGACTGTCCAGGCCTTTTCTATTTAAGAAGAGAGCATGTGCCAATGGAAAAGTAAAATCTCCCATAATTCCAAATGAGCTCAGCATTTCAAAATGTTAAGTATAAAAGTAGGAAAAGGGAAGAAAGAATTTCTATCCATGAGAGAAGAGAAAGAGCTAAAGAGGACTTGCATAAGAAAGTGACTTAGGGAGAAAATGCTAAAATGTCTCCTTTGTGGGCCCACAAATTAACCAATAATTAATCAATCATCAATGCCATCTTTATAATATACTCTCTCAAGCACTTGAGTGCTTTGCACACAGTAAGCACTCAATAAGTATGATTAAATGAATGAATGAATTTTTTGAGTAACTACTACCTGCAGAACATTATATTAGACACTATGGAGAATATAATTGACGGGGGAGGGGCTTGAGGCATCATGGGAGTAAGAGGATTAATTTGGGGGTACAGGAAACAAAGTAAAGCTTATTAGGAACAGGGAAGATAGAGTGATACAAAGGTGAGGGAGCCAGAAAGGGATTTTTGGAATAATTTTCACTTATCAGAAGGCTTGACCATTACATCAGACTTGACTTTGGACCTGAACCTAATGTTATACATCTATGGGAAACCACAAATCGCAATCCAGCCATTGATGATGCAACTGAATTATAAAGGAATACAACCCAGCTTTTTTGTAGGGTATAGCTGAATGATTAATTTTGAAAGGTAGCCTTCTTCACTGTACTGTCTTAAGATTTAATTTAAGTGATTTACCCAGTCCTCTGGAGTTATTTATGTAGCTTTGGAAAAGTTAACAAGTACATACATGAAGGAAAGAATCACACTAGAAATTCTGTTTGAAAAATTTAAATTGAAGATAAAAATTTGGGAGATATTTCCTAGAATTTTTTTCATTTGCCCATTCCCTTTTAAAATACATAATTATGCTAAAAGTAGAAAAATACATATTTCCTAAAGATTGTATTCATAAAAGAGTAGTTTGGCATATTTTGGAAATTGTCCAGCAGCTAGTTCTTCTATCTACAATCTACTAATTTCAAAACAAAAATAGCAGAAGAAATAGTACCAGTAGTATTTATTAAGCATCTACCATGCATGGGAAGGACATCTTACTAAGATATTGGTGATCGTTAAAAAGGAATAAGACATGATCCCTGCAGGTCTTGAGGAGTTTGTGATCTAATGGAGACATCCAAGGGGAGATTCCCTGAGGGCAGGAGGTAAAACAACACTGCAGAGAAGGAGAAAGATCAGGGCTGGTTATGAAGATTTGGGAATCATCCCCAGGAGATAATAGTTGAAGCCATGGAAGTGAAGGAGTTCTCCAAAGAAGTGAGGGTATATGGAAAATAGAAGGGAACCTACAACTGTGCCTGAGGGACTCCCACAGTTAGGGGTGGAAGGCAGAGGAGAAGCCCAGAAAAGGCCCACAAAAGACACTGAGAATGAGTGGCCAGAGTCATAGCAGGAGAACCAGGGGAGGACAGTGTCAGTGAAGCCAAGGTTGGATAATGTTTCCAGGAGAAGAGAACAAAAAACAAGGCAATGCAGATGACGTGTAGAATGGAGACAAGGTTATGTCATTAATAATAATAAAAAAAATGGCATGAGTCTTTTGAACAATATCAGGGAAGCTAAAGCAAGTAAGTTTGGATGTAAAAAAGTCTATGGGAGAAAGCAGTCAATTTATTATCAAAGCAAAAATTTAAACCAACATCAAAACACTCCTCCCTTTAATAGCACAAGGCTTTGAGAGGTTGAATTTTAATCTCAGTATAATTCTCATCCACAGGTAAACCAGGGAGAAATGTTCCCTAGAGATTCTTCCTCCCCAATGACCCATGAATGATATGTACAATAGTAATTAAAACATTTGTTAAATACCATCCCTTAGGAATGTGTCTCTATCTTTGACTGATGAAGGTTGTGTTCAGGAATAATTAACATAGTTTTGTAACACCAGGCATCTTTTAGATTTACCTGAAATTTCCTGGCTCTACCACAGGCATCCTACCTCTTTATTATCTCTAGATGGCTTCAGTTTGTATTTAATGCTTCCAAAGCTTCAAGATCTTGATTCCAATTAAGAAGACCTATGGAACACAGGAATAGTCTCCTGTCTTTTCTGTCTTATTAAAATTGTTTTACAAATGTATTGCTTATGTTGAACAAAAAACAAAGGCAATTAGCAAAATATATTTACTGCATACAGTCACAGATGTGTCTATGGTTTAGCTAATTTCAAGTCTATGTTATGATGTTGTTTGTGCTTCTATCATTTTCATCTTCCTCATGTATCTATTGCCAAAATCCTTCCGTCATTATTCTTAGAATGTGGCTCTTGGAAGGTTGGGGACCATATCTCATTCTCTCCTGTGTGTTTTATTCCAGTGCATACTACAGTTCTTTGCACATATTAGGCACTTAATAAATACCCTTACAGTTCATATATTCTTTTTTATGGTATTTAAGTGCTTACTTTATGTTAGGCACTGTACTAAGCACTGGAGTGGATACAAGCTAACTAGGTTGGACCAGTCCATGTCCCATATGGGGCTCATGGTCTTTTTCCCCATTTACAGATGAGGTGAATAATGCATAGAGAAGTTAAGTAACTTACCCAAGGTCCCACAGTAGATAAGTGGAAGAATCAGGATTAGAACTCAGGTTCTTCTCACTTTCAGGCCCACGGCTATCCTCTAGGTCCTTCTGACATCCAGGCCTATGGCTATCCACTAGGCCATCCTACTTCTTATATCCTCATTAGATGAAGTATATATAGATATCTATATATATCTCAATGGTATTTATTGAGCTCTTACTATATGCAGAGCATTGTACTAAGCACTTGGGAGAGTACAATACAACATAATTAGCCTCATGTCCCCTGCCCATAATGAGTTTACAAGTGTGTGTATACATACAAATATTTCATATATGTTTAGTATAATATATACAATATATTATATGCTTATCCTAATATCCTTATATTCAGTTACATCTCCCCTACCTGTAATTTATTTAATTACTGTTTCTCCTGCTAGACTGTAAAGTCTTGAAGGCAGGGATTATATTTCCTAAATTTAGCGTATTCTCCCACAGTCCTCTGAACCCAGTTAAGGCACAGTAACTACTGATTGATCTCAGTATTTTAAGTATTACTTTACCAAAAATAGGGTGCAGTGTTGCTCTCTGGAAATTTCAAAGTAGGTTTGAAATATAATCATATTATTACAACTGCATTTCTGGTAAACAAAGGAGCAGAAATATATTTAGTGCTTCAAGGTGATAAATGGTAAGTTTAACCTGGTTTTACTTTGAAACTGTCTCAGCTACTGTGGAACATTTTCTATTGACCCTTTGACCATGTGCTTCCTATTATCTCACTGTTCACATATTATCCCAACCAACATCCCCTGTTGGTTCAAGCGATGCCACCGCCTAGATGGAAGGATTGTGAGCTCCATGTAGGACAAGGACTGTATCCCACCTGGGGATCTTGTATCTACCCCAGTGCTTAGCACAATGCTTGACACACAGTAATCACCTAATGAACATTATTATTATTATCACCATCATTATCATTATTCCAAGCACCAAGGACTAGAATTGATCATATTACACCTAAAGTAAGTGCAGTGAGAAACCAACCTAAACCAGAATCAATTAAGTATTCATTTTTAATTTTACATTGCCACTGTTACAGGCACTTCATAAAGTAAAAAATAATTAAGTTAACAATATCATATAGCCACATGACAAGGAACTAGGTCATAAAAATCTTAAAGAAAAATGACATGGAGCTAAAAGGTGTCATATTGTTCCCTGAATGATGGACAACTTAGAAGTTAATTAAAGAGAAATTCCCATTCTGTAAGAGCCAAGCTAGGTGTGTGTTTACCCAGTAGCATCATAAAGGTAGGAAAAAAAACATTATAATTTGATGACCAAAAATATGTTTTCCTGATTGTATCCCACATTGCCTGTGTGGACATTTCTGAATCAGATATTTTGTTCCTTTTTGATTCAATGTGTTGATTCCATTCTTCAGTACATGTCTCTAGAGAGATTCAGAAATTACACTTCTCCATTATCATAAATGAAAAAATTGTAGCACATAATATGTCCCATAGAAATTAAAATTCCTACATAACATATCTCATAAAAGTGATATCCTCATATTAAGCTTGTATCTTTAGGTGGGTCACAGTCTACTGAAGCTAGGATTTAGAAGGCATGTTTTACTGCTTTAGAGTGATGTAATTTATTTAATAGCTGTTCTCCTCCACTAGACTGTGAGCTCATTGTGGACAGGGAATGTATCTGTTTATTGTTATACTCTACTTTCCCAAATGCTTAATACAGTGCTCTGCACTCAGTAAACACTCAATAAATATGATTGACTGATTTCTAGCTGGCACACTTGTAAAACTAGATGGACTGCTCCATGAGAGTCATGGGACCTGGGTTGTAATCCTGGATCAGTCACTTCTCTGCAGTGTGACCTTTAGCAAATCACTTAACTCCTTTGTGCCTCAGTTTCCTCATTGGTCAAATAAGGATTCAATACATGTTCTCTCGCCTAAGTAGTCTGTGTGACACATGTGGGAGAAGCTTGTGTCTAACAGGATTATCTTGTGTCTACCCCAGCACTTGGTTCAGTGCCTGGAACATAGTACTGATTAAATATAATAATAATAATAATGATAATGATGAGTAAATTTCCTGGGGAAGTGTCATAACTTCCTGTGGCAGACAAAAACTTCCTTGGACTATTGAAAATGCCCAGATCTGATTGTTATAAAATACTGTTGTTTCTACCTTCATCATATCTCTCCACCCAAATTGCTACCACACTAATCCAAGAATTTACCGTATCCTGCCTCGACTACTGTATCTGCCTCTTTGCTGACCTGCCAGCCTCTTGTTTCTCCCCTCTCCAGTCCATGCTGCCTAGATCATTTTTCTAAAAAAACCTCCAGTTCCACAATCTTCCCTCTCTGCAAAAACTTCCAGTGGCTGCTCCTCAACCTTCTCATTAAAGGAAAACTCCTTAACATTGGCTTTAAAGCATTTAATCAGCTTTCTCCATCCTACCTTTCCTTCTCGGTCTCCTACTACAACCCAAGCAATGTGCTTTGCTCCTCTAATACCACACTATTCACTGCATCTCAATCTCATCTTTCCACTGTCCACTCTCTCTTCCTCCATAACTGGCAGACCACCAATCTCCCCATCTTCAAAGCCCTAATCAAATCACATCTCCTCCAAAAGGTCTTCCCTAAGTGCTCACTTTCCCTATTTGCCCTCCCTTATGCATTACCTATGCACTCTGTTGTGTACTCCTTAAACATTTTGATTTTCACCTCACCCCCAGAGCATTTATGGACATCTTTATCTGTAATTTACTATAATGTCTGTTTCTCCCTCTAATCTGTAAGTCTCTTTTGGGCAGGAAATTTATTTACCAACTTGTATTCTTACAAGTGCTCAGTACAGCATTCTGTATGCAGCACATACTCAGTAAACTCCATTGATTGATTCACTGATTGTTAACTTCACTTTTCTATAGGAGATTAGAAGGAATGGACATACTGAAGAGGGGAAGTACACTTTTCTTCTGTGTAATTATAGATCTTGTAAGTGATCAAAACTGAATGGAATTACTACATTTATTCCTTCATTCAGTATTCATGAATTCATTCAATTTTCCCAACAGTGCAGCATGCTATCCACTTGCTTTCCTACTAGAGAAGCAGCGTGGCTCAATAGAAAGAGCCCAGGCTTGGGAGTCAGTGGTCATGGGTTCTAATCCCAGCTTCGCCACTTGCCAGCTGTGTGACTTTGGGCAAGTCAATTAACTCTCTGTACCTCAGTTAGGTCATCTGTAAAATGGGGATTAAAACTGTGACCCCCATGTTGGACAACCTGATCACCTTGTATCCCCCCAGTGCTTAGAACAGTGTTTTGCACATAGTAAGCACTTAACAAATGCTATCATTATTATTATTAATATAAGTAAATCACTATTTGGTCTCTCCTGTCTTCTTAGACCCATCAGGGCAGCAACCACTCCACCTCTACCTGTTACCCCCAATTCAGCCTCCTTCTCATCAAGGTCACCCTGCACTCTCCAACATTTCACCAATAATGCCAATAGCCAGTCTGGCTATTAAACTTTAAAATTTGGAAGTGTTTCTAATGTAATAAATGAGTGTGCTTCTCATTGCCCAGGCAGATAGATTCTGCCCAAGTGGCACCCTGCCTGATACTGAAGACATTGGGGTCCATAGCTGGGAGCTAATACTTAATAACAATTATGCTACTTGTTAAGTGATTACTATGTGCCAAGCACTGTTCTATGCGCTGGCTTACATTCAAGGTAATCAGGTTAAACACAGTCGCTGCCCCTCATGGGACTCACATTCTTACCCACTTTACAGATGAGGTAACTGAGGCCCAGAGAAGTAAAGTGCCTTTACTTCTAAAAGTAAGTAAAGTAAAGTAAAGGTACACAAAAGACATGTGGCAGAGCCAGGATTAGAACTCAGGTCCTTCTGGCTCCCAGGCCCATGCTGTATCCTCTAAGATGAGCTGTGACAACATGCTCCCAAGCAGAGTCCAAGACTCCAGCCTGGAGCATTTCTGCAACATCCAAGGGATGGGAGAGAAGTAGGGAATTTTGTTTCCACTGGCATGTGGGTGAGTGGTGAGGGTAGGGGAGTAGTGCTGGATCTGAGACCTGGTCATATGGAGGGCAGACATTCTCACCATAAGTGACTGAAAACCCCTGTCTTCTCTCCTCAGGGATTGAATCCCTCATTCCAGCCTTCCCTCACCCTCACTCACCATCCTATACATTCTGGAACTGAGTGTCAGGCAGAGCTCAGCGCCACCTACTTGGGACCTCCTTTCCCTCCTGCTTTCCAGTGGTCAACCCTACTGTGGTGGGAACCCGGTCTCTGACCACTGGCAGAGGTCCAACCCCTATCACTTCATTCATTCAATAGTATTTATTGAGTGCTTACTATGTGCAGAGCACTGTACTAAGCACTTGGAATGTACAAATCGGTAACAGATAGAGACAGGCCCTGCCCATTGACGGGCATACAGTCTAATCGGGGGAGACAGACAGACAAAAACAATAGCAATGAATAGAATCAAGGGGATGTACATCTCATTAAAACAATAGCAATAAATAGAATCAAAGTGATGTACATCTCATTAACAAAATAAATAGGGTAATAAAAATATATACAAATGAGCAGACGAGCACAGTGCTGAGGGGAGGGGAAGGGAGAGGGGGAGAAGCAGAGGGAAAGGAGGGGAAAAGAGGGCTTAGCTGAGGGGAGGTGAAGAGGGTAGTAGAGGGGCAGCAGAGGGAGCAGAGGGAAAGGGGGAAGCTCAGTCTGGGAAGGCCTCTTGGAGGAGGTGAGCTCTCAGTAGGGCTTTGAAGAAGGGAGGATAATTAGTTTGGCGGAGGTGAGGAGGGAGGGCATTCCAGGACAGCGGGAGAACGTGGACCAGGGGTTGACGGCGGGATAGGCGAGAACAGGGGATGGTGAGGAGGTGGGCGGTAGTGAAGCAGAGACTACGGAGTGGGCAGCAGAAAGACAGAATGGAGAACAGGTAGGAGGGGGCAAGGTGATGGAGAGCCTTGAAGCCTAGAGTGAGAAGTTTTTGTTTCGTGCGGAGGTTGATAGGCAACCACTGGAGGTGTTTAAGAAGGGGAATGACACGCCCAGAGTGTTTCTGCAGGAAGATGAGCCGGGCAGCGGAATGAAGAATAGACTGGAGCAGGGAGAGACAGGAAGAAGGGAGATCAGAGAGAAGGCTGACACAGTAATCTAGCCGGGATATTACAAGAGCCCGTAACAGTAAGATAGCCATTTGGGTGGAGAGGAAAGGGCGGATCTTGGCGATATTATAAAGGTGAGATCGGCAGGTTTTGGTGACGGATCGGATGTGTGGGGTGAATGAGAGAGCCGAGTCAAAGATGACACCGAGGTTGCGGGCTTGAAAGACGGGAAGGATGGTCGTACCATCCATAGTGATAGGGAAGTCAGGAAGAGGACAGGGCTTGGGAGGGAAGATAAGGAGCTCAATTTTGGACATGTTGAATTTTAGGTGGCGGGCAGACATCCAGGTAGAGACGTCCTGGAGGCAGGAGGAGATACGAGCCTGAAGGAAGGGGGAGAGGACAGGGGCAGAGATGTAGATTTGTATGCCATCTGCATAGAGATGATAGTTGAAGCAGTGAGAGTGAATGAGTTCACCAAGGAAGTGAGTGTAGATGGAGAACAGAAGAGGGCCAAGATCTGACCCTTGAAGAACCCCAACTTCACCTTTACCCATATCTCTGGTCCTGGACCCCAGGGTCATGGTGACAGCAAACCCAGGATGGCAGATTCCAGCATGGCCCACCTGGAGGAGTAGACTCTGATGGTGGAGACCACTATTTTGGTTTTTTTGTTCTTTTGTTTTAATGGCATATGTTAAGTGCTTACTATATTCTAGACATTATACTAAGTGCTAGAATAGATACAAAATAATCAAGTTGGGCACAGTCCATGTCCCACATGGGACTCATAGACGTGTCTATTGTTGTATTGTACTCTCCCAAGCACTTAGACAGTGCTCTGCAGATAGTAAGTGCTCAATAAGTACAATTGAATGAATGGTGTTAGCCACATTTAACAGTTGCAGGAACTGAGGCACAGAGAAGTTAAGCTCAAGGTCCCACAGCTGACAAGAGCAGGGTGCAGAGAGAGATGGTTAGCTAGAGGAGAGCAAGGTTTGCAGTCTGAGAAACCACAGATGAAGAGAGCAGCCGTGTAAAGAAGGTAACAGCTGATATCGAGTTTTAAAGCCAAGTCAGGAGCTTTTGTCCAATAAAAAGGGAAATTTTGTTTGTTTGTTTTATGCAATTTGTTAAGCTCTAGCTATGTTCCTATACTATGCTCTGGAGTAGATAAAGAGTAATCAGTTTGAACACAGTCATTGTCCCACAGTCTTAATCCTCAGTTTCCAGAAGAGGTAACTGAGGCATAGAGAAGTTAAGTGATTTACCAAGGTCACACAATAGGTAAATGGAGAAGTCAGAATTACAACACAGGTACTTTTTCATTCATTCATTCATTCAATAGTATTTATTGAGCGCTTACTATGTGCAGAACACTGTACTAAGCGCTTGGGATGAACAAGTCGGCAACAGATAGAGACAGTCCCTGCCGTTTGACGGGCTTACAGTCTAATCGGGGGAGACGGACAGACAAGAACAATGGCAATAAACAGCGTCAAGGGGAAGAACATCTCGTAAAAACAATGGCAACTAAATAGAATCGAGGCGATGTACAATTCATTAACAAAATAAATAGGGTAACGAAAATATATACAGTTGAGCGGACGAGTACAGTGCTGTGGGGATGGGAAGGGAGAGGTGGAGGAGCAGAGGGAAAAGGGGAAAATGAGGCTTTAGCTGCGGAGAGGTAAAGGGGGGGTGGCAGAGGGAGTAGCGGGGGAAGAGGAGCTCAGTCTGGGAACGCCTCTTGGAGGAGGTGATTTTTAAGTAGGGTTTTGAAGAGGGAAAGAGAATCAGTTTGGTGGAGGTGAGGAGGGAGGGCGTTCCAGGACCGCGGGAGGGCGTGACCCAGGGGTCGACGGCGGGATAGGCGAGACCGAGGGACGGTGAGGAGGTGGGCGGCAGAGGAGCGGAGTGTGCGGGGTGGGCGGTAGAAAGAGAGAAGGGAGGAGAGGTAGGAAGGGGCAAGGTGATGGAGAGCCTTGAAGCCTAGAGTGAGGAGTTTTTGTTTGGAGCGGAGGTCGATAGGCAACCACTGGAGTTGTTTAAGAAGGGGAGTGACATGCCCAGATCATTTCTGCAGGAAGATGAGCCGGGCAGCGGAGTGAAGAATAGACCGGAGCGGGGCGAGAGAGGAGGAAGGGAGGTCAGAGAGAAGGCTGACACAGTAGTCTAGCCGGGATATAACGAGAGCCCGTAATAGTAAAGTAGCCGTTTGGGTGGAGAGGAAAGGGCGGATCTTGGCGATATTGTAGAGGTGAAACCGGCAGGTCTCGGTAACGGATAGGATGTGTGGGGTGAACGAGAGAGACGAGTCAAGGATGACACCGAGATTGCGGGCCTGAGAGACGGGAAGGATGGTCGTGCCATCCACGGTGATAGAGAAGTCTGGGAGAGGACCAGGTTTGGGAGGGAAGATGAGGAGCTCAGTCTTGCTCATGTTGAGTTTTAGGTGGCGGGCTGACATCCAGGTGGAGACATCCTGGAGGCAGGAGGAGATGCGAGCCTGAAGGGAGGGGGAGAGGACAAGGGCGGAGATGTAGATCTGCGTGTCATCTGTGTAGAGATGGTAGTCAAAGCCGTGAGAGCGAATGAGTTCACCGAGGGAGTGAGTGTAAATGGAGAACAGAAGAGGGCCAAGAACTGACCCTTGAGGAACTCCAACAGTTAAAGGATGGGAGGGGGAGGAGGCTCCAGCGAAGGAGACCGAGAATGATCGGCCAGAGAGGTAAGAGGAGAACCAGGAGAGGACAGAGTCCGTGAAGCCAAGGTGAGATAAGGTATGGAGGAGGAGGGGATGGTCGACAGTGTCAAAGGCAGCAGAGAGGTCAAGGAGGATCAGAATGGAGTAGGAGCCATTGGATTTGGCAAGTAGGAGGTCATGGGTGACCTTAGAGAGAGCAGTCTCGGTAGAGTGGAGGGGACGGAAGCCAGATTGGAGGGGGTCTAGGAGAGAATGGGAGTTAAGGAATTCTAGGCATCGATTGTAGACGACTCGTTCTAAGATTTTGGAAAGGAAGGGTAGTAGGGAGATAGGACGATAACTGGAGGGGGAAGTGGGGTCAAGAGCGGGTTTTTTTAGGATGGGGGAGACGTGGGCATGTTTGAAGGCAGAGGGGAAGGAGCCCTTGGAGATTGAGTGGTTAAAAATAGAAGTTAAGGAAGGTAGGAGGGCAGGGGCGATGGTTTTAAGAAGGTGAGAGGGAATGGGGTCCGAGGCGCAGGTGGAGGGGGTGGCACTTGCGAGGAGGGGGTGGCACTTGCGAGGAGGGAGGAGATCTCCTCTGAGGATACTGCAGGGAAGGATGGGAAAGTAGGGGAGGGGGTCCGTGGGGGGGAGGGGAGAGGTGGAGGGGTGACTTTGGGGAGCTCAGACCTGATCGTGTTGATTTTCGTGAGGAAATAGGTGGCCAGATCATTGGGGGTGAGAGATGGGGGAGGGGGAGGAACAGGGGGCCTAAGGAGAGAGTTAAAGGTCCGGAACAATCGGCGGGGGTGACGGGCATGGGTGTCGATGAGGGAGGAGAAGAAGCTTTGCCTGGCGGAGGAGAGGGCAGAGTTAAGGCAGGAAAGGATAAATTTGAAGTGTGTGAGGTGGGCTTGGTGCTTGGACTTTCGCCAGCAGCGCTCAGCAGCTCGAGCATAGGAGCATAGGAGGCGGACGGAGGAGGTGATCCAGGGCCGTGGGTTAGTGGAGCGAGAGCGGCGGAGGGAAAGGGGGGCGAGAGAGTCGAGATGAGTAGAGAGGGTGGAGTTGAGAGTGGAGACCTGATCGTCGAGAGGGGGAAGAGAGGACAGGGCGGCAAGGTGAGGAGAGATGCTATTGGAAAGACGGATGGGATCGAGAGAGCGGAGGTCTCTGTGGGGCAGTAGCGAAGATTTGCAGGGGGAGGGAGTGTGAGAGATGAGGCAGGTGAGAAGGTTATGGTCAGAGAGAGGGATTTCAGAGTTGGTGATGTACCTCTGCCTCCCTGGCCCATACTCTATGGATTAGACCATGCTGCTTCTTGTTACCCATCTTCAATTACAATTTAACACTTGTATCTCTTAGTTCTTGACCAAACATGTTGTATTTTATATTTAGAGAAATTTTAAAAAAGAATGGCTTTTCCTTTCAATGATTTTAATATAGAGGTTTAGCATTACAGAAATATTAAGAAAGCAATCAAGAGGAAAACACTTTTTTCATCAATGCATTTCATAGTCTGTTTCCTCAACTGCAAAATAGGGATTCAATACCTGTTCTCTCTTCTACTTAGACTGTGACCTCCATGTGTGACAGGGACTGTATCTGGCCTAATTAACTTATATCAACCTTAGCACGAACAGTACTTGAAACATAGTAAGCACTTAACAAATACCATAAAAACAAAAACAATTAGTAAATTAAATTCCTTAATCACATTATGCTTTTTCCCTTCAGCAGTAGCCTTGCTTCTAAATCCATTTAAAGCCTCAGAATGATATAATGAATTATTTTGCATCTCAATGATATTTAGAGTAGGTTGTAAACTCACTGTTCCTAACTGTGCCCTTATTATAGGAAATGACCTTAAAGGTTTTTTATAGAGATGTTCATTCATTCAATCATATTTATTGAGTTCTTGTGTGCAGAGCACTGTACAAAGCACTTGGAATTACAATTTGGCAACAGATAGAGACAATCCCTGCCCAACAACGGGCTGACAGTCTAAAAGATGTTGTGATATATAAACACTCTCTTGTGAATAACTTGCAACCTTCTGCCTGTTGTGAGAACACCTGTAAGTGATTCAATTTTTCAGTTTCTGCCCTAGGGTCTCAGGCCAAAACCTTTACATCCAGAGAATCAGGGCACAATTATTCACCCAATTCATTTCCTCTACATTACTTTCCTCCAACCTTTAATATTGTATGGATTATTCACTGCAAATGATACTTCTTTTCCTTTTTCTGCACCAAACAAGATGCTAGTTTTTAAATTGTTATTTTAGTTCCAGAACCTATAGCAATGATGATAATGATAATAATAATTATAAAGCATGCACATGATCCATGAAGCAATTTTGTAAATACAGCTGCGTTTGTCTTTGTTGTACTGTTTTGTGCTACAGCATGTATTCCTACTGGTGTAAGAAACAAATAGTTTTCACTCAGAAAGCCTCCTGCCTAGGAATGGATATCTGTGTCTCCAAATTCAATTCAGTAAACTTTACACTATCTGCTTAGCACTCCTCTTCTCCTTACCAGTCAATCAATGGTATTTATTGAGAGCTGTGTACAAAGCAGTCAGTCAGTCATTCAGTCATAATTATTGAGCACTAATAATAATAATAATAATAATCATGATTAAGGTATTTGTTAAACTCTATACATACACTACCAGAACAATTACAGATGGAGGTGGGGCGCTTTGGGAGAAATATGTCCATGGAGTCACTATGGGTAAGAAATGACTTGATAGCATAATAATAATAGTAAAAATAATAATAATAAAAATAATGATAATAATGGTATTTGTTAAGCCCTTACTATATGGCAAGCACTGTTTTAAGCACTGGGGATACAAGGTAATCGTGTTGTCCCATGTGGGGCTCACAGAAGCAGTGTGGCTCAGTGGAAAGAGCCTAGGCTTGGGAGTCAGAGGTCATGGGTTCAAATCCTGACTCTGCCACTTGTCAGGCGTGTGACTGTGTGCAAGTCACTTAACTTCTCAGTGCTTCAGTTACCTCATCTGTAAAATGGGGATTAAGACTGTGAGCCTCACGTGGGACAACCTGATTACCCTGTATCTACCCCAGTGCTTAGAACAGTGCTCTGCACATAGTAAGCACTTAACAAATACCAACATCATCATTATTATTATTAATCCCCATTTAACAGATGAGACAACAGAGGCACAGAAAAGTTAAGTCATTTGCCCAGAGTCACACAGCTGACAAGTAGTGGAGATGGAATTAGAACTCACGAACTCTGAATCCCAAGACAATATTTGTTGAACACTTACTATGTGCCAGGCACTGTACTAAGTACTGAAGTAAATGTAAGGAAATTGGGTGGGACACAGCTCCTGTCCCACATAGGGCTCACAATCTTAATTCTCATTTTATAGATGAAGTAACTGAGATATAGAGAAGTAAAGTGACTTGCCCAAGATCACACAGAAGACTAGCAGCATAGCCGGGGTTAGAACCCAGGTCCTCCTGACTCCCAGGGCTGTGCTCTACCTCCTAACTCTCCCCACTTCAGTCTATTCTTCATTCCGTTGCCCGGATCATCTTCCTGCAGAAATGCTCTGGGCATGTCACTCCCCTCCTCAAAAATCTCCAGTGGTTGCCTATCAACCTCCCCATAAAACAAAAACTCCTCACTCTTGGTTTCAAAGCTCTCCATCACCTTGCTCCCTCCTACCTCACCTCCCTTCTCTCTGCCCACCCCGTACACTCCGCTCCTCTGCCACTCACCTCCTATCTGTGCCTCACTCTTGTTTGTCCCTCTGTCGACCCCTGGCCCATATCCTACCTCTGGCCGGAATGCCCTCCCTCCTCACGTCCACCAAACTAACTCTCTTCCCCCCTTCAAAGCTCTACTGAGAGCTCACCTCCTCCAGAAAGCCTCCCCAGACTGAGCCCCCCTTTTCCTCTGCTCCTCGTCTCCCCGTCACCCCTACTCCCTCCTTCTGCTCTACCCCACTCCCTGCTCAATAGCACTTATTTGTATATGTACATATTTATTATTCTATTTATTTTATTAATGAGTATATATCTATAATTTTATTTATATTGATGCTATTGATACCTGTCTACTTGTTTTGTCTGTCTCGACTGCACTCTTCTCGACTGTGAGTCCGTTGTTGGGTAGAGATTGTCTCTGTTGCTGAACTATACTTTCCAAGTGCTTAATACAGTGCTCTACACACAGTAAGCGCTCAGTAAATATGATTGAATGAATGAATGAATGAATGAACACTAAGCCATGCTGCTTTCCCCGTTTTGTGTCACGTACTGTACTAAGTAATTGGGAGAGTACAATACAACAGATTCAGTGGGTAAATTACCTGCCAACAAGGTAACAGTTTAAAAATTGAAATGGATATTCACATGAATCAATAAATCACATATATGATAAATAAATTATGAATTTCAAGAACTCTTGGAATCTCCATAATGGAAAATCCTCTCTCCTATGGGCACATCATCACTCTGAAATATGTTCCATCAAGCTCAGGCGGGAAGCAAGAGAGGTGAAAAGGGAACCTAACCAGTGCTGTTAAAGGTTAGTGTGCTCTAAGGGAAAGGATGTTTTCTTATAGCAATCTCACATTAACAAACAACAGGAATGTTTTCTTTCCATGGTGCCTTGACCTTTTACTGAGGATGTAGTGCTTTAAAAGCATTCTATTACATCAGTATTAGTGACAATACTAAAAGCATTCAAATTTGATGTTGACGAAGGTACTGTTTTGGACCAGTCTTCAGAAGAACTCTTTGGTCAATGTCCCGGGTGCCTGCATATTTTCAGGCCTTTAATTTCGACACCCACTGAAAAAAAACCCCAAAACAAGAACAAAACACTCCAGATAAACCTCATCAGATGTGAACTCCTGTGAGACTTGGACTATTTCACAAAAGCAAGAGTCATTCCACAAATTGGGTTGAAGCACAAACATACCTTATGGGCCCTGAATTGCCAAAGATAGATTACCTTTGATAGTTGTTGCTGTCATAGCATTCATTGTTAATGAACTGACCAAATAAGAAAGATGGTTAGTTTAGTGACCAAGAAATCTATTCTAAATTGCAATGTATTTAGCTCTGGGACACAAACCTGACCCAATAACTGATCTAATAAAAATATGATAAAATCACACCTCTTTACTCTTCTTCATATGATCTATTTCATTTGTACTTACTCCAGTGTCTAGCAAGTTCTTATTATCTGTAGTAAGCCCTTAAGTACTACAGTTAATTATTTGATTATTTTGATAAGGGCAAATCCTAAATTTGATTTGATATAACACCTGGAACTTTAAATTACTTCAATAAATTAAAAAGTAAATTGCTAATGCTGGTTGGAAAAGTCTAGAAATTCATATATTCAGGACTACTGTGGTAGAACTTTCACCAAAGAAGAGACCGAAGGAGTAGTAAGAGGCTCATTTTTGTAGTCCTCTGCTTTCTAGCCCTCTACTACTGTAGCCCTCTGTTTTCTGGGATCCTAAAAATTACCTTTTCGATGATCACCAACATGAAACATTTACAGAAACGTTCAGGGCATGTCACCCCCCTCCTCAAAAATCTCCAGTGGTTGCCTATTAACCTTCTAATCAAACAAAAACTCCTTACTATTGGCTTTAAAGCTTTCTATCCTCTTGCACCCTCCTACCTCCCCTCCTCTCTCTCTTTCTATATCCCAGGCCATACACTCCACTCTTCTGGTGCAAACCTTCTCACTGTGCCTCAATTTCTCTTGTCTCACCCCTGACCCCTGGCTCACATTTTTCCTCTGGCCCGGAACGCTCTCCTTCCTCAAATCCACCAGACAATCGCTCTCCCAACACTTCAAAGCACCTCCTCCAAGAGGCCTTCCCAGACTGAGCTCCCCTTTTCCTCAGCTTCCACTCCCTTCCTCATCACCCTAACTCACTCCCTTTGCTTTTCCCCCCAACCCCACAGCACATTATAATAATAATGTTGGTATTTGTTAAGCGCTTAATATGTGCAGAGCACTGTTCTAAGCGCTGGGGTAGACACAGGGTCATCAGGTTGTCCCACGTGAGGCTCACAGTTAACACCCATTTAACAGATGAGGGAACTGAGGCACAGAAGAGTGAAGTGACTGGCCCACAGTCACACAGCTGACGTCTGGGATTCGAACCCATGACCTCTGACTCCCAAGCCCAAGCTCTTTCCACTGAGCCATGCTATATGTATATATCTATAATTCCATTTAATTGTATTGATGCCTGTTATATTGATGTCTGTCATCTCCCTCTAGACTGTGAGCCTGTTGTGCACAGGGATGTCTGTCTTTATTGCCGAATTGTACTTTTCAAGTGCTTAGTACAGTGCTCTGCACACAGTAGAGGTCAGAGATCGTGGGTTTGAATCCCAGATCTACCACTTGTCATCTGTGTGACTTTGGGCAAGTCATTTAACTTCTCTGTGCCTCAGTTTCCTCATCTGTAAAGTGGGGACTAAAACTGTGATCCCCACATGAGACATCCTGATAACCTTGTATCTATTACTGTGTGCCAAGCAAGCACTTAACAAATACCTTCATTATTATTATTGAGAAGCAGCATGGCTTAGTGTAAAAAGGCCGGGCTTGGAAGTCAGAGGTTGTGGGTTCTAATCCTGGCTCTGCCACTTGTCAGCTGTGTGACCTTGGGCAAGTCACTTAACTTCTCTGTGCCTCAGTTACTTCATCTGTAAAATGGGGATGAAGACTGTGAGCCCCACGTGGGAAAACCTGATTATGTCGTATCTACTCCAGTGCTTAGAACATAGTAAGTGCTTAACAAATACCATCATCATCATCTTAATAAGTGTTCAGTAAATACAATCGAATGAAATGAATCAATGAATGAATGAGCCTCAGTGGGCAATTGATTAATCAATTAATGGTATTTATTGAGTAGTTGCTTTATGAAACTACTCTTTAACTACACTGTACTAAGAGCTTGGGAGAGTACAGTGCAATAGAGTTGGTAGACAAGTTCCATGCCCACTAGGAGTTTACTATCTATCAGGGGAGACAGACACTAAAAATATATTTTGTATATGTACTTAAGTGCTGGGGTGGAGTAGTGGTAAATATTGAGGGCTTCAAGGGTAAAGATTGAAGTGCATAGATGACACATAAGGGAGAGGGAGTAAGGGAGTTGAGTGCTGAGTCAGAGAAGGCTTCTTGGAGGAAATAATAATAACAATTATGGTATTTGTTAAGCTTTTATTATGTGCCAAGCATTGTTCTAAGCACTGGGGTAAATACAAGGTAATCAATCAGGTTGCCCTATTTAGGGCTCACAGTCTTAATCCCCATATCATAGATGAAGTAACTCAGGCACAGAGAAGTTCAGTGGCATGCCCAAGGTCACACAGCAGACAAGTGGCTGGGATTGGAACTCACGCCCTCTGATTCCCAAATCTGTGCTCTTTCCATTAAGCCGCACTGCCTCTAAACATGGAGATATAACTTAAATAAGGTTTTGAAGATGGGGAGAGTGGTGGTTTGTTGTATATCAAGCAGGAGGGAATTTCAGGCCAGAGTGAGGACATGAGCATGGGTCAGTCATGAAACCAAAGACGCTGAGGTATAGTGAGCCGGCTGGTGTTAGAGATTGAAGTGTGTGGACTGGGTTGTAGTAGGAAATCAGACAAGTAAGGTAGGATGGGATGAGTTGATTGAATGCTTTAAAATTAATGACAGAGTTTTGTTTGATGCAGAGGTGGCTGAACATCCACTGGAGGTTCTTGAAGAATGTGGAGATATATACTGAACTTTTTTAGAATAATGATCCAGGTAGCAGAGTAAAGGGTGGACTGGATTGGGGAGGCACAGGAGAACAGGGAACTCAGTGAGAAGGCTGATGCAGAGTTCAAGGTGAGAAATGATAATTGCTTGGATCAGCATAGTAACAGCTTGGATGAAGAGGAAAAAGATTGTAGTGATGTTGTGAAGGTAGAACTGACAGGATTTGGTGACCGATTGAATATGTCATTCATATGAAAGGAATGAGTCGAAGGAAATGCCAAAGTTATGTGCTGGTGAGACCGAGAGGATGGTGGAGCTGTCTACAGTGATAGGTAAGACATGGAAAAAAGACAGGGTTTGGATGGAAAGATAAGGAGTTCTGTTTTGGACATGTTAAGTTTGAGGTGTCAGTGGAAGAGCGTAGAGATGTCCTGAAGGAGAGACTGCAGAGGAGAGTTGAGTCCTTAATCTGTGCAGAGTACTGTGCTAAATGCCTGAGTATAACAACCTTTAAAATAGGTTTGGAAATTTGTAAACTCACCATATGCACTTTACAAAAAAATAATTTGTTGCCAGAAGGGATCATCTATTACTCATAACTGCCCAATTCGTTTAGCATAGATCTAGAAACATTCTGCACCACAGGAACTAAAAGAAACTTTATTCATTTTATTTTCCTGGGCCCTGCCATGCCCAAGCCAATTTTCTTAAGTATATGCAAATGTTCTCCTTCATCCCCTGTCACCCACTGTCCCTTATTATCAGAAAAACCTATCTCTGTCCATATTTAAATGAGCATAGGGACACTTCAAACTTGGGCTAGCATCCTGCTGGCTCAGATAATATGTTGCATGAGGAATTTCAAAGTAAGAGGGGAGAGGAAAGGGAAAGTGGAAAGATACCTTTTTTCACTTTCAAGTCCTTTGTCTCTGACTACGATTCTAGCTAGATTGTTTCCAACGGGACTGGATCAAAATGAGTCTAGAAAACAGGACAACAATTCTTAGTCAATGAAATTTATAAAGTATTTCTATTTTAATACACCAATCTTCTATTTTCAGTTACTTCAATGTTTTTCACTTTTTTCATAACACATCATTAGCTTTTCAAATGTCTCAATTAAAAATACAATACTGGTTGAATTATTTTAAAGAGATTCCTCACATTCCTTCTACTGTGAAAATTAAATAGTCTCTATAACTGAGAGGAAAATTACTGTTACACTAATCAGCATTTTTACATTAATAGTTACTAATTCTGAAGTTGATCTTACAAGCTTTTTTTATGCATTTATTATTGCTAACTCTAAAAAGCTACTTGGGGAAAAGTAAAGCTTTGAAAAAGGCTCCTCTTTTGAAAATTGGCTATTTTATCCAAGGACCTTAAGGGTTAAAGCAAAAATCATGATTCATTCTGTGTGCAAATTCATATCCTCTAGAAAACCTTCCTGGATTAACCATATCCATCTATCTTCCCATCCTATCTCATTTCGCTCATCTCATTCTCATTTTAGTGTAGGCATTAGAATATAGTCCATGTGAATTGTGCATTCTCTAGTGTAGCCTTTTGACCCAGTCAATACATCCATATCTCTCCGTGCCATCTCTCCATTGGATTTCACCCTCCAATTCTATTTAGACTTGTGTAAAGCAATAAACCCTTAGGCTCCTCAGTAAATATCTGTTAGCTTCATCAATAATGGCATCTAAATGGGTAAAATTCTAGGTACATAGACTGCATTCTTATTTCCAAAGTTTTAATTATCATCAATCAGTGGTATTTATTGAGCACTGTGTACAGAGCACTAAAATTATGATGTCATTGAGCAGAGTCAAATAAATTATGCTGGCAGCCTAATTTGTGGTCAGAACAATGACTGCTGATGGTGTAACAATTATGTGTCACGTATAATAATAATAATAATGATATTTGTACTATGTGCAAAGCACTGTTCTAAGCACAGGGGGGGATACAAGGTGATGAGGTTGTACCACGTGGGACTGACAGTCTTAATCCCCATTTTACAGATGAGATAACTGAGGCACAGAGAAGTTAAGTGACTTGACCAAATCACACAGCTGACAAGTGACAGAGCCGGGATTAGAACCCATGACCTCTGACTCCCAAGCCCATGCTCTTTTGACTGAGCCACACTGTTTCTCATATACCACATATATCCAGTGGTAATTTGTTCACAGTTCTGAATGGTATTGATCATTTTAATATTCCTACAGAGGACTCTGGTATAATTTTGTCTTCATGTTAAATTCAGGTAGGAATGGGTATGCCTGTTCCTGAGAAGTTTGCCATCAATCAATCATTCAATAGCATTCATTGAGCACTTACTCTGTGCAAAGCACTGTATTAAGTGCCTGGAAGAGTACAATTCAGAAGAATTAGCAGATACGTTCCCTGCCCATAATTATCTTACAGTCTAGATGGAGTTACATATGAAGAGTCAAAAATGGCAAAACACCCACAGACATTTTTTGCAATGATGACATTAGAGAATAACCATTACAAATACAAGGGAAAGATACTTCCCTTGAAGTTTTATCTTGTTTATATGCCACAAGGCCATACTACATCTTTTAATAGAGCAGCACTGTGGTTACAATCCTGACATGGCCAAGTAACTTAAATCATCAAGATTGTAGACTTTAAGCTCCTTGTGGGCAAGGATCATGTCTACTTTCCCTAGTGCTACTGTGTTCCACTTTCCCAAGTTGTCAGTACAGTGTTCTGTGCTCAGTAAATACCATTGATTGATTGATTCATCAAGGACATGTGATCATCTATCCTCCATGATAATGGAGCAATTCAAAAGCATTGTGACCTGAAGATAGGGAATTGGTACTTTATTATCCCTGTGGTGGCAGGGCAGGGGAGGTCTGGAGTGCATTTGGGAGAGCAGGATGTGTTTTTTCAGAGTATTTCAAAACAGTATAGCTTCTCAGAACTTCTTCCATGAAATTTTCCCAGCAGGGCATTGAGTCCATGGAAATATCCAATGAACTCCAAATTTTGATACCAACCAAAAATGTAGTCTCAACCCTTTCCCAAAGGCACTACCATGATGATGATAGAGTAGACTGTTGCCAACTACGGAAAAGCAGCATGGCTCAGTGGAAAGAGCCCAGTCAGAGGTCATGGGTTCTAATCCTGGCTCCGCTGCTTGTCAGCTGCGTGACTTTGAGTCACTTCATTCTCTGTGCCTCAGTTCCCTCATCTGTAAAATGGGGATGAAGACTGTGAGCCCCACGTGGGACAACCTGATTACCTGGTATCGCCCCCAGCACTTAGAACAGTGCTTGGCACACAGTAAGTGCTTAACAAATACCATCATTATTATTATCATTATTAACTACTGCACTCCATTGACAATGTACTGGGGGCCCTATTAGAGAACCTACAACAGGCACAAGTCCCCTGACCTATATAATTCCCACTTCAAGAATGAGCCAGATGTCAGGATGTCCAGGATAATAGGATTTGCTGGATGCAGGTATATGTGGCATCACACTTTGGCATTAACCTAAGATTCCAGCCCACAGAGCAGTAATGGAAGTACAAGTTCCTTTTACTCCACCCACTATCCCTTGCTCCTCCCTGGTTCTGCCCTCAGGATAGGCTTCCTAGCTTCTGATTTGTCTCTTGAGGTTTTGTGGCTTTGGATCACATAGATTCTCTTTTGTGATCAGGTGCCTTTATGTTTGGGGGTTTCCTCTTATGCAATTCAATTCAATCGTATTTACTGAGTGCTTACTCTGTGCAGAGCACTTATCTAACTCTTCTTCCTTCCATATTTTCTTGCTTGCTTGTTCCTGTGGTCCTGGCCTTTGTTTGCTGAAGATTATCTTCTGCAGCAGATTATCTTCTGCAGCTGTTAAAACAATCTCCAGCTATTCTTACCTATTCACAGTGGTTATGGTGTTCACAGTGTATTAAGATAATTCCCTTAGCTCCCTGGCTGTTTCCAGTAGCTGTTCCACCTGTCCTTTCCCCCAGTAAATGTTGCCAATCCACAAATTGTATGTATCAACTACCCTAACACAGTCAACTTCTCCCCAGGCAATAATTTATCAAGAATTCAACATAAACTTTTGCTGATGTGCTCACTGCTTAAATGAAATTCAGGGGAAGCCTATAGGAAAGTTACCCTTCATCTAAATGATAAACAAAATTCCCTTTCATGGTGTAGGGAAGGGACTCTGAGTTTGGTGTTCTCTTATCTAATCTTAGGAGGAAAGAAAAGGGAGAGAGAAGAGGGAAAGGCCTAATTATAAGAGTAAGGTTTAATACAAGTTCAGTAGGACAAACAGAACTTCGCAGGACCAATGTTCTTTGAAAATAATTTGAATGCCTAAATTAAGTGTCTAATGAGTATGTAGAGCACTGACTACAAAGCCTAAAGAGGAAGAAAGGTTTACAAAATAAAGGGCAATTTCCCATCTTAATATTATTGTCATTAAAAAGAACGAGTGCTCTGGAATGTTCAGGCACTGAGCTGCATTAATGCTGTAAAGGTCTTTGTTTGGCCAAGCCTATGTCAGTTGTGACTACCCATCACATCATATTATATTTTTATTATTACTTGCTTTGTGCTGATGCTCTGACCCATCTTCAGTAAATTTTAAGTTTAGCATTTGTATTCTGTATGGAAAAGTACAGCATCATTGACTTCCTGACATTAACAGTTAGAGCCATAGAATTGCTAGCAAAGTTCAGCTGTGAAACAAGAAAATTCAACTCCAGGCTTCAAAGATTTGAGGAGTTTGGGATATTGACAATATTCACTGAAGTCCTTCTGAGAAATTCAAACTTCAAACAGCATTTTCCATGAGCAAAATGTCTCCCTAAGAGAACTTCTTTAACTCAGTAAGAATAAAGCATGAAGCTGAAAATCAGATTTTGGTCATTCCTTGGTGGTTTAAACAGGGAAGCATGTTGATTTGGGCTTTACTTTGCTGTGGTCAACCATCCCCTTAGGGAAGTTGTTGTTTTCTCTTTTGTTTTTGTCACTTTCCAAGGACAGGTGGAAGGAATCAAATTTGCTTAGTTTACAAAAGAAAAGACTAGGGGATGACAATAATTGTATTAAAGTTCTTTGTGGGTGGGAATTATGTCTACCAACTCAATTGTATTGTACTTTCTTCCCAAGTACTTAGAACAGTGCACCACATACAGTAAGGCTCAGTAAATACCATTGATTAATTTATTGATAGAGAATTCTATTCAGTTACTCTCCATTTTTGCTGAGAACCAAATAAAAGTAATAGGGTTTGGATTGAATCCAGAAAGATTTGGTTTGGACCTATGGAAGGTGTTCCTGACAGAAATACTATAAAAACCTAGAATGTGCTACCTGATCAACACACAAATATATAACCATCTAGTGGTAGTAATGGCATTTATTGAGCATCTTGTGAATGCAGTGCCCTGTATTAAGTGCTTGGCAAAGTGTAATAGATGTCCTAGACTTTTTCAGTTTACAAGAAGCTTATACTCCAATGGGATCCATTTGTTCCATCTGTCTTGGAAAAGGGAAATTGAACAAATGACCTCTTGAGATCCCTCTTAACTCTTTTTGATTTATTACATGCACTTATTTACATCTTTAAAATACCAATACCAATTGGAAATTTAATTTAAGTCCAGATTGTTGACTTTTTGGTTTGAATGTATATGTTTTTGTGGATCTTATGTTTGAAAGCTAAATATATCTCCTGGTATCCTTTCAAAGCTCATCTTAAAATTGTAACACTTGAAGCTGGGGGTCTTAGGGTAGGAGGAGAGTTGATAACATGTTAGATGGTAAGCAGGTGGCTGAAGACTGAGGTTGATTAGCCTGGGATGAGCTGGAGAAATGTCACATCATGCGGCCCTGAACTCTATATCACTTTCAGCCACTTCCCTGACAATGTTCACTTCACCCAAGTCTCCAAGAGACAACACTTTGTTGTACTTTCCCAGTTTAAGTCCAGTGAAGAAAAACCTGACCCCTCAGCCACGTCTTCATCCTCCATCCTGGTACCAAATCCACTGTCTATCCATTACCCCCACTTCAAGCCTGCTTTCTGGAGTCAAGGAGGCACTGGTGGCTTGCTACCTCAAAACTTCTATCCTCTTCAACTTTCCACCCTCCTCCCTCTTGCCACTGCCGCCCCTGGGATGATGAGTATAGAAGCCAGAGGTATGTTCCAAGGAGGTGATAACTGGATAAGCAGGAGGAGGGTGAGGGGGACCTAGGTTTAAACAGGAGGGCCTGCTGTCCTGGACTCCCACTGAGTTGCCGGGAGAAGCCCTCCACTTGCTGGGGATAAAAGTAGCAAGGAATAATGGCCCCTTCCCAGGATTTCTGTTCCCTGACCAAAAAGGCCAACTGAATGTTGAGCATCATCTGGAAGAAGAAAGAAAACAAGACAAAAAACTCAGAATTGATGCTCTAAAAAATCAGGAATGCAATGTGGGTAGTTCTGATTGTTGCTTGTTAGGAAGAACATAGTAGCACTGGGGAGGATACTGAAAAGGGAGGTTGAGATGGTCAGTGAAATGTTGGAGCTTTTTATGAGAGGAGATTGAGAGAGCTGGAACTTTTTTAATGGTACCTGTTAAGTGCTTGAAATGTGCCAGAAACTGTACTAAGCACTGAGATAGATAACAAGCTAATAAAGCTGGGCAAAGTCCAAGTGTCAAATGGCGCTCACAGTCCTTATCTTCATGCTTGTAGATGAGGGAACTGAGGCACACAGGAGTTAAAGTTAAGTGACTTTCCCAAGGCCCCACAGCAGACAAGTGGCAGAGCTGGGATTAGAACCCACGTCCTTCTGACTCCAAGGCCCGTGCTCCACTAGGCAATGCTACTTTTCACTGCCAGACTTTTCAGGATGGAAGGTTTAAGACTGACAGTAGCATGACTGAATTGAACAGACTCATGAGGGTTTGAAAATAGAGTGATTTGGTCCTCAGATCTTACATCACAATCTGAGCTTGAAGGTTATGAGTTTGTGTTTAAGAAAGGTAAACACTTTTCAAGCAGTTGGTAAGAATATGCCATCCACTGCAAAGGCAGTTTATAATAGTAAAAATGGTATTTGTTAAGCACTATTATTATTATTATGGTATTTGTTAAGCACTTACTATGTGCCAAGCTCTGTTCTAAGTACTGGGGTAGATACAAGGTAATCAGCTTGTCCCACACGGGGCTCACAGTCTTAATCCCCATTTAACAGAGGAGGGAATTGTAGCACAGAGAAGTTAAGTGGCTTGCTCAAGGTCACACAGCAGACAACTGGTACAGTTGGAATTAGAACCCACGACCTCTGACTCCCAAGCCCGGGCTCTTTCCACTGAGCCATGCTGCTTCTACTACGTGCCAGGTACAACACAAAATACTGGAGTAAATGAAATATATTCAAATTGTACACAATCCCTGTGCCACATGGACAGTTTAACTAAGAGGGAGATCTTAATCCTCAATTAGCAAATGAGAATACTGAAGCACAGAGGATTCAAGTAACTCATCCAGTCACACAGCATCCAAGAGGCAAAACTGGGATTAGAATCCAGGTTTTGTGACTCCCAGCACTGTTCTCTTTCCTCTAGGACATGCTCTTTCTTGTACAGGAATGTTCTTTGCATGTTGACCCTATTAGTGAGCTCAAATAGGCATTTGGTGTTTTTAGACAATGGTCTATAATGTATTATGAGGGGAAAAGTAGAGAGAAAATTACAATACAATCTTATATTTTTGGATGGCTACCAAGGATTACAGTGGGTCATTACCAGGAGTTTTCAAGCCTAAATCAAGGCTGGAGCAACCTGAGAAGTCACTTTGGGAGCCTCTGGTCTCCAGTCAACCTCCACTGAATCCTGAAGCTCTTCGGTTCTCTTGTTCTTCTAACACATACTGTGGGGTAGACTCACTGTTCCCCAAGTCTCTGCACTCCTATCACTTCCACCACTTCATGGCTGAAATCCTGCTGCCTCCCCAAAGGCCTAGAAGTCACTGAGGACAAGCCTTACCTCCCCACTTCCATGACTGACTGCAGGAAGCCTGCAGCTTCCAAGTTCCATATGTCTCCCCAGCAGTCAGAACTTATTCTCTAGCCCCTGCCACAGGCAAATACCAAGATCTGAGATTTCAACAGTATTTGATAATTTCCTAAGAGGCTAATAAATGTAAACAACTCTAGTTTCAATCACTTAATAATAATAATGATAATATTGGTATTTGTTAAGCGCTTACTACGTGCAGAGCACTGTTCTAAGTGCTGGGGGAGATACAGGGTAATCAGGTCTTCCCACATGAGGCTCACAGTTAATCCCCATTTTACAGATGAGGTCACTGAGGCACAGAGAAGTTAAGTGACTTGCCCACAGTCACACAGCTGACAAGTGGCAGAGCCGGGAGTCGAACCCATGACCTCTGACTCTGAAGCCCAGGCTCTTTCCCTGGAACTATTACTCCCTGCTCCAGGACCTTCTGTATGTCCCTCTAGGTATCCCAGAGCTCCATTCTCTTCTCCCTATGAGGGGTAGTAGCCTCACTCATCCATAGTCCTAGTCAATGCACTCCAAAACCTCCAGGGATCCTCTCCGATCTCTTTCTGTGTCCTGTGTCAATCCAAATTCCACAGCATGAGATCTGCCCTTTTCTTGCTCTCTCAGAAACACAGCTTGCTATCTCTCATTTGCATTAGCTCCCAACCTGGCCCCTCTCATTTCTCCCCATCCCTCTCTGATTGGTTTGCTAACTCTTTATGCTTCCCTCATGGAGGGCCTCTCCTGGCTTCCTCATTCCTCTCAGTGTGAGGATCAGTGGAACTGATTACCACAGGTAGTTGTTATATTGCAATTACAAGCATCCTATAGATCCTGATTAGTTGGAACATTGCTTGGACCTGATAGTGTTATTGCACATGATATTTTCTTCTTAACATACAGAATAATAAAATGTAATATATTTTTATCTGCTTATATTTCCTTTTTTGGATTTAACTGTCTGGTGGAGTTTTTGATTGCTGGGTGGAAAAGAGAGGAAATTGTTTGGGAGGGTAAAGTGTTAACGGTCTTGGCAAGGAATAATGAAGGCTTAACAGAAGATGGTGAGTTTATATTTCTGATTCTGACCCTATTTCTAATTTGAAATCCTTGAGGGCAGGGATTGTGACTACCAGTTCTCCCAAGCACTTAACACAGTGCTCTGCACATGGTAGGGGCTCAATAAATACCACTGATTGATTTGTTGTTTTTGCATGAAAAGTGATCCCTTCCTCAAACAGGACACAAGACTCCTGGAGTCTTTGTTCCCTTGACACTTATAACAATAGGTATCTTTAATTACTTACAAAAGTCTACCTAGACAAATTATTTTGAAACTGCTGATGTGGAGCAGTCTTTTTAACACAATCCTAGTTAATTTAGCTGCATTCAAATTCTATCAACAAACTAAAATTGCCAGGAGTCAAAAATCTACATAGGTGGTCCTTTAATATATTATTTTTGTGGTTGACTCTTCCACTTGTCTGCTGTGTGACTTTGGGCAAGTCACTTCACTACGCCTCAATTCCCTCATCTGTAAAATGGAGCTTGAAACAGCGTTCCACGTGAGACAGGGACTGTTTCCAACCCGATTTGCTTGTACCCATTTCAGCACTTAGTACAATGCCTGGTACCCAGTAAGCACTGCACTTAACAAATAACCGCAACTATCATTATATCTCACTGTGCTATATGAAAAGTCAGTACCAAATTGACTTTTTCTAGAAACCACTGCCACCTATCTCTGGAAGAAAGCCCAATATTCTGTAGTACTGTATTTGAGCCATTGGCAACTTTAGTTGTTAGAATCCATATGGTTCTTATGGGTTTCAGATAAATTGAGAGAGGATGATCAATGATGACAACAAGACAATTCTCTGCAACAAACCAAACTTCTATTTCCGGAGCAATGACTGATGAGAAACAGGAAACTGAATCAAATGCTGCTGAATGAGACTGAATTAGATAAAATGACGGAGGGAACAAGTCTTTTCATAAGCAAGTTGGGTTTTTTTCTACAAAAATGCTCTGGGCATGTCACTCCCCTCCTCAAAAATCTCCAGTGGTTGCCTATCAACCTTCACATGAAGCAAAAACTCCTCACTAATGGCTTCAAAGCTCTCTATCACTTGGCTCCCTCCTACCTCACCTCTCTCCTTCTACAGCCCAGCCCACACACTCTGCTCCTCTACGGCTAATCTCCTCACTGTGCCTTGTTCTCACCTGTCCTGCCATGGACCCCTGGCCCACATCCTACCTCTGGCCTGGAATGCCCTCCTTCCTCACATCTGCCAAACTAACTCTCTTCCCCCCTTCAAAGCCCTACCGAAAGCTCACCTCCTCCAGGATGCCTTCCTAGACTGAGCCCTCCCTTTCCCTCTGCTCCTCCTCCTCTCCCCATTGCCCCTACTCCCTCCCTCTGCTCTACCCCCTTGCCCTCCCCACAGCACTTGTGTATATTTGTACATATTTATTACTTCATTTTATTAATGATGTGTATATATCTATAATTCTGTTTATCTATTTTGATGGTATTGATGTCTGTCTACTTGTTTTGTTTTGTTGTCTGTGTCACCCTTCTATTCATTCATTCAATAGTATTTATTGAGCGCTTACTATGTGCAGAGCACTTCTAGACTGTGAGCCCGTTGTTGGGTAGGGATTGTTCCTATCTGTTTCCAAATTGTACTTTCCAAGTGGTTAGTACAGTGCTCTGCAGACAGTAAGTGCTCAATAAATATGACTGAATGAGTGAATAACGGGTTTACAGAGCTGGACAGCTTACCTTGTGGACTAGACCAGGTAAACCAAATAATTCCTTGACACAGCTCTTTATGCCAGGGGTTCAGTACTGCAGTATTCAGTTGCTGAAAATCCGTCATTATGAACTCGGCTCTGTTACCACATCTGACACTTTCAACTAGTTCCAGGTTTGGTAGCTGCTGAATTAATAGCCATTCATGTGAGCTTGCAATTCTTCAGGATTCCTTTCTGTACCTGTCCACCTCATGAGACACCTTAGGTGTTTCTTCAAACAGAAACCTTCACCATGGATGATGTAGCACCTGCCAGCAGTTCCCCTAATTGATGAGTCAGGCCTAGAATTCAGATTTAGAATCTCATAGCCATGCTTTCTATTGGACCAACATCAGGGCTATAAAATACATCAATAGTAACATCTGTCTTTGTTTCAGAAAAATAAGGTATTCCAAAGGTATAGATGTCCCAAAACTATGATTATTTTGGTCCTTTTTTGTTTTGTTTTAACTCTCTAAGAAGTGTTAGAAGAGTAATCACTGAGATGGATCAAAGGTTTACAAGAGAGACCCCAAAATGAGTGATTCCTCTACTATTACCATTATTCGTATTTTTCTTTGAGAAAATGTATTTATCTATTTTATGGGCTAATTTCCTTTCATAGTGCCGCTTGTACACTAAAAATCTCCAAAGCAAACAAGCACATCAAGCTTTTTTTTTTTACATACACAGGAGATAATTCATTACTTCCATCAAGATTTTAGATTTATTTCAAGCTTTTCTTATTTTAAATTTTGAGCATCATTTACTTTTTCCTGGCAAAATATTAAGACATCAGTAAAATGTATAATCTAACTAGACTGATTATTGTTTTAAATTAGAAATTCATCAGATGATCTGAATGCACAGATTTACCTTACAGGACAGACATCAAAGATTTTAATTTCAACTGGTGGTGAATGAGGATTAGACTCATTTTTCAAATCCACCAAAGCTAGGATTCTGGAAATCAGTTGCCATGCTACATTACAGCCAGTAAAGTAGAGAAGCAGCGTGACTTAGAGGAAAGAGCATGGGCTTGGGAGTCAGAGGTCATGGGTTCTAATCCCGGCTCTGCCAATTGTCTGCTGTGTGACCTTGGGCAAGTCACTTAATTTCTCTGTGCCTCAGTTATCTCATCTGTAGAAATGGGGATTAAAAAATGTGAGCCCCAAGTGGGACAATCTGACAACTCTGTATCTACCCCAGTGCTTAGAACAGTGCTCAGCACATAGTAATCACTTAACAAATACCATTATTATTTTTAAAGTCAGAACAAAAGCCAATGTGCTTAGTTTAGGGATAGATGTATCAATTCATATCATTACACTGAATAGTCAATTTAAGTAGTACTTTTAGAAAGGGAGCTAGTTCTCTGGAATTAGACATTTCTGTAGTAAAAATTTGCCTATTTGAAAATGTTTAAAGGCTAGAAAAGTGTATCCATTTACTAGCATTTAAATGTAACCTTTCACAAGTGCCATAGTCCAAGAATCAAAAAAATATTGATTGATTAATTGTTGTTCCATGCCATAATTGGAATTTGCCTGTGAGTGGAAAATCAATCTACCTTCTGAAATGAAAACAGAGCACATCATCTATGGACAAGTTATTTTCCATGGAAGCAGTCTTCATTTATTTATTAAATAGTAAGTGAAGAGATTCTAGGAAATGAAGTTCAGAAAGCAAAACGTACAGTCCAATGTGCTAACGAGTCCCTGAAAAATGCATTCTCTACTTGTAGAGTACTAAATGCCAGAGAGTGAAGATATCAGCAGAGGCCTCATTAAACTCATGATTTATCATCAGAAGACCTTGAGGACAATTTTCAAACAAGCAATTATTATAATTGAAGTTATTGGTAAGGAACATCTCCGTTACTGGGAGACAAGCCCATCAGTGGTACATTTTTAAACATGAAGTATTTTTGAAGTCATTAGGAATTCTTGGGCTGTTTTGTTTAAAAGCTACCTGGAATTAGAGTTAAAAAAGGGGTGGATGAATTTCTCCTATCTATTCAACTGTGAAATATACCACTGGCAGGTTAAGTCTGATAATAAAGGAGTTATTAAAATGTCATATTTTCAACTCAGAACAACAGTATCCAAAATAAAAACATAGCTCAATTTGGTTTAAAACTAAGATTCACTGCAGAATTTGGTAGTAAAAATTTACTACTGGAAAAAATTCCAGACTTGCTAGAAGCTATTTAACCCTGGCATCTTGAGTTACCCTGCCAGCAGGTTGACATGGCTTTGGGGACCTGTTCCAACTGGAATCCCATACAAGATCTATCTTGGACTGTGCCATTTCACAGTCTTTTCATTCAGTCATTCAGTCATATTAACTGACCTCTTACTGAGCTCTTACTATGTGCAAGGCTCTGTACTAAGTGCTTGGGAGAGTACAATATAACAATAAACAGACATGTTCCCTGCCCACAGCGTGTTTACAGTCTATAGAGGGAGACAGACATTAATATAGATTACAGTCTTTCCATTCATTCATTCATTCAATCATATTTTTTGAGCACTTACTTGTGCAGAGCACTGTACTAAGCGCTTAGAAAGTACAATTTGGCAACAGATAGAGACAATCCCTAACTAGTGGCTAAGTCTAGAGGGAGAGATTGGCAGGAGTGGCATCTGAGGGAACATTGAGCTATTTCCCTCAGTTTTGAGCTTCTGTATAGCCCAAATCCCCCATAGTCCTTGGAAGAGTATACTGTTACAGAGTTGACAGACATGGTTTTTTCCCACAACGAGTTCACAGTCTAGAGGGGGAGATAATCTGCCAGCCATTCTGTTGATCAGTCCTAGTGTGGGACTGATAGATAAAAATCACCACCAAGACAGAGCAGCCACTCCACCTCTATCTCCTGCAATGTTGTCACTACATGTAAATCTTGAATGAAATTTCTCCCTTTTACTCAGTTTCTTTTCCCTTCTTTCTGCTTTCAAGCTCTCTAGGCAGGTACTCTGGTGAGCCAGCCTTGAGTTCAGTGAGAAAGTCAATGATTAGGATTCCTTTTCTATTTATAGCATCAAAAGATCTCTAATCTTTTGATCTCATCCAATATTCTGAAGTTATCATGGGCCATGTAGTCTCCATACCCCAACAACCTTTGCTTGATGACAAATTGATGCCCTTGACACCACCATCTCTACTAAACTCAATAAACTTGTTCCTCTATCCCTTCTATCTCATACCACTAACTCACAGCCTTGAATCGCCTCTCCAGTCTGCTTTCTTCAACTCCTCTGACTGTGCTGCAGAATGCTGCTAGCAGAAATCTTGATATCAGGTTGACCTCGTCCAACTCCATTCATTCATTCATTGATTCAATCATATTTATTGAGTGCTTACTGTGTACAGAGCACTGTACTAAGCACTTGGAAAGTACAAGTTAGCAACAGATAGAGACAATCCCTACCCAGCAAAGGGTTCACAATCTAGATGGGGGAAGACAAAGAACAAAACAAGTAGACAGGCATCAGTAATAATAATAATGTTGGTATTTGTTAAGCGCTTACTATGTGCAGAGCACTGTTCTAAGCGCTGGGGTAAACACAGGGGAATCAGGTTGTCCCACGTGGGGCTCACAGTCTTAATCCCCATTTTACAGATGAGGGAACTGAGGCACAGAGAAGTTAAGTGACTTGCCCAGAGTCACACAGCTGACAAGTGGCAGAGCTGGGATTTGAACTCATGAGCCCTGACTCCAAAGCCCGTGCTCTTTCCACTGCGCCACGCTGCTCCTCTAACAAAATAAATAGAATCACAGACATATACACAGCATTAATAAAATAAATAGAATAATAACTATGTACAAATATACACAAGTGCTGTGGGATAGTGAGGAAGGTAGAGCAGAGGGAGGGAGCAGGGGTGATGGGGAGGGGAGGAGGAGCAGAGAAAAAGGGGGACTCCATCTGGGAAGGCCTGCATCCTTGTCTGCTTTAACTCTGCCCTCGCCTCTGGCCGGCAATATTATTTACTTATTCTCATTGACTCCCGTGCCCAGTGGCCTCTCCAGTTTTAGAGATTTAACCCCCTCTTCAAAATCCCTGCCCACTCCCCCACCAACTCCCCCAACTCTTTCCACTAATGACCTAGACACGCACTTAACTGAGAAAATTGAAACCATCAGGCATCTCCCTAAAATCTCCCCTATTCCTCTGCAATCCCTCTGTCTACCTGCCCCTTCCTCAACACTTACATATTTCCCAGAAGCATCTCAAGAGGACATCTCCCAGCTACCCTCAAAATCCACCCATGTCACCTGCTCCTCCAACCCTATTCCTTCACACCTTATAAAAGAGCTTGACCCTCCCTTCTTCTCTAGCTGTCTTTCATCTTCACCTGTTCATTCTCCAATAGCTTTTTCCCTACTGTTTTTAAATGTTCTCACGTCTTCCCTATCCTAAAAAAAACCCCTTCCCTTGACCTCGACTCCTCATTCATTCATTCATTCATTCAATCGTATTTATTCAGTGCTTATTGTGCGCAGACCACTGTCCTAAGCACTTGGGAAGATACAATATAACAATGAACAGACACATTTCCTGCTCACAATGACCTTACAGTCTCGAAAGGGAGGCAGACATTAATATATCACCCCATCTCCCTCCAACCATTCCTCTTTAAATTCTTTGAATAAATTGTCTATACCTACTGCCACAACTTCCTTTCCTCCAATTGTCTGCTTGACCCACTCCAGTCTGGTTTCTGCCCCCTTCACTCCTTCGAAACTGACCTCTCATAGGTGACCAGTGATCTTTCACATATCCAACAGCTTCTACTGCATCTTAATCTTCCTCAACCCCTCAGCTGACATTCGACACTTTCAAACACTCCCTTCTCCAGGAAACATTATCCAACCTTAGCTTTACTGATGCTGTCCTCTTTCTGGCCACTCATTTTCAGTCTTTTTGCAGGGTCCTTCTCTGCCCCCCACCCCCTAACTATGGGAGTTAATCAAGACTCAGTTCTGGGTCCCCTTCAGTTCTCCATTTATACCCACTCCCTTAGAGAACATATTTGCTCCCATTGCTTCAATTTAGATGCTTTCCAAATCTGTTTCTCCAGCCCTGATCTCTCTCTTTCTCTTCACTTTTGTATTTCCTTCTGCCTTCAGAACATCTCTACTTGGATGTTCCACTGTCACCTCAAACTAAACATGTACAAAACAGAACTCTTCACATTCCCAAACCCTGCCCTTCCCCTGATCTTCCAAGCACTGTAGAGAACACCACTATCATCCTTATCTCACAAGCCCATACCCTTGGCAATGTCATTGAGTCAACTCTCTCATTCATCCCACAAATTCAATCTGTCACCAAATCCTGTAGATTTAACCTAATCAACATCACTAAAATCAACCCTTTCTTCTTCACCCAAACTGCTACCACATTAATCCAAGCATGTATCCTATCTCAGCCTCCTTGCTGACATCCCTGCCTCCTGTCTCTCCCCTTTCCAGTTCATACTTCTCTCTGCTGCCTGAATCACTTTTATTCAAAACTGTTAAGTCCGTGTTTCTCTACTCCTCATGAACCTCCAGTGGTTGCCCATCCAGTTCTGCATGAAACAGAAACTCCCTACCATAGGCTTGAAAGCATGAATTACCTTGCCCCCCCCTCCCCACTTTATCTTGGTCTTTTCCTACTATAACCCAGCCTGTACACTTCACTTCTGTAATGTGAACCTACCCAATTTCATCTATCTTTTCACTGAACCCTTGTTCACACCTTCTCACTGTGCCTTGGTCTCGCCTGTCTCAGCAGTGACCCCTCTCCCACATCCTGTCTCTGGCCAGGAATGCCCTTCCTCCTTTAATCCCCCAGACAATTACTTTCCTCACACATCTCCTCCAAGAGATCTTCTCAGACTAAACCCCACTTTTCCTCATCTCCTAATCTCTTCTGCATCACCCTGACTTGTTCTCTTTGCTCTTCCTCCATTCCCCCCACCACTGCACTGTAAGCAAACTATGGGCAGGGATTGTCATTGTTTACTGTTGTACTTTGCTTTCCCAAGTGCTTAGTACAGTGCTCTGCACACAGTAAGTGCTCAATAAATACTACTGAAAGAGTGAATGTCGTGTCTCTTTTTTTTAATGGTAATTATGAAGTACTTGCTTTGTGCCAAGCACTGTACTGAGCACTGGAGAAGATATAAGCTAATCAGGTTGGACACGGTCCAGATCTCAAATGAGAATAAAAGTATTAATCCCCATTTTACAGATGAGGTAACTGAGGCATAGATAAACTAGTGAATGGACCGGTCACACAGCAGACAAGTGGCAAAGCTGGAGTTAGGACTCCAGATCCTTCTGACTCCCAGGCCCATGCCCTATCCACTAGGCAACGTGCTTTTCTGTTTCTGGCCTGGAATGCGCTCCCTTTTCATTCAAAGCCTTATTAAAAGCATATCTCCTCCAAGAGACCTTCCCAGATTAAGCCCTAATTTCCCCTCCTCCCACTCCCTTCTGAGTTGCCCTTGAATTGATCCCTTTATTTACCCTTCCTTCAGCCCCACAGTACTTAGGCACCTAACCATAATTCATTTATTAATGTTTGTCTCCTTCTCTAGTCTCTAAACTCATGGCAGGAAGGGAATGTGTCTACCAAATCCATTCTGTTGTACTCTCCCAAGGGCTTAGTATAGTGATCTGCATGCATTAGGTACTCAATAAATACATTTTTTATGGTATTTATTAAGTGTTTACTTTGTACCAGGCATTGCACTTAGCACTGGGTAGATAGAAGCTAATCAGATTGGACATATTCCACATCCCACATGGGGTTTACAGCATTAAACCCAAAGAAGGCACCCTCGCAAGTGCCACCCCCTCCACCTGCGCCTCGGACCCCATTCCCTCTCACCTTCTTAAAACCATCGCCCCTGCCCTCCTCCCTTCCTTAACTTCTATTTTTAACCACTCAATCTCTAAGGGCTCCTTCCCCTCTGCCTTCAAACATGCCCACGTTTCCCCCATCCTAAAAAAACCCGCTCTTGACCCTACTTCCCCCTCCAGTTATCGTCCTATCTCCCTACTACCCTTCCTTTCCAAAATCCTAGAACGAGTCGTCTACAATCGATGCCTAGAATTCCTTAACTCCCATTCTCTCCTGGACCCCCTCCAATCTGGCTTCCGTCCCCTCCACTCTACCGAGACAGCTCTCTCTAAGGTCACCCATGACCTCCTTCTTGCCAAATCCAATGGCTCCTACTCCATTCTGATCCTCCTTGACCTCTCTGCTGCCTTTGACACTGTCGACCATCCCCTCCTCCTCCGTACCTTATCTCACCTTGGCTTCACGGACTCTGTCCTCTCCTGGTTCTCCTCTTACCTCTCTGGCCGATCATTCTCGGTCTCCTACGCTGGAGCCTCCTCCCCCTCCCATCCTTTAACTGTTGGAGTTCCTCAAGGGTCAGTTCTTGGCCCTCTTCTGTTCTCCATTTACACTCACTCCCTCGGTGAACTCATCCGCTCTCACGGCTTTGACTACCATCTCTATGCAGATGACACGCAGATCTACATCTCCACCCCTGTCCTCTCCCCCTCCCTTCAGGCTCACATCTCCTCCTGCCTCCGGGACGTCTCCACCTGGATGTCGGCCCGCCACCTAAAACTCAACATGAGCAAGACTGAGCTCCTCATCTTCTCTCCCAAGCCCGGTCCTCTCCCAGACTTCCCTATCACCGTGGATGGCACGACCATCCTTCCCATCTCTCAGGCCCGCAATCTCGGTGTCATCCTTGACTCGTCTCTCTCGTTCACCCCACACATCCTATCCCTTACCAAGACCTGCCGGTTTCACCTCTTCAATATCGCCAAGATCCGCCCTTTCCTCTCCACCCAAACGGCTACCTTACTATTACGGGCTCTCGTTATATCCCAGCTAGACTACTGTGTCAGCCTTCTCTCTGACCTCCCTTCCTCCTCTCTCGCCCCGCTCTGGTCTATTCTTCACTCCGCTGCCCAGCTCATCTTCCTGCAGAAACGATCTGGGCATGTCACTCCCCTTCTTAAACAACTCCAGTGGTTGCCTATCGACCTCCGCTCCAAACAAAAACTCCTCACTCTAGGCTTCAAGGCTCTCCATCACCTTGCCCCTTCCTACCTCTCCTCCCTTCTCTCTTTCTACCGCCCACCCCGCACGCTCCGCTCCTCTGCCGCCCACCTCCTCGCCATCCCTCGGTCTCGCCTATCCCGCCGTCGACCCCTGGGTCACGTCCTCCCGCGGTCCTGGAATGCCCTCCCTCCTCACCTCCGCCAAACTGATTCTCTTTCCCTCTTCAAAACCTTACTTAAAAATCACCTCCACCAAGAGGCGTTCCCAGACTGAGCTCCTCTTCCCTCTCTACTCCCTCTGCCATCCCCCCTTTACCTCTCCGCAGCTAAAGCCTCATTTTCCCCTTTTCCCTCTGCTCCTCCACCTCTCCCTTCCCATCCCCACAGCACTGTACTTGTCCGCTTAACTGTATATATTTCCATTGCCCTATTTATTTTGTTAATGAATTGTACATCGCCTCGATTCTATTTAGTTGCCATTGTTTTTACGAGATGTTCTTCCCCTTGACGCTGTTTAGTGCCATTGTTCTTGTCTGTCCGTCTCCCCCGATTAGACTGTAAGCCCGTCAAACGGCAGGGACTGTCTCTATCTGTTGCCGACTTGTTCATCCCAAGCGCTTAGTACAGTGCTCTGCACATAGTAAGCGCTCAATAAATACTATTGAATGAATCTGGGCATGTCACTCCCCTTCTTAAACAACTCCAGTGGTTGCCTATCAACCCCCGCTCCAAACAAAAAATACTCACTCTAGGCTTCAAGGCTCTCCATCACCTTGCCCCTTCCTACCTCTCCTCCTTTCTCTCTTTCTACCGCCCACCCCGCACGCTCCGCTCCTCTGCTGCCCACCTCCTCACCGTCCCTCGGTCTCGCCTATCCCGCCGTCGACCCCTGGGTCACGTCCTCCCGCGGTCCTGGAACGCCCTCCCTCCTCACCTCCGCCAAACTGATTCTCTTCCCCTCTTCAAAACCCTACTTAAAACTCACCTCCTCCAAGAGGCCTTCCCAGACTGAGCTCCCCTTCTCCCTCTACTCCCTCTACCACCCCCCCTTCACCTCTCCACAGCTTAACCCTCTTTTCCCCCCATTTCCCTCTGCTCCTCCCCCTCTCCCTTCCCATCCCCTCAGCACTGTATTCGTCTGCTCAACTGTATATATTTCCATTGCCCTATTTATTTTGTTAATGAAATGTACATCGCCTTGATTCTATTTAGTTGCCATTGTTTTTACGAGATGTTTTTCCCCTTGACTCTATTTATTGCCACTGTTCTTGTCTGTCTGTCTCTCCCGATTAGACTGTAAGCCCATCAAACAACAGGGACTGTCTCTATCTGTTGCCCACTTGTTCATTCCAAGTGCTTAGTACAGTGCTCTACACATAGTAAGCGCTCAATAAATACTATTGAATGAATGAATGAATGTACTGAGCACTATACCAAGTGTTTAAGAGGACTTCCCCATTAAGCCCTCTTTTTCCCATCCCCTCTCCTTTCTGTATCACCTACGCATTTGGATCTGTACCCTTTGGGCATTGGTATTCTCTCCATCTCAGGCCCACTGCACTTTTTTGCATATCTATAAATTATTAATGTATATTAATGCCTGTCTCCCCCTCTAGACTATAAGCTCGATGTGGGCAGGCAATCTATCAACTCTGTGGTATTGTTCTCTTCAAAGCTCTCAGTACAGTGTGCTACACTGAGCAGGCACTCAATAAATATCACTGAATAATTGAATGATTGATTGCAGACATGCATTGAGCAGACCACTAGCCGATATTTCCTGATATAGTCTAGGCTCAAATCGTTGCATCAAAAAATAACCTCCAACCACCAAAGACCACCAGAAACTATCACAGGACCTTTGAAAATATCACTTCAGCTTTGCTAAAGACAAGGAGACATCTCAACCTTTGATAACAACCTTTCAAGAATCTCTACAACTGTATTATGCCTTTCAAAGACACTGGAATCAGAAGTACATGCAGTGTTCCAGATGTGGCCAAACTGAGGTTTTATATAGTAAAAAAAAGTAGTCTTTTTGCCTGATTTCCTAAAGACTTTTCTGATGATGTCCAGTATTTTTTTTGCCTTTTGATTCATAAAATGATAGATGACGATACCTTCCATCTTCAAATGTGCCACCTATAAGTGGCTCCTTGTTAAACTGGATTAATTTCTGAAGTCATTCTCATGACTGTTGAGAAACTTGGATCAAATGTCAACTAAGGCAGCTTAAAAGGGACAACAATAATGCATCAAATACTGAAGATATGAAGCCTCTGTGGAGACACACTCATGGAACAAAGTGAGACAAAGAAATATGGAATATTTGGAGAAATGAATGGATAAATATGTTGGGGTGACATTGGTGTATTTAGTCCAGAGGTATTTATCTTGTCCCTAAAAGTGAAAGGGATTATTTCAGGTTTCTAAGATTTTAAAATTCAAGAGAGCAAATTTATGAGGAGATCCCTAATTCTGTTTCTTTTCCTTTTTCTTTCTTTTTCCGTCATTAATCTGGAACCCAATTTTTGGATGCATTACACCACACTCCCTGGCATGAAATTATTTTCAGAGTTAATTGGTTGAATATGTTCTTACAGCATTCTGGCAATGGAGACGAATGAACTAAATCATTAGAAAGCAAGTTTCAGTGTGACAGTTTTGCATATGAGTTTCAAATAGCTCAAGGTAATAAAAAAGGTTTCCTCTGACTATTTTACCACTGAACTCAGAAGTACCATTCTTACTGTCATCATTCCATACTAGCTATGCCCTACCCCACCAACCACAACCACCAAAGTCTTTATAGGCAAGCACAGGGAAATATTTCCTAATTGCTATTCTTTTAACAAACTCTATTGAGTAAATCAATTTGTTTTAGCTGCCTGGGTATTCCTGAATTATCTGTAACTGCTTGCATATTTCACAATTGGCTGCCCAATCATTTGGATAATTAAACCTCTCAGGGTTTTGTTATGAAAGCTCTATTTTTACATTCTGCATGTTGGAATGTGTTGAGACAAAACTTTGACACTTATTGATTAACTTTTTCTAAAAAAATTATCATCCTAGTGACCCTTGGTGGCAAGCAAGCACCACAGCCCCACCCCTTTCCAAGAGTATACAGAAATTCGTTTTCACTGAGAGAGAACCATTTTATCAGCATGAAAAAGAGGAATGCATTTAATTTGGTGGCCTGACATATTTTAGTCTATAAACATATACCTGGTTCAAAAGAAATGAGAACACATGAAACATGTTGCTTGACAGACCTATTTAGATGTATAATAGCCTTTATTCAGGGATTAAATAATATGGTACGTACTGCCTGTGTGCAAACAAAAAAATTAGTCAAAGAAATTTATCCCTTAAAAATACCTGCCCAATTTTCATCATTAATCTCAATGGCATTAATTGAAGTGATATTAATCAAAATTAACTCATTTGTTTTTATTCAACATCCATTACATATGCTGTTATTTTAAATGTTGTCAAACATATGAAATCCTATGTTAAAATACAAATATTATATAGTCATTTAAGGATCACTTAGTGACTTGAACTGCTTTTTTTTCTTCCTCTTTGAAGATATATCCTTTTTAAATGGAATGGAATGTTAATGAAATTGGCTCTTAAAACAGCATCACTTCATTCCAAATTTTGGACATTCTTTATTGTTTTTAGGCCAGGGTTATCTGATACAAGTATAATAATTCCCATTTAATCATCTTGGCGGCTCAGGAAGGCAGTTTCATATTCCTTTTATAAAATCAGTGTTTTGAGTTCTAAATTTTTAATATGGTCTTAGCAATGGGTGACTGTACTATACAATAGGAAAGGATCTCGCATTCTAATAGGAAAAAAAATGTTCCAACACAATCATAAAAATACGGAGGCATGGGGCTTTCTAATTAGCCATCTACCATACCACAACTGTTATCATTATGCCATCGTTAAATACCACAGTTATTATCTATTGAATTTTCTCAGTGTTTGCACGGTCATATTTTACAAAGCAGTGGCATCAGTACTTATTTCAAGGGGACAGGAAACAGGCCTAGCTGCAAACCAATAAATAATTCAGTAAATAACTTACCTTAAAGCTGAATGAAAATTGAACAAATGCTTTTAGATGAAGATGATGGTGATGATATCAGTGACGAAGACTGCATCAATATGTTCCTTGAGATATAGTAAATGGTTATCCACCCTCTCTATCTGGTAGCAAACTCAGAGATGATTAAGAGGGGCTTGGAGAGAGTTAGTTTATAAGAGAGAAGAGTTATTCTCTGGAATTTTTCTGATGGATCTTATCTGTAATGACAACTTTCTTCTAAAAAAAAAAATACCAAAAACAATACTTGGCCTTGAGTTTTTCCACTGGGGGTGATGAAAAAATTGTTCTTGACATCAGAATGGCAAACATTTGAAGACTCCTATCTCTCATTCAACCCACACATTCAATACATCACTAAATCCTGTCATTCCCACCATCACGGCATAGCTGCAATTCACCTTTTCCTCTCCACCCAAGCTGCTACCACGTTAAAATAATCACTCATCCTATCCCACCTGGATTACTGCAGCTACCTCTTTGCTGATGTCCCAGCCTCCTATCTCTCCCCACTCATTCTATGCTTCATTCTGCTGCATGGATAATTTTTCTTCAAAAACATTCAGGACATGTCATCCCATTGCTCAAAAAGACCCCATTCACCTATGCAACAAACAAAAACTCCTCACCATTGGCTTTAAAGGACTCCACCCCTTTATCCCCTCCTACTTCATCTCACTTCTCTCATATTACTACCTAGCCCATACACTTCCCTCCTCTAATGTTCACTTTCTCACTGTGCCTCGATCCCATCTATCTCATCTCTGAACCCTTGCCCACATCCTGCCACTGGCCTGGAACATCCTCCCTCCTCAAATCTGACAGAAAATTACTCTCCCCACCTTCAAAGTCTTATTGAAGGCACATCTTCCCCAGGAAGTTTTGTCTGACCAAGGTCCCCCTTTCCTCTTCTCCCACTCCCTTCTACATTTTCCTAACTTTCTCCCTTTGCTCTTCTCTTTTCCCAGCCCCGCAGTACTTATGTAAAGCATCTGTAATTTTATTTATTTGTACTGATATCTGTCTCCCCTACTCTAGACTGCAAGACTGTTGTAGGAAGAGAATATGACTGTTTTTCTGTTGTACTGTACTCTCCCAAGTGCTTAGTACAGTGCTCTGCACACAGTAAGAGCTCAATAAATACAATTGAATGAATGAGTGAATGAATCTGTGATTAAAATTAGTGTGATGAGAACTCACACAGTAATAGACTTTACTGGGGAAGTTTTAGAATTTTTAGGAATTAAGGTTAGTAGTTAAGGTTGAGGTAAGCTTTAATGCCATGGGTGATACACCACTCATTTTGCTGACTGGGATCCAGTTTTGGAGGTTCATAACCTACTGGACTACTCTGATCTTATTTAGTTTAAGTGAACTCCATGAAAAAGTTGAAACAATTATTCAGATAATTAGGATGCAAAATTATTTTCACCTGAAATACCAAGATAATGAAGCAAAAATAGTTCTTATGCTTGAATTATCTTGATAATTTTTTAATTTGACACTTTGCTAAGATAGTGAATTCAGGCTAAAGAAAAAAATCAAGAAAATTACACAGCCACCTAATATTAAATAATTATCAACTCTCTACCTTTGCTGAATAGCATAATCCTTGAGCCCTAGAACAGTAAAATATTGCACCTGTATTGACTCAGAGAATGACATTCCTCTCCATGCTGATTATGATCATTAGCTTAAAAAATCACAATTTTAGAAAAATGTGAGCTAAATGATCTTAATCTTCCATCCCAATCTTTCTCAACCTCTCAGGGGCAGAGAATGTGCCTGTAATGTTGTTTTATTGTACTCTCCCAAGCACTTACACAAGCAATGAACACAGTAAGCGCTCAATAGATACGATTGATTGACAGATTTTCAGCTCTCTTTGACACTGTCGACCATCTCTTTCTCATGGAAACATCTAACCTTGGCTTCACTGACAATGTTGTCTCCTGGATGTCCTCCTATCTTCAGCCTCACCTCCTCTTGAGTCACTCCCAGTTGATACATGTTGAACTAACTCCAGCAGAACATATACTTGTTATTAAAAAGCTGGAATGACAGGGTAGCTAGAGCTGGAATGATAGGGTAGCTAGAGCCAGGAAGGCTTACAGATGAAGTTGAAAGGGAAAGGAAAGGGACATTATTCAACAACATTAATATTAATAATTTTCAGAACTCACATCAGAGACAGAGAAAGGAGGAAATGTGAATGCCAGCCTCTGAATTAGTAAGAAAACACTCATAGAACCTTAGTTGTCTCTAACTCCAGAGTCGTGATTAATTAGAACAGCAGAGTAAGTGAAATAGTCTTTCAGATTCTTCAAAATAAATTTCATCTATCTTTTTTCACTTTTAAAGAATTTTATCCATACTTTTACCTCCTTATTCTCTTTTTATATCTGATATTCTTGAAGTTTTATTTTCAATGATGATATGTTCCTAATTCCCATCAACATTCTCTCTTTGATTGCTATGAAATTATCAATGCAAAACTTGAAATGCTGCAATACGACTTGAATCGTATCAGAGTTTCTGTAGAAATTGTTCAAAAACTGAAAAAGCATGTCATTAAACATTTTTTCTAATTTCAAAATAACTGAAATATTCTAACTAGAGCAGATTTGGTTGATGGAACTTTGCCTTGATTTCCATGTAATGTTTTTGGTTCTTTTGTATTCACAAAACTGACATTTTACAAAAGAGACATTGCAAAATATGAATGTGTATTTTTTATCTTTTCTCCATGTTAATAGAAAGATTTCAATGAAGTTGGAACTGCACAAGGTAAAGACAGTAGTAGAATGAGACAAAAACATGAATAGTTTATGGTTCTACTGTTACTGTGGGGGGAAAAAAAAATGGTTTAGGACCCTAAATTATCAGTGTCTGCACACTATAAATTTGGCAGATAATTGCCAAAACACAGAATACTTTGGGTTATTGTGGACTCAAAATAAGCAGAACATGAAATTGGAAGTTTTTTTAATTAAATTCCGAGAGAAATATAAGCTGGAGGGAGCTACTAGAACAATGATGTAATAATAATAATACCTTTTTTTAATAGAGTGCTTTTATTTTCCTAAAGCAATTTCATATCAATTATTTTGTTGTGTCCTCAAAACATTTTGTGAGGAAGGAAAAGTTGGCTATTATTAGCTCCATTTTATTGATTAGGAAATGGAGGCTCAGAGAGATTAAGTGGCTTGCCCAATGTTACTGTTTTTCAGTTCCATGCCCTATATTTAGACCACACTGGCTTTCAAGGGCATCTTTGGAGTAAAAGTGACCTACTGGAGGATCCAGTGACTACCATTTTTTAAAAAAATTTTTAGTGTCTAATCCTAGCAACCTGTTTTCTGTTTTAACTCAACCCTGGTTATACATTACCAAGTGAAGGGAGCATGAGTAAATCAAATCTTTGAAGCAAGCCTGAAGAAAGAGAGTATGAAGTAAACCTCTTCTGTGCATTTTAGTCAGTCATTTTCTAAAGAGAACTCTCATTTCCTTCTGGACAGCTTCAGGCACAAGATTGAGCAGGTGAAGTGATGTAAGGTGCTTTCAATTTCCTCATCCCATTTCATGGGAGAATGTGCTGTGTTCAAAGTCCCCCTTGATTGATCAACCTTTACCCATTCTGTGCTTCTTTTTCTTGGCCTTCTTTCCGTTTTCCATTTTGCCTCTTTCCTTCAAGTTTGAAGGAAAGATGCAGTGTTGAATTTTTAATTCTTAGGTTTTGTAGACCAAAACAATGATTATTCAGGGTCAGGGATAATAATCGTATTCTTTAAGCACTTACTATGTGCCAAGCACTGTTTTAAGCACTGGGGTAGATAGAAGGCAATCAGGTTGTCCCATGTGGGGCTCACAGTCTTAATCCCCATTTTACAGATGAGGTAACTGAGGCACAGAGAAGTGAAGTAGCTTGTCCAAGGTCACACAGCAGATATGTGGCGGAGCCAAGGTTAGAACCCACAGCCTCTGACTCTCTGACTCTCAAGCTCATGCTCTTTCCACTGAGCCACGATGATGCATGTGCAAAGTCTTTTTACTGGTGTGGTGCTGTTCTCATTGTCTGGAAGCAAGGAGAAGAGACAAAACACTTAAAGGTACAGTAAAACAAAACAAAATAAAACTTCATATAGTGTTACAACTGAGGTGATAACTGGAAACCAGTTGCCAAGGATAGATTGTTCAAAAAGAATTGCTCCTTTCTTGATAATCTCTATAAGAGAGACATAAGAAAAGCAACACAATATAATGGAAAAAGCATGGGCTTGAGAATCAGAATAGTAATAATAATTTTGGTATTCAAGTGCTTACTATGTGCCAGGCACTGACCTGGATTCTAATACTAGCTACACCATGTACTTGTTATGTGACCCCTGGGCAAGTCACTTAAATGCTCTTTGCCTCAATTTCCTCATTTATAAAATGAGGATTAAATACCTCTTTTTCCTTCTTCTGGGATCCAGGGACTGTGTCCAACTTGATAATTATATATCTACTTAAGCATATACTACAGTGCTTGCCATGTATGAAGCACTTAAAATGGCTTCTGCATCAATCTCCATGGAGAATCAGCATGTCATAGTGAATAGAGTATGGGCCTGGGAATTAGTTGGTCATTGGTTCTAATCCCAGCTCTGCCACTTGTCTGCTGTGTGACTTTGGGCAAGTCTCTTCATTTTTCTGTGTCTGTTACCTCATCTGTAAAATGGGGATTGAGACTGTGAGCCTCGCAGGGGATAGGGACTTTGTCCAACCTGATTTGCTTGTATCCACCCGAGCGCTTTGTACAGTAGCTGGCACACAAGTATTTAGCAAATATTATTATTATTATTATTGTTATTATCATTACATCCCTGTCTCTGGACTCTCACCACTCCATTCCACAATTTGCTCTGCTGTCCAGATCATTTTTCTAAAAATACACTCAGTTTAGATATCCCCACTCCTTAAGCAACCTCAGTTGTTGCCAGGCCACCTCTTCATCAGAGAAAATTCCTTATCGTCTTTTAGGAACTGTAGTAAATGCCAGCATGGGTGAATACAAGTAAATACGTTGAACACAGTCCCTACCTCATATGAGGCTCACAGTCCTAATACCCCTAATCCCCAACAGATGAGGTAACTGAGGCACAGAGAACTGAAGCGATTTGCCCAAGGTAACACAGCAGACAAGTGGTGGAGCTTGGATTAGAACCCACTTTCTTCTGGCTCCCAGACCCATACTCTATCTATTAAGCCATGCTGTTTCAATTTACTCAGTATACTTCAGTATCATCTACCTTGCTGCTGACCCCTCCCCTATCCTCCCTTTGGCCTGGTACCACTTTCCCTAATGTATATCTAACAGATTACCATTCTCTCCATTTTCACAGCCTTATTAAAATCACATCTCCTTCAAGAGGTCTTCCCTGACTAAGCCCTCATTTCCCCTACTCCTTCTCCCGTCTGCATTATCTAAGCATTTGGATTTGTGTCCTTTAAGGACTTAACCAAAGCAGCGTGGCTCAATGGAAAGAGCACGGGCTTTGGAGTCAGAAGTCATGGGTTCGAATCCCAGCTCTGCCACTTGTCAGCTGTGTGAGTGTGGGCAAGTCACTTCACTTCTCTGTGACTCAGTAACCTCATCTGTAAAAAATGGGGATTAAGATTGTGAGCCCCACGTGGGACAACCTGATTCCCTTGTGTCTACCCCAGCACTTAGAACAGTGCTTTGCACACAGTAAGCACTCATGAATTCATCTGCCATTTGAAGATGTATCATTTGAAAGTGTCTTTGGTGTCTAGGAATATTTCCATAGCCTCTCGGCCTTTTTTCAGTAGCCATTCTTCTTTCACAAAACTGACTGAAGCAATTTTCTTTCATTCTGGACCAAAGTCTATGTGGTTTTAAAAAAACACAAGATCAAATATCTTCCTGAATTTTTTGTCTCCCTTTCTCAGCCCTTCTGTGGCCTGAGAGCAGGGCACTTTCTGGTAATTTCAGAAAGATCAGGGAGAGAGATAAATCCTCCTGGCCTTGTATGGTATTCCATTCAACACCAGTGTGCTAGGTTACAGCCCTGAATGTAGAGGTGAAGGAGGCTCACTTATCCAGTTTTACAATGCTCAGTCCCGTTTTCAGCTGGCCTGTCCCTGTCCTGTACAAATATGGTACTGGAGCTTCTTCTATCCAGAAACAGTAATAATGAAGATAATTATTATTTATTTGTAAAGAGCTTACTATGTGGCACGCACTGTATTAATTGCTGGGATAATAAAAGATCATCTCGTCAGACACTTCATCTATAAAATGGGGATTAAAAACTGTGAGCCCCAAGTGGGACAACCTGATCACCTTGTATCCCCCCTCAGTGCTTAGAACAGTGCTTTGCACATAGTAAGTGCTTAACAAATACCATCCTCGATTAGACTGTGAGCCCGTTATTGGGCAGGGATTGTCTCTATCTGTTGCCAAATTGTACATTCCAAGCACTTAGTACAGTGCTCTGCACATAGTAAATGCTCAGTAATCCCTCCTATTCAGTAGGGAGAGACAGTATCAACTCCTCATTTTATAGATAAAGCAACTAAGGCACAGAGAAATTTAATGACTTAAATAAGAATTTCAACAAGAAGCATCATGGCCTAATGAATAGAGCATGGCCTGGGAGTCAGAAGGACCTAGGTTCTAAACCCAACTCTGCCATGTACTAGCTGTATGACCTTGGGCAAGTGTCTTAACTTCAATAAACTTCCCTTAACTTCCCTTTCCTCTCGACCCAAACAGCTATCTTACTGCTACGGGCTCTCATTATATCCCGGCTAGACTACGTGTCTGCCTTTTCTCTGACCTCCCTTCCTCCTCTCTCGCCCCGCTCCAGTCTATTCTTCACTCCGCTGCCCGGCTCATCTTCCTGCAGAAACGATCTGGGCATGTCACTCCCCTTCTAAAACACCTCCAGTGGTTGCCTATCAACCTCCACTCCAAACAAAAACTCCTCACTCTAGGCTTCAAGGCTCTCCATCACCTTGCCCCTTCCTACCTCTCCTCCCTTCTCTCTTTCTACCACCCACCCCGCACGCTCCGCTCCTCTGCCGCCCACCTCCTCACCGTCCCTCGGTCTCGCCTATCCCACCGTCGACCCCCGGACCACTTCCTCCCGCAGTCCTGGAACGCCCTCCCTCCTCACCTCCGCCAAACTGATTCTCTTCCCCTCTTCAAAACCCTACTTAAAACTCACCTCCTCCAAGAGGCCTTCCCAGACTGAGCTCCCCTTCTCCCTCTACTCCCTCTACCACCCCCTCTTCACCTCTCCACAGCTTAACCCTCTTTTCCCCCCATTTCCCTCTGCTCCTCTCCCTCTCCCTTCCCATCCCCTCAGCACTGTACTCGTCTGCTCAACTGTATATATTTTCTTTACCCTATTTATTTTGTTAATGAAATGTACATCACCTTGATTCTATTTAGTTGCCATTGTTTTTACGAGGTGTTCTTCCCCTTGACTCTATTTATTGCCATTGTTCTTGTCTGTCCATCTCCCCCGATTAGACTGTAAGCCCATCAAACGGCAGGGACTGTCTCTATCTGTTGCCGACTTGTTCATTCCAAGCTCTTAGTACAGTGCTCTGCACATAGTAAGCGCTCAATAAATACTATTGAATGAATGAATGAATAAACCTCAGTTATCTCATCTTGCAAATGAGAATTAAGATGTGAGCCCCATTTGGTAAACTGTATCCTATCTGATTAGGTTGTCGAGTGGCTGGCACATCGAAGCACTTATGAAATACAATAAAAAAATGGAAAAAAAAAGATGGAACAGACGTCAGTGAGCTAACAGGCCAGAAGGCAATCATTTGGTCCTGTTTAGCTCTTAGTGGAAACATTGAAGTTTGTCAGTGAACTGGGGTGAGAAAGTATGAGATTCTAGATCAACAACTTTCAGGGTGTTTATCCCCAACTGTCCTCCCTGCACCCCATCTCTGGGGACTGAACACCTGTGGTTTCAGTTTCAATATATTGATTTTAATTCAAACCTCTCAGAATCCTAGAAGGTGAGTTGCCACAGAGAAGAGGCTAGGAGACAGACCTTTCTCTCTCATTCTCATTCTGATCTATCTATATGTGGTTCTACATGTTTGGCTGTGTAAATATTTTTTTTTAGAGTGTATTTTTCTCTGGATTGAATCATAATTTCCTGAATTTGCTTTGTCAGGGTCCTTCATCATTACTTATTATAACAATTCTGCTGAAGAATATGTCTGGCAGATCCTCAAAAGAGCAAACAAACTATGATTTGAAGTTTGCAGCTTTAGTATAGAAAAATATGACAATTCCCTCTAGGAGAAGACAAATGGACTAAATTTCATGTGAATAATCTGAGTAAAACAAATCCACCTAAGGTAGATAATACCGGAATTTTAAAATAAAACACAAAAGAACCCAAATTAAGTGTAATTTAAAAATAACCAGATTATTTTAAGATGGTATTTACATTGGTTTGTAAATACATAATTAACCAATTCACCTTATGCCATAAAGATATCATTTCTGGTGAATTCCTTTACCAAAAAATTGCATTTTTAGCCAAATCAAAAGTGAAAAACAGAATAATTGAGTTTAAATGGAAATTGAAGCAGTGCCTGTTATTAAATAACAGCTATGAAAACTTAAACTTATTTCTTGTAGCATTTCAGTATTTCTGGCACACACTTTTGGTGCAGAGCAGTGTACCAATTGTTTGAGAAATACAGAACAAAGTGATATTTATAAATGTGTGCGGTGATGTGAGAAGAGCCACCATATAAAGAGATGTAAGTTTGATCATGTATGTGTCACTGTCCTTTGTAACCTGTAAAACTCTGGGGATATTTAGGAACTTATGGTAAGAAAAGATGTGCATTTGGGAAACGATTCATATTTTTTCTAGTACTATCCACACTCCCAGTATTGTGAACAAATTATTTTTCCATCAGTATTCCATATCATCTTTTTAAAGTGTTTTTTGGGCAATTTAGGTAGAGAACAAGTTATCTTGATATAGATAATCATTTGAGGCTGATCTGGTGACCAGTTCCCATGGCAACAGGTTCTCCACATCCAGGTGACTCTAGACTTTGCAGTTAAAGTTGCTACACTGTCCTGTCCTAAAAGGAAAGACTTAGAGGCAGAAAGTGGGATCTGGAGGCTAGGTGTAGGCATCGGACAAGGCCCTTTTGGTGAGAAGATCATCATAATGGCCACTATTTGTTTTGATTGGTTCATAACCAGTCCTCATACTCTAGACTGTGAGCTCCTCTCTAGCCTATGAGCTTTTTATGGGCTGGGAATGTGTCTACTTACTCTGTTATATCATACTTTCCCAAATGCTTAGTTCAGTGCTCTGCACACACTAAGTACTCAATAAATATGATTGATATAATGTGATCTTTAAATCAGGGTGACATGGATTAATAGATTGACAGCTTAGTGAGTGCACCAAAATGAACTGCACATTTTGCATTTGCTAAGGTGTTAGATGAGAATGAGGAATACAAGACTGTATGGTCAAAGTAGCTCCCTGGCAAATAATTTCCCTGTTAAATAGGGAAATGAAGAAATAGAATGATAAAGAATACAAATGATATTTCTTAGAGGGAAAGAAGTCTTTTTATGTGCAATGGAAACTGGCCGTGCAGAGAGATGAGATGAATGCCAGTGTATACTCCGTTTTAAGTAGGTGAGTCTTTAGTTCTTTACTAGAATTTTTTATCAAATGTATCTTATGGGAGAAGTGTGTAAAAAAGAGACTGTAGAGAATTACAGAACTGCCTTCATTACAAAATTTCCCCACCCTGATTTTTGAGGGAATAAAAGATTATTTTTTGTATCACATCATTATGAGCAGTTAAAACTACAAACTTCAGGGTAGGAAGAAGAAAAGTGTCCAAATGGGACAAGACAACACTGAATGGCTCTTGTTGGGGAAAGGAGTTTCTTCTTTGAAACAGGCATGCTGCATTAATGAAGAGTGACATGGGCTTATTCTAATTAAATGAGTGACTACTATTCCCAGCCCTTGGCAGAGTGAAATGGATGTAAGAGAATCTCCAGTGTCCTCTTACCTTTCTTTTCCCTTTTCCTCCTTTTTTTTTCTTCTCGCCTTTTCCCTCCTGTTCCCCGTATGGCTAGATTTAACTGTATCACCTTGCCTAATAAACCTTCTCCTGCTTTTGTGTAGCAAAATATATGCAAAAAAGTGGTGATTATATTAGTAAATACGGTGAATAACTTAATAACAAATTATTTGTCCCAGATCATCCTATAAATCAGACACTGTAGTTTTGAATCAACATTTAGCCAGGCACAGGTACAAACCAGCCAGGCTGATGTGCAACCTGTCGTTTGAATTTGACCTTATGTGCTGTTGGCAAGATGATGTCAATTAATATTCTTTTCTAGCACTGAATAATTGTTCTGGTGCTTCTTAGAGTTGAAATTTCCCGGTATAGTTGTTGGCTCCAGGCCCAAATTGAACTAAATTTTCACTGGTAACAAATTTCAAATAAATCAGCTTCTACAGTCACATTTTGGAATTCCTCTTTTGCAGAATCTCTCTGAGCACCATTTTGTGTTTCTGGGTGACCTTGGTTACCTGAAGTTTTCTATGCATCATTAAGATAATTTGTGTGACATTTAAAATTACGTTTTTGGATCAGTAAGAAGAAATGAAAAGTGAACTACACAAAAAAATCCACAAATCGTTTTCCGGAAATATGAAGCTGAAGTATATTTGTTCCTTGTTTTTGTTTATGATTGTGCCTGTATGTGATTACTGTTCTGTGCATGCTGCATAATAGAGCTCTTCTCTTCACTGCAATTATCCTCAGCAAATTATGTTAAATATGGTAGGTTAGCGGCTTAGTTTCCTATGCACAAAAATCATTCTCTACAATCTAATATGTGTGAGCATCTATTTTGTACAAAGAACTGGAAAAAGCGCTTGAGTTCGAAAAAAAATCTTACAATTCAGAGTTACAAAATGCACAGGTACCCTCCTAACAATAATAATAAAAATTATAGTATTTATTGAGCATTTCCTTTGTACCAAACACTGAACCAAGTATCCTTCATATTTAATTTGGGGATATAAAAGGAGCAGGCATTTAGTGGGCATGATGAAAGGAATGATGACATGGGAAAGGTCAGGGAATGGTGGGTTGGAGCATGGAAATAGTAGGCCAACTCCAAAGAACTAATGGGCCAGAAAGCTCCATATTGGGACTTTTTCAGAGCAGCTTGGGAACTCTCAGGGGTGTTGGAGACCTGGACTGAATAAGGCTGGTAGTGAGGCTGAGTAAGGAAACAATGTCTTCATCTACTGGCCTAGAAGCCTACAGAAGGAACCACTTCGTTTCCACACAGTTGGTGAATCTCTGACAAAGTGGATGCATGGGTCTGCTAGAGGGTTGTGAAGAAACACACATGGGCCCAATATATTAAATGAATCAATCTAATTTATGAAAGAATCACAGCTGCAAGGAACACATCATTTCCAAATGGTCTGTTTGGTGCATATTTTCAACAGTGTTTCTTTCTGTGGGCTTCCTTGGGTTTTGAATTTTAGGGAATTCATTGGATTTGGAATTGAATTATTTCTTTATGAATCAGAATGCACAGGTCATTCTCAGATGTCTGAACTGTCACAACTAATTTAAGAAATGATAGCTGTCACCGCCCCAGAAGCAGTTCCTTGAATGTGAATGGCCATCATTAAATCTTAAAGAATCAGATTGTCAATTGAAAGGCCAGATGATGAATAGATTTGCAGCAGTACAAGTGATTTTAAAATTGACAGATTCACATTTACCAAAGTGGTAGTAATGTTGTGAGAGCAGTGACAGATTTGATTTATGTAAACTGGTGCTGTTTATATATGTGTATCAAGTTTAATTCCCTTAATACCTCTATTTTTTCTTCTGTTCCATTGTGTGTATACTCTATATGTCTATGGTTTCCTCACTGGACCGTGGGGCCTTTGGGGACTAAGAGTATATCTTTCACTTTCATAAGATGATTCCAAGAACCTATTTCAGTAGCTTCAAGCAATTAGAATAGTTAGTGCTCTGCGCACAGTAAGCACTAAATACATATTACTGATTTTAATCCTTGATAGTAGTAATAATAATGGTATTTGTTAAGTGCTTAGTAGGTGAGAAGCACTTTACTAAGCACTGGGGTTGATACAAGTTGAGCAGATACAACACAGGCCTGGACCCACATGGGACTCACAGATTTAGAGGAAGGGAGAACAGAATTTAATCCCCATTTTATAGATGAGGGAACACAGGCATGGAGAAGCTGAGACTGATGGGCAGGGAATGTGTCTACCAACTCTGTTATATTGTACTTTCCAAGTACTTAGTACAGTACCCTGCACGCAGTAAGCACTCTAATATGATGAATTGTTCAAGGTCACACAGCAAGTGGTAACATAGCCAGGATTAGACCACAGGTCCTCTGACTCCCAGGCCTCTGCTTTTTACCAGACCATAGTGCTTTTCAAAATAGGGATTTGATAAATAATAATGAGATATATATGTATGTTTTAATTGAATTTGATATGGCAGGCTCCAATATTTAACATAGCTACAAAGAAAAAATAGTTTGGATGAAAGAAATGGAGAAATAAAAAGGAAAGAAAATTATCAAATGCTATAACTCTGTTGAATTTCTTTTTGGGCTTATATGAAATTATAAATATTTCAAATCTCTGTCAACAATTTAAAAAATATCATTGATTATGGTTCTAGGTTCAGGTTCTATCAAAGATAATAAGCAAGGTAAAGAACATGAAACCAATTCTAACAAAACCAGGACATTTTAGACAATTTGAAAATCCATAGTAGGTGACTTTATCAAAGCCATCAAAATGCCTTAATGACAGTGGTGGCTTAGTAACATGTCCTAGAAAGGTAAATGACCTAGTAAGAACATTCTAAACAGTCCACATTATGAGGAAGACCAGGGAGTAAGAGATTACAATAATTTCCCCTGAAAATCATTAAAGTTCCTGTTCCAATTGAAGACATTATTAAGAAATTTCATGCATTAGTATGAAAGAGAGTACATCTGTATACCAGTAAATGGTTGCATTAAAAGCTTACAGTGGTAAATGTTGCTCATCCTAAATGAATTAAGCAACAGAATCAACTGAAACTTAAGTATACCAAAAGGTTATGGTATCTAGTAAAGTCTATTATATCAGCCAACCGTGATCAAGACAGAGTACTCTAGGTTTCTTTTCATAAATGGGTTATCGGATAATTTTCTTTCCTATTGATTTAAAAAAGTGCTTAAATGGAATACAATAACTAACCCAGTTCTATCTTCAAATGAATACTAAATTGATGTGAATTCGAATCACAAATGTTGTTACCCTTAAATGCTTTAACTTTATTTCTTTTCTAGCAATAAAGGGCTTCTAGAAAATAGTTTAAAGAACAATACATAAAGGCAATATATGCTTCTTAATGGATGTTGAGGAGCAACAGAGAGAAGCAGCATATATTAGTGGATAGAACATGGAAGTCAGAAAGACCTGAATTCTTTTCCTGGCTCCCTCTCAAACTTGCTATGTGATCTTGGGCAAATCACTTCTCTTCTCCGAGCCTCATTTCTCTAAACCTCATCTGTCAAATGGGGATTAAGCCTGTGAGCCCCATGTTATGCATGGACTGTGTCCAAACTGATTATCTTGTATTTACCCCAGCATTTAGTACAATACCTGGCAGATAGTGAAACATTTAGCAAATATTAAAAAATAAAGCTGTAAACACAGTTTTTCATCCCATAGCTTGTCATTACCTGGATCTATGAAACAATCTCCATTTCCTACACTTCCTCACCTTCCCTGACTTCCTACCTTCTCTCATTTATCCCTTTTCTCCCCTTTTTTAAAAATCTCTGGTCTACTTAGCCTCTTCTTAACTTCTTCCACATGCCTTGTCCTTTCCTAACATACCTAATGGCTTAGTGAACAGACTTAGTGGAAAGACCATGGGCCTGAGAATCAGAACGTGGGTTCTAATCCTGACTCTGCCACTTGCCTACAGTGTAACCTTGGACAAGTCATTTAACTTCTCTGAGTCTAAGCTTCCTCATCTGTAAAATGGGGATTCAATGTCTATTATTCCTCTTACTTAAACTGTGAGCCCCATGATGGGTAGGGACAGTATCCAATCTGATTAACTTGTACCTCCCCAGAATTAGAAAAGTGCCTGGCACATAGTAAGTGCTCAACAAGTACTATTATAATAATAATGATACCTGTCTTATCCTGACTTTTCTATCTCTCTCATATCTTTACATCATCCCCCAATTTTCTTCATAAATGTCTTCCTCTCCAAACCCTGCGTCACCTTCCTCATTATTCTCTTCTGCCCTCATTTTTTTTTAAAGGCATTTTGTAAAGTATTTACTAGACATTAAACATTGTTCTAAGACAGGGGCAGATACAAGATAATCAAGTCAGATACAGTCTACTTGAGCCACATGGTGCTCACGGTCTAAGTAGGAGAGAGAAGAGGAGGAAGAACAGGAGGAGAACAACAGTAGGAGGGAGAAGATTGGGAGGGAAAATAGGGAGAACAGGTTCCTCTACTTTCTACCTCCATTCCCATCTCTATCATCAGGACATGACTTAGGTATTCCTTGATGAGAAACAGCATGTACTAGTGGAGAGACCATGAGGCTGGGGTTCAGAAGACCTAGGTTAAATTAAGTTAGGTTTTAAACCCAGCATTACCACTTGTCTTCTGGGGGTTCTTTGATAAGTCACTTAACTTCCCTGTGCCTCAGTTTTATCAACTGTGAATTGGTGATGAAATATCGGTTCTCCCTCCTACTTTAGACTGTGATCCCCATGTGGGACAGGAACTATGACTTAGATTATCTAGTATGTACCCTACTACTACTGAGAAGCAGCGTGGCTCATTGGAAAGAGCCCAGACTTGGGAGTCAGAAGTCATAGGTTCGAATCTCGGCTCTGCCACTTGTCAGCTGTGTGACTGTGGGCAAGTCATTCAACTTCTCTGTGCCTCAGTGACCTTATCTGTAAAATGGGGATGAAGACTGTGAGCCTCACGTGGGACAACCCGATCACCCTGTATCTCCCACAGCGCTTAGATCAGTGCTCTGCACATAGTAAGCGCTTAACAAATACCAACATTATTATTATTACCCTAGCATTTAGTACAATGCTTGCCAAAGAGTATTTCTTTAAATGGGATTTGTTAAGCATCTACTATTTACTAGGCATTGTACTAAGCATTGTGGTATATGCAAGCTAATCAGTCGGGAAAAACTCTGTCCCAAGTGGGATTCACAGTCTTAATCCCCATTTTACAGTTGAGGTAGCTGAGGCACAGAGAGAAGTTAAGGCACTTGCTCAAGGTCACACGGCAGAAAAGTGGCAGAGCTGGGATTAGAACCCAGTTCCTCTTACTCCCACGCCTGTGATCTTTCCACTAGACCATGTTGCTCTTCAACCATCAACAAACATAAAAAATAATCAACAATCTGAGTTTAGTTGAAAAATTATGCTAGTTAAGGGTTTCCATCACTTTGAAACTTTCAAAGATATTTATTTACAGTGTGCTTAATATACTACTGTTATTATTATTAGGAATAATAATGATAATCATAATAAAAGAATAACTTAAAACCACCTTTTGGTAAGATAATAGACAAATAAAGTATAACGTGATGGTGGCAAGGGATTACGGAAGTCACTGCTCTTTTTCTTCTTTCTGCTGAGTGCTACTACTATCTCCTTCTCATCCAATTGGTTTATCCACCTCTTTATGGATTTTGACATACATGCTAGCCAGTGTAACAGAATATATTTTACTTTTGCAACCTTCGTAACAAACATGAGAGAAAGATATGGAGAAGTAGCTTCAATTAATGGAAAAAGTGCAGGTTTGAACGTAGGAGAGCTGGGTTCTAATCCCGCCCTGCCATTTGTCTCTTGAGTGACCGTTTGGCAAATAACTTATCAATGCTTCAGTTTCTTCACTTCAAAATGGGGATTGAATAGATGTTCTCCCTCGCCTTAGACTGAGTGGGACAGAAACCGTCTGACCTGAGTTTATCATACCTAACCCAAGGCTCAAGATAGTGCTTGGCACATAGTAAGCACTAATCAAATATTATTGTTATTATTAATAACAATAGCATAACTATAATTGTTGAATAAAACATGTTTCTTACCTTATGAAACATATGAGTGTTTTTCAGATTCATCTTAATCTCATAAAAAATATATAACATCATCCCCTCCCTCAGTCTCACAGCAGATATGTATAAATCTGTAATTTATTCATTTATTCATATAAATGTCTATCTCCCCCTCAAGCTCATTGTGGGCAGGGAATATTTCTATCAACTCTATTATCTCATACTCTCCCTAGCACTTAGTAAACTGATCTGCACACAGTAAGAATTCAATAAATATGATTAATTAAATATGATTGAGCATCAACTGTGGTATTGCCTAATTGAAGATTTTCTTGTGGGAATCCCTTCTTTAAATACTTGACTCCAGCCTGTATTCCAGGAGTAGGTGACTCTGTGTCTTCCCTGTTCCCAGTTTCAAATATCTGGGAGCATGAGCCTCAAGCACCAGTAGAATAAAGCATAGGTAAAGCCCATAAATAAAGTTTTTGCTGCTCCTGTGTTAATAGTTTTATATGATCAGTATGATATAGATTTGCAAGGGGATCTATAACTATTAAATTGCTTTTCTGAACAACCTTGGGAGATAGTTACTATTATATTACCACTTCGTAGGTGGAAAAAGCAAGCAATAGAGAAGTTTTGATTCCTTAAGTAGTCTTGTAATTTCATTTCCCTACATTAGAAATTGAAAAGAAAACTTGTTTCTAGAAATATTTTAAACAGACCATTTTAATCTGCTACTTCCCTCTCTTCACCTTAGACCTCCTTTCCATTAGACCTCACCCTCTCCAACACCTCTGTACTGCCCCTATTGCATGCCAATCAAGGCCCACAATTCCAGCTTCGGAGACCGGAAACCACAACCTGCCAAAGCAAGCACTGGGAAGTAGCAGCATCAGCTCATGGTGAGCAAAAACAAATGAAAAAATTTAAAAAATAATTGAAAAATCATGGGCAGGACATGGCTTAAATTCAGGCAATGTGGTCAAGGCAGCAGGGGGATTGTAAAGCTGAGAACCAGGAACCAGAGAAACTTCAGTGGTGAAGAGGATTGAGGATGGAGCTACTTACTTGATGAATCGATTAAAATGTAAACCCAAGCAGAAACCTGAGAGGAAATCCCTTCGAAAGGCAATGGCATCCAATAGGCTGACATGGACAAGGAAGGATGTCTAAAAATTAGTCTGTAAAGTTCACTGCTGTCATGATCTGATCTGGGAACATGGAATTCAAGCAGGCATTGCTTCCTGATACAGTTGACATTTCAGGAGGGCTATGTGTGAGAGAGCTGGCTCATAGCCGGTGTCTTAGAGTGGTGTGCTTTCAAACCTTAAAGGTGGCCCTAGTTGAAAGCTAAGAGAGGAAAGAGCAGGAAAGGCAAAGACTTTTGTCCTTGCTACATGACTGAAGGAGCAAAGGGATTGTTTAATCTATGATTCCCAGAAGACTTTAGAGCATTTTGAAAGAAGTTTGCTTTCGTTGTCACAAGGGAAAAACTACACATAGCCTTAAAGAGGTTCTTGAGGACTGGGGAAACATGGACTAATTTTTTTTTTTTTTTTTTTAAGAAACATGATCCAGGAAGTAGAGCAAAATATGGATTGGAGTGGGGAGAGATGAAAGAAAGGGAGGTCAGCAAGAAGGTTAAAACAGTAGTCAAGGAGGGATATAAGAGGTGCTTGGATCAGCATAGTGAGAAGTTTAGATGGAGGAGAAAGGGTGGATTTTAATGATGTTATGAAGGTAATGCCAGCAAGATTTCATGACATACTGAATATTTGGGTTGAATGAGAGAGATGACGCAAGGATAATGCCATAGTTATGGGATTGTAACAAGGAGGATGGTGGTGTTGTCTACTGTGATGGAAAGTCATGGGAGGACCACGGTTTAGGAGTTCCGTTTTGTTGATGATGATGATATTTGTTGAGTGCTTACTATGTGCCAGGCACTATACTAAGCACTGGGGTAAATACAAGCAAATCGGGTTTGTTCATTCATTCAATCATATTAATTGAGCGCTTACTATGTACAGGGCACTGTACTAAGCACTTGGGAAAGTACAATACAGTAACTGAGACAATCCCTGCCCATAATGAGCTCAGGGTCTAGACTGGAGGGAGAGACAGACATCAATGCAAGTAAGCAAGCATCAATATAAATTGGATACAGTTCCTTTTGCACATGGGGCTCACAATCCCAATCCCCATTTTACAGATGAGGTAACTGAGGCCTAGAGAAGTGAAGTGATTTGCCCAAGGTCACACAGCAGATAAATGGCAGAGCCAGGATTAGAACCCATGACCTTGACTCCCAGGCCCATGTTGTATCCAGTATGCCATGCTGCTTCCCAAGTTTGCAGTGTTAGAGGGACAACCAGACAGAGAGGTGCTGAAGGCAGAAAGAAATGCAAGACTGAAGAGAAGTTGGGAGGTCAGGCCTGGAGATGTAGATTTGGGAATCTTCCACACGTAATGGTGGTATTTATTACCTCCACTCCACAGATACCACCCTCTCAAAGCTCAACAGTGACTTCCGTCTTGCCTAATCTTACTGCCTCTACTACATCGTTATCATTCTGGACCTCTTAGCTGCCTTTAACAGTGTGGATGGGCCTCCCTCTTGAAAACCTTATCCAGCCTTGGCTTCACTTCCACTGTCATCTCCCAGTTCTGTTATCTCTTTGGCAGCTCATTTTCAGACTCTGCTGTGGGCTCCTCCTCTGCCTACAACCCTCTAACAATGGGAATTATACCCCTTAGTTGTGGAAAACATTTAGGCACAGGAAGATCAAATTTCAGCAACCTCATTACCCTAAATTACTAAATTCTTCCCACCTGACTATGAGCTTAATGTGGGACAGGGACTGTGTCTCATCTGATGAACTTGTAGCTACCCCAGCCCTTATGCATAGTAAGCACTTAACAAATACCATTAAAATAACTACTGAAAGGAGGAAGAATGACAACTTGCCCTACTCCCTCCTGTGATAATGTCTCCCATCATGCCAGCTTCACCCTTAGATTCCTCCAGTCTATTCTTTGTTTAGAAACAGAAAACTATTATTTACTTTGATTATGGTTTCCCCAGTAACATTAATGATACAACAGACTCTTATGCCAAGTCCAAGAACTACCTTTTTCTGATTGTTATATTCTCACCTTAAACCCCTAGGTTACCCCTCCCTCTGAGTCTCCAGCTAGGTTTTCTTAACCCTCTTCTTGTAGACATGCCTTCTATCTGTTCTTCCCTGGTACTCCCCCCTACTGCCTCTATCTTCCTAGGGAACACTGGCTTTTTGAACACTGGCTTCTTCCACCTGTTTCCTCAAACTCCTGGTAGGAACTCTCTCTTCTTTTAGCTCTGGAGTTTGCCTCACTCAGTGATAATGATCATAACAATAGTATTTGGTAATCTGAGCTCTGTACTAAGCACTGAGTAAATACCTGAGAAGATAGTAGGTCGACCACAGTCCCTTTCTCACATGGGACTTAGTCTTGCCCAAGCTCTCCCTTGAAACTGAATTGTGCTCCTGCTGTTGATATAACCTGACTGATTGATATTCCAAACTAAACAGCTTTCCATGTGGAAAGAGTTTCCCGACTGAGTTGTTTCCTTTGAAACCTCTGGGTTATTCTCCTCATAATAATAATAATAATAATTATTATTATGTTGTATTTGTTAAGCACTTACTATGTACAGAGCACTGTTCTAAGCGCTGGGGTAGATACAGGGTAATGAGATTGTCCCTCGAGAGGCTCACAGTCTTCATTCCCATTTTACAGATGAGGTCACTGAGGCACAGAGAAGTGAAGTGACTTGCCCACAGTCACACAGCTGACAAGTGGCAGACCTGGGATTCAAATCCATAACCTCTGACTCCCAAGCCCATGCTCTTTCCACTGAGCAACACTGCTTCTCATCTGTGTGTGTGTAGCCAGAGTGCTGTTTGTTTGGAACAATTTAGAATAGATTGTTGACAGTGTATTAGTCTTTTCTGTCCCACTCATGGTTAGGATCTCATCATCATTACCTTTTAAAATAATAGTAATAATTGTGGCATTTAAGTGTTTCCTATGCATTGTACTAAGTCCTGAGGTAAATACAAGATAATACTGTGTACTTACAAGACAATCCCACATGGGGCTCACATTCTAAGGAGGAGGGAACCAGGTATTGAAACCCTATTATGCAGTTGAGATAAGACACCGAGAAGTGAAGTGACTTGCCCAAGGTCATACAGCAGACAAATGGTGGAGAAGGAATTAGAACCCAGGTAATTTTGACTCCAAGGCCTGTGCTCTTTCCCCACATGAAGGTTTGCTATATATACAGTTTTTACACTTATGGTCTTCTCTACCATTTGGATCCTGCAAATCATAGTAAAGGAAGTTTATTGAACAGTATCTTTGATTTGAGAATTGTATTCTAGAAGGATACATTCTAAGTTTCAGCTCTGCCATTCCATGATAAGGACAATAAGTTCTCTGGAGCACTACAGAGTAACAGTTCCTTCACAATCAATTTAAAGATTACTGTGAGAATCAAGTTACATTAAATATAAATGTGAGCTTCGGTGTAGCCTCAAATGATGATGCTCTATTCAATGCAAAAGCTATTTAATCTTAATAAAAATTTACGCCAAATCTCTCCATTTGTTAAGCCTGATGCAATGAAGTACACATTCTGATTGAAAGTAATAAGCATGAGATCAGCATGAAAACAAGGTTTTTGTTGTTCGTTTTCTAATACCAATCACCCATAGGCGGTGAAACCACAGCAAACATAAATCATTCCAACTGCCTGAATGTATTCCGGAATGCCTTTGGGGGCCCTGCAGTTCCAGGTGGGAGGAATCTATGCTGACAAACAAGATACATTTAAAAACTATGTAACCCAGGTGTAAGAAACAGTTATTTACTTCAAGAAGGAATGAAAAAAAAATAAAATAAAAAACCCTCACATGGTTGTTTTCAGTGCTGAATTAAAAAAACATTGAATACATTTAAGATATGTATGAACAATTCCTTGCTTATAAATCTGCACTTCGATTGAATTTTGATTCCAGGAGTATTCATGGGTAAGGAATTTTGCCACATAAGGAAACACACTATTCAATAGTTGACAATGATCTGACTTGGTAAAGAGTAATTACGGATGTGCTAATAGACTAAAATGTGTTTTAGAAAATGGCTCCCAGTTGCTAGAAAAGATATGAGGAAAGAGAAGGTAAAATTGAGGTTGATGAATTTGTTCTGAAGCTGGGAGTAATTTATGTCGCAGAACTATCCCAGGTCATCAGCTTCATTTCATTTGTGCTTTTGTCTATGTGATAGATAGCCTCTATTTTGATACAGTAGTGTGAATTGATCATGTTGATATTTAGAAAGTGAATTCTGATTGGTGTAAAGGCAGCTCAAAGAGTATTTAATACATTAAGAATCTAGGAAATGTATATTTTCAAATTTCAAACTCTTCCTGATATGGAAGTCTGTGGCTTAAACTAGTCTCTTTATTGAGAAAGCACCTCAACAATGGGTCACTTTAAGTGGTAAATATCACTTAATGGTATTTACTAAGCACCTCAGTCAATCATATTTATTGAGTGCTTAATTTGTGCAGATCACTGTACTAAGTGCTTGGGAAAGAACAATATCCTAGAGTTCATTCATTCATTCAATAGCATTTATTGAGCGCTTACTATGTACAGAGCACTGTATTAAGTGCTTGGAATATACATTTTGGCAACAGATAGAGACAATCCCTGCCCAATGACAGGCTCACAGTCTAAATGGGGGAGACAGATAGCAAAACAAAACTGCACAAAACAAAAACAAGACACCATCATAAAGATAAATAGAATCAAGGAGATATACACCTTATGAACAAAATAAATAGGGTAATAAATAATATATACAAATGAGCACAGTGCTGAGGGGAGGAGAAGGGGGAAGAGCAGAGGGTGGGTTGGAGGAGAGGGAAAGGACAGAGGGGGGGGGAGGCAGAGGGAAAGGGGGGTTCAGGCTGGGAAGGCCTCCTGGAGGAGGTGAGCTCTCAGTAGGGCTTTGAAAAGGCGAAAGAGTTAGTTTGGCGGATGTGAGGAGGGAGGGCATTCCAGGCCAGAGGTAGGATGTGGGCTAGGGGTCGACAATGGGACAGGTGTGAACAGCAGACAGTGAGGAGGTGAGCAGCAGAAGAGCGGAGTGTACGGGGTGGGCAATAGAAATAGAGAAGGGAGGTGAGGTAGGAGGGGGCAAGGTGATGGAGAGCTTTGAAGCCAAGAGTGAGGAGTTTTTGTCTCGTGCAAAGGTTGAAAGGCAACTACTGGAGGTTTTTGAGGAGGGGAGTGACATGCCCATAGCGTTTCTGTGGGAAGATGAGCCGGGCAGTGGAATGAAGAATAGACTGAAGCAGGGAGAGACAGGAGGAAGGGAGATCTGAGAGGAGGCTGACACAATAATCCAGTCGGGATATTATGAGAGCTTGTACCAACACAATAGCACAGAGGAAAGGGTGGATCTTGGATATATTGTGAAGGTGAGACTGGAAGGTGTTGGTGACAGATTGGATTTGTGGGGTGAGTCAAGGATGACACCAAGGTTGTGGGTCTGTGAGACAGGAAGGATGGTCGTGCCATCCACAGTGACAGGGAAGTCAGGGAGAGGACAGGGTTTGGGAGGGAAGATAAGGAGCTCAGTTTTAGACATGTTGAGTTTTAGGTGGCAGGCAGACAGATACGAGCCTGGAGAGAGGGGGAGAGAACGGGGAGGAGATGTAGATTTGAGTGTCATCTGCGTTGAGATGATAGTTGAAGTTGTGGGAGTGAATAAGTTCACCAATAACAATAATAATAATAATAATAATGTTGGTATTTGTTAAGCGCTTATTATGTGCAGAGCACTGTTCTAAGCACTGGGGTTGTCCCATGTGAGGCTTACAGTTAATCCCCATTTTACAGATGAGATAACTGAGGCCCAGAGAAGTTAGGTGACTTGTCCACAGTCACACAGCTGACAAGTGGCAGAGCTGGGATTCAAACCCATGTCCTCTGACTCCCAAGCCCGGGCTCTTTCCACTGAGCCACGCTGCTTCCTATAGAGTGACTATAGATGGAGAACAGAAGAGGGTCAAGAACTGACCCTTAAGGAACCCCTGTAGTTAGAGGAGGAGGGAATGAAAGGCCAGAGAGATAAGAGGAGAACCAGGAGAGGACGGAGTCCAGGAAGCCAAGGTGAGATAAGGTGTGGAGGAGAAGGGGATGGTCTACAGTGTCAAAGGCAGCTAAGAGGTCAAGGAGGATTAGGATAGAGTAGGATCCACTGGATTTGGCAAGAAGGAGGTCATGGGTGACCTTTGAGAGGGCAATTTCGGTGGAGTGGAGGGGATGGAAGCCAGATTGGAGGGTGTTCAGGAGAGAGTTGGAGTTGAGGAATTCAAGGCATTGAGTGTAGACAACTCGTTCTAGGAGTTTGGAAAGGAAGGGTAGGAGGGAGATAGGACCATAACTGGAAGGGGAAAGGGGGTCGAGAGAGGGTTTTTTTAGGATAAGGGAGACATGGGCATGTTTGAAGGCAGAGGGGAAGAAGCCATTGGTGAGTTGACAGACACATTCTCTCTCCACAATGAGCTTACAATCTAGAGGGGAAGATGGACATTAATATAAATACATGAGTACTGCAGGGTTGAGGGAGGGATGAATAAATGGTGTAGATCCAAGTGCCAATGGCAACACAGAAGACAGAGGGAGAAGAGGAGGTGAAGCCTTAGTCTGGGAAGTCTGGGAGGTGGTATGTGCAAATATCACCTACTGTATGCTGAGCACTGTACAGCCAAATTTAGATCACTTCTCCTTCAAGAAGCCTTTCCCAATAAAATCCTCTTTTCCTGACTTCCTCTCCCTTCTACAGCATCTTTGAACTTGGATGCATACTCTTTGGGAATTTGATATTCACCTCACCCTCAGGCCCAAAGCACCTAATAATAATAGTAATAATAATAATTGGGGTATGTGTTAAGTACTTGCTGTGTGCCAGGCACTATACTAAGCACTGAGGTCTATACAAGTAAATTGGGTTCATTCCTTCAGTAGTATATACTGAGCGCTTACTATGGGCACAGCACTGTACTAAGCACTTGGAATGTACAATTTGGCAAAAGAAACAATCCCTGCCCAATAACGGGCTCACAGTCTAAATGATGGGCTCACATTCTAAACGATGGGCTCACAGTCTAAACAGTGACACAGTCCCTATCCCACATGGGCTTCAGAGTCTCAATCCCCATTTCACGGATGAGGGAACTGAGGCCCAGACTAGTGAAGTGACTTGCCAAAGGTCACACAGCAAAAAAGTGGCAGAAGTGGGTACATATCTATAAATTAGTATATAGGTACATATCTATAAATTACTTATTAAATATCAATGTTTGTCTCCGCCTCTAGAAGGTAAGCTCCATATTGAACTCTCCCTAATGCTTAGTACAGTGTTCTGCATACAGTAAGCAGTTAATAAATACCATTGATTGGCTGACTGATTACCACACAGTAAATTTAGTAAACACAATCCCTGGCCGCATGGAACATACAGCTAGGGAGGGACACACTATGCTATGCTAACACAAGATGCACTCAAAAACTGTGTAACCCAAGTGTAAAGTAAAGCTGTTTACTTCAAAAAGGAAAGTAAAACCCCTCAGATAGCTACCTCTACTGCTAAATTAATAAACAATACTTTTGAGATTTGTAACGATTGTTCATTCCTTTATTTCCTTCTACTATGGGAGATTCAGGATCGTGGGAGGATTCCTTATTCTAGCATGAAAATTCCATTAATCTAGCATTTTTTAAAACCATAGGTGAAGTGTATTTATTTATAGCTCTTCTTCTCCAAGAAAGCTCTTCCTCTCCCAATTACCCAGAAAGAGGCTGTGTATTCAGTTTCACTTGATGTTTGGCTGGAATGTTCTTAGAGAATCAGGGAAAATTCCTCAAACTAGGCACACCTGCTTGGATAGTGCATAGTGTGCTGTTGGAAGAAACAGTCTGTGCAAATGCTTGCAAACATGTGTATATGTTGTGGGAGTATGTGTATGTGTGCTGTAGCAGAGGTTTTCCTTAACATTGGGTTTTGTTTGACTCCAACTTCATGTTGTGGAATTGGGTTTACAGTAATCATCCAATTATGATTACAAAAGGTAATTATGTAGTGCTTACTGTGTAGGTATTTACGGAGTGCTTACTGTGTACAAAGCAGTGTATTAAGCGCTTGAACAATGCAATAGAGTTGTTAGCCACGTTCCCTGCCCATAGAGAGCTTACAGTCTAGAAGGGCAGACAGATATTAAAATGAATAAATACCTTAAGGATATGTACATTGGTGCATATGTACATCGGTGCTCTTGGATTGAAGGTAGAGTGAATAAAAGGTACAGTTCCAAATGCATAGTTGACACAGAGGGAATAGGGAGCAGGGGAACAGATGTAAGTGATTCCTATGTGCCAAGCCCCAGGGTAGATATAAGAAACAGTGTGCATAACTGTTTCTGGATTATTCACATTTAATGATTAATGTTTGACTTTCATTCATTCAATAGCATTTATTGAGCGCTTACTATGTGCAGAGCACTGTACTAAGCGCCTGGAATGTACACATCGATAACAGATAGAGACAGTCCCTGCCCTTTGACGGGCTTACAGTCTAATCGGGGGAGACAGGCAGACAAGAACAATAGCAATAAATAGAATCAAGGGGATGAACATCTCATTAAAACAATAGCAAATAAATAGAATCAAGACGATGTACATCTCATTAACAAAATAAACAGGGTAATGAAGATATATTCAGTTGAGTGGACGAGTACAGTGCTGAGGGGATGGGATGGGAGAGGGGGAGGAGCAGAGGGAAAGGGAGGAGAAGAGGGTTTAGCTGCGGAGAGGTGAAGGGGGGGTAGAGGGAGCAGAGGGAAAGGGGAGCTCAGTCTGGGAAGGCCTCTTGGAGAAGGTGAGCTTTAAGTAGGGTTTTGAAGAGGGCAAGATAATTAGTTTGGCGGAGGTGAGGAGGGAGGGCGTTCCAGGACCATGGGAGGATGTGGCGCAGGGACTGACGGCGGGATAGGCGAGAAATGGGGACGGTGAGGAGGTGGGCGGCAGAGGAGCGGAGCGTGCGGGGTGGGCAGTAGAAAGAGAGAAGGGAGGAGAGGTAGGAAGGGGCAAGGTGATGGAGAGCCTTGAAGCCTAGAGTGAGGAGTTTTTGTTTGGAGTGGAGGTTGATAAGGGGAGTTGTTTAAGAAGGGGAGTGACATGCCCAGAGCGTTTCTGCAGGAAGATGATCCGGGCAGCGGAATGAAGAATAGACTGGAGCGGGGAAAGACAGGAGGAAGGGAGAGCAGAGAGAAGGCTGACACAGTAATCTAGCCGGGATCAGCTTAAATGTCCTCTTCCATGTTGTATTGAAAACTTGTAAGATCTGTGATTTATTGTATTAAAACCTTTGCTTTTTGCTGTTAGAGATCATATAACTTCAAGTTCCCTACTTTACAAATATGACTAACAGTCCACAGGCAGTGATTTTCCCACTGTTGAAGAGAAAGATTGACCTTGTGGATTAATAGTTCTCTTCACTTATTTATGTGCCATTGGATAGCATTTTAGAACTGTATTCTACCTCTCCAGTCAGATGAGCCCATATGGTTTAGTTGAAAATGTCCTTTTCTTCATTTATTTCTTCAGCAGACCTCTCTGAACTTCTTTAAGACAGAATGAACCTCTTTAACACAGAATTGGTTTGGTGACACCTGGTGCTTCAATTACTCTGTTTTCCCAAACACTTCTAAGACCACAACTAAGACCAAGAATTAAAGTTCTTTCAGTTTTTTTAGAATTGCAACTTATTCCCTATTCTTTTGAAGACCTGTGGTATTATCTATTAGTCTCCAATTAATTGTAGTAGCTAGTTGAAAGCTGTTAGGACTAATTTGTTCCTGTAAATGAGACTATAAATATAAAATTAAAATAAATTCATGCTTTCCCTTTGTGTTTTAGTTTACATATTTTAATAAATGTATTTTCATTTAATGTTTCAATGTACTGGAAATAATCCTCAGTGATTTGTTACAGAATTAATTCTTCTTCAAAATAAGGATACAGTTTAACTACCATGAACTCATCTTCAGATGAATTTCTCCAAGGGTAAATAAATACTTTTAATGAGGCCACTGAGGCAGGAGTCAGTGTTGTCCAGTGGAAATTGCATGAGTCCATGACTTAGGCAACCTGCTTCTAATCCTAACTCTGCCAATAGCCTGCAGTGTGATCTTGGACAGGACTGTTAGGAATGAGGTAGCTTATGGAACAGTACTCTAGGAAAGAAAAGCACTATGAAAATGCAATATATTATCACTATTTTAAATGACTCCAGCTACTGAAAAAATGTCAATTACCTTTCTTGGAGCCATATACAGGGGGAGTCAAACATCCCACTGCCACTTAACTAGTTTGGCCAGTTTTTATGGCAACCCCCCAAAAAATAGACCACCAAGATACATATGATGTCACAGACTATTATGTCCGGCACTCAGCGTGATGAGATGTTGTTAAGTGGCCATCATTGTGAGGAAATCTGCTCAATTTAGCCATTACCTCCCCATACCTAGAACTTTTACTTGGGGCACTCTGACCCTCCAATTGCCCCAGAGGTTTTCTTTTCCCCTTGCAAGTCCATATCAAATCTGATGCTAAGTCTGGAACTCTGGGCCATAAGTTAAGATGAAAGGAAGCTTGGCACCAAAAATTTTTAAATGGACATCAAAGCATCTATTATCAGAATCAGACAGCTGAGAGGCCAACTCAGTCCAGTCTTACACAATGGAACTCAAACATCTACTGATTTAGGAAGATTCTGATTCCATAATCACCTAAGGAAAGGTGGTTTCTGGAATTATTTCTGAGAATTTCAGAGTTTAACATCTTGTTTTGTGAAATCTGGATCTTGTTCTAACTGGACCTGCTTAATGGGAATCTACCCTTCCCTATGTAGATGTTGTTGCTGAAATTCTGGAGATCCAAGATGACCCATTACTGAATCTTAAAGCTGGGCTCCTGCTAACAAGTTCAAAGCACAGAGAGGAGCCCAAATGGAATCCAGATGAATCAGACGAGCAAACAAAGAGATGCAGATTGATTCACTGAACCCTGCCTTCTGAGGGAGTTGCAGTCTACTCCATGACACTTGGAGTAATCTAGGTGCAAAAGACAAGCAGCACTGTCTAGAGGAATGAGCATGGGTCTTGAAATCAGAGAACCTGGGTTCTAATCCCTGCTCTAGTCATCTTGTGTGTGATCTCGGGCAGGTCACTTCACTTCTCTGTGCCTCAATTACCTCATGTGTAAAATGGGGATCATAATAATAATGATAATGTTGGTATTTGTTAAGCGCTTACTATGTGCCGAGCACTGTTCTAAGCACTGGGGTAGATACAGAATAATCAGGTTGTCCCACGTGAGGCTCACAGTTAATCCCCATTTTACAGATGAGGTAACTGAGGCACAGAGAAGTGAAGTGACTTGCCCACAGTCACACAGCTGACAAGTGGCAGAGATGGGATTTGAACTCATGACCTCTGACTCCCAAGCCCGGGTTCTTTCCACTGAGCCACGCTGCTTCCCATAATAATGTTGGTATTTGTTAAGCGCTTACTACGTGCAGAGCACTGTTGTAAGCGCTGGGGTAGATACAGGGTCATCGGGTTGTCCCACGTGAGGCTCACAGTCTTCATCCCCATTTGACAGATGAGGTCACTGAGGCCCAGAGAAGTGAAGTGACTTGCCCACAGTCACACGGCTGCCAAGTGGCAGAGCTGGGATTCGAACCCATGACCTCTGACTCCCAAGCCCGGGCTGATCAAAAACCCCCCAAAACACTGCAAGCCTCACCTGGGACATGGACTATGTTCAACCTGATTGACTTATACCTACCCTGGAACTTAGTACCTTGTTTGGTACAGAGTAAGCACTTAAAAAAATACCTTTCTTTCTCTTTCCTTTCTCTTCCCACTGATCATTATTTATGTTCACCATTTCTAACTCAGTCTTTAAATTTCTCTTTCTCTTCTTTCCTCCCTTCTCTCCCTTGGCTTGCAGTAGATATCAGGGAAAGGTTACCCAGGCTTAGAATCAAATAGATTACCTTATAAAGAAACCCTAACTTCAATTCAATCCATCCATCAATCAGGTATTCCATGAGTTGTTACTGCATGCAGAACACATTTCTAAGAATTTCGGGGAGAGTACAATACAATAGTGTTGGTAGACACATTCTCTGCCCTCAAGCTTGAAGGTAATGAGGGTTGTGGGAAGAAAAGAGACAGCGAGGTGGGAGAACACAATTTGTAAAAGGAAAATCTGCTTACAACAATTCTGAAGTAGTCACGTATTTTGTTACTGGCATTGCACTAACTGAAATAAGCCCATTCTCCTCTGGATTCCCTCATCTCCTCTATATTGGGTTCCAAAGAGCTCTTCTACTCAGGATACAAAGATTGTTCAGAGAAAATAGGGATTTAAAAAAGAGTGAGGAGGGGTGTTGGGGGCAGAGAAAGTAGCCATCAGTAAACTGATTCAACTCCTGTGCTTACTCTCAATTGCCGAGTTTAGTGCTCTTCAGATCCCAGCTCAGCCTGAAAATTAATGCTTTAGTGACATCAGAAAGTTAGAGAGAAATTTTTTGGTGAGGAAAAGATGTGATTGCATTTGATATTGTCATCCCTGATTTCTAATATTTCTAATCTGGATTTCTAGTTGAAAAGGAGGAGTCTGGATAATCATAATTGTCTTGATATTTCATAGGAAGGTAATTTCTAGAGTAACAGACTTCCAAAATATAAAATATTTTCCGGATTAATGTCATTCCTCTGAATCTCATTAAGCAGTGAAGAAAAACCAGATAAGATTTTGCTGGGCCACTGTACTGACTAGGTAGGTTATATTTATAATATCTAGCCCTATGCCATCGACATATGGACCTGCTTAATCCAAACTCTCCAAGGATGATTATATTTGCAATCTAACTCCTAGATCAATAATGTGTTGATTTTTTTTTTTAAAACTAACAAACTCTAATCTCCTGGTACTGAAGTCAGGTGGGAAAGGCATTTCAAGGACATGCTAAAGGGCAGCCAGAAACAATAAGGAATTACTTCATTTGAACAAAACCATCTGAGAAGCAGAGAGCAAACAGCAGGTAGTAGTTTGTAGGGTAATCACCTGAAACTGAAATGACAAAATGAACAATATTACCTGCATGTGATTTCACTATTTGTCCAAAACCTCCTGTCGGAAATCTTTTCTCCAATCTGAAAATATCATGATGTTTTGGAGTGAATCCGGACAACTGTTTTTCCATCTCCCTCTTTTTTGTAATTGTGTGGGACACTTTGATTTTAGAGGCTTAATGAATTCAGTCTTACACTCTTCTTAACTTACATTTGCCAGTGTAGTACTGAGTTTCAGAATATTTCCATAAGATTATAGAATCAAGGGTGCTGGATGGATCATCTGGTCCAATCCCCTGCCTCCAGGCAGATGAATAACCAAACCTATAAGGATGGCAATGCTAATCTCCAGGATTTCCAATTCCAGCAGATTTGAAACAATATAAGGGCCTCGTATTTCCATACTTGCTCATCTGAGCAGTCTGTTCTTTGCCTGGGGGGTCAAAGGAGGAAGCTGTGAGGGAAGCAGGAGCCAGAAAGCATAACAATTCAGTTTGCTGAGCCCAGCTATAAATAAGGACTGTCGGCAGCCTACTTTGCGCAGCACAGGTTGTTTCATCCTTGGAAGGAGGTGGGGAGGGTAGGTGGTAGTCAAACAAGGGCCAGTCTAGAGCAAAACCAGAGGCTAGAACTGAGGTTTAATTGTGTATCCCTACATGATTTGTCCTTCCCCTGCATCTTGTCAGCCTCTCTCTCCTTTACAGGGTGGGAAATTTTAAGTGGCCCCTGCACATGCTCACCATCAGAGAGATGTCATCATTAGAGATGTTGGGGAGAAGAGCACAGTACTAGTGGTACCATAGCAATTTAGCTTTGTACATGCACAGCAACAACTGGGAAAGGTCTATTTCATAACATCTGAAGAGATGGGTGCATTAGTAGGGTCAAAACACAATGATTGTTTCCGTGTCACATAGGGATGGAAACAGTTTAAACCTACAGTCCTTGGGCATCAGCCTTATGAGGACCTATGTTGATCCAGTCCTGTTTGCTCCAGAGATATTTTGACAAAAGGAATACTTTTATGTGATAAATTCTGATCTATGGGCTTGTAATTACTGAAGTCTGATATAAGAAATTGGCCCCTCCCCAATCAGTCTCCAAGAAACTGTAAGCTCTTTGTAGGCAGGGAATGTATCTATTTGTTATACTGTATTCTCCCAAGCATTAAGTACAGTGTTCTGCACACAGTAAGCACTCAATAAATTTAACTGAATGACTCTATTCTCAGGAAAGAATTATGTAAATAGACAAAATCTATAAAAGGCCAGATTTTCAGGCAATGTGTGTTCAGGGCCTGGGTCCATAATGCTGGGACTTGCCTGGTGGGACTCTTAAATGGATTATTCTTCCTTTTTAATAATAATAATAATAATAATAATGGCATTTGTTAAGCACTTGCTATGTGCAAAGCACTGTTCTAAGCGCTGGCGGGGGGGATACAAAGTGATCAGGTTGTCCGACCTGGGGTTCACAGTCTTAATCCCATTTTTACAGATGAGGGAATTGAGGCACAGAGAAGTTAAGTGACTTGCCCAAAGTCACACAGCTGACAAGTGGCCAAGTTGGGATTAGAACCCATGACTTCTGACTCCCAAGTCTGGGATCTTTCCAGTGAGCCACGCTGCTTCTCAATTTATGTGTTCCTTGTCCACTGACCTCTCAGTAACTATGATCATCTCTGTTTTTGAAAGCGACACAGAGTGGAGTTCCTCTGGTCACACATTTATGTTGTTGACTCCCAAATCTATTTTGCTAACTGTGAAGTCTCTAATTGTATATTTCCTTCTGCCTCTAGGACATCACTGTATGAATGTCCTGTCCCTATGCCCCAACCTGAATTTAATAATAATGTTGGTATTTGTTAAGTGCTTACTATGTGCAGAGCACTGTTCTAAGCGCTGGGGTAGATACAGGACAGGAGAAGCAGCATGGCTCAGTGGAAAGAGCCCAGGCTTTGGAGTCAGAGGTCATGGGTCCGAATCCCGGCTCTGACACTTGTCAGCTGTGTGACTGTGGGCAAGTCACTTAACTTCTCTGTGCCTCAGTTACCTCATATGTAAAACGGGGATTAAGACTGTGAGCCCCACGTGGGACAACCTGATTCCTGTGTCTACCCCAGTGCTTAGAACAGTGCTCTGCACATAAAGCGCTTAACAAATACCAACATTATTATTATTATTACAGGGTGATCAGGTTGTCCCATGTGAGGCTCACAGTCTTTCTCACCTTTCCCCTAGGCAAATTAATTCCCTAATCTAACTTTGCCATTGCTGTTGACAGTATCATCCTTTCACTAGTTAAATTCTCTACCTTGTCCTTATCTTTGGTGCCTCCCTATCTCTCTACCTCTATATTCAGTGACCAAATCCCTATTAGTTATTTCTTCCCATGACCTCCAGAATCTGTCCATTCCTCTTTCCCCAAATTGAAACCATGCTGGTGCAAGCACTTTTCATATCCCAACTTGACTACTTCATAAGCCTCCAGTTTCTCCCCTCTCCAAAACGTGCTTCATTCTGCTGCCCTGATGATGTTTTAAAACATCATTTTTCATGTCAATAAATAGTCAGTGTGTTTACTGAGTGCTTACTGTGTGCAGGGCACTGTACTAAGCACTTGGGAAAGCACAATATAACAGAGTTAAGTCACGTCCTCTGCCCACAATGAGCTTACAGTCTAGAGGGGGAGGCAGAACTTAATACAAATATAATTCATAAAATATAATTTAAAGATATGTACATAAGTGCTTCTCCCACTGTTAGTTTTCCTCTTCATGTCTCTCAAGCTCTCATTCACTCTGCCTTGATCTCATGTCTCCAACTGCTGACCTCTTGCTCACCCTAACTTCTAAGCATTTTTAAATTTACATCTCTCCAGAATTCCTTCCCCAATGAATTTGTAATCCTCCTACTTAATATACCTCAAGTGCCACTTCAGCCCTTCTGCAACATATAATGAAAATAACTGTGCTATTTATTACATGCCAAGCACTGTACTATATATGCTATATGGAGACTGGACAGTCCTTGTCCAATATAGGTTCACAGTCTAAGTAGGAGGAAGAACAAATATTGAAGCCCTATTTTACAAATGAGAAAACTGATGCACAGAGAAGTTCAGTGACTTGCCAAAAGTCACACAGCAAACAAGTGGCAGATTAGAACCTAGATCCTTCTGACTCCCAGGCTTATGATCTTTCAACCTGGACACACTGCTTGTCTCACTCCTGTTACGTTTCCTTAATGCCTACTGCTTCTCTTACTCAAGTATACAATATTAACACCCTGCTTCCTTTACTCTTAAATGTTAAGTATTCTTAACACAGTACCTCTCTTACTCTAAAGTATTTAGTTCTCTTACTCAACACTTAAGTACAGATCTCTTACACATAAGATTGTGAGTCCTTGTTGACAGGAAAACTGTCTATAGACTCTGTTATAAAGTATTCTCCCAAGCACTTATGTACAAATCTGTAATTTATTTATGTAGTTATATTAATGTCTGTTTCCCTTTCTAGAATATAAGCGCAATGTGAGCAGGGAATGTGTGTTTATTGTTATATTGTACATTCCCAATTGCTTAGTATAGTGCTTTATACACAGTAAGTGCTCAATGAATGACTGAATATGAACACTTAGTACCCTGCTCTGCACTCAGTAATTTACTCTATTATTTCCTCTACTGGTAATTCAACTGCTTGTCTCCCATGCTAACTATAAACCTCTTGTGGGCAGGGATCCTGAAACTGGATATATATTGTACTTTCCCAAACACTTATAGTGCTCTAAACAGTAAGTAATTAAAAAACACGGTTGATCCATCAGTACATAAGTGCTGGTGAAATGACTGTTTACCAGTATTCCAGAGCTTCATTCCTGGTAACCTTGTGCTGTCACTGGATGTGGAATTAGGTTGTTCATAGGTGGAGGTGGTGAAACTACTCCAGAAGCTGTATGGATCGCCAATGTAAGTCCAGGCCTTATCACTTATAGTGTCTGGATGCCACAATTGCATAAAAGACCTTCCACTGGGTACTAACTCAATGTCTGCTTTTCACTAGATTCAGCCATTTTATAGCTATGTTGACCTTTTTATTCTTTTTTCTACTGCTTTGTCTATCCATGCATCAGTGGAGAGTGTACACGATTCTTATTTATTGTACAGAAGTAGCAATTACAATGAAAGCTATTCACAGAAAATTTGGAATGTATCATTTACTCGATGATGATAGCTTTCCAATAATGCAATTCATCTTTCTTTTGACATTTCATAAAGAAGATGTAACCACTTAATGTTTATTAGGGAAAAATACTGAGTTCAGATAAGCAGTTGCATGTTAAATTACACTTTCAATTTAATGTGTGTGAGTAGATTGAGTTTTCATTTAATTTAGTTCAACAGATTTGATTCTAGACTAGGTATTGCTGGATAATTAAGTATAAACAGGATATTTCCATATAAAAGCCATTAAAAAGTGATCTTTCAAATGAAAATGGTCATTATTAACATCATAAAACCTCTTGAATGAGAAGCAGCGTGGCTCAGTGGAAAGAGCACGGGCTTAGGAGTCAGAGGTCATAGGTTCTAATCCCAGCTCCACCGCTTGTCAGCTGTGTGACTTTGGGCAAGTCACTTAACTTCTCTGTGCCTCAGTTACCTCATCTGGATAATGGGGATTAAGACTGTGAGCCCTGCGTGGGACCTAATTACCCTGTATCTACCCCAACGCTTAGAACAGTGCTCGGCACATAGTAAGCGCTTAACAAAATACCAACATTATTATCCATTTTTTCTTATGACACACTGTGTGGTTTATTGGTGAAAGGAGGAAAGGTGAATTATTTACTGACTTGGGTTCTCATATTAATTTTCTGACATCTTGTAATCAGTTTTCAGGTAAACCATAGCATGACAGATGCAGGAACATTAAATAGCACTTTAAACATGATAATTTTCATTTTCCAAGAAAACTTTTTAAAAATATTTCAACTAAACCATATCAACTTATAGAAAGGAATATTTCTCTGACACACATAGAAGAGATAATGCAGAAAGCATAAAAATATGAGTACAGTGAGACCATCATACTCTCATAGGTAAAGACCTATCAGTACATTCCCTAGAAAATCCCATTTATAGTTGTTTATGTGTGTCTCCCGAATAGCATTTCAATTAGAACTTGGGCATGCAAGCTAGCCATCCAAAAACATTCTTAATACCACGCTTTCAGCTTCATTTACATTTTAAAGCATGTGAACACACTTACCCATGGCTTTAAAATCATTATCTTTTTATTACCATCACCCTCAGTATTTACTGTGTGTCTACAGTGGACAAGGCAGCGTGGCTACAGCGTGAAAAGAACATGGAAAGAACATGGGTTTGGGTTCTAATTCTGACTCTAACACTGGACTGCTGTGTGATCTTGGGCAAGTCACTTAGCTTCTCGGTACCTCAGTTTCTTCTATAAAATTAAGATTTAATTCTAATTCTCCCTTCATCCTATTCTGAGTCCCGTGTGGGACAGGAACTGTGTTTAATCTGCTTATATTCTATCAACCAGTACTTAGTAAAGTGCTCTGAAAATACTAAGAGCTTAAAAATGCCATTATTATTACTGTTATTATCACTATTATTATTGCAAAAGAAGTAGAGACAGATTCCCGGTCCTCATGTGGTTTATAACGTGCATGAAGTACAACACTGTGGCCTACTGAAAGAGCATGGACCTGGGAGTCATAGGACTTGGGTTTCAATTCTGGCTCCATCACGTGACTTTGGACAAGTCATGGGACTTTTCTGGGGATCAGTTACCTCATCTGTAAAATGGGGCTTAAGACTGTGAGCCCCATGCGGGACATGGAGTATACCCAACCTGATTATCTTGTATCTACCCCAGTGCTTAGTACAGTGCCTGACACACAGTGACTCTATTTTCTTGCCAGTCAGGTTTCCACTGGGGTACAAAGTGCAATGAGTGGCTAGACCTGTCGGGATTCAGAAAACTGCAAAACAGTCAGGTGGCTTTTTATATGCAGAATACATGTACAGCTGAAGTGACCACATCAGAGTGCAAATGCTCTGCCTTGAGCCTACTGAAACGCAGCTTTCTTTGTAGACATTATGGTCTTTGTCACCCTTGTTCTATTTCACACTATTCCTTCTAGACCACTCCCCATCTTCAAAACCTTATTGAAAGCACAGCTCCTCAAGAGGACTTCAATGATTAAGCTCTCTTTTCCTTTTCTTCTAGTCCTTTCTGCTGTAGCTCTGACTTTCTCCCTTTATTTATTCCGACCCCACCCCATCCCCAAAGCACTTACGTACATTTTTGTAATTACTTAATGTCTGTCTCCCCCTATAGACTGTAAGCTCATTGAGGGCAGGGAATGTGTCTGTTTTATTGTACAGTACTGACCCAAGTCCTTAGCACAGAGTAAGCAATCAATAAATATGTACTGACTTGCAGAACTCCTTGGGTGGTTCTTTGGCCAGCAACTTCATCACTGATAGTGTAGCACCAACACGTACAGTGAGAGATAAATATCCTGATTCCCATAGAAGTGTTCTTACCTCTTGCACCTAGACAAACAGCAGTGTATACCTTGCAAAGATATAGTGTGTTATTCATTCATCCTCGTTTCCCGACAAAGAAATCCCTATAGTAACTTGACAGCCTTTCTCCCCAAATAAAAGGAAAATGTTTATTATTATCATTTTTACATACCGATATTATTTTATGCTCCAGTGATTTAAAATACCACCTCTGTGTCAATAGCTTACAAATCTACTTCCTGAACCCTGAACTCTCTCCTATGCAATTTCTCATTTCTTCCCACTACCAAAATATCTCTCTATGGATACGTCATCAGCACCTCTAACTCAACATTTCTAAAACAGAATGCCTTATCTTACCTTCCAAATCCTCTCCCCCACTTAATTTTCCATCAGAGTTCACAGTAGCACTATCCTCTATGTTTTCTAATACCAAAGCCTGGGTACTATACTTGATTCCTGCCTCTTTTAATTCCCATATTCTGTCTTTCACCAAATTCATTTAGTTCTTCTCTCACAATATTTCCAGAATCTACTCTTTCCTCTCCATCCAAATGGCCACCACACTGGTCCAGACATTTGTCTTATCACAACTCGACTGCTTAATCCTCCTTATAACATCCTTGCCTCCAGTCTCTCACTCTCCAGTCCATACTTGACTTTACTGTCTACATTTCTCTCAAATCTTATTCTAAATCTGCCTCCTCAAAAACCTCCAGTCAGTGCTAATTCCTCTCTATAGCAAAATTCCTCATCATCAGCTTTGAGTCAATCAGTTATCTCTTCCTTACTTATTCTCTCTCTTCCAATATACCCCAGCTTACATGCTTCCTTTTTCTCCTGAGATCAACCACTTGTGCTCACCCTATAATTTGTCTGGAAGTCCCTCCATCTCTTCATCTGGAAGACCACTGCTCTCCCCACAGTCAAGGCACTTCTGAGGTCACATCAACAATCACCTTTTTCCAGGAAATTTCCTCAGAATAATCCCTCATCTCTCCACCTCATATTGCCCCTATACTGCCACTTTAATACTTCCTAAACTCCTAATAACCTGGAGATTCACAGTTTCCTGAATGTGTATTGCTCCTCCGCCCTGAATTTATTTTAGTGTCTGTCTCCCCTGCTAGTTCTTTCTTTATGAACCCTTTCTAACCAAGGAAGGAAAATATTGGTTCAAAATACCCCTAAGATATTGCACTATTTAGAAGGAAAGCTCTGTCATAAGCACATAGCTATGATTATAGTGCTCTGCACATAGTACGTGGTCAATAAACATGAGTGGCTGATTACATCATGTTTGTACTTAGATAGATTATAGTAACAATTTTCCATGTTGTTTTCAATAGTACTAAATTACCTGCAAAAATCAAAACAAAAATCTGCTCATTTCTAGACTTATTTAATATATGTGAAACTGAGGATTTCTTTTTTTTTTTTTTTTTGAAATCTCTTCTAAAGGCCCCTAAAAATAAGATATTAGTTTTCTTTTGTTCAGGAACAAACTTGCCTGAAGTTGGAGAATAACTTAATTTAGTAGATTTTACTACCTTAATTTATGACCTCTTCAGGGACAAATAAAATTCCCAATGGATCTCAGAACACTTAGGAAGTCTTTGACTAGTATTCTATTTTTTTTTAGTGGTGTTAAGTGCTTACTTAAGTGCCAGGCATTGACATAAGCACCGGGTTACATGCAAACGTAATCAGGATGGTCACAGTCCATGTCCCACCTAGGACTCTATCTTAATCTCCATTTTACAAAAGAGGGAACTGAGGCAAAGTTAGGTTTAGAGATTTGCCCAAGGTCGCACAGCAGATAAGTGGCAGAACTGGGATTAGAATTGAAGTCTTCTGACTCCCAGGTTCAAGCTCTTTATACAAAAGCATATTTTTTTAATTATAGAAAAACATGAAAATAAAATAATGGTCTGGAGAAACTTCTAAATCCCTTGAATAAATAACATACTTTTTAAGCTCATAAATAAACAGAGCAATAGGATTCAAAAACTTTATTAGTCCCAGTAGTAAATATGTAGTCTTTTAATGGGACTCATCTGTTATATTTCTTATAATATTTATTAAAATAAATTAAATTGGGAATATTGGAAAAGGCATGTTTATTCGTTATGACTTTTGCACATCTATGTGCCCCTTTCAATGACTCCTTGATCACTCCGTTACCCACTACCTCAAAAACCTCTGGACTATTGAGTTAATGTTTCTATCTTTACCACTCTTGGGTCCTTTTTGCTCTATGAATCGGTAATTTTCATTTTAAAATCTATTTCAGAACACAGGTCAAAAGAAGAACCATGTTGAATCAGATAAGTGATGCATCCCATCCATTATGTCTCCAACAATGGAAGCGAAATCTGTTGGGTTTGAACAGAAAGTGACTAAGCAAAGGTGTCCATTCAAAACCAACATCATTTTTTTAAAGGCACTTAAGAGCTTACTATTTGCCAGGCTCTTTACTAAGTGCTGGGGTAGAGAGAAAATATTAGTTTTTACACAATCTCTGTCCCCTTCTAGATTGTGAGCTTATTGCGTGCCTTTTTCATGTTATATTTTATTCTCCCAAATGCTTAGTACAGCGCTCTGCACACAGTAAGCACTCAATAAATATGATTGAATCAATGAATGAACAATCTTAACCCCATTTTACAGATGAGGTAATTGAGACACAGAGAAGTTAAGTGACTTGCCCAGGATTAAAAAGAGGACAGGTGGCAGAGCCAGCATTAGAATCTAGGTCCTCTGATTCCCAGACTCATGTTCTTCCAGTAGGCCACACTGCAATCACCAGATTGCAGATCTCCCCATCTTCAAATCCCTTCTGAAACACCCTGTTCTCCAGAAGACTTTATCTTTAATAATTTCATCTTTCCCCAAACTTTGCACTCAACAGCTGTCAGTGACATGTATGTTCATTCATCTTCCCTTAGGATTTATGTGCCTTTTCTACTGGTACTAATACTGATTTACTCATCTCAATATTCCATGTTCTGTTGTGAAAAGCCACAACTATTTATGAAAGACTAGTGTCTACCTTTAAATATCTTAATACACACCTCGTGAACAGGAATTGTATATCTTATGTGATTGAAATGTCTCAAGATACTATTTTTCTGACCTCAGTGATATTGGCAGCCATGGTAAGAATGGAACCTACTTTACCGAAAGTGAAACAGGTTTTTATCATAAGAAATCAGGACCAGGAAACTACCTAAAGGAATTGATCTTATGCTAGTAGGGTCACACAATCCTAAATCAATCAATCAATCAATCAGTGGTATCATTGATGACTTACTTGGTGCAGAGTACTGGACTAAGCACTTGGGGTAGTACAATAAGAGTGAATTTGGGGAGCTCAGACCTGATGGTGTTAATTTTCTTAATGATGTAGATGGCCAGATTATTGTGGGGGGGAAGGGAAATAGGGGGCCTGAGGAAGGAGTTAAATGTCTAGAACATCTGACGAGGGTGATGGGCTTGAGTGTCAATGAGTGAAGAGAAATAGTTTTTCCGGGCAGAGGAGAGGGCACAGAGTTAAAGGCAAGAAAGGACAAACTTGAAGTGGACAAAGTTGACCTGATGTTTAGATTTCCACCAGCAGCATTCAGCACCTCGAGCATAAGAATTACAGATACATAAGTGAGTGCTGTGGGTGGTATAAATATCAATTATTTGAAGGGTATCGATCTAGGTGTATAGGTGATGCAGAAAAGAGAGGTTGTTGGGGACAAGACAGCTTAACCAAGGAAGATCTCTTTGAGGGGATGTGACTTTAGTAAGGCTTTGAAAGTGGAGAAAGAAATGGTTTGGGGTTTTGGAATGGGAGGGAGTTCCAGAGCAGAGGCAGGACATTAGAAAGGGGTCAACAATGAGATAGATGAAACTGAAAAACAGTGAGCAAGCTGGCACTAGAGGAGTGAGGGCAGGTAGGGCGCAAAAGCTTCTCAAACTATGAAAATTATAACTATAACTGCTGTAGTAGATCAGTGAGGTAAAGTAGGAGGGGGCAAGCTGATTGTGGGCTTTCTGTTTTATGCATAGGTGGATGGATAACCACTGAAGATTACTGAGGAGTGGGGAAATGTGCACTGAACATATTTTTTTAAAAATGATCCTAGGCAGCAGAGTGAGGTATGTGGGGGCTGTATTGGGAAGAGGCAGGAGACAAGAGGTCAGTGAGGAGGCTGATGCATTAATCAAGGTGATATATGTTAAGTACTTGGATCAGCACAGTAACAGATTGGATGGAGATGATAGGGTGGATTTTAGTACTGTTATGAAGTTAGACCTGACAGAATTAGGGGACAAATTGAATACGTGGGCTGAGGGAGAGGGATGAGTCAAAGAAAATGTCAAGGTTATGGGTTTGTTAGATTGAGAGTTTAGTGGTATTATCTACAGTGAAGGGAAAGACATAGGGAAGACAGAGTTTTGGCAGATCTTCCAAAGTTCTGTTTTGGACATGTTTAGTTTGTGGTGTTAACTGGACATCCAGGTAGAGATATCCTGAAAGAAAGAGGAAATGCAAGACTAAAGAAGAGGAGAGAGATTTGGGCTAGAGAGGTAAAGTTGGTAGTTGTAGCCATGAAAGTGAATGAGTTCTCCCAGGGAGTTGTTGTAGATAGAGAATTAGAAGGGACCCAGAATCAGTGGCAATGTCTTATAGCCACAAATCATTGCTGAAACACATGAAGTCCTCAGCATGCAGCACACTATATTAATGTTTACTCCTTTCAGTGATGGGACATTCTGGAGAGGGTATTTCCATGGAGTCACTATGTATCAGAAAAGACTTGATGGCATTTGAAGAAGATTCAATATTGGCGGTATTTGTTAAGCGCTTACTATGTGCAAAGCACTGTGCTAAGCGCTGGGGGGGATACAAGGTGATCAGGTTGTCCCACGTGGAGCTCACAGTCTTTATCCCCATTTTACAGATGAGGGAACTGAGGCCCAGAGAAGTTAAGTGACTTGCCCAAATTCACACAGCTGACAAGCGGCGGAGCTAGGATTCGAACCCATTACCTACAACTCCCAAGCCCGGGCTCTTTCCACTGAGCCATGCTGCTTCAAGATTTGCCTTCTTGGAGCAACAATTATAACATTTTAAGCCATGCCCACCATGACCTAGGAAACATAAAATGCATATTCAACTTTTTCAAATACAAGAATGCTTTGAGTATTCAATTACTCACTTTTGGCCCTGTGGGTCTTAAAGTACCTTATCTCAGGGCCCCATGACTAGCAACACACTTTCATCATCCTCTGTACCAGACAGTCACTCTCCATCCCCACATGCCAGCTTTACTCTGTGACATTAAGGAAATTCTATCCTTTCCTTCCTTCCATCACTTTGGTGGGAAAGAGAAAAACACTCACAATACGAAGTTCCACAAAACCCCAATAAGACTGGGGGCTGCTGTAGTCAGTGCTGTGGCTGTGCCCTGGACTCCAAGCCACGAGAAGCCTCAGATTATTTTCCTCTAGCCACAGCACCCTTCTCATTTTATCATTTTGTGTATTTGCCTATGTTGTGTTTTGTTTCATCATTCCCGATGTGTCAATCTTCAGTCCCTTCTCCCATTTATACTCTTAGATTGTGATTACCCCAAGGGAGAGAGACCATGTCTGATTCCTATCTGTGTATTCTTTCTCAGTACTTAGTACAGTGATCTGCACACAGGAAATGTTTAGTAAATAGCATTACTATTACAGTAGCTGTCCTTGGGAATCTGGAGGTACCATCCCTCCTTGGACTGAAGGACAGTCTTTTGGTCTCCCCATTCCAGATTTCAGTTTGTAGGTTTCCCAAACCAGCCTCTTGCATAAGGATAAAAAAGAGGAACAGAACCCACCCTCTTATTCCCTTACAAATCAAGCTCTTTGGAAACCAGTATGTAATCCCACTAGCCTCAGGATCCCAGTAACAAGCATGAAATCTCTATTTTGGGGAACCTTGCTTTTTTTTTTTCTTTAACCAGGGGCCTTTCAGATTCTGTTGAAATGAACTATAGGGTACCAAGGAATCAGAGGCCACTAAGACTCATATTTTAATGCTTATCTGAGAACAGTCCTTCTCTCCTGGCTGATAAATTCCTTGGCAACATCAATCCAACAGAAGAGCTTGGTTTTTTTCATAGAAGAGTGTCCCAGAAAGTACTTAATTGGATTGAGGAGTACTCATTTACTGAAATAAATAATATGTTTATACAGATTTAAACAACAATGACATTAGCCTCAAAATACTACACATTGCATATAGACAAATCTACTTGATCCCTATAGTTATAGATATATATTTCAGATATACCGACCTTAAAGATTACCCATATTCATTCCATAAGGCATTGAATCAGCCTATCTTTGTCCCATAGTTTTGCCAGTTCGCTCCACATATTATCAATAGCCTATACTTGATCACTGAAGGAATTTCCCATCAGTCTGTGTTAGTTCCATAATTTTGTCTGATTTTCTTGACTGAGCTGATGGCTGACCCCAAATAGTTTCTTAATAGAAAGCTGGAATTGATTCCTTCCTTTATAGAGTTTTTTATAGCTATCACCCAGCCAGCTTCCAATTTAACTATGCTGAACTCACTAATTCCAATTTATAGATCTATTGCTCCCTAATTTCCAACAAGAGCCCAATGAGTTTTACTGGGATAACCTAATTTATCCTCACAACTGCCTTGTAGAGTAGCAAGGACACTAGTAACATGATCCTAATTTGTAGTCAGAGAATCAAATTCACACAGAAGCTGAGTCACTTGCACTATATCACTCAGCTAATCAGTGACAAGGCTAAATCTGGGGCATGCATCTCTTAATTCACTGTCTTGTTTTTGTTCACTTAGGTTAAGATGCTCCTTATACAAGATTAAAGTCTATTTCCTGTGTCAGCACCCTTACAAACTAATGAAAATAAGTGATCAGAATTTGAAAGACAATTAAAAGTCTAAACTTTTACCCAGATATTTTTCATTTGGATATGTTAATAATCCAGCATAGTGACTGACACAGTGAAGTTACTGAGAAGCATTAAATGCTCTGCATGTTCTCAATTCCTCCTAATTACAAAATCACCTGTGCTAAATAACACTGTAGTAAACAGCTTTCTGTGGCTTTTACTAGTCATTAGAATTTCTAATTTATTTCCTGCGGTTTGGTTTCAAATTGTGTTGCAGGCCAAGGTACAGGCATAGGGATTCCTGAGCATGCATGTGATTTTTATTTTGTTTTGTAATTCCAGAAAAATTAGCTTCCCTTTAATGGATAAATGGTAGAATTCCACATCTGTTATGTGGAAATTACTTCCTCAAAGTGATTGGATTTGTATGATTTATTCACCTCACTTTTAGCCCCACAGCACTTACATACTTATCCATGATTTAGTCATATAAATGTCTTTCTCTCGCACTAGATTGTAAGCTCATTATGGGCAAGGAACATGTCTACCTACTCCATTGTATTGTACTCTCCCAAGCACTTAGCACAGTGCTATGCACACAGTAAGCCCTTCAAAAAAATGATTGATTGATTGATGTATTGATTGATTGATACTTGGGTTTCATTATTTATTCATTCATTCGATTGTATTTATTGAGCACTTACTGTGTGCAGAGCACTGTACTAAATGTTTGGAATGTACAATTCAGCAACAGATAGAGACAATCCCTGCCCAACAATGGGCTCACAGTCTAAAAGGGGAAGACAGACAACAAAACAAGAAGTCAGGCATCAATACCATCAAGATAAATAGAATCATAGATATCTACACATCATTAATAAAATAAATATATACAAATATACACAAGTGCTGTGGGGAGGGGAAGGTGGTATAGCAGAGGGAGGGATTGGAGGGAATGGGAAGGGGAGGAGGGGCAGAGGGGGAGGGGGTAGAGCAGAGGGAGGGAGTAGGGAAAATGGGGAGGGAAAGAGGAGCAGAGGGAAAGGGAGGGCTCAGTCTGGGAAGGCCTCCTGGAGAAGGTGAGCTCTAAGTAGGGCTTTGAAGGGGGGAAGAGAGTTAGTTTGGCGGACGTAAGGAGGGACGGCATTTCAGGTCAGTGGTAGGACATTGGCAAGGGGTCAAAGGTGGGACAGGCAGGAAAGAGGCACAATGAGGAGGTTAGCAGCAGAGGAGCGGAGTGTGAAGGCTGGGCTGTAGAAGGGAGGTGAGGTAGGAGGGGGCAAGGGGATGGTGAGCTTTGAAGCCAAGAGTGAGGAGTTTTAGTTTCATGCTAAGGTTGGTAGACAACCACTGGAGATTTTTGTGTAAGGGAGTGACATGCCCAGCGCGTTTCTGTAGAAAGATAATTGGGACAGTGGAATGAAGTATAGACTGGAGCCGGGAGAGACAGGAGGATAGGAGACCAGAGAGGTGGCTGATGCAATAATCCAGTCGAGATATTATGAGAATTTATACCAGCAAGGTAGCCGTTTGGGTGGAGAGGAAAGGGTGGATCTTGGCGAGCTCCTGTCTCTCTGCTCCCTTCCCTTTCCAACCCCCACAACAATCAATAATCAATAAATTATAATTACTGATTGCTTAGTGTGTGCATGGCATATACTAAGTGCTTGGGAGAGTATAACATAATATAATGGACTCATTCCCTGTATCTCTCTAGAGTTTACAGTCTGGAGAGGGAGACAGATAATAATACAAATAAATTAAGGATATATACATAAGTGCTGTGGGGCTGGGTGAGGGGGTGATGAATAAAGTGAGCAAGTCAGGGCAACACAGAAGGGAGTAGGAAAAGAGGAAATGAGGTCTTAGTCAGGGAAGACCTTTTGGAGATGTGCTTTCAATAAGGCTTTGAAGGGGGGAAAGTAATTGTCAGATATGAAATGGGAGGGCATTCCTGGCCAAAAGGAGGATGTGGATGAGAGGTTGACAGCAAGATAGAGGTAGATTAGTATTGGAGGAGTATAGTGGACTAGCTGTGTTTGCAGTAGGAGAGTAGTGAGGTGAGGTAGGAGGGGGCAAGGTGATTCAGTGCTTTAAAACCAGAGGTAAGTAGTTTCTGTTTGATGAGGGGGTGGATAGGCAACGACTGGAGGTTCTTGAAAAGTGGAAAAACATGGACTGAACTTTTTTGTAGAAAAATTATCTGGGCAGCATTGTGAAGTATGGACTGGAGTGAGGAGAGAGAGGAGGTAAAGAGGTCAGCATGGAGGGATAGGATAAGTACTTGGATTAACATGATAGCAGTTGGGATGGAGAGGGAAGGGCAGGCTTTAGTGATGTTGTGAAGCTTGAAATGACAGGATTTGGTGATTAACTGAATATCGTAAATATGTTTTATGTCTGTCTCCCCCATTAGAGTCCAGGTTTCTAAGGTTTCTGTGTCCAGGGAACACATCTTTAGCTTCTGTTGTACCTTCTCAAGCATTTAGGACACAGCACATTGCTTCCAGTAGATACTCCATAATAATATTTCCAGGGTTATTAACTGAAAAAAGAGCTATCAACTAGCTATAGAGGCAGGGGAAAAAGGCCATGAGGTGTCCAGGAACATAAGGATGGGGGAGAATTTGTTGACTGAAAAACTATGGAATCCTGGAATGAGATGGGTGCAGCTTAGTTATTATACATCAGGTGGAGGAGCAACTTTGCATACAAGTTTAGAATCATTTGTAGATATCAACTTTGCCATCTTTTGTCCCCAAATCTAGCTGTAGGTAGAGAATGAAGAGCAGCAGGAAAACCATCCCTATTTAGTTTTTCTTGAACTAATGCATCAGTGAAGGCAGCATGCCAATAGAAAATTGAAAAGAAGTTGCTGTAGATAAATCTGTTTGTAGATGCTGTAAACTATGTGTGTGTATATATATATATGTCAGTGGAAAGAGCCTGGGCTTCGGAGCCAGAGGTCATGAGTTCGACTCCCGGCCCTGCCACTTGTCAGCTGTGTGACTGTGGGCGAGTCACTTCACTTCTCTGTGCCCCAGTTCCCTCTTCTGTAAAATGGGGATTAACTGTGAGCCTCACGTGGGACAACCTGATTACCCTGTATCTACCCCAGCGCTTAGAACCGTGCTCTGCACATAGTAAGCGCTTAACAAATACCAACAATATTATTATTATATATATATATATATATATATATATATATATATACACAATTTTACATGTATATACTTATCTCCTATGAATTGACAACTTATTGTGGCAGGAGAGTTTGCAGATGCTGATGAAGCTCTGAACTATGCCAGTGAGAGATACTCTTGTTAGGTTTACCCATAAGGGAAAGGTCTAAGTCAAAGCGTCAGTTAGTTCAACTGTGCTGTTAGCAGTGGCAATGGGAAAGACTCAAAGATGGATGATCTAGTGACCAAAACGTTTATCAAAGACAATGGCAGAGACTCAAGTTTTTCCTGCATAGAAGAAGGTAATGGTAAACCACTTCTGTATTTGTATCGGAAAATCCCGTTGAGTTGTACAGTCCCACCGTAACGGGACAGTATAGAAATTCCGAAAAAGGAAGCAGACCACACTAATCAGGCTGACTTAATAAGTGGTTTATTTGGGGAAGTTACTTATGGGACAGTCTGTGGCGGCTGGTGGACTTAGAGAGACTATACCATGCCCCCTCCTGGCTGGGTCTTTCTCTTTATAGGCCACGGGACTTTACGAGAATGGGCAAACACCTTACAGAAGGTGTTTACCAGCCCTTCTGCACATGCCTAGGGCACATAACATAACAGAGGGAGTGCAGCAGTGCGCATGACTAGGCCTTGTAACTAATGGGGGTCAGAGCTGGGACACAACAACCCCTACAGTATTCTTACAAGAAAACTCTTAGTTGTCTCCAACCCATCATGACTTTACACACACATCTCTCAGAATGCCCTACATCCATGGGATTTTCTTAGTAAAAATATGCAAGCGGTTTACCACTTCCTTCTTCCTCTCAGAAAACTTGAATCTCTACCCTCAACTTTCTCCCATGACTTTGTTGCCCAGTGCAGGTGAATTTTGACTTGTAGTAGATTGTCTTCCACTCAATAGCCACTGCCCAAGCTAAGAATGGAATGAGTAGACCTCTTCTTGATTCTCCCTTCCATAGCCAAGACCAGTAGAGTATTGGAAACTCTCCAGGTATGATCTTGAGAGGGCTTTAGACACACGTATCAGAATTACTTAATGGTAGAAGATAGGGCATTCTGGAGAGGATTTGTAAATGGAATTGACAGCATTTGAAGATGTATATCTATAGATATATTTATAACTAAATATATATACATTGGACAACAAAGGACAAACTTTGTGTATGTTAAATATGGCCAGGACTGTAAGTCCTGCACACTCATTCATATGTGAATGTCACTATCAGTGACATTTTCCAGTGTGAATGGCAGCTCTATTATATGTCTGTGTGTCTGTACAAGCATGATATATCTCTGTGTGTATTGTTGACAAAGTGAACCAAGCTGTCTTGTGGATATCAAAAGTTACCTTTGTTCAGGGAAGCAAAACAACTTCATTTTTTTCTGGGGGGAAAAAAAACACATTTCTGCATTCCAAAACTTTGGTTAGAGTAAAACTCCTTCACATGGATAGGTGGATTGTGGGGTTATGAATTCATGGTATGGTCTAATTCATGGTATGGTCTTGGGTTCAAGAACCTGGATTTTAGTCCTGACTCTGCCACTAGCCTTGCCTACTGAGTGATCTTGGCCAAGTGGCTCAACAACTCTCTTCCTCAGTTTCTCATCAAAATGGGGATAACAATACTCTCTTAAAAGGATATTGTGATGACAAGATGAGTTCACTGACATTAGAGCACTTGGAAGAGATGAAAGAACTCTTAAAAATAGAAGGTGTCATTATTATGACTCTGGCTGTACTTCTATAAAATGGCAAAATAAATATATTTTGTAAAATGAGTAACAATTTAAAACATTATGAGTACAACATAGGATATGGAATTCAGGACTAGAACCATCTCAATTTTTTGCAGAGCCCAAATACTGGCAGCATGGATTAGTGGAAAGAGCTTGGACCTAGGAGTTAGAGGATCTCAGTTCTAATCCCAGCTCCTCCACATACTTGTTTTGTGACCTTGGGCAAGTCATTTAACTTCTTTGTACCACCATTCTCTCATGTCCAAAACAGGGACTCAATACCTGTTCTCCTTCCTGACTCCCTCTCAAGACTGTAAGCTCCTCATGGGCAGGAAATGTGTGTCTACCAGCTCTGCTATATAATATTCTCTCAAGTGCTTCATATAGTGCTCTGTCCACAGTTAAGTGCTCAGTAAATATGATTGATTAAATAGACTGATTTATTCCTCAGACTGTGAGCCCCAAGTGGGACCTGATTATGTTGTAACTAACCCAGGTCTTAGTACAGTGCTTGACACATAGTAGATGATTAGAAAATATCATTATCCTTATTATTGTTATTATCATCATTATCTTTACTATACCATGATGGTGAAGATAGTGGTCTGAGATTTGAGGAGAGCTGAAGTCAGGAAAAGGAAAGACAGTGGTGGATATGCACATGCTATTCACATACCTCTCCCACAAATATGCATAGTTTCTCTCACCGCTGGCCACCACACAGTGTGTCTCTCTGCATCTCTCTTTCTCACTCAGATTATATGTCTCTTGGATAAGTAGCTGCAGGGACAAAGTGCACTGCCTTCCCTTTGCTGGGAACCTGGATCTTTGCTCTGGACTGGAAAGTTGACAACTCTGTTGACCACTGCTGCAGGGAGGTGCTGTTTTATGGAGTTTTGGGATGTGGTGATTCTCTGAATCCCAGCACTCTGAGACCAGGTCCTTGACAGCAGCAGTCCCTCCTGTTGGAGAAGGGAGCCCAACTGCTAACACTACATACCCAGACCATATAATAAATTAATCAATCAACTGTATTTATTGAGCACTTATTGTATGCAGGACACTGAACTAAACACTTGGGAGAGTACAACACAACAACATAACAGACATATTCCTTGCAATAACATTACTGGGTCAGGCCCAATGTCCATCCATCCTAGTGGTCTACCTCAATGACAGCGCCAAGTTATTTGGAGGAACCATGTGAGATTCAAAAATGAAACTAAATAGCTTGGAACAGTTCAGTTTGTGCCCCAATTATACAAAATGTTCTGCTAGGGGAAACAACTTGAGGCCCCAATCTGCTTTGGGCCTTAATGAATAATGAGTGAATGAAAGAACTAATTAATAATTTCATGACACCGTAAGTCACTCCATTGGAGCTTAAATTTGGAATGCCAACAGCAGTGAACAAGTGATTAATATTCACCACCTAAGGGCAGTGAAACTATTTTTTAATATTTGGGAAACTAGTTCTATTTTTTTGTGAGAAGAGGAATTCAAATCTGGAGTAAAGAAGTTCTTTGAGAACAGAATTTATGCACTCAAAGAGGATGTTGGTTATACAGACCAGCATGATCTTTGGGATCAGGCAGAAGAATCTGGGGACAAAAAGATATTGAACCTGAACTAACACTGAGGTTTATGAAGCAGTTATACGGCCCAACCTTCTATACAGTGATGGGATTTATACTTACTACCAGTGTTGGGTATGACGTGTGAGGAGATTGGACAAAAACAAATACTCAACAGCTAGAGAAGCAGCATAAAGAGGGGACTTGGGAGTCATGACCTGGGAATCTAATCCTGACTGTCTGTAAATTGGATTTTCAATATCTGCTATCCTGCCTACTTTGACTAGGAACCCATGTAGAAGAGGTGTAATATGAAATGGGATGATCACAGAGGAGGAAGACAGAAGAAATTTCATAAAGACAAAAAGATACAAAAATTCAAACGATATGGGCTAAAAGTAGACTTTCCCAAGGGCTTACTTAGTACATTGCTCTGCAATAAGTTCTCAATGAATAGCACTGATGGAGAAGCAGAGGAAAGGTCAGGTTAATCTGCAACAATCAAAATGGGATGGACCATATAACAAACATGGGCCAATCTTTGTCTGCACATTGTTTGAAAAGGAAGGTTAACTGCACTTTATCTGTGAGTCACACCTACAACTAGCAATTATACCTCATCTTGACATACAAAGGAGAGTCTAAACTCATGTGCACTCTCTAACACTTGCTCTATTCCCCTCTCTCTTTCTCCTTTCTTCTCCCTGTCTTCACACCACTTGCCCCACATTCAAGGCCTTACTAAGGTCACATTTCTTGCAAAGAGTCTTTTCCCAGTTAAGTGCTCTCTACCCCAACTCCCTCTCCATTCTGCATCATCTATGCACTTGGACCTGTACCCTTTGGGCATTTGGTATTCAACCCACACTCAGCCCCACAGCACTTATGTATATAACAGTAAATTATGTATGTATATTAATGTCAGCCTCCCTTTCTAGACTGTGAACTTCTTGTGGGCAGACAATTGTCTAGCACTTCTGCTATATTGTACTCTCCCAAGCATTTAGTGCAGTGTTGTACAACCAGTAAATGCTTAATAAGTGCCATTGATTGCCCTCTCTCTCTCCCATTATACACACAAACACACACGCATGCTCATCCATAAACTACCAGCATTGATTTTATAATGGCCCCTTTCCAAACTTCTATTATATGATGTGAAGTGACTATTATAAGAAGTAGGATTGCAAATCCCGTTATGTAATAGGAACATGGAGTTGTCATAGTCTTCTGCAGGGAATTTTATCGGAAAATTTCAGTGGTGACTTGATCAGTTCCTCTTTACTAATTATGTAAAACAATATGAGTTCAAGTAACCTTCTATTAAAGGTTATAGGGTTACTGAGTTATCAGAGTTCAATTTTCTATTGTCTAATGAGGTTCTACTCCTCACCACAGCTTCAACTCCATGCATAATTTTCCACTTTAATATTTTGTAAAAGAAACCTTTGGAAACAGCTTTTTTAGACTCTGAGTAAATTATACGTGGCAGGGTACCTTTATTTCATGCCCTATTCAGTTTCTTCATACTTGAAAATCTTTATTTTCTTCCCAGAAACTCTTGGCAGCACTGATTAAATCTTGCCTGAATCTGGGATGATTATAATTAAGGAGAACATTATTGGAACAGACATTAACACTGTAAGTGGTCAATACTCAACTTAATCTGCTCCGTAGGAGTCTCAGAATCTATTAGTAAACACCTAAAAGGCATCACAACTTGTGATGTTTCAGTCTCCTCCTTTTCCCTTTTTTAAAAAACTGATAATGGAATCAAATTTTCTCTTTAGCAAGTGGTTCACATTTCTAATATTGATCATTTGTGGCTTATACAAATGCTAATAAAATTGGTAACAAATTTAACTAGACACCAGTGATGCACAAAATGATTATACTCTTCTGAAGTAGAATGAACCGTTTTGGATCAACTCAGCAACCTCTGCTGGAAGCATTCATGAATTGGAAAATAGCTGGAGTTATAGAAAATATAGATAAAGACTTGGATAAAGCTTACGGGCTGTACAAGGAAAAGGGGCAAGCTTCAGGACTCTCAATCCACTGGCTGGCCAAGCCACTTGCTTGATAACCCCTGCCTTCTTCCTACAATCACCCAACTCGGGTATAATAGCGCATGATCCTGACCTGGCTTGCTCCATCCCAGCAGGAGGAACAGAAAAGAGTGGCAGGAGAGCGTCTGCAAAATGCAGAATGCTGGGAAGGCCTTCATTCTGGTCATTACTATGGCTGCCGTAGTGGCTGACCCCTGCGAAGCCAAAAACTCTGCCCTTCCAGCCATAGTACCCTGTGGCTCTTATTTTCTCTTTTGCATTCTATCCCTGGCCTCACCTTTTATTTATTTTGTGTGTTCTTATTGTTCTATTTTTTTATTTGTATTCTCACCTTTCCTCCTTTATTTCTAGATCTTGCCTTCAGTTCTTTCACAACACTTAGTACTGTGCTTTGTACTTGATAAATGTCGTTATCCAACAGAGAAATCCAGTAACACGACCATGTCTTCCACTGCTACTTTTATCAAACCCATTGCACACTCCCGCCCCTTCTTGTCTGCTGTGTGAATCAGGTGTAGACATTTGGGGCAGGTAAGAAAGGTGGCAGCAGTGGCCATCTAAAAGTTTGCTCTAAATAGGAACTGCTTTAGACTCTCTGAAGTCACCAAGTTCCCGAAACTTCTCGTGCCTTCTGATGTCATTTGGATGTATCTGGATACTAGCTTTATTTTTTTCAAGGCACTTTCACATCACTTCACATAACATCTGACTTTAGTCTCATCATAGCCATATAAGGAGGAGGAGGCAGGTAATATTATCCTCATTTTACAGAGGAAATTGAAGCTAATAGGAGAGCTGGCATTGGAATTTGGGTCCCAGCTCTTCCATTATACATCCATAGTTCCCTTTGCACTAGAGTGCCTGTCTTAAATTCTAGTTGATGAAAATGATTCAGGATGACGTTCTAGAAAATGTAGCCCAAACAGCCCAAGGAATCTACTCAATTGTTTCTCCAATACTGTGCAAAAATTGGAATGCACTTTAAATATCTTGGCTTCAAGCAAATACTGGAATATCAAATTCAAAGGGTAAAAGGACAAAGGGGGAATGGAGGGAAAAAAAAACATTCAGAGCATAGGGAATTTAAAAAATCTTTAGGGCTGACAACTCTTTCCTGATAGATTGGCTTAGCAAGTACTCAAACCTCAAGAGCATAAAAATGGAAATTTTAACCTCTAGTAAAAATGATATCAATCCATGATTTGATATTTTTAAATACTTAAAAAAACCCTTTGGATTGAACCCTTTACCTAGTTAATGTATATGGAGTTGGTTTAAGGCATTATTTTTAGCAAATACATAATGACATCGATCCCAAGTAGGAGTAATATTTTCATATTTTCTATTTAGGACCCATTAGCCAGAACTTGTGAAAACTTAGGTTGGGAGAAAAATGAGTGAGAGGGTCACTGACCAGACAGGATTACTTACAAGGCACAATTAAGCACTGGCCAAGAAGTCTCCAAAGTGGAAATTTATCTAGGAAATTTAACCAGGTGAGTCCTCCAGGATGAAGATAATAGGTCTTATATATGGTGTATGAAGTGAGTGAGTTAATGTGTTCATGATTTCAGTTGGAAAGGTACTCTGTTTCTCTCTTTTCACTCTCTCCTTCTGCACCCCTCCCCACCTTGCTGTACTACATACAAACATAAAGTCTACTTATCCTGAACATAAACCTATGCTTTATACACTGTGCTGAAACTGTGTAACTTTGGAAAACTTTGAAAATGTAAACCAATTATATAGCAACTTTGGTATGCCATCAGTTCTCTTATGCTTTCAGGCCCCTGAGTAAAAAAAGAACAAAAATCAAAAAACAAAAATATTCAAGTTGTTCTAGTCCCCCTCATTTTTTTAATGGCATTTGGTAAGTGCTCATTATGTGCCAGGCACTGTTCTAAATGCTGAGGTAGGTACAAGATAATCAGGTTGGACACAGCCCATGCCCCACGTGGGGCTCACAGTCCTAATCTCCATTTTACAGAAGGGTAACTGAGATACAGAGAAGTTAAGTGACTTTAGAAGGACACAGCAGATAGGTGGAGGGGCCGGGATTAGAATCCAGGTCCTTCTGACTCCCAGACTCATGCTCTATTCTGTTCTATGCTATTTCTCTCTTGTGTGATGACACAGGTCAGTGCCCAGTTGTTTCTCTCAACACTCTGCTGTCTCCTAACAGGTCCACTTTATCCAAAAAATTCTCTTATTGCCTTCATAGTATTCTAGCCAAAATGTGTCATGAAAACGTACAGTCTGGCATACTTGTGTCTATTAATAAAATAGTGGAGAATCCTGACCTTCCTCAATGTCTTTCCAAAATGTTCACTGTTCAGTAATTTATTACTCACCATAATCTAGAATTCTTTGAATGCAATGCTATGATATGGAGTTTAATTTATTGATTGACCCCTTTAAATAGGAAAACTTTGGTTATGTGCACAGGAGAACTACTGGCCAGAAAACTAGTGCACTCATCTGGTGCTAGCAGCCTGAACTTCCACACCTGCAGTGCTGATACTGAACATTCATGTTTTTACCATGAAACCCTACAGCACAAGGAATAATAGTGAAGCATAATACTCCAGGTAAAGAGATCCATAATGGTTAGGCAGAGAAGCAGTGTGGCTCAGTGGAAAGAGCATGGGCTTGGGAGCCAGAGGCCTTGGGTTTGAATCCTGACTCTGCCACCTGTCAGCTGTGGGCAAGTCACTTTACTTCTCTGTGCCTCAGTTCTCTCATCTGTAAAATGGGGATGAAGACTGTGGGCCTCATGTGGGACAACCTGATTACTCTGTATCTACCCTAGCACTTAGAACAGTGCTCTGCACATAGTAAGCACTTAACAAATACCAACATTATTATTATTTTGCTTTACAAAATGTTAATCAGGTAAAATCCTTCAGGGTGATCCTGTAAAATAGCATTTTATAAATTATCCAGGTCAGCTCTCTACCTAGTTTGAAATAAGCACTCTACGTGGGGCATGGACTGTGTCCAACCTGACTATCTTGTATCTACCCCAACACTTAGAACAGTGCCTGGCACATAATGAGCACTTAGAACAGTGCTTGGCACATAGTAAGCACTTAACAAATACCATCATTATTAAATAAAAAGTTGCCAGACCTTCCAAACAGGGGCCAGCACTTGGGAAGAGGGAGGCAGGACCTTTCTCCTGATACTCAGGAGAAAGGAACTCAAGTTGACTATGGGGGTCCATTCCTCATGAGTCCCTCTAGAATTCACCATTTTGTTCTTGTTGAAGTCATATAGCCTTGGCCCAGGCTTCAGGTAGGAGTGCAGGGTTGGAATTGGCATGGGTTGGACGTAGTGCCAGACTCTTTATTCGACTACACAGGGGGTCAGAGATGAGTCCCCTATCTAGGTGAGCCCGTCTTCTAGACTGTGAGCCCACTGTTGCATAGGGATTGTCTCTATTTGTTGCTGAATTGTAATTTCCAAGTGCTTAGTACACTGCTCTACACACAGTAATTGCTCAATAAATATGATTGAATGAAATACGATTAAATGAATGAGGAGGGTGTGTGCCACAGTAGGGGCAGCCCAAGCACCCATTTTGGCACAGGGCCATCAACACTGCAGGGCTGAGCACTGGAAGTGAGGTGGAGGGAAGGTTCTCTAATCCCCATCCTACTCTAGACATCATGAAGAGGTAGAGGAGTTTGGGAGAGTCAGAACTGGGTTTGCTGTTGCTGCAAGACTGAGTTACAGGACATGAGTGAACCAGAGATGTCAGCCCAAGGCATGGCAGCCTGAGCTTCCTGATGGTTAGGGCATCCAGTCTTTCTCTCTCCTGCCTCCTAGACCTCAGGTGCTCCTGAGATTGGGAACCTGAGATCTGGTTAGCAGTTCAGCACAGCAACATGTGAATATTCACCACTGCACTCACATTCAGACTGCCTGTTACCCAAGCTGAAACTATCCAAGAAAGAGTTAAAGATCTGGAATAGTTACTAGCAGTTGGTGGGTTGAATGGGGAATAGGGGAAGCAATGGATATGGGTACTGAAGAGGAAGAAGATTTAGTGATACTGAGGAGGAGAGGGCAGAGTTGCGCAAAGTATGCATGTATTAGAGGTGGCTAAGTCCAGCCTGGAGCCTGAATTTCTGCCAACGGTGATCTGGTGTCTTGGACCCAAGAGACAGGGAAGTATACTGATCCAGGACTGGGGAATAGTGGAATGAAAGTAATTAAGGAATGTGGTGCAAGGTTGTTGAATTTGTGGACACTGAATACCTGCTGGACAGTGTCGGGGATGACCTGGAGAGAAGGAACAGGAGAAAGGAATTGATTCAGAAAACTGAAGTTGGGTCAGAGAGGGCAGTAGATAACAACTAATAATTATAGCAGGTGATAGAAACAGATAATGTGAGCATCAGAAGAATAGAAAGTGAGGGATGGGAGCAGTTGAATGTTATGGAAGCAGTAAACCAGGGGAATAGAAGAAAATGAGATTGCCTCAGGGAATGGGGGAAGTGAAGCATCATGGCCTAGTGGAAGGAGCATGAGCCTGGGTTCTAATGCTGACTCTGCCACTGGCCTCCTGTGTACCTTAGGTAAGTCACTCAACCTAGCTGTGTCTCAGTTTCTTCATCTCTAAAATGGAGAGTCTAAACATGTTGCCCCTCCCTCTTAGACAGTGGTCTCCATGTGGGACTATGTCTGACCTGATTATTGGTTCTATGAAGGATTTTCATCGTTTGTCACTGTGACCCATTTATCTGGGGAAGTCTTTCAAGAAGCTCTGATAAGTGGCCACAGTTTCTTGCCATCTCATGCACTAAGTGATTTAAAGTATGTTAGTCATCAGCCTAGCAATTAGGGGGCAGAGGGAGAGGGAGGTGGAACATTGCAGTAAGCCTGGCTTCTACCCCTCTGACAACAGCCTCTCTGTGCCTCTCCCCTTTGACTGATACAATCCCTCTGGTAGCACCCCCTTTTTTTCCTCTGTATCTCCCTTCAGGGTGGCAACCACCACTGCAGTATGATGCCCCTGGAGTCCCTTGTGCCTCCTCCCTGTACTCCATACCCTAGAGAGGTGGTGGAAGCCGCAGGAGTTGTCAGTACCTGGCCAGGTGCAAATGAGTGTGGTGGGCAACAGTGCTGGGGATGGAGAAGGCCACTAATTTTGAGGTTCCAGAAACAAACCCTCTGTCTCTCTCTCAGCCTCACTGTAATGTCACTGCATTAGAAAATTGGCAGATCTTCCAATCGATCAAATTCTGTCTGCAGGAACCAATTAGAGGACATGTCTCATGGGTGCATCATAAATCAACCCCTTCAACTGAAGGAGGATGATCAGATATTTAAGCCCAGGGATAGCTGTAGCCAATCAAATGTAACTTAGGTGATTTGCACATCATCAATCAATCACTGGTATTTACTGAAAGCTTGCTATGTGCGAAACACTAAATTCTTGGGAGAGTACCATACAGCAGAATTAGTGGACGTTATGCAACCCTTGTAAATACCCCAGGAGTTAGTATAGTGCTTAACACACACTAAGTGCTTAACAATTATTACTATGCATTCATTCATTCAATTATATCTATTGGGCATTTACTGTGTTCAGAGCACTGTGTTAAGCACTTGGGAGAGTACAATGCAAAAATAAACAGACACATTCCCTATCCAGAGTGAGCTTATTATTATCATTATTTTGGTGTTATTATTGTTTTTCTTGTTATTATTTTCACTATTATTATCATTTTGATGTTCATTCGTTCATTCATTCCATCATATTTATTGAGTGCTTAATTGTATGCAAAACACTGTACCAAGAGCTTGGAAAATACAATTCAGCAACAAAGAGGGACAATCCCCGCCCACCACTGGCTCACAGTCTAGAAGGGGGGGAGACAGACATCCAAACAAGGACACAAACATCAATAGCAGTAATATAAATAAATACAATATAGATATACACATCAAAACAAGTAAACAGGCATTAATATAAATAAATAGAATTATAGGTATGTACATATATACACAAGTGCTGTGGGGCAGGGAGAGGGGGTAAGCAAAGGGAGCGAGTTGGGGCTTCATGCTGGATTAGCTATTGGATGTTTGGCCTGAGGGTACTGAGAAGGCAATGGGTGGAGAAGGGGATCTCACCAAGTCTTCTAATGAATAAGTGACAGTCAACTGTTAAAAATAAGAGCCAATTATCATGAGTGATGTTGATTGTTAATAAAGGTTTAGGCAAATTATCTTTCTCTCAAAGCTTCCTTTTATTATTTGTTTTTCATAGGCTTGAATTTGTCACTAAGTTGGCATGCCATTTGTATAACTGGGTACCTGGTCAGTCTGCTAATAGTTAAACTGTATGAATTCTCATGAATCAGAAAAAAAACCCCACCATTTCCAAATGATGAAGATAGAACATGTCTGAATTTCAATAATAATTATAATCATAATGATGGTATTTTTCAGTGCTTACTTTGTGCCAAGCACTGTTCTAAGCACTGGCGTAGATACAAGGTCATCAGGTTGTCCCACATGGGGCTCATAGTCTTAATCCCCATTTTACAGATGAGATAACTGAGGCACAGAGAAGTGAAGTGACTTGCCTAAAGTCACACAGTTGACAAGAGGCAGAGTTGGGATTCGAACCCACAACCTCTGACTCCCAAGCCCGTACTCTTTCCACTAAGACACAATGCTTCCTGTGGCAATATATGGCCTAACTTAGGAGCAACAGAACTGAACTAGTTTGCATATCTTCCATAAACAAAAAAAAATTCACTGTTTCATGTAAATACATTTCCCACCATTTTCTAAATGTAAGCAAAACTGGATATGTAAGATAATATAAATGAGTTAATCCCACACTTAAGAAAGGGTTTATTGAAGTGCCTCTCTCACCAACAAGGTTTCAGCTGGCTTTATTTCCCTCTCCATTCTGCTTTGTTGTGTAGAGATGAGAACACACTATGAGAAGCAGTGTCGCTTAGTGGAAAGAGCACAGGTGTGGGAGTCAGAGGCTGTGGGTTCTAATCCCGGCTCCTCCACTTGTGCTGTGAGACCTTGGGCAAGACTCTTAACTTCTCTGTGCCTCAGTTCCCTCATCTGTAAAATGGGGATTAAGACTGTGAGTTCCATGTGGGACAAACTGATTATCTTGTATATACCCCAGTGCTTAGAACAGGGCTTGGCACATTAATAATAATGTTGGTATTTGTTAAGCACTTACTATGTGCAGAGCACAGGGTAATCAGGTTGTCCCACGTGAGGCTCACAGTCTTCATCCCCATTTTACAGATGAGGGAACTGAGGCACAGAGAAGTTAAGGGACTTGCCCCAGTCACAGAGCTGACAAGTGACAAAGCCAGGATTCAAATATTAGTAAGAGCTTAATACAATAATTATTATTAACAATGGATTAATACATTTCAGACAATTTTCAGATTTGGTTTCTAACTTTATGTCTAAGGATAGGTGTTTAATGAGACATTTAACCAATGTGATTGTGAACTCTTGAATGCAAGGAATATATACCTGGCTTCCCTTCATCAGCATATAGTAGTTGTGCAAAAAGTAACATTGAAGTTAGGTAATGGAAAGATTAAGCTTAATTACTTAGTCACCAATTGGCAAATTTGGGATGTCCTAAAGACAGTAGATAAAAACCAAATGGACCCTCAGGAGGACAAGAGAGAAACATAGAGCGGTGAAGTGCAGGATAATAGGAATTTGGCAAAAAGATCAAAATTGCCAAAATGCTCTCTAAAGAGAAACTTTAGGAATATTCTAGGGATGGTTAAATGAGAAGTTACTCATTCCAGGGATTTCAGTTATCAAGGGATAAGAAAGAGTTGTGCATGAAAGTATTTCTTCTTAATAATTTTACATCCAATAACTGTCAAGTTGTCAAAGAGTCAGAATTCATACTAGGAACTTTTCCCCTATTTTTAAATGTTTTTTAAACATTAAATGTTTTCAAATCACCCTGCTTTCCAATATGGGCAATATGTTGGCCTTCTGATTCCTGAAAACTGTAGGGGAGAGAGAATTGATAGAATATTTTGAAGCCAATGGTGAAGTGTTGCATTTACTAATGGATGGGCAGATGTTGGAGGTTTCTGATGAGTGAGGAGACGTAAGATGCCATCAACAAAACAGAACTTTAAACTGTCACTAAATCTCCTCAATAGACAGCATACTGTATAACAAAGTACAGATTGATACAAAGATAGAAAACAGAATGAAAATATCAGCCTAGCTTTTGGCAGGATGCACAACAGGGGACAAATTGAAGCTGTTCCAACTGAAGCCTCTGACATGACTGTGAGATATGGACCTACTAAAGAAGACATATGAAGCTTCTAGAGCAATTTCACCAGCACTACCTGCCAACTAGGCTAAACATCAAGTGCCAGAGCAAGTTTACCAACAAAGAGGTCGTGGAACCCAGTCAGCTCACTGGCTTCAAAGCATCGCTCATAGTAACACAATTCCTGTGAGGCAGATGAGAAGAATGGACAATATTATGTTACCTAACCTGCTGTATGTGAACTGAAAGAAAGTTCCTGTAAACCCAGGGACAGAACAAGTCACATGAACACCTAATGAGGCATATTCTCAATCAAAATAAAATAGCATGGGCTGTTGTGAGACCACTGAAGTGGAGAAGGCCTGCCTGAGCAGCAGCAACTGGGTGAGAGTTTGCTCTTCTTGAGCAAAGATCAGGATGCCACGAGGCAGGCTAAGAAGAAGAAACAGGCCCCATATTGCACATTCCATGACTACAGCAAATGTCTGTCCTAATTGTGTGTGTTTATCAGCATCAGACTTTTTCATCCATTTTGGCACACATGACTGGGGATTTTACCATAAGAAACATCATCTTAAAAATCAGCTACCTATAGATGAAACATAGCATATTTATTATTAAATAGGCTATTCCTTAATATATTACCATTAATATGTTATACAAAATATTATAAATTATATAATCTATATATTACATTGCTATGAGAGTCTTTATCATTCTTTTCCTTGTTAAATTCCTCTACCATTTAACTAAGTATAACTGCTTCTTTGAATTACCATTCCTTTTTTCAAAACCTGCAACCTGATTATATCAGTACAACCTATTTAAATCCAGTCTTAAAACTATCAATCTTTACATTTCAAATAAATGTACCAATTCCACTTTATATCATTTTACACTAAATGCATGGTTCACCGTAGCTTGCTGGGGTGTTCCTCTTTTTGACTGTGAAGAAGGAGAACAGTTGATTTTCAGTATTTATCAGTGAAAACCCTTCATATGCTTTAGGCTGTTTGCTTCTTACCCATATCAGCATCCTTGACCTGTAGTATAAAGTGTAGAAAATGGAATAAAGAAGGCCAGGATATCCAATTCTACCAGAATGTGAGTGCTGCATTATTGCAAAATACCATGTCAGAGTACATAATGTTTCCAATACTGCATAAAAATTTCTTCCAACACTGTGTTGTCCTCTATCTAAACAGGATCATTTTGTTGAAAAAAAAAGATTACCTAACTCCCTAACAGTGCTCTAGCCAAAATATATAGTGAAAACACGTTATGAAATAATTGAGTGTATATCGTTTGAGAGGCTGTCAGAGTGTGTGTGGTGGCAACAGGACTGCAGATTCAAGCCAAAATACTTAGATAGTATTAGATAGTAGATAGCAGTGCTGGTCATCTTTCTCAATTACTGGAAACGCTAGACTCCCCACAAAGACCACATCTAATTCTTCAGTTGTACCATCTGCTCTTCACCTTCATACCAAATGGAAATCAGGGTCACAAGCAAACAAGTCCTGTAATGAAATCTACTAACAGTGAGAAGCAGCATTGCCTAGTGGAACGACCCTGACCCTGGTAGTCAGAGGAATACCAGATCAGCCACTTGCCTGATGTTGTTACCTTGGACAAGTCTTTTAATTTCTTTACTCCTCAATTTCTTTATATGTTAAGTCGAGATTCAGCACTTGGTTTCCCTCCTGTGGGACAGGGACTGCTTCTCATCTGGTTATCTTGTCCCTACTTCAGACCTTAGTACAATTCTAAGCATACTGTAAGCACTTAAATACCACATTTTTCTATCCACATTTAATCTATCCTCATTTCAGTACAACTTTGCTGGGCTTAATAAATGCAAAGTATCACTGGTAGTAAAATGGTCACACAGCAGTTAAACCATCAGTGAAATGGAGAGACCAAAAACCAGAGATACATAGAAGACTTCAAAATGCAACCTCAAGCAATGCAGTATCATAGTTGAATGTTGGAAGACAACTGCAACAGACTATCAGTCAATCAATGGTATTGACTGAGCACTTACTGTGAGTAGAGCACTCTACTAAGGACTTGGGAAAGTACAGTATAACACTGGTAGATGCAATCCCTACCCAACAAGAAGCTTACGCTCAAGGGGAGAGATAGATATAAAAATAAATTACAGCTAAGAAAAAGTCAGAGTATAACAATACATTATTATGGTATTTGGTAAGTTCTTACTATGTCATATACAGTGTGATGGCAAACACTGTTTAAAGCTTCAGGGTAGATGGATACAAGGTAATTAGATTGGACACAGCCCCTGTCTTGCATGGGGCTCATAGTCTAAGTAAGGATAGGAATGAGTCCTTTATGGCTGAGGGTGGAGTGCTGTTAAGTGCTATCAAAGAGGTACACACCCAAGTTGTATTGGTAATGCAGAAAAGAGGAGGAACTAGGGAAATGAACGTGTAGTCAGGAAAGGCCTCTTTCATGATATGTGAAGTTAGGTGGGTTTTAAAGATGGGGAGAGTGATGGTGTGTTAGATATGAAGGGAGAGGGAGTTTCAGGCCAGAGGGAGGATGTAGGGAAGATGTGAGTGGGAAGACTAATGAGATTGCAGTACAGTGAGTAGGTTGGCAATAGAGAAGCAAAGCATATGGATTGGGACGTAATAAGAGATGACCAATCAGGGTGGGATTCAAGAGGGAGAATTGATTGAGTGCCTTAAAGTCATTGATAAGGAGTTTCTGTTTAATGAAGAGGTATATGGGCAACTACTGAAGGTTTGTGAGGAACGGGAAGAGATAGAACATTTATTCGGAAAAATGATCTGGACTGCAGAGTGAAGTATGGAGTAAAGAGAGGAGAGACAGGAGTATGGGGTTTCAGAGAGGAGGCTAATGCAGTAGTTAGGGCAGAGAATAAATGCTTAGAGCAGTGTAGTAAACAGGTTGGATGGAATGGCAAGGGTGGATTCTAGAGATGTGAACATAGAACTAATAATGTTGGTATTTGTTAAGCGCTTACTATGTGCTGAGCACTGTTCTAAGCGCTGGGTAGACATAGGGGAAGCAGGTTGTCCCACGTGGGGCTCACAGTCTTAATCCCCATTTTACAGATGAGGGAACTGAGGCACAGAGAAGTTAAGTGACTTGCCCACAGTCACACAGCCGACAAGTGGCAGAGCTGGGATTCGAACTCATGAGTCCTGATTCCAGGGCCCGTGCTCTTTCCACTGAGCCACGCTGCTTCTCTGACAGTATTTGGTGACAGTATGCTTTGGGTTGAATGAGAGAGAAGATCAGTGGACTATGCCAAACTTTCAGGCTTGTGAAGTTGGTGGTGGTATATACGGTGATGGGAAAGACGGACAGTACGGGTTTTGGATGAGAAGATGAGGAGTTTGTCCAGTTCATTCCACTCCACAAAAGAGTTTCTTCTTGAGCAAGAGCCTCAAGAAAATTGGGATTTGAAGATATAAATCAAAACAGTACTGAATCCAGAAAAAAGTAAACACATCTTATCAAGACTGTTGATGCTGGACCTGTATTTTCAGCTACAGTTCATCTAGGGATAAACTTACTGTATAAGGTATCATATAATAATATTAATGGTCCAAGCGCTTAGTACAGTGCTCTGCACATAGTAAAACCTGAATAAATACTATTGAATGAATGAATTTGTTTGTGTGTACTGTGTGTTTGTGTGTATATGTACTGGGGTGGAGACATAAGCTTGTTTAGGGCAGGGAATATGTCTCGTTATTGTTGTACTCTCCCAAACACTTTATATAGTGCTCTGCACAAAGAATGTGCTCAATAAATCTGATTGAATGAATGAATGAATTCCTTGACTAAACCATCAATTCTCTTCTTTGCCCTCTCTTCTGTGTAGCCTATGCACTTAGGTTTATACCCCTTAAGCGCTTTGATTTTCATCCCACCCCATTACACATCCATTGTAATTTATTTTAATGCTTGTCTCTCACTCCACACTGTAAAATCTTTGTAGTCAGGGATTATGTCTACCTACTATATTGTACTCTGTTGTCCCAAGTGCTTAGTACAGTAATCTGCAAACAATAAGAGCTCAACAACTACTATAGGTAGATTTGTTGATAGGATGTGTGCCATAGCAGCTGTTCAGAAGCTGTCATGATAAAATATGGGTAGGGTGCCACATATCACAAGCCATTGCTTAGTGGCATCTTTTGGCTACTCCACAGACACAGCAGTGTGGGAAAATTGCAGGTACTTATCATTGGGAGCTTTAACCTGCTCATTTTGCTGGCACTGGGCTTTTATAAAATCAACTCCCCTGTTCAGTTGGCAAGAGGGAGTAGAAGGACCCTCACCCCCCAAAATCCATCCTTTTTCTTCTGTTCACATTCTCATTTCGGATGGTTGACCTTTTTCCTTATTATCACAACCCACTGAAATCATTCTCTTCATCTTTTTACCCTCACCTAGAATGGGAATCCAATGTGGGACAAGCACTGTGCCTCAAGTGTTATATATGAATCCACCCCAGGGCTTAGCCCAGTGCTTGGCAAAAAATAAGCACATAGCAAACTTGATAAGTAATAGATGTACATGAAGCATGCATGACAACGTTTCCAGAAGATGAAGGACTCAATGTCCCCTTTCACTGAAAATATGTAGAACAACTTCAGGCTGGAAATGCTAGTTTTTGCTGAATTATTATTTTGTAGAATATTAGGGACAGCTCGATAAAGTTGGAGTAAAATGGTTGATTTCTTTTGCTGATGATAAATGGAATGTCATGGAGGAATCTCCTTTCCATTTGAGTGGAATGCTTGCCAAAGTCGTTTCAGGCTCTTGGGTGCTTTTTGAACTGTTGGGAATAGAGCTGACAGAATGGAAATCGCTGGAATCATTTATGGGTGATAGTTATAGGCAATTAGTTGTCATAAAAATGGTTCTGCCTCTGTGAGCTTTACAAAATGATAAAACTTCATCAAGTAGTAAGCACTGATGCAAAGATTGTCACTTGTGTGAAGGACTTTAATTCATATGCATGAGCGCTACCCATATGCATGAGTGAAACAATGAATCCATTGGAAAATATGGAACTAGAAAGCTATCATTGTTATGGTCATTTCATGTTCATATCATAATCTCTTTAGAGTAGATCATTTATATAAACCCAAGATAAGGTCACTGATCCTTGAACACATAAAAATTACTTCCCGGACCCCTGCTACAAAATAACTGTGTGCCATCTACCTGGAAAATCATTTTGGACTACTTGTCTGACTTCAGGTAGTTTTATCTGCAATTTTAAAATCCATATTTGTCATGGAATTTCGTGCAAGTAGATTAAAACCAGAACCAAGCTGGAAAATACTGTGGCCTGGTATTCATAGGATGTGGGTTCTAATCCAGGCTCTGCCACTGGACTGATGTGTAATCTAGGGCAAGGCACTTAACTTCTCTGCACTTCAGTTAACTTATATGTAAAATGCTGATACAAGACCTGTTGCCCCTCCCACTCAGGTTGTGGCCCCTATGGCAGACAGGGACAGTGTTCATTCATTCATTCAATTGTATTTATTGAGCGCTTACTGTGAGAAGAACACTGTACTAAGTTCAGTATTAACATTAAACAGACACATTCCCTGTACACAAGGAGCTTACAGTGTAGAGGGGGATTTCTTGTTAGTGACCTTAGTGCTTAGCATAGTACAGGACACAAAGTAAGTAGTTAAAAAATAATTACTATCAGTTTTATTATATTTGACATTACTCCAGTGAACTTCTAGGCAGAACAGACTGAGCTGATCATAAAATGATTCAGAGGAATAGGAAGGAGTTTTGGGGAGACATCATTTAGAGAGCATATCTTGCCATGGGATGAAATAAGCTATTCTGCTCACCTACTGATACTTCAGAACAGTAACTACCCAAGAAAGACAGCAATCCATGTGTGTGCATGCAGAATCAGTCAATGTGGATAAACTATAACATTGGTTTTCCTTAATTCAGGATTGGTCAGGCACGTAATCCTCATGGTGTAGGAAAACTGATCATGCATAATTGGGAATGCAAGCAAAACCATTCAAAAGTACACATTCCACACAAAGAAGAGGCCATTGCACACGTGGCAATTTTAGTACAACAAAGAAAAAGGGCCATTATGCCATCATTTATTGAGCTCGGTTCCAGAGGATCCCACCCAAAACTTAATTGAACAGAAAAGGGCAACCTCATGTTACACTTTCTGGATCCCATACTTCTCAGGTCAGCCATTTGCACTTGCTATCCTGTCATGATATCCAGCAGCTAAAGGCTGCTTGTAACACAGCTAAATACAATCTATGTATCAATGACTTTCTGTCATCTTAAACTTGATGGAAAATGCCGGGATGCTGGCTTTTAGTCAACAAAGCAAGTCAGTTGGTATAACTGGATCTTGATCCATTTCCATATCTATTCCTGAATATGATGTACCAGAAATGAAAAAAAAAAAATCCAAGTAGATGGTGCATGGGGATAACAACATGTGCAAATCTTGACCTTTCTAGGTATCCTCTAATGACACATTTTTAAACCGAAGACTAGAATCTATTACTCACTGTAACATTTAAATATTCCCCAGTGTCATCCAGTTTTTGGTGTTTTTAAAATAACCATTTATTCATGAATGTTTACATTACTGTGAAGAGTGGCAAACTCAAAAATGCCTTGAGTCTTAGCAGGTAAGCCCAGATGAAATGGAGGGAATAGAATAGTAACAAGTCAAGAAAACCTATGTCGTGTGAGGATGTTTACGGAGGCTGAGAATATCTAGGTCTTTATGTGGAAGGTGAGGGAAGGAATTGGTGAGTTCTGAAGAGAAAAGTGACTTGGCTAAAGTGATAGGTCAATTGTCAGTCAATTATAGTAGGACTTCAGGGGACTGGAGTTGTAGGCAGCAATCTAGCAGAGAGATCAGAGACTTGCCCAAATGACTTGCCCAAAGTCACACAGCTGACAAGTGATGGACCCAGGATTAGAACCCATGACCTCTGACTTCCAAGCCCATGCTCTTTTCCCTGAGCCATGCTGCTTCTATGTATGAGTAGATAATAATGTTGGTATTTGTTAAGCGCTTACTATGTGCAGAGTACTCACTGTTCTAAGCGCTGGGGTAGATACAGGGTAATCAAGTTGTCCCACATGAGGCTCACAGTCTTAATCCCCATTTTACAGATGAGGTAACTGAGGCACAGAGAGGTGAAGTGACTTTCCCACAGTCACACAGCTGACAAGTGGCAGAGTCGGCATTCGAACCCATGACTTCTGACTCCCAAGCCCGTGCTCTTTCCACTGAGCCGGGTATCCTAGATACCCAGGAAACCCAGTAGATACAGCAGTATATCTAAGCAACTGCTGTACAGTGATCTGAAAGAAGGTATTTCAAAGATGGGAGGGCAGAATTTGTAGAGAAGCAGTGTACCTTAGTGGATAGACCATAAGCCTGGGAGTTGGAAGGTCATGATTTCTAATCCCAGCTCTGCCACTTGTCTGATGTGTGACCTTGGGCTAGTCACTTTGCTGTGCCTCAGTTACCTCATCTATAAAATGGGGATAGAGACTACAAATCCCACATGGGACAGGAACTGTGTGCAACCCAATGTGCTTGTATCTATCCCAGCACGTAATACAGTGCCTGGCACATAGTAAGTGCTTAACAAATACTATTATTATTATTAGTTCTAAAGAAATAGTGAAGCATAGTCTCAAACAAGGCACCATGGCACTGGACTGTAGAGAGAACACTGCTGTAGACAGAGAATCCAGAAGCTGACCATTAAAGAAAGGCTTCTTAAAATCAAAATACCAAAAGAGGCAGGCTTACAAACACTCAGGGACCTTGACCTGAACACACAGACATTAGCATAGCAAAGAGTCATCCCTCCAGGCAAACAATGAGGCAGGTAGGTCTGGATGAGTACAGGCTGACTGTAAACTCATCCTCTAAACTGTAAACTTGCTGTGTCTGCTTATTATTGTATTGCACTGTCCCAAGAGCTTATCATTCATTCAACTGTATTTATTGAGCACTTTCTGTGTGCTGAGCACTGTACTAAGCACTTGGAAAGTACAATTCAGCAACTAATAGAGACAATCCCTACCCAATAATGGCTCACAGTCCAGAAGAGGGGAGACACATATCAAAACAAGTAAACAGGCATTAATAGCATCAATATAAGTGAAATTAATTATAGATATATGCACATCATTAATAAAATAAATAGAATAATAATAATAGTACAGTGTTCAACATACAGTAAGAGCTCAATAAATATGACTGACTGACTGAGGCCTCATCACAACTAATGATAGTTTCCAGGTGACCTTTTCAGGTCAGATTCCACCAGTTAAAGTATTGCTTTATGAGCTGCCCTTCTCTGATTGTTTCCCCAGAACAGGCTCTGATTATGCCCAAATCTGCAATCTTCCTGTTGAGATATACACACTGGATGTGATACTAGAAGGTTGGGGGCAGCATCAGAGCAGGGGGCAGGGCAAGACTGGGTACGGGACATCGCCATAACCACTGCAGCACTAAGAGCTGGACGTCAGGACTGCTGGTTCTTTCTGAGATTTTGCCATTGATTTTCTGGGTATCTTTGGGGAATTGCTGAATTGATGATACTTATGGAGCACTTATCTTGTAGTTTTGTACAGAGCACTATACTAAGGAGCCCTGAGAGCATATAGTACAATTGGTAGATATGATTACTGCACTCAAGAAGTTCAGTCTTTTGAAATTCATCCCTGTGCTTCTCTTGTCCTTTAGAAAGGCCATAGGCATAGGCACTCCCCCAGAGACCAAAATCAGGCTCAATTTGCAAATTGTGATGACAAAAGAAATGTGAAATTATTATCCCCATTGATAAACAGGAATGCCATTTTTCAAATGGGCAAGTCACTTAACTTCTCTGTGCCTCAGTTACCCCATCTGTAAAATGGGGACTAAGACTATGAGCCCCATGTGGGACAACCTGATTACCTTGTATCTACCCCAGCACTTAGAACAGTGCTTGGCACATAGTAAGCACTTAAAAAACACCAACATTATTAAAGAAATTCCTATCAGTGTTACTTTACTCATCGTGTTTGATTTCCAATATATTCACTACCAAAGTCACTAATGGAAAGACAGAAAAAATAATATACTGTAGCTTAAGTTTCAAATGGTATTTTTAAAATGAAAAGTTGGAACCACCAAAAAAGGACAGACAGGTATGTTAAGCGATATCTGTTCCGCAGTTCCCTGGGAAGAAAACCATTACTTAATAGTACAGACTAGCCGTGAGCAAAGAGAGGTTAAAGGGCCTTGCAGATGCCAAGTACTTCAGCTCTTTGTATCCATGCAGGATTGAAATCTGAATCCCCAGTCAGTTCACATTTCTGTCAATCCTATTCTCAAAGATCTCCAGAGAAGCAGATTTCAGGATCCCTTTCAGAATCTTTAAACACTGAAACAGTGTTTAAAAAGCTATTTCTGACCTGCTGTCAGACCTAAACTTTCTCATGGTAATTCAAGACCATTTTTTTCTATTCTCTCTGAAGTGCAGATGAAGAACAGCCATTACAACTCATTCTACATGGGGGTCTTGATATAAGTTTTCATGAACTAGAGTCAAAAGGTAGCTTTATTTTATGAAGGATGAATAATTCCAACTCTTCCACACAGGCTCTGCATCACATACCATTGCAAGGTTGGAATATTTTCTTCAAGAAATTGGGTAGTAGAGCTACATTCAAGAACTATTATGTGCCATTCAAATCAATCACTGGTGACTAGTTGCATGAAGCAAACTATTGCCATGTAAAAAGTCACAGCAATTTATTGGCACTGCTTGATGATAACAATTTGGGGCAAGAGGTGTGAGAAGAGATTTGGGAAGACATGGTAAAAGACAGATTCAACAGGAGAGTTGCAGGTAGGTAGAGAGTTCAGCATAGAAAGAGAAGCAACAAGGAGAGGAAGGAGAGTTTGAGCTGTTGGTCACTCTAGTGCTGCCTTTGTGAGATTATGTGTTTGCTCTCTATATTGAGGAAGAGAAAATGTAGCGTAGAAGCAGTGCCATCAGAAGAGGGACTAGTAGGCATGGATTATAGTCTTATAATTTCCTAAAAGGCAGGTGAGGTACAGGGTAAAAAAGATGCAAAGTGGGAAAGCGGCAGATGAATGGTGTGTGGAAACACAACACATTTATTCCTTTAGGGTCCCTCCTAGGAGTAATGGTAGCAATATGCTCTACTAAATGCTGAAATACAGTGAAGAATGAGACATGAGGAAATGTCTATGGGGACTTTGCATTCTAACAGGGGAGCTAGAAATAGAATTGTAGCATTAGAATTAGGTACCACTGAAGTTGTTCTAGTGGATAGGGCATGGGCCTTGGAGTCAGAAGAACCTGGTTCTAAACCCAGCTCTGCTGTGTACCTGCTGTCTGACCTTGGACAAGTCACTTAACTTCCTGTGCTTCAGTAACATCATCCGTAACTTGGGAATAAGACTATGAGCCCCATGTGGAACATGGACTGTGTCCAACCTGATCAGCATGGATCTACTCCAGCGTTTAGTACAGTGTCTGGCACACAGTAAGTATTTAACAAACACCATTAAAAATAAATCACCAGGAGTTTGTGTATGTTTGAAGAGATCAATATGGGAACCTTCATTGGCCATATATTGAACCCAAGAATAATGTCATGTGTTGTTTTGTCATGTTTGATGTTTGCAGAACTTCACACTGTTTACAGTTTTGTCTTCTTGACTTTTGTTTATCACAAAGCTTTTGTTCCAATGGAGTGATTCCTTTCTTGGTAACATGCTATGCTAGTTTACTCTTGGCAATTGACTTCCAAATTTCATCTGGGATACCATATCATATGTGGTTTGTTTTTTACCACACTCTTAAAATACTTCCTCTGCTATCCTTGCTTTCAGATTCCCAATTTCAGCCATCCATATGGGAGCTGCTTAGGTATTCTGCTGTTGCTCACACTCTCCATATGTCCCGCCCATTATAACTGGGTTTGGGTGAGCATGGGCTTCGATGCTGGGAGACTGACTATATTTCAGAACTTTTGATCTCATATTTCCCATTTAATATTGAATATGTACCATACATGACATTGATGAAATCATTCAAGGAGTAATTTTAGCAGCCGTGTGAGGTCATTCATTCATTCAATTCAATATTTATTGAGTGCTTAGTTTGTGCAAACCGCTTTACTAAGCATACTAAGCACTTGGAAAAGTACAATACAGCAATAAAGAGAGACAATCCCTGTTTACATTGGGTTCCCAGTCTGGGGGGGCAGGGGGAGTACAGACATCAATATAACTAAAATTGCTACAAAGGGAGAAATTCAGGGTGATGCAGAAAAGAGTGATCCTTTTCCAGTTCTCACAGATGGAAAGAAGTTTGTGCAGCTCTGTAGATCTTCAGTTTTGTCCACAGACTGACTGCATGCTACTGTCCTACTTGTTAGGCAGTTTCCCAAAGGATATGCTTATATTCTCAGTTTAGTTTTCTATATTCTGTAACAGAATTATGTGTCACCAGTTAACTCACTGCTGCCTCTATCAGTTTTTCCCCTTCTCTTCCCTTTGTTTGTAGTATTTGTTAAGTGCTTACTATGTGTCAACACTGTTCTAAGCCCTGGGGTAGGTACTGGTTAATTAGATCAGACACACTCCTTGCCCCACATGGAGCTCACAGTCTTAGTAAGAGAGAGAACAGGTATGTAATCCCTATTTCACAGTTGAGGAAGCTGAGGCACAGAGAAGTTAAGCAACTTGTCCAAGGTCCCATAGCAAGCAATTGTGAGGGATGGGATTGGAACCCAGGTCTTCTGACTCCCAGGCCTGTAGTCTTTCCTCTAGGCCATGAAGCTTCCCTTCTTCTCCTTCCCCACTTCTCTTCTTTTCTTTTTTCTCTACCCTGCCATATTGCTTTCCCAATCTTATTTCTCCTCTTTTCCTTTCTCTCCTCTCCCCTCTCACTCTTCCTATATTCCACACTTTTGCTCTTCTCTTATTCCATTTTTACTCTTCCCTGCTTCCATCTTCTTCGAATCACCACATCTCTGGCCTCAGCTAAGGGGACCATATTTTTGTGACCTTACTACTGACCTCTCTCTCTGTCCCTTTCATTCTCTGCTCCACTTTCTCCCTCTATTTTTTGGCTTCCTTCCTTCCTTTCTTTTTCCTCTGTTGGCTGGTCAATAGTATTTATTATGTACTTCAGAGCAAGGGTACAGAGCAAGGGAGTCTGAAAATCTGGGTTCTAATACCAACACTGACACTTGTCTTCTGAGTGACCTTGGACAAGTCACTCAACTTCTCTGGGCCTCAATTATCTCATCTGTAAAATGGGGACTAAATCCTCCTCCCTCCAATTTAGACTGTGAGCCCTATGTGGAACAGGGACTGTGTCCAACCTTAATTATATGGTATCTATTCCAGGACTTAGTACAGCTCCTGGGACCTAGTAAGTACTTTAACAAACAACTTTTAAAAAAGAAAAGAAAAATACAGACTCTGCCCTCAAAGAACTTATAATTTTATGAGCGAGAAAGGTAGATGCAAATTATACCATCTAAGTATCAGTATACACATAGGTGCTAAAGATGTGATTAGATGCATAATTGGAAGTAGTGTGTCTAGTGGATAGAGCATGGGCCTGAAAGTCAGAAGGTCATGGGTTCATATCCCTTTTCCACCACTTGTATGCTGTGTGACTTTGGGCAAGTCACTTTAGTCCTCTAGGCCTCAGTTACCTTATCTTAAAAATGGGGATTGAGACTGTGACCCTCACACGGGACAGGGTCTGTGTCCAACCAATTTTCTTGCATCTACCCCAGTGTTTAGTACAGCACCTGCCACATAGTAAGTGTTTAACAAATACCTTAATTATTATTATTACTATATTGTACTTCCCCAAATGCTCAATACAGTGTTCTGTGCACATTAAGAAGCCAATAAATAGGCCTGATTGATTTAGTAAATGGTGAAAAGTATTGTTTAATAGTGTTCAAAATAATGATGGTATATTATTAAATGCTTTAGGTATGATGAAGCATTAAGTTCTGTGGTTATATATAAGGTAATCTAACTAGACTGTAAGCTCAATATGGTCAGGGAATGTCTGTTATAGTGTTGTATTGTACTCTCCCAAGTGCTTAGTACAGTGATCTGCACACAGGTACTGCTCAATAAATATAATTGATGGATTGACTGATAATCGGAGCTGACACAGTCCTTTTCTCAGACAATGCTTCCAGTCTACAAGATGGAGAGCAGGTAGCTTACTACCACTTTGAAGACTTGAAAACTGAGAAATCAAGTGACTTTCCCAAGGTTTCATAGCAGTCCATTGGCAAAGCAGAGGATATGAAGCTATGTCCTTTGACCTGTGCTGGGCTCTTTCCTCTGGACCACATTGACTCCTAATTAGAGACAGAAGACAGCACCATTTTAGGGTAGATGGTTGATGGCTAGTAAGTAGCAAAGTAGAGGAGTTGTGACTCTGATCTCTTTTTATATATTTTAATTAGAAATACTAAACCATTTCATTTAAACATCTAAATGAAGAATCAAATTGTTCTTTTAATACTTTTGCAAATTTTGTTTGCATACTCTGTTATGTATCAGTGTTGGTGAACAAAAACTAAACCAAACAAAAGGCAAGAAATAATTTTCTGTTGGTTCTATTACTGTCTTTCATCTTCAGTGAATCATTAGATATCAATTTACCCAGTCAGGGAAACATGTGTAGAATCAAAAATAACCTGGTATCCTATACAGTATGTGTTTGAATTAAAAACAAGTGCTAGTTCATCAGAAGAACTAAAAAAATATCGCAACTACCAAAATGGTGGGTATGCATTCATTCCAGCTTTTTTTTGTGCTTAAAAAGCAACATAAATATGGAAAGAATACAACCACTATTTAAAAGAATGGTTCTATCCTGTAACACTAGTAAATGAAAATTATCCTCTCCCCCACATTAATTTTTAGTAATCTTTTAAAGTACATAATTCTTAGAAGACTGATATTTTCAAAAAAGTTAAAGTTTTCCTAAGAAGCACAAGCTTGTTTGTACTTGATGCATAATATATATCTACTTTTTCCAATCTTGATTATGTTTTCTACATATAACATCAAATATTACTCTTTTCTACCTGGGGGAACAGCCTATCTATGCTTTATCTAGCTCAAAAGGGACAAAAAGTAGGGTATTGTTTCTTTTTTTCAAGCAAGAAAACCTGTATTCTGTTTCCATGAAAATCAGTGCCACAGCATATTTTGGAGTGGTCAACTCTTCGTTGAGGTTTTTAAAGAACTCAGCTTTCTCTGAGGACAGGCTGTCACAATAAAGAGCAATAAATGCTGATACCTCTACCTTTTATGGTGTTAGAAGAATTCATTAATTACATTTGCTTCCCTTTGAACATGAAAGAAGAAAAACATTTTAGGTTCCCAGTAACAGAGAGAGAGATGAAATGCAGAGGCTATTGGAAAAGTTCATAAAATTTTAAAGTTCCTCTGGGTCATTCCAATTTAAAGTTTATGAGACTGTTAGTGGATAATAATAATAATTATGGCATTTGTTAAGCACTTACTATGTGCCAAGCTCTCTGCCAAGTTCCAGATTAGATGCAATAAAGCCAGAGCACTGATGTATATATCCATAATTTATTTTAATGTCATGTCTGTTTCCCCCTTTAGAGTCTGTTTCCCCCTCTAGGTTGTAATCTCCTTTGGTCAGGGAATGCATCTAACAACTCTTTTATAGTGTACTCTCCCAAGTGCTCAGTAAAGTGCTCTGCACAGTGAGCACTCAGTAAATATGATTGACTGATTAGACACAATACTTGTATCCCATGGAGGTCACAGTCTAAGGGAAAGTTAGAATAGGCATTTAATCACTAATTTTATTGTTGAGGAAACCGAGGCCCAAATAAATTATTTGCCCAAGATTACGCAGCAGACAAGGGAAAGTGCTGGGGTTAGAACCCAGCTTTCCTGACTCCCAGGCCCATGTTTCTATGGTTTCTCCAACAGACTATACTGCAAATTGTTCTTGCCTCTAAAACACACAGAAACTTTTGTTTCACAGACATAATGTCTTCCATTTACTCTACCAGTAAGTGACCTTAATTGTCTAGCAAGTTAGTGGAAAGACCAAAATTAAACTCCAAAGCTTTGAATTTACAATTGGATGAAACATTTATTGATCCATTCTCTCTTTTAGAGGACACCCAGAGGGTGATTTTTTAAAAATAAAAAATGTGTGGATAAATGTTTGCATGGAATTAGTTCATTCCATTTCCTCCCACCTCTTCTTCACAGTCCCACAGAGTCATTTTCCAATTAGCTCTTACTTGTAAAAAACATTAGCAGCTGATAAAATGTTATAGAATTAAATCAAATAAATTAAAGAGATGCAAGTTCTAAAACACTTGACATGGTTAATTAATAAAAACTTTGAGTAACTGCAGTTTCTATGAACTGTTTGAATCTAGCTCTATAGCACAGCTCCATTTTATTTTTCATAGGAAAATAAGGAAGTGACTTCGAAGGATCATGTAGATTGGCTCTCTGTATACAGAGGTGGACCCAGGCTTTTGGTTTGGGAGAGTGATATGGTGGTTTCTGATAATAAAAGAGAGTGAGCTTGGGGCTAGCAGCTCCAGCTCAGAGTTACTGATCAGAGAGTCTTTCTGACTCAGAGAATCTCAAAAGGAGTTGGGCAGAAGGGGAAACACAACTCTTTCAGGTCCCCTTTTCCTTGTACCCTCAACCAAATTTCAGAACCTGTGGGCTATAACTATGTGATGAAGAAGCATCATAGCTAAGAGAAGCAGTGTGGCTTAGCAAAAAGAGCACAGGCTTGGGAGTCAGAGGTCATGGGTTCTAATCCGGACTCCTCCACTTACCAGCTGTATGATTTTGGACAAGTGGCAATTTCTCACTGCCTCAGTTACCTCATTTGTAAATGGGGGATTAAGACTGTGGCCCCACATGGAACAACCTGATTACCTTGTATCAACGCCAGTGCTTAGAACAGTGCTTTGCACATACTAAGTGCTTAACAAATGCTATCATTATTATTATTCCCTTCCCCCGACTCTGCCTCTAGCATTGGATTACTGTCACCTCCTCAGAATATCTCATTAGATAGTCACTCCTTTCCCTGGCTAGCTTTGACAAAGTCACTGGCTTCTTGACTTCTTCCTTGGCAATGAAAAGAAGTATGAAGTGAGATTCTCTGCTCTTTTTTCCACTTCGGCAATATGTTTCTGACTAGATTATCTTCACCACTTTGACATTTTAAAGGGTGTCATTCTGGAAACGGGGAATCCTAAAAGCTCAATTTATGCAGGACTTTGAAGACAGGAAGAGTTGTGGTGGTCTATCAGCTATGGAAAGGGAAGAAGTTCCAGGGAGGGGACAGGATATAAACAAAAGATCAGAAGCAAGAGAAATGAGATTGAGATGCAGTACATAGGTTGGTGTTAGAAGAACAAAGTCTGTGAGTTGGATTGCAGTGCGAGAGGAATGAGGATTGTTAGGAGGGAGAGAGTTGATTAGTTCCTTAAGGCCAATGGGGAGAAGTTTCAGTTTAATGTCGTGATGGATGGATACCCATTAGAAATTTTTGATGTATTGGGAAATATGCACAGAATGACTTTTTAGAAAAATGATTCTGTCAGCTAAGTGAATAATAATAATAATAATGGCATTTGTTAAGCACTTACTATGTGCCAAGCACTGTTCTAAGCACTGAGGGGGAAAGGGGGATAGAAGGTAATCAGGTTGTCCATGTGGGGTGACAGTCTTAATCCCCATTTTACAGATGAGGGAACTGAGGCACAGAGAAGTGAAGTAACTCACCCAAGGTCACACAGCTGACAAGTGACAGAGATGAGATTAGAACCCATGACTTCTGACTCCCAAGCCCAGGCTTTTTCCACTGAGCCCGTATGGATGTGGACTGAAGAAGGTTAAGGAGATTGACTGCTTAATGAATGTCATATTTTCTTTCAATCAATAAATTGTATTTATTGAGCACTTACTGTGTATAGAGCACTGATCTCAATTTTCCCTTACACATTGATTCCATTGTTTGTTTATATTTTTATTCTGATCCCCTATTCGAGTGCAAGCTCCTTCAAGGTAGAAAACCAATCTTTATTTTTATTTTATTTTATGGTGTTTGTTAAGCACTTACTATGTGCCAGACCACTGTGCTAAGTGCTAGAGTAAACACAACATAATCAGGGTGGACACAGTCCTACTTGAAGCTCACATTCTTAATTCTCACTATACAGTTGAGGTAACTGAGGCATAGAGAAGTTAAATGACTTGCCCAAGATCACATATCAGTCAAATCATGGATGTGGATTTAGAACCCAGATCCTTCTGCCTCCTAGGCCGATGCTCTAGCCACTAGGTCATGCTGCTTCTCTTGTCCACTTACTGTCTTGTACAGCAACTGGTACAAGACTTTGGACCATATTTATCTAGACTATGGTCTTGTGAGTTTGATTCAATGCCTGCAGTCAACCCGCACCCCAAAGCCCTACTAACCCATCTCTTCTATCAGTTTGGTCTCTGTGGAATTAATCAATTGATGGCATTTATTGAGCCCTTACTGTGGGCAGAGCTCTGAATTAAGCATAGTTAGTAGACACGCTCCCTGCTCACAACCAACGAATAGTTTGGGGGGAGAGGTAATCACTGATCTAAATAAATAAATGACTGGTATGTATTTCCATAAATTCTGTGGGGCTGATGGTAGGAAAAAGCTTCTTGGAGGAGATGGGACCTTAAAAAGGCACTGAAGGTGGGGACAGTGGTGGTCTGGTGTATAGGAAAGGGAAAGGAATTCCTAGCCAAAGGGAGGATATGGGAAAGGGGTCGGTGGCGAGATAAATGAGATTGGAATGCAGTGAGCAAGCTGGTGCTAGAGGCGGGACAGGCATGTCAAGGCTGTAGGTATACCCAAGGCCAGTTTGGATTGCAAGCTTTAGCCTTTCCATCTAGTGGATAGAATTCTGCTCCATTTAAGCCTTGTTTCCTGTATTGTCTCATGTCCAGATCCACCCAGCGCTAATCACTAACTAATCTATGCCTTTAAATTGAACAGTTTCGGTCAGTTCGTGTGATGTGACTGCTAGTTAGAAGTATGTGTCAGTGTATATTGAGTCAAGGGAACACAAGGCTCTAGGATCACTATGCACCCATTATAAAACATAATGTAAGAACACCAATAAATGCTTCTACCATCTTATCTGCTTCTTCCTACAAGATGAATTTCAGTGTTACCCAGGGCCTTGTTACAAGCTTTTATTTTTGCCATTCTTAACTGCTATAAAACTAAAATAAAAGAAAATTAGGATGATCGTCACTGTCCAAGGGTGCCGTGAGGAGGCTGCTGGCTTTTAGTAGGGCTTTTTGGTTTCCATCACTGCTTCTGGTGGTGGCTGTTAAGATTTTAACTCCAGTAATGTGATTTTATTGGACTTATTCCCAGACACTTTTAAATGAAGACTGCAATTTTGGAAATTGAAAAAAAAATCTATATCCCTACTTATGGACTGCTAATACCAATGCTTTGTGGCTCTTCTTCACTGCCTTCATCCTCTCCTGGTTCTTCTTCTCTCTCTGGCTAGTCATTCCCAGTATACTTCCTCCCCCTCCCAATAAAGATTCCTCAAGGGTCAGTTCTTGGTCCCCTTCATTTCTCCATCTGAACTCACTCCTTTGGTGAATTTATTCATTTAATCCTATTTATTGAGCACTTACTATGTGCAGAGCACTGTATTAAGAGGTTGGAAAGTACAATTTCACAACAAATAGAGACAATTCTTACCTAACAACAGGCTCAGCTTCAACTACCATCTCTACTTGGATGATACCCAAATCTACATCTCCTCCCCTGTTCTCTCTCCCTCCCTTCAGGATTGTATCTCCTCTTGCCTTCAGGACATCTCCACCTGGATGCCTGTCCGCCACCTAAAACTCAACATGTCCAAGACTGAGCTCCTTATCTTCCCTCTCAAGCCCTGTTCTCTCTGTGACCTTCCCATCACTGTGGATGGCACGATCATCCTTCCTGTCTCCCAAGTCCACAACCTTGGTGTCATCCTTGACTCTGATCTCTCATTCACCCCACATACCCAATCCACCACCAAAACTTGCCAGTGTCACCTTCACAACATCGCCAGGATTCACCCTTTCCTCTCCATCCAAACCACTACCTCATTAGAACAATCACTCATCCTATCCCGACTGGATTATTGCATCAGCATCCTTTCTGATCTCCCAACGTCCTTCCTCTTCCTACTTCAGTCTATACTTCACTATGCTGCCTGGATTATTTTTCTATAGAAATGCTCTGGGCATGTCACTCTCTATCTCATAAATTTCCAGTGGTTGCCTATCAACCTCCATATCAAGCAAAAACTCCTATTGGCTTCAAAGCTCTCCATCACCTTGCCCCTTCTCACTTTCTTTCTCTCCTTCTACAACCTAGCTCACACATTCTGCTCCTCTGGTACTAAACTTCTCACTGTGCCTCGTTCTCACCTGTCCTGCTGTCAACCCCTGGTCCATATCCTACCTCTAGCCTGGAATGCCCTCCCTCCTCAAATCTGCCAAATTAGCACACTTCTCACCTTTAAAGCTCACCTCCTCCATGAGGCCTTCCCAGACTAAGCCTCCTTTTTCCACTGCTTCCCCTCCCCATCGACCTGACTCACTTTCTTTGCTCTACCCCCTCCCCACAGCACAGCGTGGCTCAGTGGAAAGAGCATGGGCTTTGGAGTCAGGGCTCATGAGTTCGAATCCCAGCTCTGCCACTTGTCGGCTGTGTGACTGTGGGCAAGTCACTTAACTTCTCTGTGCCTCAGTTCCCTCATCTGTAAAATGGGGATTAAGACTGTGAGCCCCACGTGGGACAACCTGATTCCCCTATGTCTACCCCAGCGCTTAGAACAGTGCTCGGCACATAGTAAGTGCTTAACAAATACCAACATTATTACTTGTGTATATATGTATCTATTTATAATTATAATTCTATTTATTTTTATTAATGATGTGCATATATCTATAATTCAATTTATTTATAATGATTCTACTGATACCTGTTTACTTGTTTTCATGTCTATCTCCCCTCTTCTAGACTTGGAGCCCGTTGTGGGCAGCGATTGTCTCTGTTGCTGAATTGTATTTCCCAAGCACTTAGTACAGTGCTCTTCACACAGTAAGCATTCGATAAATATGATTGAATGAATTAATACCTTTTCCATTGTGCAAATCTCTATTTTGAACCAAAGCACTGGACAGATATCATCATCGATATTTATTGTTTTCTCCAGAACACTGTCCTAAGCACCTGGGAGAGTACAATAGAATTGGTAGAAATATTCTCTACCCACAGTAAGCTTATGATCCAGATACTGTTTTATTGGGCTACTGATAGGGAATACTTATAAACATGCTGATAAGAAGGAGAGTTCCCTTCAACTGATTCCTCTAGCTTCTCTTGTCAAAACATTCTTTCTATTTTTATTAGCACACGATAGCTTGGTTTTCCTAAGTGCTTAATATAGTGCTCTGGACACAGTAAACACTCAATCAGTACCTTGAACTATTGACTTGTGGGCTCACTCTTGCCTTCTCTAGCAATTGCCAACTATGTCTCCCCAGAGTCAGCTAGCCAAAATCCCCAAGAGCTTCCCATCATTTATCATTTGAAGCAGGCTAATTTCATCCTTTTACTTTGCATGTTCCAATCTATGTCAGTCAGTCATATTTACTGAGCACTTACTGTGTGCAGTGCGGGAAAAGTAGAATATAACAGACACATTCTGAGGTGGAGACAGATATTAGCATGAATAAATAAAATTACAGATATGCACATAAGTGCTGTGGGGATGGGGGATGTTGAATAAAAATAGCAAGTTAGGGCAACACAAAAGGGTAGAAGAAAAGGAAAAGGGGGCTTAGTCAGGGAAGGCCTATTGGAGGAGATGTGCCTTTAATAAGGCTTTGAAGGGAAGAGTCAGTATTTGTCTGTCAGATATGAAGAGGGAGAGCATTCCAGGCCAGAGGCAGGATGAGGGCGAGAAGGGGAGATAGGAGAGAAAAGTGAATAGGTTAGCATTAGAGGAGTGAAGTGTGTGGGTTGGGTTATAGTAGAAGAGTAGCAAGGTGAGAAAAGAGGGAGAAAGGTGATGGAAAGCCAATGGTGAGGAGTTTTTGTTTGATGCAGAAGTGGATGGGCAACCACTGGAAGTTCTTGAAGAATGAGGAAACGTAGAAAAATGAAGAGCAGAGTGACGTATGGACTGTAGTGGGGAGAGACAAATGGCAGGGAAGTCAGCAAGGAGGCTAATACAATAATCAAAGCAGGATAGGATAAATGTAGTAGTTTGGATGGAAAGGAAAGGGCAGATATTAGCGATGTTATAAAGTTTGAACTGAAAGGACTTAGTAATGGATTGAATATGTGGAAATAATGAGAGAGAGGAGTCAAGGATAACACCAAGGTTATGGGCTTGTCTGATGGGAAAGATGGTGGGAAGATAAGGATGTCTGTTTCAGACATGTTAAGTTTGAGGTGACTGTGGGACATCCAGATAGAGATATCTAGAAGGTAGGAGGAAATATGAGACTGCAGAGAGGGAGAGATATCAGGGCTGGAGATGTAGATTTGGGAATGATCCGGAAGGGGTGATAGCTGAAGCCATGCGAGTGAAAAAGTTCTCCAGAAGAGTGGGTGTAGATGGACAATAGAAGGGGACCCAGAACTGAACCTTAAAATGTGTGCAAAGGTAAGTCATAGGAGGCAGAAGAGGAGACTGTTGAAGAGACTGAGAATGAGAAGCCAGAGAGATAGGAGGAGAACCAGGAGAAAGTGTCAGTGAAGCTGACACGAGAAGGGAATGGTCAATAGTGTCAGACAGCTGAGAGGTTGAGAAGGATTAGGATGGACTAGTGGCTGTTGAATATGGAAAGATGATCATCTGTGATCTTTGAGAGGGCACTTTCTGTGGAGTAAAGGAGGTGGAAGCCAGATTGGAGAAGATTAAGGAAAGAATTGGAAGAGAGGAACTTGAGACAGCGGGTGTAGACAATTCACTTAAGGAATTTGGAGAGGAATGGTAGGAGGGAGATGTGGTGCTAACTGAGGGAGCCATGGGGTCAAGGGACTGAATTTTTAGGACGGGGAGAATAGGCATGTTTGAAAGCAGTGAAGAAGCCATTGGAGAGTAAACAGTTGAAGATAGCAGTTAGGGAGGGAAGAAGGGAAGAGGCAAGTGTTTGCAAAAGGATGGGGTCTGATGCACAGGAGGAGTGGGTGGATTTTGAGAAAAGGCAGGAGATCTCCTCTGTGATACTGCTGGAAAAGTGGGAAAGTTGAAGAAGGAGCAGGAGATGGTAGGGTTTGGGGAAGGCCAGGGGAGATTTTAGGGAGATCATGCCCGATGATTTCAATTTTCTCAATAAAATAAGTGGCCAGGCATTTGGGACAAGGGATGGGGGAGGCAGGGAGATAGGGAGCTTGAGGAGGGAGTTAAACATCTGAAATAACTGGTGAGGGCAATGATCCAGGGTGTCAGTAAAGATGGGCAAATAATTTTGCCAGGCAGAGAAAAGTGCAGAGTTAGGGTATGCAAGGATAAACTTGAAATGGATGAGGTCAGCCTTTTATCTAGAGTCCAGCCAGCAGAACTCTGTGGCTTATGCACAAGCATGAAGAAGGTGGACTCTGGAGATGATCCAAGGCTGTGTGTCGAGATCGATGAAGGGGTGGGGAGCAAGTGAGATGAATTCAGTAGAGGGGGTGCTGTTGAGAGCAACAATTTGGACACCGGAGGAAGGAAGTTTGGGTATGGAGGCCAAATGGGACATCAGGACTTGGGAAAATTGGCTGGAGTCAAGAGATCAGAGGTCTCTATGGGGGAACAGAACAGATTTGTGGGAAGGAGGTATATGGGAGAGAGAGTGTATTTGGAGGGAAGGACTGGGTTGGGATGACTGGAGGCGAGGGGTTCAGGGAAGTTGAGAGGTATTCAACAGCAATAACTATATAATCCAGTGATTCCCTAAGGAGACTGTTGAATTGTTTGCAGGTCCTTGGGTCCTTGAGAGTGAAAAGGACAGTTCTTAGGAAAAAACACAGACTGGACTGATATGAAGGAAGGCAGCGGTTGATATGTACAACTATAAAAATCTGGGTCCTTGTCCCTTGGGGATTAGGCAGCCACACCCCGATCTGCGATTTTCTCTGTGGAATCGGGCCCAACTGCAGGGAAAGGGGGAAGATGAAAAAATGAGGAGATGGTCGCTTCTATGCTGCAGCAGATCGGGAACGAAATGTCAGAGTTCTGGCGGGTAGGCAGTCAGTAGGCAGTAGGATGACCTGATCCGGCTGAGGAAATGCCTGGATCAACATTAAAATCACAATCTTATTAGGGACACTAATGGGCCTTCTCTTCCACCGTCTCTACAGGTTAGATCACTACCCCATCAATCTTAAATGAATCAAAATGCATCCTGTCTTTAAAGATCCCTTACAAAGGTGATTCTGTAATCCTTAGTAATTTATTCCCAGCCTACATAGCCCAGAATACAACTGAATCTGCACACTGCAGTTCAGTAATAATGATAACATTCATTAAGATCCATGCCCTGAACAATCACCTGCATGTCTTTTTTTATGGTATTTGTTAAGGACTTACTATGTGCTGGGCATTGTATTAAGCACTGGGGTAGATACGAGCTAATCAGGTTGGACACAATCCATGTCCCCCATGGGGCTCACAGTCTTAATCCTCATTTTCCAAATCAAGTAATTGAGGCACAGAGAAGTGAAATGACTTTCCCGAGGCCACACAGCAGACAAATGGATGTCTGGAGATGAGAACCCAGGTTCCTCTGATTCCCAGGCCTCTGCTCTATCCACTAAACCATGCTGCTTCCCATGCTGTTTGTCTTTTTGGGTACATGCTTCATTCACATGGGGCAACTCTTGAATGACTATTCTAAAATTCTGGATTCATTCAATCATATTTATTGAGTGCTTCCTATGTGGAAAGTACTGTACTAAGCTCTGGGGAGAGCACAGTGCAACAATAAACAAACACATTTCCTGCTCACAATAATTCTACAGTGCTTGTTAGGACATTCCTGGAAAATTAGAAACTTTGTTTAATGCCTGTGTTCCAATTTCTTGCTGCATCTTGCTTGCAGCTGGGCCACTCTGAATAAATTGAACAGAACTGGACCTACTATACATCCCAGCTTCATGTAATTGATATTTAGGGATGCATCAAAAAAGACACCCCCAGCTCTGATATGACCAGCCATGACATCACATAGTCTCAGAACCCTGACAAACTTCTCAAGCAGCCAAACTTTCTAAGGCATCACCAGAGTGCGTGGACCTAGTGGTGCGAGATGCTTTTGTAAGCTCAAAGAAAGGCTGAAAGCAAGCTCAATGCCGCTTCCTTCATTACTCCTGAATTTTATGTACTGTGAAAATCATATCTTCTGCTCCATGCTGTGCGGGAAATGAAATCCTTAGTGAATGGTAGAGAAGGATTCGGCTAAGAACTTTCCAGCAAGTGAGAAGTCACAATACTTAATCTGATCTTTCATCTTTCTTCTTAAATGTGATGATGACTGGAGTATCTAGAAGGGCCAGAGGCATTCTCCTTAGTATTTATGAATAACTTTTGTAGTCCTACAAAGTCAATCACATCTGTGGTGTTTACTGAGCACTTACTGTATGCTGAGCACTATACAAAGCAAATGGGAGAGGACAGTATGGATCTCTTTCAGATGGAGAAGTGGGGCTGCTATTAATTCCCTACCCATCCTCTCCAGCATATATATTCTTGGCTGTATATAAACCTTAAGCACTTTGAAACTCACCCCAGTCCTACTGCACTAGTGTACATATCCTTATACTTTACAGTTTCTCCTCTCTGTAATTTATTTTAACATCTGCCTCCCCCTGTAGAGTGTAAGGTCCTTGTGGACATGAATTGTGTGTACGAACTCTGTTTTATCATATTTTCACATGTGTTTACTACTGTGGTCTGTACACAGTAAACACTCATTAAATAACATTAATAGATGGATTAATTAAAATTCAATATAGTTAGTAGACATACTCCTTGCCTTCAAGGAACTTTCAGTGTAGAGGACTTGCATAAGAACTTATGGGAAGCAACATGGTGTAGTGGATAGAGCATGGGAATCAGAAGGTTGTGTTTTCTAATCCTGACCACCACTTGTCTGCTGTGTATCCTTGGGCAAGTCACTTCACTGTGCCTCAGTTACCTCATCTGTAAAATGGGGATTGAGACTATGAACCCCATATGGGACAGGGGCTGTGCTCAATCCAATTTACTTGTACCTACCCCAGCCCTTAGTACAGTGCCTGGCACATACTAAGCATTTAACAAATAATTAATTATTATTATTACACTTTAATTATGCCCAAGCTCATAGTGCTCCTGGGGCAAATTATCAGGTCCAAGTGCTTTGCCAGTTCTATAACCCTGACTTCTGTGGTGTCTTCCTCAATAGTCAGGGCAAGGGCTCTCTCATCACATATTGGTAGGTGTCTATGTTTTACAGAGCCTACTAAAATGGGATCAGGTAAATACTAATCAATTAATCCATCATTGGTATTACTGAGTGCTTACTCTGTGCAGAGCACTGTACTAAGTGCTTGGGAGAATACATCAGAGGTGATAGACATTTTCGCTTGCCCACATGGGCTTGTGTGAGTAAAAGGCATGTTCAGGGTAAAGCATTAGTTTTTCCAGTTGCCGTTTAGTGCAATGGTATATAATTTTGGGGGTAACGTCTTCTAACCCTCTCAGGGTAGCACCTGGAAAGTTTCCAGTACTCTCCCAGTCTCGACTTTGGGAGGGAGAGTGAAGCAGAAGAAAACCCATTCCATTCCTAGCTTGGGCAGTGGCTAGCGAGTGGAAGGAAATCTGCTACAAGTCAAAACTCACCTGTGCTGCAGAGCAGCGGCATGGGAGAACATCGAGGGTGGGGACTCAGGTTTACTATGTGGAAGGAGGCAATGGTGAACCACTTCCATATTTTTACCAAGGAAACTCTATGGATACACTACCGGAATGATTGCTGATGGAGGTGGGGTACTCTGGGAGAAATGTGTCCATGGCGTCACGATGGGTCGGAGACAACTTGACAGCACAAGACAATCCTCTTTTAAGATTTGACAGGATTAGTGCTTCTCCTGATTTGTCTAATGGGATCAAGGGAAGTTGCTATAGATGGAATCTGCTTCTATGCACCCCAGCACTTGGTACAGTCCCTGGAACATAGTAAATGCTTAACAAATGCCATAATTATTATTATTATTATGGAAGAATTGGGCTCATTAGTAATATTATTTTCCAGTGTCTTCATCCCTGTATTTTAGGCAAACTGCCTCCTAGTTGCATTCAATCCAAGAACAGATAGGTCAGAGAGGAAAGCAAGAGAAAACAATTTACAATACAGGTCAGACAAGTTCATAAGTGTGAAAGAAAACATACAGACATCTACATCCAGCTTATTGTTGACTGACAATGGAGAATCTGGAGGTGATTCGGGGAAAAGAAATCCTGACTTTATTTCTATATTTTTATTGCTGCATAATTGTATTCACTCTACTCTCTCTTCACCATCGTAGGGTATAGGTGAACCAGACCCAGTGGCATGTGAAACATATTACCAGTCCTGTACTATGGAAGAATTAAACCAGGTCGATCTTTAAATTGGCATTCCCTAGGGGAGGATGCAGCACACAGAAAGTTCTCTCCAAAGAAACCAAACACCTGTAACTGAGGTTAGAGAGGAAAAGTCCACTCTACTAGTTAAATATTCCTTCTTCAGCTTCATGAAGCAGAGACAACAGATAAATAGAACAACACTGACAAATGACAAGAAAACTGAAATGAAGAATAAAGACAGAGAGTTCTGGCTGGTCAGGGACATTATCAGTATGCTAGAAATGCCCCAGATCTGCTGGGCCATGATATTTCGTAACAAGTGGTGATTTGGATGTGCCTCTATCTGCATTCAAATGAAAAATTAAGTAATAATAATAATAAAAAGCAAATAAAAGTTTCAGCTGCTGAGAAGCACCCTGCTCTGCCAAAATAAATTTTGTGACTGTATTGACTCTATTCTCTAGTCTGGTGAGATAATTCACTAAAAATTATGTTTACTTTCCATCAGACGGTCACTTCATTTAGAAGAATGAGTCAGATCAGTTGTAGCAAATCTTGTTCTTAAACAATGCTTGTTTTTCCACCTTGATCAGCTCTACACTTCTACAGTCAATCAACAGTGATATTTATTGAACACACTATGCATGGAGAGCACTATATTAGGCATTTGGGACAGTACAACAAAATAATAGGCATGGAACCTCTTCTCTGGATTTAGCAGTCTGACAAGGAAGACTCCTGACAGCAGGAATATAGTAGCACATATATATGAATAAATAAGTGTCAATTTATGCAAATTGAAAATGACCATAAGTGCAGAGGGAAGGAATGTAAATGCAGGCACTCAAGGTGGTGATCGTGTTGTGTTGTAACATTACATCTTTCCTGTCCAGTTCCATTGCTGCAGTTATACTCTTAGACTGTGAGCTCCCAGAGAGAAAAGGACAAAGTCTAATTACCACCTGTAAATTCTCCCCCAGCACATAGTCTAGTGCTTTGCACACAGTGTACACTTAATAAATGTAATTCCTGCTATAACTATTACTACCATGAAATGATCTTGGAGAATACCCACACTCCTAAAAACTTAGTTTTACAATCTTCCCAATGTTTTGGAAAAAATGTAAGTACCCAGGAATGAGTTGGTCCCTGGTTGGTAGAGAAACAGTTTTATTGTTCTATATTACATTTTGTCAAGCTCAGCAAAAATAGAGCATGTCCTGAAAATTTAAAATTACTTATCTTGAAAGCAACTGTGCTGTTACTGCATTTCAAATGTCAGTTTGAGAATAAAATTATGTACCATAGCAGAGAGCTTTATTAAGTAAAATGTCCATTTTGTTCTTTGGCCAAATGATGCTAAAGAACAATCTCAGTTCAGAAAATGATTTATTTTCCAACCACGGATAAGACTCCCATAAAGTTTATCCTCTTATTCCTTTATAATTCTTGAAGACGATACAATCTAACCATTCCAAATTGCTTCAAGTAGTATATATAACCACAGACTCCCTCTACAGATTGCACAAACACTTCCTAAGTATGGGTGTTTTAACAAGTGTTTCAAGGAATGGGTTTGGAGGCAAAGGGAAGGATTCTAATGGTACAGAAATTATGCTTTGTGCTCCAGAATGAAATATTTCCAAGTTTCTTTTTTTGAATAGGACCTGTTAAAGGCTCAAACAACTTATGACCAAAGAACAATTTTTTTTCAAATAAAGTTTTCAAGGATGCCATCTTTTGAATCAAAATAAACCCAATGAATAGAATTTGTTTGATGGAAAGTGCTCCAGAATGAACAAGGAAAAAAAGTGGAAACCCTGAGTAATATTCAAGACATAGTGATTCTGTGGTCAGCATGGCTTCTTTTCTAATTGGAAAAATTTCACAACCTTGTCCTAAAGGCTCATTCATCCCTTATTTTGATTTGACTTGGCTTGGAAGACAAGAAACCAAGGCTAGGTTAGCTTCTTTGATGAAGTGCAATGGTTAAAGAACTCACACATTGGCAGAGTTTTAGCAGCGAAATAAAGAACTGTCATCAGAGAATCCCATTTTGGAAAACTGCTCTAATCTTCCAGCAAAACATTTAAAGTTCAGATTATAAACAAAATTTGTAAGCAGTCTAAAAGATTCAGATAGATAACCTCCACCTCCGCATCAGACAGAAACTCCTTTCCAAGTGCTTGAAACTTGGCCCCTCCCCTTACCTTGCTACCCTTCTACTAGAACCCAGACTGCACTCTTTGCTCCTCTAATCTCATCTATCTCGACTCTGAGCTCTCTCCCATGTCCCACCTCTGTCCTGAAATGCCCTCCCTTTTCATGTCCTACAGGCAATACTCGCTCCACCTTCAAAGTCTTATTGAAGGCACATCTCTGAGAGGCCTTCCTTTAGCCCTCTTTTCCCACTCCCTTCTGCTTTGCCCTGACCTGCTCCCTTTGTTCATCTCTCTTCCCAGTCCCAGACTACTTATGTATATATCCATAATTTATTTATGTTAATGTCTGTCTCCCCTTCTAGCCTGTAAACTTATTGTGCTCAGAGAATGTATCTGCTATGTTGTTGAGTTGTACTCTCCTAAGCGCTTAGTACAGTGCCCTGCACACAGTAAGGGTTTGATAAATAAAGTTGAATGATTTATTTGATTGAATATAATTTAAATACATTTATGTTTCCAAATATATAATTACCTTTACCCAAGACAAGAGTTTCTTCTCCCAACCTTGGAAACATTCTCTACCAGGCAAAGATCGTATAAGAGGAGAGGAACTTTTCACTTGTAACTCATTTATTCACTGCCACAAGAAAGTGCATTTAAACAAACAAAAAAAGTTTCCACAAAAGGGTGGCAAATTTTTAGCTAGGACACATTATTCAGGAGAAATCCTTCAAGATTATATGTCAGAGAGCGGTCTCCTATGTCTTCAGGACAAATTGAATTATTAGGTCACCCACTTTGGTGAGTAGAGAGAGGAGACAAGGAAGAGGAAGCTGGGACTTGCCTTGGAGCTGGAGAGGAAGGAACCCAGGCTGGCCATGGCAGAAAGTGTGGCTTCCTCTGAAAATAAAGCATGTGTGGTCAACTGGGTGCTGGCCCCCAAGACTGAGGGGACTCTAATCTGGGCCACAACAGCTGGGAGTCTACCGGTTGGTCACAGAGACCTGCTGCTTCTAGTCTCATTGTCACCACTGCTGGTCCTTGGGGCTGTGGGAAGGTAGGTGGAGGGAGTTGGAGAGCTGCTTTTACTGCTGTCCTTAAATCAAAAGATAAATCCCTGGCCCAGGGGCTCTCTCACTTGTGGATATGACTGGGTTAGGGAAGGAGGCAGAGGGCATTTTTCCCTGGCACTGATTAGCCCAGCTTCTACGCAGTTCTATGCCCTTAGAACCCAGGATAGCTGCAGGTAGCCCCAGTTCCAGGGAGAAATTTGGTGAGCCTGGCTTCTACACATCCTGACCCCACTCTTCCCCTTCTCTCTCTGCTCCTTGGTTCTGTGCCATAAGGAGCCAAGATGACTATCGTGGGCCCAGGTCCAGGTGGGACATTTGTTGAGCCTAGCTTTCCCCTCCCACCTACCCCCATTTCTTCCTCCTCTATGTCCCCCTCTGCAGCTCCATGCCCTGAGGAGCTGGGTTGGCTGCGGGAGTGGAAAAAACGTCAGCTCCAGCTTCAAACACATCCCATAGCAGAAGCAGCTGGGCTAGGGACAGGTTTTGATTTTTTACTATTCTTTCCATCTCAATATCTGTGTCCCACTTTGATCTCACTAGTCCTTGGGAAAAGGGGAATTTTAATGAAATGGTGGTTCCAGCTCCAATCCCTTCCCACAGCAGGGACAATGGAGCTGGGAATGCAGAAGGGTACGCATTATCTCCACCTCTAATGATATTTTAATAGAGTTTCAGATCTTTTCGGCAAGGACCAATTAAAGAACACAGCTCATGTCGAGTGTAACCAATCTGAAATGGTGTTTTATAACCTTGACCAAAATTAAACCCTTCAAATTAGTCAAGAAAAATCAGATAAGCATGGCTTTGTGGCAAGAGCATGGGAGTCAGAGCTCACAGGTTCTAATCCCAGTTCTGCCACTTATCAACTGTGTAATTTTGGGCAAGTCTAACTTCTCTGTGCCTCAGTTACCTCATGGATAAAATGGAGATTAATAATAATAACAATAATAATGTTGGTATTTGTTAAGCACTTACTATGTGCCAAGCACTGTTCTAAGTATCAGGTTGTCCCACATGGGGATCACAGTCTTAGTCTGCATTTTACAGATGAGGCAACTGAGGCCCAGAGAAGTTAAGTGGCCTGCCCAAGGTCACACAGCTGACATGTGGCAGGGCCGGGATTAGAACCCACATCCTCTGATTTCCAAACCCATGTTCTTTCCACTAAGCCACACATTTTACAGATGAGGTAGCTGAGGCCCAGAGAAGTTAAGTGACTTGACCAAAGTCACACAGCTGATACAAGGCAGAGCAGGGATTAGAATCCATGGCCTCTGACTCCTAAGCCCGAGCTCTTTCCACTAAGCCATGCTGCTTCTCTATGCTCATTAAGACTATGAGCCCCACATGGGACAACCTGATTACCTAGTATCTATCCCAGCTCATAGAACAGTGCTTGGTACATAGTAAATGCTTAACAAATACCATTACTATTATTACTATTATATGGGCACCAGGGATGCCAATAATTCAATCAGATTTAGCAGTCCTTACCCCCTTGAATTACTCTCCAAAAATAGTCACTGATATTTGGGATGAGAGGGACAGGATTTCACCTCTCAGCTTGTTACTTGTGTACCCCAACGATCATTATTGACCTGTTACTTTTGGTACCTGGAATGGATGATGATATAGGATTAAGACTGTGAGCACTCTGTGGGAAAGGGACTGTCTAACCCAATAACCTTATATCTACCCCAGTGTTTAGTGTAGTGGGTGGCACACAGTAAGCACTTAGGTACCAGAATTGCTATTATTATTATTACTACACTGACAGTCAATGTTGGAACCCTGATATTTACTAATGAGCTTTAGATACACTGTGCTTTAGGTATAATTAGCTGATGGTTGTATTCAGATATTCATTCAATCATATTTACTGAGCACTTACTGTGTGCCGAGCTCTATACAAAGCACTTGGAAAGTACAACTTATTTTGATGGCAATGTGAAGAGAAATGTAAAAGCCTGAGCCACAGGCTAAAAAGAGAAATTTCTGAGAGTCTCTACTTATATCACAGAACCTAAATTTGCAACTGTAATGGAAAAAAGAGGTTAAGTCAAAGAGATCCACTGAAGGGGGAGAAAAGATGAAGAAAAAAAGTCAACTAGGTCTCAGGGCAAAGCCTTGAGACAGAATTTACCCTGCAAATGTTATATACAGCAACTACATCATGATGTGTTGACAATCACTCTTAAATATGGAAGTTTTGTTATCAAGTGCTGAAAATGGAAAATGTGTGGGAGAGGCTATCCAATCCTCTAGAAAATAAAGATCTATGAGCTCTTACCTCAGAGAGGATTCCCTACTGGTTCTTTTGGGCAAGGAACATGTCAGCCATCTCTGCTATATTGTATTCTCCCAAGTGCTTGCTTAATACAGTGGTCTGCACACAGTAAGTGCTCAATAATATGATTACTTGATTTGATTTCTGTTTATTCAACCACAGGCAGCATAAGAGTGATTTGGGGAAAAGACTGGGGGAAGACTTGTTCTCTCCCTCACCCTTCCTTATTTTTTCTTTGCAGCTTTGATTGGCCTCTCTCTGCCAACAGATTTCTGCATATTCAACCCATTTTACATATGAGGAAACAGTCTCAGAGAAGTTAAGTGATTTGCCTAAGGTCACACTGCAGGCAAGTGGCAGAATTTGTGATTGTCCTCAGATTTCCTGGCTTCCAGGCTTGTCCCTTTTTCTATAGGGAGCTCTGCTTCTCTGGAACTTTTCTTAGGCCAGATTTGAGGTCAGGAATTAGGCCCTGACCTTAGACAACAACACCTCTGATAGACCAAAGCTGAATCTCAGGGGGAGCTTGATTTCTTATATTTGCTTGAAAGGTGAATGTAAAATTAAAATAGAATCACATTATAAAATACTGTAAAAACAATAAATCATAGCTTTTGAAATGACAGAATATAATGGATATTTATCAATCTAGTTAGTAAATTGTTTCTTCACTACACTAAATGTTGACTTAATTATAGAGTTAATTTACCCCACAAAAGGTCTAATTTATACCCAAGAAATATCTCACCCATGAAGATCTCCTTCATTATAGGAGTCCCTGTGGATCATTAAACATTGCACACAATTTAAACAATGCAAATTTCATTTTTCAGTCAGCATGATATCTTCCTAGCTATTCTTCCCAGAAAGTGATAGTATTAACCATAAAAATAACTCACAGCACTGTTGCCCTTAAAGAAAAACAATCTGTGTAACTGGGTGGAAAAGTACTGGCAATGAGACCTCATTCCAATTAAGAAGATATAGAATTTACAATGTCAGCAATATTCACAACAGGAACATTTCAAGGCCTCCTTGTGTACTGATCACTATAGGCCATAATTTTAAAATCTTAAAAGGGACCAAAAAGTGTTTTAATTTCCATATATAGTCACACTGAGAAATGCAACTGAACCTTTGGCTAATGTTAAAAAATTGTTACCAGGAGAAGTAGATTTCAGACCAAGTTCTCCTGAGAGATTCTCAATATTATTTTACTTTATAGTTATTTCTGTATCAATCATTGAAATAAAAAAGACATAGCTTTGGATTTTGAAATGAAGTGAATATGGAGTTTCTGAGTAACCAAATGAATCAAGCTAAAAAATCATTTGTGATTCGCGAAACATCATGGTCCACCCAGTAAGCCATTCTTTAGTCCTACAATGTCTCCCATAATCTTCTGACAGATCAAGACAGTTGTAGATGTTCCCTATTTTTCCAACTTCAATCCTTTATTATCCTAATACTTGAAGAACTGAGCAGCCTCCCCAAAACTTTTACCAGGACTGTTACTACCAGTCCTGGACTTTCATGTCTGCTATGCTTACTGTTTTGGTTTTTTTTTTTTTTTTACATTTGCTATTTTTAGGGATGTAGTATTAACCTGTACTCACTTGCAGCAATTCATTGTACAGAACATGGTAAATTGAAAACAAAGTGATATGTTCCATGCCCACAAGGAGCTTGCATTTTAATGGGGAAGTCAGACATAATATTAAAAATATTAGAATCAAGGTAAACATTCAATGTAAAACTGTATAAACTACATACAAAAGTGCTGAAAATGGACATGAATAAGTTCATATGTGCTCAAGATGGCTGATGAATTTATGCAGTTTGGGGTTTTGAGAGTTAATTGGGGAAGGCTTGTTGGAGGAGATGGAATTTTAAGAAAGTTTTGACAGCTCTGGTTTGTCAGTTCTGGGGAGGAAGGAAGTTCCAAACCAGGTCAACAATATGAGCAGAGACACAGAAGCAGGAGACACAAGCTCATGGTATAATTAGAAGGATTTCCTAGGAGAAAATGTAGAGTGAGTTGGGGATTGGTAGATAATAAGTAGAAAGATGAAATGATGTGAGTTGGTGGAGAGTCCTGACATCAACTTGAGGACTTTTTTTTTTATTTGTTGCAGAGGGACCCATGAAGTCAGTGAAAGGTTTTGAGGAGAGGGGAGTTGTGAGCCAAGAAATACTTCAAGAATATGATCATATGTATATATCTATAATTTATTTACACTAATATCTGTCTCTAGCATGTAAACTCATTATGGTCAGGGAACATTTCTACCAATCCAGCTATATTGTTCTCTCCCAAGCACTTAGTACAGTTCTCTGTACATGGTAAGTGCTCAGTAAATACTGTTGATTGATGATCCAGACAGCAATGTGTAGTATAGATTGAAGGTGAGAAGTAGCTGGAGGCAGAAAGACCAGTTAGGTGGCGAGTACAAGATTTTAGCCACAATAGGACCAGAGCTTGCATCAGGAGGGTAACATTTTGAGTAGAGAAGGAAGACAGGATTTGGGAGATGTAGTATAAAGAACATGCAAGATTTCATAGAAGATTGAATGAGAGAGGAAATAGTATTTGTTAAGTGGTAACTGTGTGCACAGCACTCTACTAAGGGCTGGGGAAGAATAAACAGATAGGAATTGGAAACAATCCCTGATGACCCAAGGTTGCTGGCTTCTGTTTGGCACAGGGAAGGAGATAGTATGATCATCAAAGATGTGATCCTGAAGTGCTAAAAGCACAACTTTCTCCTGACTTTTGGATAAAATTGAAAGTAGACGAACGGAATGGGATAATGTTGTATTAAGTACTATGGATAATTTGAAAATGCTTTATGTCCCCATGAAATAATAGAAATATTCAACTTAAAGAGAAAGAAAGAGAAGTGAACAGCAAACATTGGCTTCATTTTGTATGAGATGGAATTTCTATCCCCTTGCATCTGTCATTCACCCTCCACCCCAAAGTGAATAGAATTTTGTCATTATTATAATGACAAAAATCTAGTCTGCCCTCAAGCCCTGGTTGTTCTCAGAATGTTATATGACAAAAAAGCTTTTAGTGATTTCCTTAGATTACTCATTCTTTGTATTTTTTTATTTCCTGGGTTTTGGACATTTTATTTTATATGAGTATTTTGGAGAAGACAGCACCCAAGCAATGTATGAAATAAAACAAGCTTATCTTTGATATCTAATGCAAATAGTGCCAATGGAAAGTAGCATGGCCTACTGGATAGTGCGCAGGCCTGGGAGTCAGAAGGACCTGAGTTCTAATCTCAGCTCCACCACTTATCTCTTGTGTGACCTTGAGTAAGTCACTTCACTTCTCTGTGCCTCAGTTACCTCACCTGGGACATGGAATGTGACCAGCCTGATTAGCTTGAATATACCCCAGTGCTGAGTACAGCACGTGGCATAAAGTGAGGGTTTCAAAAATGTCATATTTTGTATCTGTACATGAACATATATATGTATATATGCATTTATATGTACAGGGGAGGTATATGCCTTGCTCCATCCCTTTGCCTCTGTTTGGCCTACTGTTCATAGTCCTGGAAATGGGTAGACTATGAGTGTGTTCCTCAACACTTCATTCATTCATTCAGTCATATTTATTGAGCATTTACTGTATGCAGAGTACTAAGCGCTTGGAAAGTACAATTTGGCAACAGAGACAATTCCTACCCAACAGTGGGCTCACAGTCTAGGAGGAGGAGACAGACAACAAAACAAATAGACAAGCATCAATAGCATCAAAATAAATACAATCATAGATATACACACATCATTAAATAGAATAATATGTACAAATATACACAAGTGCTGTGGGGAGGGGAAAATGGGGTAGAGAAGAGGGAGGGAGTACGGGAAATGGGAAGGGGACGAGGGGCAGAGGGAAAGGGAGGGCTCAGTCTGGGAAGGCCTCCTGGAGAGGGTGAGCTTGCAGTAGGGCTTTGGAGAGGGGAAGGGAATTAGTTTGGCAGATGTGAGGAGGGAGGCTATTTCAGGTCAGTGGTAGGACGTGGGCCAGGGGTCAATGGTGGGACAGGTGAGAACAAGGCCCCATGACGAGGTGAGAGGCGGCAGAGGAGCGGAGTGTGCGGGGTGGGCTGTAGAAGGAGAGAAGGGTGAGGTAGGAGGGGGCAAGGGGATGGAGAGCTTTGAAATCAGAATGAGGAGTTTTTGCTTCATGCAAAAGTTGTTAGGCAACCACTGGAGGTTTTTGAGGAGGCGAGTGGCATGCCCAGAGCATTTTGGTAGAAAGATAATCCAAGCAGCAGAGTGAAGTATAGACTGAAGCAGGGAGAAACAGGAGGATGGGAGATCAGAGAGGAAGCTGATGCAATAATCCAGTCAGGATATTATGAGCACTTGTATCAGCAAGGGAGCAGTTTGGATTGAGAGGAAAGGGTGGATCTTGGTGATGTTGTGAAGGTGAGACTGGCGGGTTTTGGTGACGGATTGGATGTGTGGGGTGAATGACAGTGTGGAGTCAAGGTTGACACCGAGGTTGTGCGCTTGTGAGACAGAAAGGATGGTAGTGCCGTCCACAGTGATGGGAAAGTCAGGGTTCCCCACTAAGATGCTACAGATGCTGAAATTTTATCACTGGGACATGGACTGTGACCAAACTGATTAGCTTGAAAATACCTCAATGTTTAGTATAGTGCCTGGCCCTTTGTAAGGGCTTCAAAAATGCCATAAAAAAGGAAGGTTAGGTTTAGGATACGACAGAGGGCAGTTTGGGATTGAAAATACCTTCTACAGTAGGTCTATATAAGGATTGCCTTTGTTGATTGAATTACTCACCAAGCCTCATGGTGTTTTTCTTCTCCTTCCTGATGTCACGCTATTTCCAAAGCCTCTGCTCTACATTGGTAACCTCATTTCTGATTCCTGAGTGATTGGCTCATCTACCTTCTGTGGAGATCTCCCATTGTTTCACTGCTAAAGTACATCATTAGGGTTTTGCTTCATCGTGTCACTAAGACATTGGCTCCATTCAACCTTTTTACAATTACCTGATTATAGAGCAGTTGTTTGTATGTTGCTATAGACACAGAGACATTCCCCAAGTGCTTTATAACCAACTTCTTTTCTAGCTTTCTTGATTCAAAAAGTTGTAAGCTCTGAAAAAATAATTTCTGCTATTAGATGTTTTTGCATATTTGAGTAGAAAAGTATGAAATATTTCCCTGAGTAAATGGCTTAGGAAATTTTCTGAAATTGTGACATATGGAGCTTTTGTTTATGTGTCAAAGGTATGATTCCGGGGAAGGTAGCTGATATGATGAGAAATATATTTCTTTGCTTTTAGTGCCTTGGGCAGCACCATGTATACAGTGGTGCTCATAAGTGATCATTAATGATGATGACTATGCTGCTGACAAGAGCTGTTAGTTGGTAACCACTGAAAACCCATCAGACAATGTTCCTGTGTTTTTAAATCACCATCTAGCTGCTTCTAACATCTGTTATTTTAACTTTAAATATCTTAGTTAATAAGGAGACAGTAAGAAAGAACAGTGCATCTGCATTAATATGGAGCTTAGTCTCTGCTGAAATTCCCTGGGCTGTTGCCGATGAGTCCTCTTTATTTGTACATTTTCCATTCCTTACTAAAACTTTTTTTTTCTTGATCATAAAGGGAGGCATGGGAGCACTACCTTGGCCATGTCCCTGAGGATACATGATATTTTTTTTGAGTGCAGTGAAAGATGAACTATGAATTGAGGTGATTCTGTCAATGTGGTGAGATTAACTGTGGGAGACAACCCCACAGGTTTTGCTCACGATGGAATATAAAGAAAGCAAATCGCAAGAAAGAGCTTGAGCTTGCAGTGTCAACAGTAGAATGAGTCCAAATTGAAAAGGAGTGCTGTTCTTGAAATATATTAGAGAGTGATGAGAGATGACAAAGAATTTTTGTGAGGGATAAATAGTCTGGGCCTTGCCTTGTGAATGATATTGACCTACCCATTTATCATCTTTTGCAGCTGCTCTAAACAACAAGAGGATGAAGATAGGGAATCTATTCACCTGATGAGGATGGGCTGCAAATTAGGGAAGCAGCAACACTGTCTCGCTAAAACAAGGCAGACTGTAAAGCTAGTCCAAATAAGCAGTTCACTCAGCCCTTTAAAAGGGAAGAGTTTCTATTAGTCAATGCTCTTACTTATCTGTCTCCTCTCCTCGCACTCCCTTTCGCACTCTAATAATATTACTAACTATGGTATTTTTAAGTGCTTACTATGTGACAAACACTATACTATGCATTGGTCTAGATAGAAGCCTATCAGGTCAGACAAGGTCCCTGTCCCAAACAGGGTTCACATTCCAAATAGGATCACATTCTTACTGATGAAGAAAATGAAGCACAGAGAAGTGGTGAAGCAAGCATTAGAATCTGAGTTGTCTAACTTATTAGATAGAGTATGTGCCTGGAAGTCAAACTGCTTGTCTCCTCTCTTTTATCTATCTCTTTGTCTCTCTTGGTCTCTATCTGATTCTCTCTCTCTTTTCCTCCCTCCCTTTCCCTCTGTCTATGCCACACTTTCACACTTTCTCTCTATGGAAATATAACTATGACTCCTATTTGGGATTTGAAATAAAGCAGGCATTAATTCAGCCTTTACTGAGCTTTGTTTCATTTTTCTCAGTGTGTTTAGGGTTAAGTTCAAATTGAGGTCAGGCCTTCCACAGGACTGAAAAAAAAACTGATTAAGATAGCCTGAGACATATTTTAACCCAACAGGGGGAAGCAAAAAAAAAAAGGAAATCATAGTTATGTCTGGACTTATTCAAGGACCAATAAAGCTATGTACTTTGCATACTTTCTGACTGTATAGATGGATTCAGCTTCCTTGGAGCTCAAGAATTGGATGTACATATAAATATGAGTGAGAATTCACCTACAGCTACACAGGCTGAAGAGTTTAAATTGAAATCTATTCAAGAAGCACTCTTCCAAGTATGGTATTCAGCATAATATGACCCAGGGTAGGGACTGGTACAACTAGAAACAATAATAGCTCTCTGCTAGTGGGGAGAAAAGGTTAGGGAGAATATGTCAAATAAAATGAGATTCTAGGAGAAAATTAGACCCTCTAATTAATGAGGAAGGATGTGATTTGAATAATTACTCTAAATTGCTTGAAGCAATGGTTTTGAAGTCTATCTTTAACAAGAATAAATGAAGAAATCATTCGGGCATCCTGACCATTAAAAAAAAGGCTTGCAGAAAAGATATTTACTAACTTAATCAGAAGAGGGGCATCCTTGGGAAATCTAAAAGTCTATGTTTTAATGAAACTTGCCATAGGATGGATCCATGCTAATTCATTTCCCAGACACTCTGAGCTCAGAAATTTCATTCTGGTCTCAATTAGGCAGATATTTCAGGTGAAAGGTTTTCTGTTTGTTAGTTTGTTGGTTTTTGTTGCTTTTCATTAGAAACATCCATTTTGGACAAATTATTCCATAGTTCAAGTAATTCAACCAAACAACTAATATTTATTGAGCATCTACTGTATGCAGAACACTATTCTGAGTGCTTGAGGGAGTGCAATAGACAGGAATCCTACCCTCATGGAGCTACAATCTGGGGAGCTTGTGGAAGGGTGTAGAACCAGACATTAATCAATTTGGAAATAGAAGCAAAGGAAAAGCAGATACATAGGTGAATAATAACTTAAAAGCAGAGTACACAATTTGATACATAGAGAATATGTGCATATGTGTAAATACTGGCAACAGGTAGAGTTTCAGTGCCTAAGTACCTGATTGGTAGTGAAGTTTTGAGGTGGTAGTTGGAAGGCTATGACACAGGGAGAAGAAATATTAACTGGGGAATGCTTCCTGGAGCAGATGTGACTTAAAAAGGGGTTTGACACTGGGGGAGGGTTATGGCCTAGCAGATTTGACTGGAAAGGGAGTTCCAGAGATGAGGAGAAGGGAATGAGCAAGGGTTGCATTTACTCAAGTTGTCATGCCCCATTTAGTCTTCATATTCAAATGATCTTCCTGAGATGACCAACTTGACAACCACCCTCTCTACTGAACTAAACTCATTCGCTCCTTTAACCCTTCACCAATCTCATACCACTAACCTAGAGTCTTGGATCACCTCCAAAGTCTACTTCATTGGTTCCTCTAGAGGAGCTGTAGAGCAGTGCTGGCAAAAATCCAGATACGAGTCCTACTTCTTCCACTTCAAGTTCTTGTTTGCCTTTACCTCTGACCTTCCCTCAGCCTGGCAACATTATTTCTACATCCACCCATGCCCATTGTCCTCATCAGTTGTTTCAGATATTTAATTACCTCCTCAAACCCTCTGTCCCCTCTGACGCCCCCATTTAATATATAAATTTATAAATAAATTATATTTTTATATTGGTGCTATTGATGCTTGTTTACTTGTTCTAATGTCTGTCTCCTTACTTCTATACTGTAAGCCCATTGTGGGCAGGGATTGTCTCTATTACTGAATTGTACTTTCCAAGCACTTAGTACAGTACTCTGTGCACAGTAAGTGCTCAATAAATCCAAAGGAATGAATCTGCAGTCTTGTATTTCCTTCTGCCTTCATGACATCTCTACTTGAATGTCCTCCCATCACCTCAAACTTAACATGTCCAAAACAGAACTCCTCTTCCCACCAAAATCCTGTCTTCCCTATCACTGTAGATGGCACCACCATCCTTCCTATCTCAAGCCTGTGACCTTGGCATTATCCTTGACTCCCCTATATCATTTAACCCACATACTCAATTCATCACTAAATCCTGTGGGTTCTAACTTCACAACATCATTAATATCTGCCCTTTCCTCTCCATCCAAACTGCTACCATGTTAATGCAATCACTTATCCAACCCTGCCTTGATTACTGTATTGACCTCCTTGCTGACCTCCCAGCCTTCTGTATCTCCCTACTCCAGTCCATACTTCACTCTGCTACCTGGATCATTTTTCTACAGAAATGTTCAGGACATGTTTCCCTGCTCTTCAAGAAACTCCAGTGGCCTATTGGAAAGAGCATGGGTCTGGGAGACAGAGGATGTGGGTACTAATCCCAGCTCTGCCACATGTCTTCTGTGTGAATTTGGGCAAGTCATGTCACTTCTCTGTGCCTCAGTTTCCTCATCTGTAAAATGGGGATTAAGACTATGAGCCCATGGGATTGTGTTCAACCAGATTACTTTGTATCTACCTCAGCGCTTAGAACAGTGCCTGGTACATAGTAAATACCTAACAAATACAACAATTATTATAGTTATCCAGTGGTTGCCCATTCATCTTGACATCAGACAAAAACTCACCATTGGTATTAAAGTACTCAATCACCCTGCCTTCTCTTACCTCAACTGGCTACTCTCCTACTACAACCCAGCATTCACACTTCACTCCTCAAATGTTAACCTCAAATGCAAATTAGGGGCTGTCCAAGCCCGATTTGCTTCTATCCACGATTAGTACAGTGCCTGGCACACTTAGGAAGCACTTAATGAATACTATTATTTTTATTAATAACCTCACTCTAGCTTGATCTCATCTCTCTTGCTGCCAATACTGTGCCCACATCCTGCCTCTGGCCTGCAACACCCTCCCTCCATAAATCCAACAGGCAATTACTCTTCCCCTTTCAAAGCCTTACTGAAGACATATTTCCTCCAAGAGGCCTTACCTGATTAAGTCCTCCTTTCCTCTTCTCTTATTCCCTCTTCATCACCCTGACTTGCTCCCATTATTCATACCCTCATACCAGCCCCACAGCATTTATGTACATATCTGTAATTTATTTCTATCATCTGACTCTCTTCTAGACTTTAAGCTCATTGTGGGCAGGGAATGTGTCTGTTAATTGTTATATTGTACTCTCCCAAGCACTTAATACAGTGCTCTGCGCACAATAAGCACTCAATAAATATAAATGAACAAATGAATGATGGACATATTCTGCTGCTAATTTATCAGCAGGCACCTCGCAATCCTCAGGGATTCAGATGAAAGGTGACTTGCCCCCAGAGGCTGCTGGCCCCAGTGGTGTAATTTTTTAAGCATTCATTCATTCAAATGTATTGAACACTTACAGTGCTCTGCATAAAGTATTAAATGCTTGGGAGAGTACAATACATCATTAAAGAAATCTGTTTCAGAGAAGAACCTTGATGATGACCTTCTCCTTTGCGGGAGGCTCCTCCCCCTCCCATCCTTTAACTGTTGGAGTTCCTCAAGGGTCAGTTCTTGGCCCTCTTCTGTTCTCCATTTACACTCACTCCCTCGGTGAACTCATTCGCTCTCACGGCTCTGACTACCATATCTACGCAGATGACACGCAGATCTACATCTCCGCCCCTGTCCTCTCCCCCTCCCTTCGGGCTCGCATCTCCTCCCGCCTCCAGGACGTCTCCACCTGGATGTCAGCCCGCCACCTAAAACTCAACATGAGCAAGACTGAGCTCCTCATCTTCCCTCCCAAACCTGGTCCTCTCCCAGACTTCTCTATCACCGTGGATGGCACGACCATCCTTCCCGTCTCTCAGGCCCGCAATCTCGGTGTCATCCTTGACTCGTCTCTCTCGTTCACCCCACGCATCCTTTCCGTTACCAAGATGTGCCGGTTTCACCTCTACAATATCGCCAAGATCCGCCCTTTCCTCTCCACCCAAACGGCTACCTTACTGTTACGGGCTGTCGTTATATCCCGGCTAGACTACTGTGTCAGCCTTCTCTCTGACCTCCCTTCCTCCTCTCTCGCCCCGCTCCAGTCTATTCTTCACTCCGCTGCCCGGCTCATCTTCCTGCAGAAACGATCTGGGCATGTCACTCCCCTTCTTAAACAACTCCAGTGGTTGCCTATCAACCTCCGCTCCAAACAAAAACTCCTCACTCTAGGCTTCAAGGCTCTCCATCACCTTGCCATCTTCCTACCTCTCCTCCCTTCTCTCTTTCTACCGCCCACCCCGCACGCTCCACTCCTCTGCCGCCCACCTCCTCACCGTCCCTCGGTCTCGCCTATCCCGCCGTCGACCCCTGGGTCACGTCCTCCCGCGGTCCTGGAACTCCCTCCCTCCTCACCTCCGCCAAACTGATTCTCTTTCCCTCTTCAAAACCCTACTTAAAACTCACCTCTTCCAAGAGGCCTTCCCAGACTGAGCTCCCCTTCTCCCTCTACTCCCTCTACCACCCCCCCTTTACCTCTCTGCAGCTAAACCCTCTTTTTCCCCTTTTCCCTCTGCTCCTCCCCCTCTCCCTTCCCATCCCCACAGCACTGTACTCGTCCGCTCAACTGTATATATTTCCATTACTCTATTTATTTTGTTAATGAATTGTACATCGCCTCAATTCTATTTAGTTGCCATTGTTTTTACGAGATGTTCTTCCCCTTGACTCTATTTATTGCCATTGTTCTTGTCTGTCTGTTTCCCCCGATTAGACTGTAAGCCCGTCAAATGGCAGGGACTGTCTCTATCTGTTGCCGACTTGTTCATCCCAAGCGCTTAGTACAGTGCTCTGCACATAGTAAGCGCTCAATAAATTCTATTGAATGAATGACAGAAACTAAGTTTTGACCCCTGGTTTATCACTCAGGCATTTTGTTGCTCCCACTGAACAAGAGTTGCACTTGGCCCTATATTTTGCAAAGCAATGTGGGAAATATGGAAGCAAGAAGGGTCAAGGAGATAAAGGCCTGAGGCTGGGAGAAAAAGGAGCTGGTTTCAAGGCCCAGCTTTGCCTTTGGTCTCCTATGTGACTTTGCATAAGACAATTAACTTTTCTGATTCTCAGTTGTTCCTACATAAAATTCAGGTAATACAGCTTGCCTCTTCCTAGCTAACAGAACCAAATGAAATAAGTAATGCTAAGGCACTTTGTAAACTAAAAGGATTCTGCAAACGAACATCTAAACATTTTTACCTCATTTAGGTGGTAGTCTGCCAAAAGTTTTCTCTTTTTGTTCCAGGAACTCGAAGGTATTACCACAGGATAAGAATATTAATATCCTTAATTTTACCCTAATCATAAAGTTAATTTGCTTGGCATGTAGTATTGAAATTTCAATTTTCACACAATTGTTCGAGAATTAACAGATATTCTTGTAGTTTGATTTTGTCATTAAGATATCTTTAATCTTTGATTTAGAAATAATTGGTAATTGATTAGCATAGTTTGAATATTATTAAAAATGGATAGAATGAAATACTTTCATTTAAAAATGTTTTTCCCTATTCCAGAATATGGAGAGGCATAAAATTAAGGAGAAATTACTTTTAATTCATTCTTGTTGGTTTCTGTTAAATAATTTATGGAATGCAGCTGCTTATGATATTTATTACTTGATATATTTAATTAAATATAAGTAATGTAAATGTTCATGTAAGCCTTAAAAATTGATAGACATTTTTCCACAGACTATCACTTAAAAGCCCATTTCATGCAAGTCTAAAGGGTCAAATGAGTTTATTTCAAATGCTTCCATTTTATATTAATTCTGTTTACTGCTCTAAAATATAAATGACTGAAGCTTAAACTGCTAAAACTATGGTAATAATAAATAAATCTATGTCTTAGAGATAAATACTTCAATTACTAAAGGGTTCATCACTACACTAAACCCTTTGATCCACATATTCATTCAATTGTATTTATTAAGCACTTAACAGTATGCACAGCACTGAACTAAGCACTTGGGAAAGTACAGTATAACAATAAAAAGTGACAATCCCTGCCCACAATTAACTCATAGTGTAGAAGGGGGAGACAGCAATACAAATAGACATCAATATAAATAAATAAAATTACAGATATATACCTAAGAGCTGTTGGCCAGGGAAGGAGAGAAGAGCAAAGGGAGCAAGTCAGAGTGATGCAAAGGGAGTGGGAGGTGAGGAAAAATGGGACTTAGTCTGACAAAGCCTCCTGGAGGAGATGTGCCTTCAGTATAGCTTTGAAGAGGGGGAGAGTAATTGCCTGGCAGATTTGAGGAGGGAGGGCATTGTAGGCCAGAAGTAGGACATGGACCATGGGTCGGCAGCAAGACAGGTGAGATCAAGGCACAGTGAGGAGGTTAGACCAGAAGAGGGAAGTGTGCAGGCTGGGTTCCAGAAGGAGAGAAGCAAGGTGATGGAGTGTTTTAAAGCCAATGGTGTGGAGTTTATGCTTGATATGGAGGTGGATAGATAGCCCTGCAGATTTTTGAGGATGGGGGTAATATGTCCTGAACATTTCTGTAAAAGATGATCTGGGTAGTGGTGTAAAATATGGAATGTACTGGGGAGAGGCAGGAGGTGGGGAAGTCAGCAAGGAGGCTGATGCAGTAATATAAGTGGGATAGGATGACTGTATTTACAAGGTAGCAGTTTGGTTGGATAGGAAAGGGTGGATTTATATCATTGTTTCCTTTATTGGAATTGATAATGTTTGTGACATCCAGAGCAAAAATAACGTGCAATGTTGATTTGTTTATCTATTTAGAACTATCATGGAATAGGGTTATATCTTAAACTGAACTCAGCATTAGGCATACCAAGCCAGAGAGAAAAATGCCCTGACATAAAAATGACCAGTTAGGTCCTGCTCTGAAGTCAATGTCCCCTGGCTTTCCATCCTATCATAAACTAGGAAACTAAACAAATTTTTCTGTGCCCTGCAAGCCAAACCAATCCTATTTACACATACCTTACCAGAAATAATGCCTGAAACTTTATTTTCTTATAAACGGCAGTAGCATAGCTCAGGAACCAGCCTTAGGGTGACAAAATAATTTGAAATTTAAGGATTCGGGAGTACAATCAAGATCAGCCCTCCCTTCTGGGAAGGAGGAGATAGGTTTAAAGGAGATAGAGTTTGCAGACTGTTTTTTATTTAAAAAAAAAACAGAAGCAGGCTGTCAGAGCATAGAAAGGCCATCTCCTTGAACTGGGACTTACTCTTGCAAGAAAATGAGCCTCCAACTTACATAAGAGCTTCCTCTTGGGAATTGCTAAAAGATGTAGCAACCAAAGGAGTGGGATCAGTATTTACTGAGCACTTACTGTGTGCAGAGCACTGTACTAAACACTCGAGAGAGAACAAATAACAGTATAATAGAAACATTCCCTGCCCACAACAAGCTTACAGTCTAGATAAGGAGACAGACAATAATATGAAAAAATAGAATTACAGATATGTACCTAAGTGCAGTGGGGTTAGGATGAGGGGGTGAATAAAGGGAACAAGTCAAGGTGATGCAGAAGGTAGCACAGGTCTGGGAGTCAGAAGGTCAGGCTTCTAATCCTGCCTCTGCCACTTGTCTGTTGTGGCCTTGGGCAAGTCATTTCACTTCTCTGTGCCTCAATTCCCTCATTTGTAAAATAGGGATTAAGACTGTGAGCCCTACATGGAACAGGGATTATGTCAACCCAATCTGCGTGTACCCACTCCCACACTTAGTACAGTGCCTGGTACATATTAAGGGCTTAAATACCATAATTACTATTATTAAGGGTGTAGGAGAAGAGTAAAGAATGGCTTAGGGAAGGCCTCTTGGAGGAGATGTGCCATCAGTAAGGTTTTGAGGGTCAGGAGATAAATTTTATGTCAGATATGAAGGGGAAGGACATTCCAGGCTAGAGGCAGAATATGAGACTGAGGTACAATGAGGAGGTTGGCATTTAAAAGGAGTGAAGTCTGAGTGCTGGATTGTAGTAGGAGAGTAGGGAGGTGAGGTAGGAGGGGACTAGGTGATTGAGTTTTTTTTTTAAAACCTATGGTAAGGAGTTTCTGTTTGATGCAGAGGCAGATGGGTAGCCACTGGAGGTCCTTGAGGACTGCAGAAACATGGCCTGAATGACTTTTAGAAAAATGATCCAAGCAGCAGAGTGAAATATGGACTGGAGTGGGAAGAGACAGTTGTGATGGCTGTCAGCAAGTAGGCTGATACAGTAATCAATGTGGGACAGGATAAATGCTTTGATTAGTAGTTTGGATAGAGAGGAAAGGGTGGATTTTAGTGATGTTGTGAAGCTGGAGTTGATATGATTTAGTGATGGACTGAATATATGGGTTGAATAAGAAAGAGACAAGGGTAATGCCAAGGTTCCAGGCTTTCTCCACCTTGATCTGTTTCTCCATCCCTACATTGATCCTTGGGGACTTCAATCTCCAAATAGATGTTTCAGAAAAAATCCTTTAGTGGTGAAAGAAGGAAAGTGGGAAAAATGTAACCTCACAGATTAAACCTAAAAAAAGAAGGCGGAAGAGGTACCCAGCAAGAGTCTTTGCCCCTCAAATAAAAGTTCCTACCTGTTTGGTGTTAACCTACAGAGAACTGGAATCATTGTGGGCAGGTCTGGATGGACTTTTATGCCTCAGCCACTGCATTCTAAAAACACTATTTTCGGTTTCATTTAGTAAATATTCAATTTCTCAGCAATGGACACATTTTGAGCTCCCCTGATCAATGTAATACAGGCAAAGGCAGGCTGTTTTTCTAAATGTATACATGAATAATTTTTCCACTTAGAATAAGCAGAGAAAGTAATGTAATGTTGGTATTTGTTAAGTGCTTACTAGGTGCAGAGCACTGTTCTAAGCGCTGGGGTAGATACAGGATAATCAGGTTGTCCCACATGGGGCTCACAGTCAATCCCCATTTTACAGATGAGGTAACTGAGGCACAGAGAAGTGAAATGACTTGCCCACAGTCACACAGCTGACAAGTGGCAGAGCCAGGATTTGAACCCATGACCTCTGACTCCCAAGCCCATGCTCTGTCCACTGAGCCACACTGCTACTAGCATGGTTTGGGTCTGGGGTGGTGGGGAACCTATGCAGAAAAAAATGCTATTAACTGAAAATGTAAACACTATTGCTTTTTATAAATCTTCAATCAAATTCATAGCTCTCGATAAAGTCCTGTTTTATGCAAGTAGGTAGATTGCCAGGGTTCCAAAATAAAACTTTGAAAAAATCCAAAATACAACTGTGGCCTTGTATTGGAAAGGGACAGAATTTATGACTGATGTATTTTCTTAAATTGGCCTTATAAAGCCTGCTGCAATTCATTATTTTCCCAGTGTTGATTGAACTCTGAAATCTCCCAGATGCCTGCCACCCACTTAAATATATTTCTGGACTTTCAAATCTTTCATCTGGCAAGACCTGGAAATGGGCTCTTGAAGCTTAATGCCTCATAAAGATATTAATTTTCCTTAGCCCAGAGCAGTTTTGTGCACATTTCTCCCTCCCTTGCATTTTCCAAGGGGTAGCAGCTGATATTCAGAGAACAATAAAAGCCAGCTGAATACTAATGTGTGAGCCACTAGGGAAGACTCATTTCAGGTATGGCCACAGGAAGTCTAAATCTGCCTACACTTTCTTGTGCAGTTCATGACGTGGAAAATGCTGGTGTCTTCCTCTTGTTTCACCACTATTCCCACCATGACCATTTGATGCATGATCCTGGAATGAATTACAATCACCAGCGTATAGGTATACACATTTTCTGACCTTGCTCAAAATCAGAAAATATCCAGTCCTGAGAGAAGTGAATATCTTTTTCTTTTTTTTAAGTTTAACATAATGGCTTCTTGGAGTCATCTATATTCCTAGGTAACACCCAGCCTCCTGCAGTCATTTTTAATAATAAACTGAAGCACTAGTGAAATCTCTCTTGGGATACTGAATCCTATTCCAGCAGTGATTTTATGCCACTAGAATGTATAGAGTGGCCACCACCAGTTTAAGTAATTGAAGTAAAAGTGTTCCATTGAACTTAGGGGCCTGACAATTCATTCTCCGTCTGACTCACTGTCCACCTGGGAAAAGACAGATGGCTGTCTGGAGAGTCCTGTTGTGTTTCTGGGAGAGAGGGAGTATTATGCCAAGATTCTAGCTCTAAATTTACTGTAATTCTTTACTTTGTTGAAATAGTATTTAGGTGAACCATCGGCATTGAACATTTTCTGAGTTCTGTTCAGAAGGGTGGTGATTTAATACCCTTTTTGCCAAGAAATTAGGACTAAAAGAGTGAAGCGTGAGAGAACACCTTGGTTCTCATTTGACTCAGGGGAGGGGCTAAAGTAGGTGTCCTCAATTCTCTCAATACACTCTCGGGTTAGAACCAGGACATAGCCATTTCTTGGGTTTCCTCCAGTCCCAATTTCTGGGAAGGAGGGAGATCAAAATAACCACCAAGTCCTTCTTTCTTTTGCCGTTCAACTCTATTTTCCCTTCTCCCATCTCTTTCTTCTGTCTTCTCCAGGTTAAGATGAAGATGCTTTATTTCATTTCTGACCTTGTTGTGGGGCTCTGGTAGGGTTGCCTTAGTTGATTCCATGCTGGGATGGTATACAGTCATTCCCTGGGTCTTCAAATCCGAAATGGTGCCTGCCCTAATTTCAGCCTTCATTCTGATTTCATGGTTGGCAGCTGTGGCAATCGGTCAGTCAGTTGTATGTGGGGGGCACTCAATATTTCCAGCACTGTAAAATAGGGGCATGCATACTAGAAGATACAGAGGGATGGGAGATTCACAGGAAAAGAAATTAGGAAGAAGGCTAAGGTAGGTCAGTAGGAGGAGAAAGTTGTTCAGGCAATTAATGGTATTTGAGTATTTACTGTGTGCAAATCACACACTAAATGCTTGGGAGTGTATAATACAAATAGGTAATAGGCACATTCCTTGCCCACAAAAAGCTTACAGTCTTAGGGGAATTAGTATCACCTGTGGCTCAGGGACAGGTTTGAGGATCAGCACAGTGAGAAATGTGAGGAAACAGACAGAAATGCTGAGCTAAACAAGATTTATTTCATGCAGCAAATTGAACCTCCCTCTTGAGAGGAATACTCTTATTTTTAGTTATTTGCATGTGGCAAATTTAATTTCCCTCTCAGGAGGAATATACTTATTCTAGTTTGGTGCAGTGCACCTTATGACATCCTGTGTCCATTCAAACTGAAGGCTTCCCTCTCAGGAGTAGTACACTTATTTCAGTTTGGAGCCCCATGGCCTACGACATCCTGCATGCACTCAAGCTGCCAAAAAGGTCCCTTGTCCTTGATCACGGACAGGGCTGATAGGAAGGCAGTCTTGGCCTCCAGAGTTGTCTCAACCTAAGGGGTTCAGTACCAACCTATATTTGCTCCTTCACTTGGGAAACTAACACCTCCCAGTTCCAAGAGTCATAGGTTAGGTTGTTCCACTGTAGCTACGCAGAATTGGTGAGATTGAACATCCCTGACTCCAGTCAGAGGCCAAAAACTCAAAGTGTCCATATGACAGAATTCCAACCTAGTCAAAGAATTTCTGAAAACCCCTTCCCAGATTATACCCTGCTACTCCCTGATCCTCTCACTGTCCTGGTCATATTTGGGAGGATGGTATGGCAAAACCCACTCTGGAATTCCCCACTCTGACAACCTTGTGGGTTTTCACTCTTATTGCTCATCACAAGTCCTCCAGCATCAATGACCTTGTGGGTTTTCAGAATCAGGTGGCCCACAGTTCGTGTTGCTGTCAGCAGATATGTGGTGTGTTTGTTCAGAGCAAAATGGTAGACTGTTACAAAAATGGAGTTGGTCTGATGAAGGACTAAGTGGTCACAACTAGATGAAAGGAGACAAATACAACATGGGAAGACAGCAGGAAAAAAACAGAGGATGGAGGGTCAGAGAGGGAAAGAAGAAAAGAGGGAGAAGAGGTGAGAAATGGGAAAGAAAGGAAAAAGTAGGGAGAAAGTTATAAGGAGAGGCAAGTAAAGTCAACCATTTGAAATCAATCAATAGTATTTGTGTGGTTACTATGCAGAACACCATTGTAAGCACTTGGAAGAGTTGGTGTCCTCAAGGAACTTATAGTCTAGAGGGAGAGACAAACATTAAAATAAATTATGAACATATTTATAAGGGCTGCAGGCTCAAGTGTGGGGTGAATAACAAAGGCTTAAAGTGTGCAGATCCAAGTGAATAGGTGGCACAGAAAGAGACAGAGTAGGAGAAATGAGGGCTTAGTTGGGTAAGGTCTCATGGAGGAGTTGTGATTTTACTAAGGTTGTAAATAATAATAACAATGGTATTTGTTAAGTGCTTACTATGTGCCAAGCACCTTTTTAAGCATTGGGGTAGATACAAGATTATCAGGTTGTCCCAGATGGAGCTCACAATCTTAATCCACATTTTACAGATGAAGGAACTGAGACCCAGAGAAATTAAGTGACTTCTCCAAAGTCACACAGTTGACAAGTGGCAAAACTGGAATTAGAACTGACAATCTCTGACTCCCAAGCTGTGCTCTTCCCACTAAAGTGGCAGTCTCTCATAAATGAAGAGGAAGCAGGTTCCAGGACAGAGGGAAGACATGGACAAGGCATCAGCGATAAAATAGAAAAGAAGGATGCAAAGTGAATGGGTTGACATTAGAGGAGCACAGTGTGTGAGCTCCTACTACAGTAGGAGATAAGTGAGATAAGTCTAGGGAAGATTAGGGAAGTAGCATGGCCTAGTGGATAGAGCATGGGCCTGGGAGTCAGAAGGACCTGGATTCTAATCCTAGCTCTGCCCACTTGGCTATGTGACCTTGGACAAGTCATTCCAATTCTTTGTTCCTCAGTTACCTCTTGTGTAAAATGGCAATTAACACTGTAAATTCCATGTGGGACAGAGACAGTGTCAAGCTGTTTAGCTTGTACCTACCCAAGTGCTCAAGGACTGAGGTTGACATTCAATAAGTGCTCAATAAATACCATCATAAGGCAGGAAGGGTAGAGCTGATCTAGTGCTTTAAGTGGACTACTTCCTAAATACAGTATTATGCTGTGAACACAAAATTGCATCCAATGAATCTAAGAGAAACTCCTTACCATTGGCTTTAAAAGCACTCAGTCACCTTTCACCCTCTTACCTCACCTTGCTACTCTCCTACTACAACCTAGCCCGCACACTTCATTCCTATAATGCTAATCTTCTCACAGTACCTCAATCTCATCTTGCTGACAATCTCTCACTCATGTCCTGTGTCTGGCTGAAATGCCTTCCCTTCTCATATCTGACAATCATTCTCAGATGTCCAAAGCCTTTTTGAAGGCCCATCTCCTCCAAGAGCCCTTCCCTATGTCCTCTTTTCCTTTTCTCCAACTCCCTTCTGCGTCAACCTGACTTGTTCTGTTTATTCATCCCACCTCCCAGCTCCACGATACCTATGTACATATCTATAATTTATTCATTTATATTAATAATAAAATATCTGTGAGCTCACTGTGGGCAGGGAATATGTCATAGTGTACTTTCCCAAGTGATTTGTATGGTGCTCTGCATATAGTAAGAGTTCAGTAAATAATTGACTATAGAGGGTTTCATTTCAGTAATTTAAACTAAAAAGGATGATGTTTGCTCTTCTCCATTTGCATAGTTTAAGGCCCAGATGAATGGCTACAGAATTGGTCATACTGTGCCATCCCTAATACTGTGTCAAGAAATATTTTTCTCCTTTATCATTAAAACACCCTCAATTCAATTAGTAATTCTCTTCCTGATTAGGGATCCTAACAGATACTGCTGCCTGTGCTTGATTCAGCAAAACCGAGATAAATCTTATTTCAGGTAATTCTTTATCCAGCTGCCTGATGAAACAACCCCAACTTAGGGCTTTAAAAAACATCTCTTCTTGCAACTTTATTATCTGAAATACTGAAGAGAGAAAAAATTAGTCCTCAGAATCCCAGGATATTAGCATAACTGTGAACACCATTGAAAGAATAAACTGTAAAAGTCTCAAATAGAATTTGAATTCCATGCCCTCCTGTAGCTTTGTAAATCTGAGCAAGAGAGCAATCAATCATATATATATTTGGGCTCTTACTCTGTGCAGAACACTGTACTAAGCACTTGGGAGAGTATAATGTAACAGAGTTGATTGAGACATTCCTTGCAGCATGGCCTAGTGGATGGAACACTGACTTGGGAGTCAGAAGGACCTGGGTTCTAATTCTGACAATGTTACTTGCCTGCTGTGTTACCTTGGGTCACTTCACTTCTTTGTGCCTCAGCTATCTCATCTATAAAATGGGGATTAAGACTGTGAGCCCCATGTGGGACACGGATTGTGTCCAACATGATTACTTGTATCTACCCCAGCACTTAGTATAGTGTCTGCGACATAGTAAGCACCTAATAAATACCACTAAATACACGACAAAACAAAAATGAGCTCATAGTATAGTGGTGGAATATAGACACTAATATAAATAAATAATTGTGGTACTTGTTAAGTGCTTATTAAGTGTCAAGCACTGTTCTAAGCACTGGCACAGATTCAAGTTAATCAGGTTGGATACAGTTCCTGTCTCACATAGGGCTCACAGTCTTATTCCCCATTTTACAGATGACATAACTAAGGCCCAGAGAAGTGAAGTGACTTGCCCAAAGTCACAGCAGACATGTGGCAGAATCAGGATTAGATCCCATTACCTTCTGACTCCCAGGTCCATGCTCTATGCACTAAACCAATACAGATAATAATAATAATGTTGGTATTTGTTAAACACTTACTATGTGCAGAGCACTGTTCTAAGCGCTGGGATAGATACAGGGTAATCAGGTTGTCCCACATGAGGCTCACAGTTAATCCCCACTTTACAGATAAGGTAACTGAGGCACAGAGAACTGAAGTGACTTGCCCACACTCACACAGCTGACAAGTGGCAGATCTGGAATTCGAACCCATGACCTCTGACTCCCAAGCCCGGGCTCTTTCCACTGAGCCACGCTGGTGCTGTGGGGCTGAGGGAGGGGTGAATAATAGGGGAAAATCCAAGAGCAAAAGGGAGTGGGAGAAGAGGAAATGAAGACTTAGTTGGGGAAGGCCTCTTGCATGAGATGTTCTTTTCATAAGGCTTTGTAGGTGGGGAGAGTGATCACCTGTTGGATGCGAAGAGAGAGGCTGTTGCAGGACAGAGGGAGGACATTGGATGGGAGACTGATGGTGAGGTAGACGAAACTGAGATATGAGTAGATTGGCATTAGAGGAGCAAAGTGTGCAGCTAAATTGAAATAAAAATTGGTGAGGGATGGTAGGAGGGGCAAGGTGACTGCTTTAAAGCCTGAGTTAAAGAGTTTCTTCTTGAGGAGGCAATGAATGGGCAACTACTGGAGGTTCTTGGGGAGTGGAGTAATGTTTACAGAACTTTTTTTTTTTTTTAAGCAAAGTGATCTGGGCAGTGGAGTGAAGAATGGACTGGATTGGGGAGAGACAAGAGGCAGGGAGGTTAGCAAGGAGACCGATGCAGTGATCAAGTTGGGAAAATATAAGTGCTTGGATTAATGAAGTAGAAGCTTGGATGGAGAGGAAAAGGCAAAAATTTTGGTTGTATTGTAAAGGTTGAACTGACAGGATTTGGTGAAAAATAGAATGTGAGTTGAATGAGAGGTGAGTTGAGAATAATGCCAAAGTTATGGGGCTTGTGAGACAGGGAGGATGGTGGTGCTATCTACAGTGATGAAAAATATGGGGAAGGACCGGGCTTTGGTGGGAAGGACCTATAAGGAGTTCTGCTTTATTCAAGTAAAATTTGAAGTGTCCACAGGGTATCCAAGTATAGATACCCTGAAGGCAGGAGGAAATGCATGACTACAGAGAGGGAGAGATATCAGGACTAGGGATGGAGAGCTCAGAATCATCTGCATAAAGATGATAGTTGAAGCCATGGAACTGAATGAGTTCTCCAAAGGAGAGGGTGTAGATAATAATTATGGTATTTGTTAGGCCTTACTATATGCCAAGCACTGTTCTAAACACTGGGGTAGATACAAGGTAATCAGTTTGGACATAGTCCCTGCCCCACATCAAGCTCACAGTCTTAACCCCATTTTACAGATGAGGTAACTGAGGAACAGAGAAGTTAAGTGACTTTCCAAGTCAGAGAGCAGACAAGTGGCAGACCTGTGATTAGAACCCACATCCTCTGACTCCTAAGCTCTTGCCAGTAGGTCATGATAGAGAATGGAACGGGACCTACAACTGAGCTTTGAGCGACACCCTGAGGTAGGGGGTGGGAAGCAGAGGAGAAGCCTGTGAAAGAGACTGACACAGGTGACAAGCTTTGAGCACATGAACAGACTGAATCTTGTGGACACTTGTGTACAATTATAAAATAATTTACTAAATGAAAGATATTTTCCCAATTTGCCAAATCGTGGTGCTAAACTCTAAAAGACTCCTAGTTGTCTAAGAGCATAATTCTTCTAGTTCCTATGTTACCCAGTCTTTCATTTTTTTAAAATATTTGTTATACTGGATTTGGGTTGAAAGGAAATACATGATATACATATTTCTGAATGTGTATAACATATGCATATGTAATGTATATGATTCTAATGTTTGACCTGGAAGACACAACTACCAGAGAATTGTGATCAATCAATGAATGGTATTTGAGTGCTAATTATTTGCAGAGCACTGTACTAAGCACTTGGGAAACTACAGTGCAATAGAGTTGGTATATCCTCGATCAGAAGGGAAGCAGCATGGCCTAGTGGAAAATGCATGGCCTGGGTGTCAGGGAACATGGGTTCTAATCCTGGCTCTGCCACTTGCCTGCTGTGTGACCCTGGCCAAATAATAATAATAATATTCAATAGCATTTATTGAGCACTTACCATGTGCAGAGCACTGTACTAAGCACTTGGAATGTACAATTCGGGAACAGATAGAGACAATCCCTGTCCAGTAATGGGTTCATAGTCTAACTGGGGGAGACAGACAGCAGAACCAAAACAGAATGAAACAAATACCAAAACAGAATGAAACAAAAACAAGACAACATTACCACAATAAATAGAATCAAAGGGATGTACACCTCATTAACAAAATAAATAGGGTAATAATATATACAAATGAGCACAGTGCTGAAGAGAGGGGAAGGGGGGAGGGGGAGGAGCAGAGGGTGGAGGGGGAGCAGAGGGAAAAGGGGGGAGCTCAGTCTGGGAAGGCCTCTTGGAGGAGGTGAGCAATAATGATAATTGTGATATTTGTTAAGCACTTACTATTTACCAAGCACTTTTCTAAGCACTAAGGTAGATATAGGATAATCAGGTTGTCCCACATGGGGCTCACACTTTTAATCCCCATTTTATAGATGAGGTAACAGGCAGAGAGAAGATAAATGACCTGTCCAAGGTCACACAGCAAACATGTGGCAGGGCCCGGATTAGAACCCAAGTCCTCTGACTTCCAAGTTCATGCTCTTTCCTCTAAGCCACTCTGCTTCTCTTGCAATCACTTTGTTGTGCCTCAGTTTTACAACCAAATTCCTATACTCCCTCCTATTTAGATTGTAAGAATAATGTGGGACAGGGACTCTGTCCTGATTATCTTGCATCCACCCCAGTGCTTAGGACAGGACTTAGCACATAGTAAATGCTTAACAAATACTATTATTTTTATTATTACTACTAGTATTATTACAAAAGGTGCATACCATCTAAAGGAGGACATTATAAGCAAGGATGGAAGATTGCCTTCCTTGAAAAGCTGGAAAATTCCTGGATTTTCCTCTGGTTAGCCTATCCCTGCTGGAGCAAATGGGCAATTAATTGATCAGTACCTTATGTATATATGTGTGCCAATGGCTCCTTAAACTTATTAGTAAATAAAGCAACTTCCCATCTCCATTGTCTTGGACAGGGTAGTGATGGCTTAGTCAGCGAAGATCCCCTTGGAGGTGGTTAAGATGGAGGAGATGGTGACTGCCCTCCAGGTATTGTCACTGCCCCAGTCTCAGCTCCATTTTTGAAGGACTGGGATGGGGATTTCAGCCTTAGGTTGGTGGGGCCTGAAACTTTTGTTTTCTCTCTCAGCATCCAGAATTGACTCTAAGCTCATTGTGGGCAGGGAAAGTGTCTACCAACTCTGTTGAACTGTACTCTCCCAAGTGCTCTATGTAGAGTAAATGCTCAGTAAATATGATTGATTGATTGAAGGAGAGGACAGCAAAGAGCCATGCAGCAGAATAAGGTAAGGGAAACTAATATCCAGCTCCCATGATGGGCAAACTACAACAGGAATTCCTGGAGGGAGTGATTGCTGAAGTGGTGGAGGTGGCACAGAGGGAAGCAGCATCACCTTATGGATAGAGCACAGACTAGGACACAGAAGGACCTATGTTCTAATCCTGACTCAACTACTTGTCTGCTGTGTGACCTCGGGCAAGTCATTCACTGGGCCTCAGATACCTCATCTGTCAAATGGGGATTAAGACTGTGAGCCCCATGTGGGACAGGGACTGTGGCGAGCCTGATTAGCTTTTAGAAATCGTTGTGCTATAAACCCCGAACAGTACTTGATACATAGTAAGTGCTTAACACCGTTATTATTCTTTCTTGGGGGAATAGATGCGTCTCTATTCTAAGTGTCCATGATTCATTTATTCATCCACTCATTTATTGAGCATTTACTGAGTGTAGAGCATGGTACTAAGCACTTGTGAGAGTACAACAATAAAAGGACACAGACATTGCCCACATGGAACTTAGTCTAGAGCAGGGGAGACAAACATCAGTACAAACAAATTACAGATATGTAAATAAGTGCTGGGGGCTAAGAGGAGGGGAAAGAGCAAATCAGGGTGACACAGAAGGAAGTGGGAGAAGAGAAAAAGTGGGGTTTATTCTGGGAAGGCCTTTTGGAGGAGATGTGCCTTCAGTAATCCTTTGAGGCTCTGGGGGAAAGTAATTGTCAGATATGAGGAAGGAAGGCTTTCCAGGCCAAAGGGAGGACAGGGGCTAAGGGGGTTTGTGGCAAGACAGGTGAGATCGAGGCAAAGTAAGAAGGTTAGCACTAGGGGAATGAAGTGTATGGGCTGGGTTGTAGAAGGAGAAAGTGAGGTGAGATAAGAGGGGACAAGGAGGTGGAGTGCCTTAAAGCCATTGGAGAGGAGTTTTTGTTCGATGCAGAAATAAATGGGCAGCCACTGGAGTTTTTTTGAGGAGCAGGATAACATGATAAATGTTTCTGTAGAAAAATGATCCAGGGCAGCAGAGTCAAGTATGGATTGGGGTGGGAAAGAGACAAGAGGCTGGGAGGTCAGCAAGGAGGCTAATGCAGTAATCCAGGAGGGATAGGATGAGTGACAGTATAGGGTGTGTTGCATCTGATTGTTTATTTTATACACACACACATCTGCCTTACTCATTCTATGATTCTGTCTCTATCTTCTTCTGTGGATATGCTCCTCCAAGGTCCATCTATTTGCATCTCTCTCAGGACACGAGAAGCTTGACTCTTACTGCTAGCATAAAACTATTTGAATCAGGTCATGTGAAACCATTATGCTTTCAGCTTCTGCTAATCAGAAAGACCTTTTTTTGTAAGCAAATCCATTTCAACAATTCAAAGAACACAGTGGAAACATTTTCTTCCACCCACATTTTTCTTTTCAAAAGGTAGGTGAATATATTTTAGTCTCAACATTGGTTGTGTAATGGGGCCTAACTGACAAAGAGAGATCAAGTGGAAAAATAGCATTAAAGGGCAAAGGATGAATTTCTTGTTCTCTTTTTATACTGTTTTTAAAATCCTAGCATTGTTTTTCAATCACAAGAATCCTGTTTAGTGTCATACTGTAAATGAGTCATTTAAATGAGTCAATTAAAACTGCTGTGAGTGGAAAGAGTGGGATTTTTATGATTAATTGTAGTTGCTGCAGATTAAAACAAACCTAAATAAGATAAAAAGGTAGTCCTTATCCTTGTGACAGACCTAGCCTGCTTCTGCCTCTGTCATCTATAAATTATAGTTGTTTGAAGTGTTGAACAGCAGGTTGTTCTGTAGCACTAATTTAGCTCCAGCATGGATTTTTATTATTCATTTAGACCCTGTGTGAGATTATGAAGTCTGATATCAAGATGAAAATATCTGAAATTATTTTTATTGAATCTGAGTTCACTGGATAATTGTACCAATTAAGAAGGCTATAATAACTGACCAACTTAAAACTGGAAATGCCTGGGGTGGTGCCATAAATGACATGCTTTTCTAGTTGTAAGAGACTAACTTCTGTGGAATGATCAGTTTTTTAAGCTAAGAGTTCAATTTTTTGTATGCCTTATTTTGGTTTTAGAAGCTGTTTCTGGACCACTCCCCACCCCATTCCTCATAAAATCAATCACAATGAAGTCACAAGAGATGCTTCTACCTCAATTCATAGTTGATCATTTTCTAAAGAAGATTTAGTTAAAATGTTCCCTACTTATTGAAATCTGCCTCTTCCAACCAAATCATTCTTTCAAGCAACTCTGGAATTTACAAACTTATAAGCATCAAAAAATTACAATTGGGTATTTGTTAAGTGGTCACTAAATAGCAAGCACCGAGCTAAACACTGGGATAGACAATGAGCATACAGAAAAACACGCCTGCCTGACATGGGGCTTACAGTCTATAAAGGAGAGAATTTGGGGAGGGGGGGTTGGAGGGGAGAGGGGCAGGGGGATAAATTGCTTAAGATACCTTTGATTGGATTACAGAATATTTGGATGCACCTAGTCATCCTCCACTCAGTTGAAATTTTTTTCCTGCAGATGGGATCTGTTTCATTTGGAACATCTGCCAATTATATAATGCAATAAAAAGCAAGTGGAGTGGGGAGGATCGGGCAATTTCCCCGTGAGTTTCACAGTGCTTCATTCTAGCACTCAGGAATGGGCTGGTTGTCACCACGAGACTCACACACATCCCGGTTGGGCCTTGCTTGGCCTGGATAGTAATAACTATCATTATATTCATTATTATCTTAATAACAATTTAAGCATTTAAGCATTTACGGTATTTAAGCATTTACTATATGCCAAGTAGAATAGTAAGTGCTGGGGTAGAAGATAATGAGTTGAGACACAGTCCTGTTATGTGGAGTTCACTGTCTAAGTGGGAGGGGAAGTAGTTATTTCATCTCTATTTCACAGATAAGGACACTGAAGCTCAGAGAAGTTGTAATTTCACCCAAAGTCACACAGCAGGCAAGTGGCAGAGCAAAGATCAGACCCCACATCTGACACCCTGATCTTTAGGCCACACAGCTTTTCTTCTTAGTGAGCTCAATTCATCTATTTTGGCAGAGTTGTAATGATTTTTATCTCCTCCTTTAAGTATAAAATCCCAATGGATAGGTAAAATTTGGTATGTCCAGGCCACTAGTACAGTGCACCATACCAAGTGGGCAATCAATACTGCTATTACAACACCACCACCACGTAATCTACCAGTACATTACAAAGTTAGGTGAAGTCAAATCAACTGCAAGTGATCTTTATTACTTTACGGAGACTATTAGCTCTTCAACAAGGTTTAAGAACAGAAGAGAAAATAGAATTGGGAAATGAAAGGATCTTATGTGTGGAAAGGGGATAAGATGAATATACTTCACCACAAAATAATGAAACAAGGAAGCTCATGGGCAGGGTAGCTCTGTCCATCATATTAGCTGACTTGGTTAACTTATAAAGTAATGAGTTCCTTTGAAATCTTCCTTTCCTAATGGTGCTAAAGAGAGAGTGGGCAATTTAGGATGAGGCTAAAGGAACTGTCTGCATAGACCTATTCCAAACTTGTACATGCATTAAGAAATTTATATATGTCAAATCAAGTAAAAGAATTTCAAGTATAGTTGAGTGGTTCTTGTTACTACTGACCCACTTGAGTAACAGAAGAATATCTCCATTGGGTAGCATTTGCTGGAGGGACCAGATGCCAGGGTCAGGACCACATTCCAGGGTCACAATTCACAAGAGATGCTTCTACCTCAATTCATAGTTAATTTTCTAAAGAAGATTTAATTAAAATATTCCCTAATTATTGAAAACTGCCTCTTCCAACAACCAGCTTATTCTTTCAAACAACTCTGGAATTTACAAACTTATTTAAGCATCAAAAAATGATAATTGGGTATTTAAGTGCTCACTATATAGTAAGCACTATAGAGTGCTATATATATATATATACACACACACACACTATATATCTAGATAGTGCTATGTATCTATTTATATCTATAGATATAGATAGTGCTATATAGATATAGATATATATTACACACAGTGCACACACACGTGTGTGTGTGTGTGTATATCACACTACATAACAAGGAGAAGCAGCATGGCTTAGTGGCAAGACCGTGGGCTTGAGAGTCAGAGGTTGTGGGTTCTAATCCCACCTCTGCCTCTTGTCAGCTGTGTGACTTTGAGCAAGTCATTTCACTTCTCTGGGCTTCAGTTACCTCATCTGTAAAAGGGGATTAAGACTGTGAGCCCCATGTGGGACAACCTAATTACCCTGTATCTACCCCAGCACTTAGAACAGTGTTTGGCACATAGTAAGCACTTAAATACTACAATTATTATAACAGATCTTTATTAAAAAAACCCACTGGCATACAAGCCAGGGTACACCATACCCACAAAATCTTTTATAACTAAAGAAATCCAAACTCTCAAATGCTTCCAATATTCTTCCTCTCAGTTCCCACCTCTATGTACACAGAAGGTGCTCAATAAATATGATTAACAAAGAATCCTTCAGGATGAACACATTCCTCCTTTCTTTTGGTGATGGTAAAAGGGAACATGTGGGAAACACTTCAAGGAAATTCCTCTTCTGGTGATTTAATCTGTCATGATTCCTCTTTGTTTTGTTAGTAGAATGCTGAAATTTCTTCTCAAAGTTAGTTCTTCTCCTGATGATATTATCAGTATTGATTCCTAGCCTAAGGATGTTACATGGGTATATGTGGGAATTTCTTCTTAAAAGGAAATTATTCCTCTTTTGTAGTCGGTAAGCTCCTTGTGGTCAGAGAACTTGCCTGCCAACTGTTATATTACTCTCCATCCAAACTGCTACTACAGTGATCCAAGCACTTACCTTATCCCAACTTGACTACATCATCTGCCCCTTCACTACTTCCTGTCTCTCTCTAGTCCATACTTTCCTCCACTGCCCAGTTTATTTTTCTAAAAAAATATTCAGTCCATATCTCCCCACTCCTCAAGAACCTTTAGTTGTTGCCTATCCACCTCCACAACCAAAACTCCTTTCCTTCAGTTTTAAATCACTGTTACATGCCCCCTCCTACCTTACCTCACTGACCTCTTACTACAGCCCAATCTGCTCACTTCACTCCTCTAACACAAATTTACTCACTGAGCCTCAATCTTGTCTATCTCAATGCTGACCTCTTTTTTTTTTTTAATCCTCCTCATGGTCTGAAACTCTCCCTCCCTCAATATATGCCACACCATCACTCTCTCCACCTTCAAAAGACTTAAGGTCATATCTCTTCCAAGAAGTCTTCTCAGTTAAGCCTTCTTTTCCCTTCTGCACCATCTGTAAACTTGGATCTGTGACCTTTGGGCATTTGAAATTCACCCAACCCTCAGGCCCACAGTATTTAAGGGCATATTGATAAACTGCATATTACAAGTTATTAATGTACTTACCTTCTGTTTCTTGCTCTAGACTGTAAGTTCCCTGTGAGCATGAAATGTGACTACAAACTGTCGTATTGTACTGTCAGGAGCTTAGGAAAGTGCTCTTCATAAACAAGCACTCAAGCATTTGTATTGTGTGTAACCTGGGCAAGTAGTTTCTCAGTTCTCTGTGCCTCTGTTCTCTCATCTGTAAAACAGAGATTAAGACTGTAAACCCAGATGGGACATGGACTCTGTCCAACCTTATATTTATCCCGGTGCATAGTACAATGTCTGGCACATAGTAAGCACTTAGCAAATACAATAAATTAATATATAAACATGATCGATGTGAATGGTGGCAGTTCTTTAATTGCATTTGTAAAGCACTTTATGTCAAACACTGATCTAAGTGCCGGGGTAGATAATAATGGTGGTATTTGTTAAGCACTTACTATATGCCAAGCACTGTTCTAAGCACTGGGGGAGAAACAAGGTAATCAGGTTGTCCCACATGGGGCTCACAGTCTTAATCCCTATTTTACAGATGAGGTAACTTAAGCACAGAGAAGTTAAGTGACTTGCCCAAAGTCACACAGTTTACAAGTGGCAGAGCTGGGAATACGAGTTAAGTCAGGCATAGTCCCTGTCCCAAATGAGGCTCCTACTCTGCTGTCTTTGGATGATATTCTGTGAGAACATGTGGGAATCTCTTCAATCTGTGGTACTTATTGAGTGCTTACTGTTCTAAGTGCTTGGGAGAATACAATATGCAGAGTTGGTAAACACGTTCTTTGCCCACAGCAAGCTTACAGTCTACAGCTCACAATATACAGCTTTTGCAATGGAATCCCTTTGATAATATAAAACAGTACTGAGAAGCAGCGTGGCTCAGTGGAAAGAGCACGGGTTTTGGAGTCAGAGGTCATGGGTTTGAATCCCGGCTCTGCCACTTGTCAGCTGTGTGACCGTGGGCAAGTCACTTCACTTCTCTGTGCCTCAGTTACCTCATCTGTAAAATGGGGATTAAGACTGTGAGCCCCACATGGGACAACCTGATTCCCCTGTGTCTACCCCAGAGCTTAGAACAGTGCTCCGCGCATACTAAGCGCTTAACAAATACCAACATTATTATTGCTTGCCTGATGACGTTGACAGATCTTAATTGGCAGCTGGCATGCATGAGCCTTCCTGAGCAATTGCAGGGATGACCAGATTATCCACTCTGGCCTAATACAGGCTCATGATAAAGATATTGCTGCTACTGTCCCACTTTAAGACCAGTGGCTCCTCTGGAACCACCGATATCAGTTCTCTGGTTCAGTAGAGTCTTCAGGAGGCAGACATTTTTTTCTCTTCTTCAGAGTTCATGGGATGAGTGGACAGCAACAGGGACAGATTTCCAACCAGGACACTGGGAAATTCCTAGTTGGTTAGCGGTGCTGCTATGGAACTCCAAGCAAAGAGGAGGCTAATCAGAGGTAGAGATGCTTAGAAGACATTTCCAGCATAGCTCAAGCTTGAGTGACAGTGAAGTAGGGCAACCTCTTCCCACCCTCTTCCCATAAATTTTATCAGACCTTGCCAATTCATGTTTCTGAGTTAAGCTGGTTCTGAAGAAGAGGGTGGTAGATGTGGACATTCTGCAAAAGTGCTCTGTGGATAAGTGTGCCAAGGCTTTCCCCATTCCTCACCTCTGCAACCAAGCAGATCTAAATCTACTGCAGTCCACACCACTGCTGCCAGGACTCTGTTCCTGAACTTGCCTAGTTTTGTTTTCAGTTCAATTCAATTGTATTTACTGAGTTCTTATTGTAATAATAATAATAATAATAATAAGAGTGTTGGTATATGTTAAGCACTTACTACATGCAGAGCACTGTTCTAAGCGCTGGGGTAGATATAGGGTAATCAGGTTGTCCCATGTGAGGCTCACAGTTAATCCCCATTTTACAGATGAGGTAACAGGCACAGAGAAGTTAAGTGACTTGCCCACAGTCACACAGCTGACAAGTGGCAGAGCCAGGATTCAAACACATAATCTCTGACTCCCAAGCCCGTGCTCTTTCCACTGAGCCAGACTGCTTCTCGTGTTAATTATCCCAGTCTATTAAGGCTGAGTTCAGAGCTGCAAGGAGACAAATTCTGCTTCTCAAACCACAGTGCCCTGTTGATATTTGTTTTTTATTTTTATATCATATTACTTTTTCCAGTCAACCAATAAATGGTATATTGAAAACTTAGTGGGTACAGAGGATTGTACTATGCACTTGGGAGATTATGACAGTTGGTAGATATGATCTCTGCCTTCATTATTTCATCCAATTGTGTTCACTGAGCACTGTACTAAATGGTTGGGAGAGCACAGTATAACTGTAAGCAGACATTCCCTGGTCACAATGAGCTTACAGTCTAGCGGGGGGAGACATTAATATAAATAAATTACAGATATGTACATAGGTGCTGTGGGGCTGGGAAGGGGATGAATATAGGGACCAAGTCAGGGCAATGCAGAAGAGAGTCAGTGCAAGAAGAGGAAAGGAGAGTTTAGTCAGGGAAGGCCTCTTGGAGATGTGCCTTCAATAAGGTTTTTAAATGTGGCTCAGAATAATTGTCTGTTGGATTTAACAAAGCAGGGCATTCCAGACTAGAGGCAGGATGTGGGCCAAGGGCCCGATGTTGTGATAGACAAGATCGAGGTACAATGAGAAGGTTAGCATTAGAGGAGCGTAGTGTGTGGGTTGGGTTTCCAGTCTAATAGGGGAGGAAAGCAGGGCAGAAATGATGGTCCAAATTCAACATAAGCTACACAAAAAGCAATGACAGTAGAAAACCGCTGGATCAAAAATCTTTTTTTTAATAGTATTTAAGTACCTTACTATGGACCACGCACTATGGGGAAGCAGCATGGCTCAGTGGAAAGAGCCTGGGTTTTGGAGTCAGGGGTTCGACTCCCGGCTCTGACACCTGTCAGCTGTGTGACTGTGGGCAAGTCACTTCTCTTCTCTGTGCCTCAGTTACCTCATCTGTAAAATGGGGATTAACTGTGAGCCTCACGTGGGACAACCGGATTACCCTGTATCTACCCCAGCACTTAGAACAGTGCTCTGCACATAGTAAGAGCTTAACAAATACCAACATTACTAAACTGAGCATGGGGGTAAATACAACCTGATCAGTTTGGACCCCATCTAAGCCCACATGGAGCTTACTGCCTCAATCCCCATCCTACAGATGAGGAAACTGATGCCCGGTGAAATGACTTACCGTAGGTCACAGAGTAGGGAAGTGGTAGAGCCAGGAGAGAACCCAAGTCCTTCTGTTTCCCAAGCTTGGGTTCTATCCATTAGGCTGTGCTATTTTTCTAGATTTTAAGGGCCTCACTGCACCAGGCCAGGCTGTCCTTGACCCTTCATGATTCCCAGCCCACGAGGGGCTTCCAACAGGCCTCAGGCACTAACCTGAGAAGGGACCAATCTTCACCCTTTCTCCAACCACAGCATGGTCACTATGAGGTAGCAGTACTAACAGCACCTCCCACTGACAGAATGTCCCCTCAGTTCCTATGGTTTTCCATTGTCACTGAACCAGTGGCATATACTGAACACTTTACTATATGCAGAGTATTTGTTCAGTCATTTAACACTTATTGTGTGCAAAGCACTGTACTAAGCACTTGGGAAAATACACTGTAGTAAATGTTTGGGAGAGCACAATCCAACAGAATTAGCAGACACCTTCCCTACCAACAACAAGCTTACAGCCTAGATATTACAGGCCAAGGCCTTGAGAAACACAGCCTGGGATATTCAGCTTCCATACACCTACACTAATAGGGACTGTTACACATGCCAGTTCCTCAGATACATTCCCCTACCTATACAGGCTTCAGTATAAACACATACATCCCACCAACAGCCCCAGATATATAGGCAAAGACCCTGACACACAGAGCCCAGGATAGGTAGCCCCTGGCTACTCCACACCCACAGGAACATTTAAACAAGTTTCCAAGAACCCCAACCTGACTTAGTACCACAGACCAACAGAGCCAGCAATCCAGGTTTCAAAGAGGGGGAAATTTTGAAGCATGGCTACTCACAAACAAGCCCAGAGCAAGAACTTCCACACAGCTCCCAGGTGCCTTCTGCCAGGACAGTGAGAAGTGAAGGGGCACTCTAATCAATTTAAAAGGCTTCACCTGGCTTGATTGGCTCTCACTCCCCAAGGAAGCTTGGAAAGGAAAGCCTGTTGTTTCTGGGAAATGTAGTTCCCTGACTGTAAATCAGTCAATCCTATTTGTTAAGCACTTACTGTTGGTAGAGCACTGTACTAAGCAGCTGGAGAGTAAGGAGCTTGCAGTCTAACAGTGGAGTTCTTCAGGGATGTATAGTAGTTGTTTGATATCTTCATAAACAATCAGGAAGAAATGGGTGATGAAATTGTCAAGTTGTGGATTTTCTGGGTGATGAAAATCAATATCGTAGGAATGAACTGCAGGAAGTTCTGCTAAAACTGAATAAAAGGCCTGAAAAATGCAGGTGAATTTAACTGTAATGTAATGCACTGTGGGAAATAAAATGCATAATACACTTCATGATGGTGAGGTAAGAACCATCAAATATAATAATTATTATTACTAGAATGGCATTTTTAAGCACTTTCCATGTGCTCTAGGAAATTGACGTATTGTTAGTAAGCTGAATACAATCCCTGTTCCACTCGGGGCATCCAATCTATCATTCCCACTATAGAGATGAGGAAACTAAGGCCCAGAAAAGTTAATGACATATCCTGAGAAGCAGCGTGGCTCAGTGGAAAGAGCACGGGCTCTGGAGTCAGAGGTCATGGGTTTGAATCTCGGCTTGGCCACTTGTCAGCTGTGTGACTGTGGGCAAGTCACTTAACCTCTCGGTGCCTCAGTTACCTCATCTGTAAAATGGGGATTAAGACTGTGAGCCCCATGTGGGACAACCTGATTCCCCTGTGTCTACCCCAGCGCTTAGAACAGTGCTCGGCACATAGTAAGCGCTTCACAAATACCAACATTTTAGGCCGATGGTGAAACTGTGACTCTCCCTTGGATCCCCTGATTCCTATTTTCACTTTCTTTCCAAAGGGCCAAGCCTTTGGAAATCATCTTTCAAATGATTGGAACAAAGTGCAGCAACAAAAATGGACAACCATTATCTGGCATTATCGGGCAGAGGATAGAAAATGAAACAAAAGACATCACTTGGAATGCCCATCCCTGCAGTTCAGATTGCCTCATTTTAGGAAGGACATAGAGTTGTTTTGAAGGGAAACCATGGTGATCGGAGGTATAGAGAATTTTCCATATATGGATAGGCTGAAAGAGTTAGCATTCTTCTGTCTGGAAAGATGCTGGCAGGGCAAGATCATGACTGAAGCCACCAAAACTGTGCATGAACAGGATAGAGGAAATACATAATTGGTTTCATGAAAATCCACTACACAGGAAGGAAAAGCACCCACCGAGCATAAATTCTATTTTCATTAACAGCATTCTATCCTTTCTGAATAGAGCAGGCTGCCTTCACATTTTGTACATGTTTGTAGTTTCCCTGGGATTGACCACTCATAATCAGTTCTATAACTCATGTTCTCCCTAAATGATTCAGGAATAACAAAGCGAAAGAATTAGGAAATTTCTTCTGACACCATAAATCTGTTCTGGATAAAATATTAATTGCAAGTTGAGACAAATAGGTTTGAAATAGGTAGAACTGGTTTACTCACTGGACTATGTTGATCATAGTATAATGCAGCTATGATTCCCAGCCCAGATCAATTTTATGCCCTGTTTTTTGTGTGTTTTGGGAACTTTACAATTCCTGCAAGGATGCAGCATCTACCAATGTTGTTGTATTGAGCTTTCCTAAGTGTTTAGTACAGTGTTCTGCACAGTAAGTGCTCAGTAGCACCATTGATTATTTAATACAATCAAAGTACCAAAGGTGTGCAGCATCCTACTAGAATGGGACAGAGGAATTTGTATTGAACAATATGTCATGATGCTATCTTCAAACCATCTACCTCCTAACCCATTAATCCTATCAAATGGGTGATTACTAACATTCATTCTTTCAGTTATATTTATTGAGCACTCACTGTGTGCAAAATACTGTACTAAGAACTTGGGAGAGTACAATACAATAGCAAACAGACACATTCCCCTATCGTACAACTTTTCCATAACCTGAAGCTCTCCAAAGGACACAACCACTGTGCTACTGCAGAGATGACTGTATCAGAACTTTAGCAGGAGACAAAGGACATGAAATTCTAAGTTTTGACCTTTACCATTTTTAATGATTCAAGTTCTGTTGAAGAAGAAAATAATTAACTACCCAGTTAGCATCACCTGATTATTTTCCATTCTGCCACATTTTGAGTCTTTAAGGAGCATGACTATTTTTAGGCAGGTGCGATTACAACTAATTGAAGGCACATGTCCTCTAAGAGGCCTTCCCTTAGTAAGCCTCCCTTTCCTCTTCTTCCACTAACTTGTGCGTCATCTGAGTTGCTTCCTTTTTTCTTCCCCTCTCCCAGCCTCAGAGAACTTATGTACATATTTGTAATTTATTTATTTATATTAATATCTGTCTCCCCCACACTAGACTGTAAGCTCATTGTGGGCAGGGAATGTGTCTGTTCATTGTTGTATTGTACTCTCCTAAGTGCTTAATACTGTACTCTGTGCACAAGTAAGCACTTCATAAATACAATTGAATTAATGAACGAACTGATACTTTCTTCCCAGAGCTATTCAAATGACATCTTAAAGTGAGTTTATCTTTACACAGAAGCTACATGCTGTGGAACCCAGAAGAAGCATGAAGGTCTCTAACCCAGGCAATGGATTTTAAGGCAACAAAATGCATGATCAGGATGTGCCCTGATATTAAGACCAGTTTTCAAAGAGGTGAATGATGTCCTAATAGTGGTCTGGAAATTTCACTACAGATAATGAATTCCTACCCTATTTTACCACCACTTAACTTGAAATAAATTAGTAAATTTTTTTCCCAGTCACAATTAATTTTTATGTTCTCCTTCCATTAATTATTTCTCTCCCATTTCCTATTCTTCTTTTATGTACCCTATGTTTCCAACCCTGAACAGGAAGACTGTCTGGAACTCTCACATTATTCAAACATACATAAGTCTATTGAATTGTCAATCAACCTGAAATTTCTCTCAGTAAAAATCTATTATAAAGGAGGAAAATGATATGTATGAAATTCAGGTCTTGTATGTGTTCTTTTCTTCTGTGCTCCACACTGTAAAGAGTCTTTGTGAACACACTAGGGATACCGCGGTCTCTATCTTTGTCACTTCAACATTTCTTTTCCAGCCTTGTTTATCATTTTTGTGTGATACAGTCAATGTTTTTCTGACAGAAATGGTTTATAAAACCTTGTAAACGTACCAAATTGTCATTTAAGTGTACCACAAAATATAACCCACCTCAATATTAGGGAGAGTGTCAATGAAATTTGACAGCAAAGTCTAGAGTGGGTAGGCTCTACAAGTAGGCCCAATCCAACTATAGGAGTATATTTACTTATATTTATGTCTGTCTTCCCCTCTGGACTGTAAGCTTGAGGGCAGGGAACATGTATGACAACACTGTTGTATTGTACTTTCCCAAGATCTTAATACAATGCTCTGTACATAATGAGTGCTCAATAAATGCTATTGAAAATGATGTTGATGATGATAGTACTTGGGAAGGGTTAAGTACAATTGATCGATTAAACAATGGTATTTTTATTTGGCTGCTTACTTTCATTCAATAGTATTTTCATTCAATAGTATTTATTGAGCACTTACTATGTGCAAAGCACTGTACTAAGCGCTTGGGATGAACAAGTCGGCAACAGATAGAGACAGTCCCTGCCATTTGACGGGCTTACAGTCTAATCGGGGGAGATGAACAGACAAGAACAATGGCAATAAATAGAGTCAAGGGGAAGAACATCTCGTAAAAACAATGGCAACTAAATAGAATTGAGGCGATGTACAATTCATTAACAAAATAAATAGGGTAATGGAAATATATACAGTTGAGTGGACGAGTACAGTGCTGTGGGGATGGGAAGGGAGAGGGGGAGGAGCAGAGGGAAAAGGGAAAAAAGAGAGTTTAGCTGCGGAGAGGTGAAGGGGGGGTGGTAGAGGGAGTAGAGGGAGAAGGGAGCTCAGTCTGGGAAGGCCTCTTGGAGAAGGTGAGTTTTAAGTAGGGTTTTGAAGAGGGGAAGAGAATCAGTTTGGCGGAGGTGAGGAGGGAGGGCGTTCCAGGACCACGGGAGGACATGGCCCAGGGGTCGACGGCGGGATAGGCGAGACCGAGGGACGGTGAGGAGGTGGGCGGCAGAGGAGCGGAGCATGCGGGGTGGGTGGTAGAAAGAGAGAAGGGAGGAGAGGTAGGAAGGGGCAAGGTGATGGAGAGCCTTGAAGCCTAGAGTGAGGAGTTTTTGTTTGGAGCGGAGGTTAATAGGTAACCACTGGAGTTGTTTAAGAAGGGGAGTGACATGCCCAGATCATTTCTGCAGGAAGATGAGCCGGGCAGCGGAGTGAAGAATAGACTGGAGTGGGGCGAGAGAGGAGGAAGGGAGGTCAGAGAGAAGGCTGACACAGTAGTCTAGCCAGGATATAACGAGAGCCTGTAGCAGTAAGGTAGCCGTTTGGGTGGAGAGGAAAGGGCGGATCTTGGCGATATTGTAGAGGTGAAACTGGCAGGTCTTGGTAACGGATAGGATGTGTGGGGTGAACGAGAGAGACGAGTCAAGGATGACACCGAGATTGCGGGCCTGAGAGACGGGAAGGATGGTCGTGCCATCCACGGTGATAGAGAAGTCTGGGAGAGCACCGGGTTTGGGAGGGAAGATGAGGAGCTCAGTCTTGCTCATGTTGAGTTTTAGGTGGCGGGCCGACATCCAGGTGGAGACGTCCTGGAGGCAGGAGGAGATGCGAGCCTGAAGGGAGAGGGAGAGGACGGGGCGGAGATGTAGATCTGCGTGTCATCTGCGTAGAGATGGTAGTCAAAGCCGTGCAGAGCATTGTAGTATATCTTTGGGAGAGTATAATACAAAAACATTGGTAGACACTATCCTTGCACTCAAGAAACTTAAAATCTAGTAGGGAGAGACATACATTAAAATAAACTACAGACAAGAAAAGTCACAGAGTATAAGAAAATGTTCAGAAGTGCTGTGGAGCTGGTGTACAAAATGCTCAAGGAGTACAGACCTTAAGTAAGTGGGTAATGAAAAAGGAAGGGTGGATATGGTGGGGAAATAAGAGGTTAGTTAGAGAAGGCTTCTTGGAGAAAATGTGATTGTAGTAGGCTTTAAAGATGGGGAGATTAGTGGTCAATCAAATAAGAAAACAGAGGGAGTTCCAGGCCAGTGGAGGATATTAGCAAAGAGTCAGCAGCAAGAGAGGTGAATCTAAGCCCTTATAGTGTGCACGTTTCCTCAAGTTACCTTTTATTTAATGATACTAAATTATGTTCAAAGCAGTGTACTAAGCTCTGGGGTAGATACATGATGAGTTGGACAACCTCCTGTCCCACATGGTGCTCACAGCCTAAGAAGGAGGGAATAAGATTTAATTCCCATTTTACAGATAAGGTAACTGAGACACAGAGAAGTTAAGTGACTTGCCTAAAGTCATATAGGAGACAAGTGGCAGAGATGGGATTAGAAGTTAGTTCCTCTGTCCCACAGGCCTGTGCTCTACAATTTAATAGGACAGGTGAACAAAAAGATAAAAATGATTTAGAAGAAGGGCCAAAAGGAACAAGGGCAAAAAGGGAATATGGCAGGATGAAATCCCTGAATAAATAATTGCAATACATAAATAAATTTATGTATGTGTATAATTGCCAAAAATGAGAATAAAATATTTAAGTACTAAGGTTGACAATTGGGTTGTTGTGCCTAAGATGTTATTAGTTGAAACTTTCTTCAGGAAGTGGTATGTTAGGAGGACTTTTAAGACAAGGGGAAGATCTGTGGTATGGTAGAATTGTTCAGAGAGGACACTCTAAACTGGGAAGCAGCAGGAGTGAGATAGCAGAAATGGAATGTTGGCATTGAAAAAAATTTCCTAACAAACTTAACTATAAGAATTAAAGACTTTCCAGTAAATATATGTAAAGTCCCTAATGGATAATGTTGAAAATTTAAAAAAATCCTGTCTATTGAGAAGTGTCATTGGACTGTCCCCTCAGATGAAGATGGAAATTTGATGCAAATGTGTAATTTTATCTGACAATAATCTCTTTGGAGATAGTACATTTTATTCAGAATGATTCTAAATTGGCAAGTCCTGGTCACCATAAGATTTGGCACATAAATCTTAGATTATTTCAATCAGTCATAGCAGAGGTGGGAATATTTGATTTGTAGTACCCCGCTGTGCAAAATAACCTGAAATCAGCAATAATATATGCTGTATTGGAGTTGTGGGAAAAACCAAATGGAAGACTGTAGCAATTAATAATGCAGAAGAGATAGAGATACAAGTACCCGCTCTAAGAGGTGGTTCCATTAGTCCGGAAATACTGTGCACAGGTTAGAGAACTGGGAACATCCAGCAATTTAGAATTGTTATAATTTCAGGCATTGTCCCTGAAATTATCATGTGTTATCATATGTTTCCAATTTTATATGAGCACTTTGTGATTCCTTTACTCTTCCTCTGATGGAGAGGGGAAATAGTTTCAAATTATTGTTTACAACATAATTATTCTCTTTTCATTCAGTGGCAGTAGTGTCTCAACATTTGCTGTTTGGGGACCATTCCTAAAATGAATGCATTTAGAGCATATTTTTGTTTGTAAAATATTTACCACAAGTAACCTAAAGAAATACTGATAAACACATAGCTTTTTGATTCAGATGAATATTTCTAAGATCTAGGTCCAATTTTTATTGAACAGTAGGCTTCTGAACAGTAAAGCTGATAAAATTGATTCAGCCATCAACATCATGAAGTGCATTGTAAAAACACTGTTGCCTCGCTGCCAAATAGAAATGTTTAATGAACATTCTCATTCCCACGAAAATGAACCACTGAAACTGAGTTTCCTGCTTGATCCATAATTCTTTGTTCTTAAGTGAGCTTAGACAAAATTGGAAGACCTCCGTAACATGAAACATAAAACAAGACAAAATGCAAGCAGTTACTGTGAGTTCAGCATCTTTAGCTGCTCAAATACTGAATGGAGCAAGAATTTTTCATCATCTGAGTCTTCTTCCTTTGATACTAATGCACCCAAGATATACTTCCAGTCTCTCTTCTTGGCCCTCAATTAATTTGCCTTTTTATTTAATCCCTGCTCCTTCTTTAAGAAGCTTGAAGGAGAGGGACTTGCCCAGCTGTCTGTAAAAATAAGTTAGAAAAGATTGAGTCCATAATGTCCATTAAATATTTTGGAATCCATAGATGCCTATAACTTTCACGGTAAGATTTCAAAAGTTCAACAAATTTTAAATCAGATTGATGAAGTGAATAAGCATGACCCAAACTGACAAACTGTAGCTTGAGAGACAGGCATACATCTTTTTTACTTGCTGGGTGGCTAATGCACGTAGGCTGTTTTATTTATTTTGATGCTGCATTGCTGGGCTTCAGGATGCTATTGCTCCAGATCTTTCAGTGGAGCAGCACAGGCAGGAGAGATGTTAAATTGATATTGACCACTCCACTCACTGCCAATGTCCTCAGTAAATTAGAAGAATCAAGACCTGGGCAATAGCAGCAGCTGCCATGCTGGGGTAGAAGCAGGAAAATCTATAATGGTATTAGATAAGTGCTTCCCACCATTTTTCTCTCCAGTAGACCTTGACCACTTGAATACTGAAATCATTTAAGCTCTATTTCTAATGGTTCTGATGGGAACTGTGATGTCATTAATCAATTAATAGTGTTAAATAAGCCCTGGCTCTGTTTAGACCATTGTGCCGAGCACTTGGGAGAGTTTGATTAGCTGTCCCACATAGAACTGTAGAAGTGGAGTGTATTTTCTCCCCTGTGAAACCAATAGAGAAATATATATTGAATGGAAGGTGCATGCTTTATTAGAATGAGGCTGACAACCATTGCTATAGTAATATGGTCCTGGACAAATTACTATAGCAGTGGTTAAGCGTGTGATTGCAGTAAAGTGCTTTTATCATCACTGAGTGGATTAAGTGTACAAAATGAAATAGATGAAATCGTTGATTGTTCAGTTTTTCTACTATGAATTATATTATACAAAATTAAACTACGACTCTCTCCACCTTCAAAGCATTACTAAGGTCACTTCTCCTCCAAAAGGCCTTCCTCAATTAAGCCCTCTTTTTTCCCGCTCACTCTCCTTTCTGCATCATCTACACACTTCAATCTATGACCTTTGGACACTTGATATTTGCCCCACCTCCAACCCCACAGCACTTAAGTACATATATTCAAATTATACATTATAAATTATTTACTTGTATTAATGTCTTTCTCCCCCTCTAGACTGAAAGCTCATTACGGGCAGAGAACATGTCCGCTAATTCTGTTGTATTGTATTTTTCCAAGAGCTTAGTACAGTGCACGGCACATACTAAGCACTCAATAAAATGTGATTGATTAAAATTTATGCCAGTAAAAAAATTTGAAAGCCAATAATGTTCATATATGCTGACCGTAATCCTCCTCCTCTCAGTTGTTAATCCTGGAGAAGGTACAACTGTCCTGGCAAAATATAAAATTCAAAGAAAGTCACTAAGTCCAAAAACTTTGAAGAGTTTGTGAAAATTTACATTTCCTACTAGTTATTGAATGTCTGAGAATCAATCAATAAATTACATTAATTGAGAACTAACTACATACAGAATACTGTACTAAGCACTTGGAGACTATAACAGAGTAAATAGAAGGAAGCCCTGCCCTCAAGGAATTTAAAGTCTCAAGGAAGCTAATAATTTAAGGAATATAAAATCTAGGAATTGAAAACTTCAGTGCCATACTACTAATCTAGTCTATGTTGACGTTGTAAAGGCATTTACTGAATGGCTAAGTAGCTGAAATGTGGATCCAAAATATATTCTAACTCCAGCTTCAAGACCCTTCATCATATCCCAAAGCCCAAATCAAGCCTGACCCTAACACATAGAGTACTTTATTCTTGTGACAGGGAAAAAACAGGTATATAACTTTTACGTTTAATTCTACCAGGCACACTGCCATGGAGTAATCAGTGACTATCCAACTCCTCAGAGCAGCCTAATTTTGTAAGTTTCTTGAAGGCAACTTTAACTTTCATTGTACTGTCCCAAGGGCTCACTCAAGTGCTCCATATACTGTAGGCACTCAGTAGTGATAAAGGAATTTTCCAGGTCCCCAATTCACAGATGGTGTCAAATGCTCCTGTAAGGTCTATGGATTCAGCATAGAATACTTAGTGTTGGTCCTTGCTCTTTTCTTGTGTTTGTTGGAATGCAAAGATCTCATTTGTTGAGTGCCTCAGGTGTGAAGCCACATACCTGCTAATGTTTTATTTTATTCAAAGTTATGATTAAACAAATGCAAAACAGAAATTCAAATGAAGTTGTAAATCCACAAAAGCATACTAAGATTTAAATCAGGAAAAAAAATAGATTACCACGCTCACTTCTGTTACCTACCTTGCCACTATCTGAATTAGATGTTTAAGAGGTTTCTTACCATGGGGAACCATGTGAGATATCCAATAGTTTCCATCTCAATTCTTAACCTTCTTCCCTTTCTTCTTGAGGATGGTCATTATAATGTCATCTTTGAAGTCTGGCAGCGTTATTTAGGTGAAAGCAGCAGATTTCTGTTCTAGGCTGAGTACAAAGTATCCCTGGATCATATTTAGGATCCCTGCATGTGTCCTTCCAAGTCTATGAGTCTTGTTGCATCTGAGCCTTATAGGAAGAATTTGAAGAGACCTATAAACTAACTCAATTGGAACTCTCACTGCCTCTTTCAGGGCCTGAGATTGCTCCTCAGAGTTGTCCATGCATTCTTGTCTCAACTGTGTCCCTAAAACCATTATTAACAGAGGACATACACCATGTCCAGATCCAGTCTCAAGACTGCAAACTTGTTGTAGTCAGGGAATGTGTCTATTATTATATGGTATTCTCCTAAGCACTTAGTACAGTGCTTTGCATGTAGTAGCACTCAGTAAATATGGTTGATTGAATTAATGGTCATTCTTCACCTTCAAAGTCCTACTAAAATCAAATTTGTTCAATAGTATTTATTGAGCACTCACTACGTGCAGAGCACTGTACTTAGCGCTTGGAATGGACAATTCGGCAACAGATAGAGACAATCCCTGCCCAATGATGGGCTCACAATCTAATCATCTATTCCAAGAGGTCCTCCTGCTCTAACTTTTCATTTCCCTACCCTAATCGCCTTCCCCTCTGTGTTGCCTCTACACTCATAAGAGCTCTCCCTAAACAATTTGATACCCAACCCATGCCCAGCCCAACAGCCCAACAGGATATTGATATACTCTGCTACTTGCCCTATCGCAATTAATTTTAATTTTTGTCTCCCTCTCCAGACTGTAAAGTCACTTGATGGCAGGGACCATGTCTGCCAACTCTGTTATACTGTATTCTCCCAGGTGCTTAGTATGATGATGATGGCATTTGTTAAGTGCTTACTATATGCAAAGCACTGTTCTAGGTGCTGGAGAGGATACAAGGTGATCAGGTTGTCCCACGTGGGGCTCACAGTCTTAATGACCATTTTACAGATGAGGTCACTGAGGCCCAGAGAAGTTCAGTAACTTGCCCAAAGTCACACAGCTGACAATCGGAGTCAGAATTTGAACCCATGACCTCTCATTCCCCAGCCTGTGCTCTTTCCATTGAGCCACACTGCTTCTCATGGGACCCTACACACAGTAACAGCTCAATACATGCCATTCATTGAAATAGAGGTGATAGCAGCTCCACAAATGTGGGATTTACCACTCCTTCATATGTCTGGTGCCTCCTGCATGCACGCTTTGTTTGCTTTTAGTCCACAAAAACTTGTAGGCACTTGTAGGTGTGATCCACATACACCTCTATGATGTATGCAGAACAATGCTTTAAATTGTCTTAAAGTATCCCCATTGAGGAGAAAATTAAATTGTTAGAGATTCAGATATTTAGAAATTTACACATTACAAGTGATCTCCACAGACTGGTCCCAAATTACCATATTTTACTGCTCTCCTACCTCCCTGAAACAGAGTTAATATTTTTAGGTCTTATGTCATTCCATTGATTCAATATGTTCAGTTTTCCACATGACTATCATCAGAATGAAATTTTATTAAAGAGAGGGGCTGAGGTCTGTGATGTGTGTAGTGCTGTAAACATAGTAGGAAGCACTTAATGATGTTCACTGGTGCTGATGGAATAATTTTCAAAGATGGACCCCAGCCATTTCTTTCTTTTCTTTTTGGTTTTGGTAGAAACACTGTAGAAGGAAAGTAAGTGAAACTTTGAGATAAGGGTCTGGATGATATTTGTCCAAGAATTCAACAGTTTGAGTCGACCATCTGTCCTAAAATGTCTTTGAATCATTGAGATCCTCAGCGGTGTGAGTCTGATTTAGTAGTTTGTAAAAATGGGACTAAGATAGGCTGATCCGGAAGACACTGATTTAATTTCAGTAAATGTGCACTTTCCCCATCATTCATTGACAAAGGAATTCCTTTCTCACAAATTTTGCATTTCTATCATTTTGGGGAACGAATACTAAAGCAATTATTTAGAAATCTGTTCCTTTTATTGAATCTTCTTTATCCATGCAATTTATGCTTCGCTAGGATTAGAGGACTGTGTCTTCCACTTTCCGTTTTAAAACTAATTGATCAATGGTATTTATTGAGTGTGTACTTTGTGCAGAGCACCAATTCTTCAATTTTCAGTCTTCACTCCTGAAGCTATGAGATGCATGCACGTTTACTGTGACTACTTTAAAAACCACTGCATAGCACAACACAAGACTCAGCATATATATAAATCTCCTCAACCCCATGCTGCTCACCCAGAGTTTTAGAGCTCTACTTCATATTTAATAATATATCAGATGCTCTTGCTTGCCCCAAAGAACAGATTTCTCACTTCACTCATTACTTTTCTTCCTAAACAACAGATTTTTCTATAATAGACAAGAGTGGTTGTAAATATCCTAACTATTGTTTGTTTTAATGGTCTTGCCCATCAATATTTTCAGGGAATTACTAATTTAAGTCACTGAGCAAGGGAATCACACCCCAGGGAAATTTATCTTTGAGGACAAAAGAGCTATTTTTTTCCTCTTTCGTCATTAGAAAGGCCATTTTATTAGATGAGATTTACAACTAACCAGGTTACTCTTACAGGACAAAGAGAATTGACTAATTTACAGAGCAGCCCAACATAAATTTTCAATTTTAATAGTGATATAAAATACTATATGCTCACTTTAATTAGATACTCTGCTTACAATGTGTTGCCAGCAATAAATATTAAATACTCCAATAGTTTACTTCATGTTATAATAATACCTTCTTATGGGTCCACATAGGTAATGAAAGTGACATACTGCCCAATTGATTGAAAACTTTTCTTAAGTAAAGTTTGTGTTTTTTTTGTGGAAGAAGAAATTACCTTGAAAAATGTTATTGCATTTAATGTTAATGTTTTTAATGTAGCTCATTCATTCAATCATATTTATTGAGTGTTTACTGTTTGCAGAGCACTGTACTAAGCACTTGGGAGACTACAATACAACAATAAGCAGACACATTACCTGCCACAAAAAGTTCACGGTCTAGAACAGGAGACAGACATTAGTATAAATAAATAAATAAATTACAGATATATGCATAAGTGCTGTGGGGATGAGAGGGGGGATGAATAAAGGGAGAAAGGGTGATGCAGCAAGGAATGGGAGAAGAGGAAAGGGGGGCTTAGTAAGAAAAGCCCTCTTGGAAGAGATGTGCCTTCAATAAGACTTTGAAGGTGGGGGAGAGTAATTCTCTGTCAGATTTGAGGAGGGAGGGCATTCATGTCCAGTGGCTGGAGGTGGACGATAGGTTGGTAGCAAGATAGAGAGGACCAAGGATTATTGAGAAGATTAGAGGAATGAAGTGTATGGACCAGGTTGTAGGAGAAAAGTAGTGAGGTGAGGTAGGAGGGGGCAGGATGTTGAGTGTTTTAAAGCCAATGGTGAGGAGTTTCTGTTTGATGAAGAGGTGGATGTGCAATCACTGGAGTTTCTTAAGGAGTGGCCTGAATGTTTTTGTGTGAAAAATTGACCCATGAGGCAGACTGGTTTGGGGAGAAACAGGAGTCAGGGAGGGCATCAAGGAGGCTGATACAGTAATCAAGGTGGGAGAGGATCAGTGATTGAATTAAGGTGGTAGCAATTTGTATGGAGAGGAAAGGGTGGATTTTAGTATTTTAGTGATGTTGTGAAATTGGAACTGACAGCATTCCAATCAACCCATCAAACTAATTCCATCCAACTGATAGGAGGTAATATAGTGTAGATAGCATTCATTCATTCAATCATACTTATTGAGCGCTTACTGTGTGTGGAGCACTGTACTAAGAGCTTGAAAGTACAATTTGGGAACAAATAGGGACAATCCCTACTAAAAAAAAGTGGTCGTGGTCTAGCATGAAATCAAACCAACATAATGCAGTGTTTTAAAGATGGTACACTACTTATGTTTTAACATTTCAATTTGAGATTTAGAAATAGGATATTCAAACTAAATCCTTTGGTTTAAAACAAAATTATTCTAGAAGTCTGACCCAATACGCACACATATTTTACATCTGATGGCTAACACAGTCACTTCTTGGTCTAGATTAAAATATTGTTGTGTCAGAATGACTAGCATGGTCTTCTTCATTGTCTTTCTATACATTTTTCAGTAATAATAATTAATGATACAACTAGCAAGTGAAAATAGATTTGTGTTCTTTTTCCAAAAATGTGTGTGAATAAAATTTGGAGTCTCATGTTATCCTAATAATTTTCACAAATATAATCATATTTGACATAATTCTACCTTAAACATCTTTGTCATCATTATCAGATAATGTTGCTGAATTCTTGGTTGGTCTGAAATTGCTGTGGGGCGGTTCACATGCTTCCCTTGGGGATCGGGCACTTGCGTCATATCCCCTGTAGCCCAAAGTGGCTAATAGGAAGTCGACACATTATCTTGGCTTGTGCTTCTCTGTGTAGTAACAGTATTAATTTGGTCTTCAACTGTTTATCCCAACATTTACTACAGTTTGCTGAACTGAAAAAGCACATAAATAATAGTAATAATAAAAATAATGCAAAGCCTTTGTAGAATTTATTGCAGACATATTACATCTTACTGAAGTAAATACTTGGGATAATGGATTCTTTTCAAGGTATTTGTTACACATTTACGATGCACCAGGCACTTTTCTAAGCACTGGGGTAGATACAGGGTAATCAGGTTACCCACAGTCTTAATCCCAATTTTACAGATGAGGTAACTGTCACAGAGAAGTTAAGTGACTTGCCCAAGGTCAAACAGCAGACAAATGGCAGAGCTGGAAAAGAACCCAGGTAGGTCCTTCTGACTTTCAGGCCTGGGCTCTATCTACTAGGCTACACTGCTTCTAGACTGTAAGCTTGTTGTGGGCAGCTAATATGTCCATTATCTTGCTATATTGTACTCTCCCAATCTCTTAGTACAGTGGTCTGCCCATAGTAAGTGCTTAGTAAATATGACTGATCAATTGACTGCTTCTCAAATTACAAGTAAAAATCTCTCAATCTGCCTTCGACTCTCTGGATGGGTACTTCTGCTGAAAATGCTCTCTAACCTTAATTTTACTGACAGTTTTCTCCTGGTTAATCCTTCTTGATGCTTTTGGCTGGTTCTTCCAATGCCTCTCATCACCATTCATTCATTCAATCAAATTTATTGAGCATTTATTATGTGCAGAGTATTGCACTCAGCACTTGAAAAGTACATTTCAGCAATAAAGAACTATAGATATGTACATATATACATAAATGCTGTGGGGCAGGGAGAGGTGGGTAAGGGCAAAGAGAGCTAGTCAAGGTGATGCAGAAGGGAGGGGTAGCTGAGGAAAAGGGGGGCTTAGTCTGGGAAGGGCTCTTGGAGGATTATATTCAGTGGGGCAAGGGGGGAAGAGTGATTGTTTGGCATATTTGAGGAGGGAGGGCATTCCAGGCCAGCGGTACGACGAAGGCCAGGAGTCAACAGAGGGACAGGTGAGTTTGAGGCACAGTGAAAAGGTTAGCACCAGAAGAGCAGAGTGTGCAGGAGAGAAGGGAGGTGAGGTGAGACAGGGCAAGGTGATGGAGAGCTTTGAAGCCAATTGTGAGGAGTTTTTGTTTGATACAGAGGTTGATAGGCAACCACTGGAGATTTTTGAGAAGAGGGGTGACATGCACAGAACATTTCTGTAGAAAGATAATACTGGCAGCAGAGTGAAGTATAGACTGAATTGGGGAGAGACAGGAGGTTGGGAGGTCAGAAGGGGTGCTGATGCAGTAATGCAGTAGGGATAGGATGAGTGATTGTACTAAAGTGGTAGCAGTTTGGATTGAGAGGAAAGGGCTAATCTTGGCAACGTTGTGAAAGTGAGACTGCAGAATTTGGTGACAGATTGGATATATGGGCTGAATGAGAGAGCAGAGTCAAGGATGACACCAAGGTTGCAGGCTTGTGAGATGGGAAGGATGGTCATGCCGTCCACAGTGATGGGAAAGTTAGGGAGGGGACAGGGTTTGTGGGAGAGGATAAGGAGCTCTGTCTTGGACATGTTGAGTTTTAGGTGGTGGGAGGACATCCAAATAGAGATGTCCTGAAGGAAAGAGGAGATTCGAGCCTGGAGGGAGGGAGAGAGAAAAGGGAGGACATACAGATTTAGCTGTCACTGGCAAAGAGATGGTAGTTGAAATCTTGGTAACAGATGAGTTCTCCAAGGGAATGAGCAACCAGTGGGTTCCCTCCAAGGTTTTCTTCTGGGTCCCTTTCACATCTTACTTTAGTCATATTGCCTTGGGGAGATCATCTGGTACCATCATCATTGTCGTCATTATCATCAATCATATTTATTGAGCACTTACTGTGTGCAGAGCTCTGCACTAGCACTCATGAGAGTACATTACAACACATTTTCTGTCCATAGCAAGCTTGCAGCCTAGAGGGGAGATAGATATTAGTATAAATTAATAATTATTATAATTAATTATAATAATATACCATTCATATACATATATATGGTATCAACAACACCTCCCAGAGGATAAAGCCCCAATCTCCTTCACTAATAATGATAATTGTGATGTTATTATGCACTGCATTATTTCCTGGAATAGACGCAAGTTAATCAGGTCAGACACAGTCTCTGTCCCACATGGGGCTTACATTCTAAGTAGTAGGGAGAACATGTGTTAAATCCCTATTTTATGGATGAAGAAACTTAGGTATAGAGAAGTTAAAGTGACTTGCTTAAGGTCACATAACAAGCAAGCAGCAGTGTAAGGATTAGAACTCAGATCCCCCAACTCTTTCCACAAGGCCATGTTACTTCTTTATCAAGCAATCAACTGTATTCATTGAAAGCTCACTGTATTCAGGACACTGTACTAAGTGATTGGGAGAGTACAATATAAAAGACTTTGTAGACACATTCCCTGACCTCATGGAGCTTTCAGTCTAGAGGGCGTTTAACACAAGAGATACTTTCAAAACATAATTATGTGTTATAATACAAATTTTGTTCACTCTCATAAATTAATATATATTTGAATATGATTAGTAGAGTCAACCAAAAGGTAATGTATTTGGGGAGAATTTTAAACTGTAATTCACCCATTTTCCTTCAACCTGAGGTTTGCACTATTGCCAAATATCCCGTTAAGGAAAACTGTGTATAATCCTCATTTGATCTGAGCACATCTGTGATAAAAAGCCATCATTGTATGTTCATCAGTAATGAAAATTAGATATAATTTCTACATTATTTCTTTCATTCTGACTAAAGCAGAAGTAAACCTACAGAGTTAGGAGAAAAAAATTCTGAAATCCATAATGTTTTCTGATGTCACTTTCCCTGTAACCCATGTTGGATGATAGTTGACACATCTCACCTGGATTTGGCTTCTCTCAATAAATAAATCAATGGCATTTATTGAGAATTTAATGTGTGCAAAGCATTGTACTAGGCTCTCAGGAAAGTACAATACAATGGAGTTGGTAGACATTCTGCCCTGCCCACAAGGAGCTTACAAGCTATAGGGTGAAACAAATATTAAAATTAATTACAGATAAGGGAAATGGCAGACTGTAAGGGATTTGCCTAGTGTCCATCTCTAGTGCCAGGCCATTAAACCTTCTTCTATAAAATAAATAACACTAGATTCTTAAATGAAATTTTGAAAAACAGTAGAGAGGGGAACGTCCTTATTTTTTACTTATTTTCCAAAACTCATGACTGTGACTGATGAAATAGATTTTGATTCATAGTTGATGTTATACAAAGCAAAAAGACAACATAGACTGTTTCTAAGACCAGGAACAATTACAGAGTGGAGTGGGAAGGTTGTGAGAAAGAGGGGGTTAAAGTGCAATTTGACAGATAAGTGATCAGAAAGGGAAAAAATGCCATGGGGCATGATTATGATGCGAAAGATGACAGGCTGTCATGCTCCACTGTTTTAAATCAGTGTCTCACTGGAAGGAACACAGGAATTGGACTTGGGCTCTGGTACTAACCTCAGCCCTGCCACTGACCTATTGAATGACCTTGCTCTGAGCCTCAGCTTCCTCATCATTACACTGGGAATAAATTGCCTGTTTGCCCCAATGCCTAAGTTGCTAGCCCTTTGTGAGATAGAAACTGCATTTTATCTGATGATTTATATCCACCCTAATGCTTAGCATAGTGCTCTGGGACCAAGGAAGCACTAAACAAATGCCACTATAATTATTATCACAATGCCTGGCCTATTTTCTTAGAGGGTCTACTCACCTAGCTCACAACTTTGGGTACATAGATCTCTAGAAGAACAATTAGAAAGGTTGATAATACATGACAGGATTCCTGAGGCAGACTTAGAAAAATAATTGGTAGTGGACTTAGTGAATTGTTAAATACACATGGTCCAGCAGAATCCAGGGATTTTAGGTATTTGATGTCAGCTAATCACAATGAAAATGTAAGTTTTCTGAAAAATAATGATAGGGAAAGCAGCAATATCTGGTATAGATATGACTGGAAAAAAAAAAGATTTGGGAAAATACAGAGTTGTTTCCATTCCAAAAGGAACACAATCTCCCTAAATATAGACTACAGAAGTCCCTTGAAATGTTGTCTTAAAAGCTTATCTCAGTAGCTGCAAATGAAGGAGAACACTTTTTTTTCCCTTTTTTAAGTTAAGTGGAAAAAATAAGCAGAGTGCCTTTTGACACATTCCTAAATCTGCCCCTGGCCATTTCCCTCAGCCTTCCTGGTGCTGCCATAGCCTACGTCATGATTCCCTGAAGCTAGGGAAAAAATATCCACACCACCTCACTGCCATTTGACATTTGATCCTTGGACATATTATAACCAATATTTGCGGGTTTACTTAGGAAAAAATGGCTTAGTGCAGTCAGAGGATAAGGTTTCTATCCCTGCCATTTACACTAATGACATTTTCTTTTTGACCATTTATTCCTGGGCAAATCATTTATTCATTCAATTGTTTTTATTGAGCACTTACTGTGGGCTAAGCACTGTACTAATCATTTGGAAGGTACAATTATCTTAAAGTACAAGTAATTTAAGTACATGTACTCCTCATCTTCCCTCCCAAGCCCTGTCCTCTCCCTGACTTTCCTGTCACTGAGGATAGCACTACTATCCTTCCTGTCTCACAACCCTGTAACCTTGGTGTCATCTTTGACTCTGCTCTCTCATTCACCCCACACATCCAATCTGTCATCAAAACCTGCCAGTCTCACCTTCTCAATATCGCCAAGATCCGCCAAACTGCTACCTTGCTGGTACAAGCTCTCATTATATCCCAACTGGATTATTGTGTCAGCCTCCTTTCAGATCTCCCTTCCTCCTGTCTCTCCCCATCCATCTATTCTTCATTCTGCTGTCCAGATCATCTTCCTACAGAAACGCTCTGGGCATGTCACTCCCCTTTCATTCAATAGTATTTATTGAGCGCTTACTATGTGCAGAACACTGTACGAAGCGCTTGGAATGAACAAGTCAGCAACAGATACAGTCCCTGCCGTTTGACGGGCTTACAGTCTAATCGGGGGAGACAGACAGACAAGAACAATGGCAATAAATAGAGACAAGGGGAAGAACATCCCCTCTTCAAAAACCTCCAGTGGTTGCTATCAACCTTCACATGAAGCAAAAACTCCTCACTCTTGGCTTCAAAGGTCTCCATCACATTGCCCCCTCCTACCTCACCTCCCTTCTCTCCTTCCACAGCCCAGCCTGCACACTCCACTCCTCTGTTGCTAACCTCCTCACTGTGCCTCGTTCTCACCTGTCATTGACCCCTGGCCCATGTCCTACCACTGATCTGGAATTCCCTCCCTCCTCACATCTGCCAAACTGACTCTCTTCCCCTCTTCAAAGCCCTACTGAGAGCTCACCTCCTCCAGGAGGCCTTCCAATCCTGAGCCCTCCCTTCTCCCTCTTCCCCTCCTCGTCTCCCCATTCCCCTTTCTCTCTCCCTCTGCTCTACCCCCTTCCCCTCCCCATAGTATATTTGTATATATTATTTATTTCTCTATTTTATTAATGATGTATATATATCTATGATTCTATTTATCTATTTTGATGGTATTGATGTCTGACTACTTGTTTTGATATGTTGTCTGTCTTCCCCTTTTAGACTGTGAGCCCATGGTTGGGCAGGCATTGTCTCTATCTGTTGCCGAATTGTACATTCCAAGCACTTAGTACAGTGCTCTGCACACAGTAAGCACTCAATAAATAAGATTGAATGAATGAATACAATTCAGCAACAAATAGAGACAATGGACTCTCTAGGAGACGAGCTCTCTCTCTGCCTCTGTGGCCGTGTCTATAAATTGAGGGTGACACAATTATTTTCCTCTTAGACTGTGAGTGATTTGATTATCTTGCACATACCCCAGCATTTAGAGCAATGCTTTACACATAGTAATACTTAATACAAATCATTATTATTCTTATTATAAGTGGATGAAAATTGGAGACATTTGGGTTAATTCTGATTAAATGGATGAAGCAACATGGTTTATTGGAAAAAAAGACAGGCCTGGGATTCAGAGAACCTCTGTTCTAATCCCAGCTCTGCCATGTGCCCCGTATGATCTTAAGCAAATCACTTAATCAATGATTTAATGGCATTTACTGAGCTCATATAACAATAATAATAATAATAATGTTGGTATTTGCTAAGCACTTACTATGTGCCAAACACTGTTCTAAGCGCTGGGGTAGATACAAGGTTATCAGGTTGTCCCACATGAGGCTCACAGTGTTCATCCCCATTTTGCAGATGGGGATAACTGAGGCACAGGGAAGTTAAGTGACTTGCCCACAGTCACACAGCTGACCAGTGGCAGAGCCAGCATTCAAACCCATGACCTCTGACTGCCAAGTTCGGGCTCTTTCCATTGAGCCATGCTTCTCTAATAATAATGTTGGTATTTGTTAAGCGCTTACTATGTGCAAAGCACTATTCTAAGCGCCGGGGGGAATACAAGGTGAAGTCACACAGCTGACAAATGGCAGAACTGCAATTAGAACCCATAGCCTCTGACTCTCAAGCCTGTGTTCATTCCACTGAGCCACACTGCTTCTCTATCCTGTGCAGAGCACTGTACTACTGTATTGTATGGACAGAGTAAAATACAACAGAGTTGGTACACATTCCCTGAACACAATATGCTTACAGTCTGAACTCTGTGGTGCTTCAGTTTCCTTTGTAAAATAGGGATTCAATACCTGTTCTCCCTCCTGCTTAGACTGTCCATGTGGGGTTCCAGGTGGGACAGGGACTGTATCTAATCTGATTATTTTGTGCCTAGCCCGGCAGTTAGAATGGTATTTGGCACATAATAAGCATTCAACAAATATCATTATCATCCTACAAGTATTTCTTATAGCATGCCCATATTTTACTCTGAAGATTTAACTCTATAAAAATTCCCCTCTTTTCTCCTTATAGGTTTAAGTTCTCTGAATTTTCCTGATGTTTTTCTCACTAAGGTATCTGGGAGCAATGAAAAATGTCTGAAGCCACACTTAGGTCTCAGATTCTGTGGAGTCAGATGCTTCTGTCTCAGCCTTAGAGTTATTCACCTGTGCAGGTCAAAGGTCCCAGAAGAGATAATTAGAGAACTAGGCCATGCATTACACATATTGAGTGCAGGGTTAGCCCAAGACTTAGCTGGTGGCCTCAAATCTGAACAAATCTAGGAAAAGTGCTGATAACAGCTACTAGTTCTTTTTAATATAATTAATTTGGAGACGATTCAAAATGAAACACTAGGTGAGTACTGAATTCACAGTCCCACATTATCTGGTTGTGCTGAGTCCATTTCTTAGCACTTCTATTTCTAATAATATTTTCATGAGGAACAAATCTCATGCTCAATACCAAAACACTCATATGAAGGGATTCAAGATGCAAAGATTGATTAGCGAGATGTCTCCAACTAGTCTCTGATCCTAAATCCACCCCAGAAATCTTGACATCAGAACATGAAACTATGCATCTTGGATGAATCCCCTCTTGTAGCCTGTGCCCCAATAAAAGCCCACCCTAGAGTCCTAGACACGTTCCCCAAAGTCTGGAGAGTCTAGTTAAGGAATGGGGAAAGCAAAAAAAAGGAGGTCAGTAAGGGAAGCACACCAACCTCTTCTCCCCAGTGTCCCCCCAAAATATGCAAAAAGTATTATTGTTTTTTTTTTACAATCAGCCAAGGTAAACTGTGCTCAGTAATTACCAAAAAGTACACTGAGTTCTTCTAGAAAGTATATTTTCACCATAGCCTTTGACTAGAACCTTATTAAAGAATTATTGACAATGCAAACCTGTTTAAATACAGCCCATGATGGTGTCATTATAAATGATGTGAACTGGATGTATGATTAATTCATCTCTCGTTCAGTGGATTGAGTATGAAACAGCTGTTGGAAACCAGGTCACACATTTAATTTTTATAGACATGACAGTCATGGGTTTAAAAGCATAACCTGGAGAAGTCATATTATAAGAGAACAGCTCATACCATCAAAAAGGAGGTCATTTGGTTGGAATTATTATTATTAGTTTTGTTATCATATTTGTTAAATGCTTAATTCTGACACAAGCACTGATCTAAGAGCTAAGGTACATATAGGTTAATCAGGGTGGACACAGTGTCTGTCCCACTTGGTGCTCGCAGTCTAAATAGGAAGGAGAACAGGTATATTATTCATATTTTACAGTTGAGGAAACTAAGACATAGAGAAGTTAAATGACTTGTCCAAGCAGACAAGTGGCAAATTCATAATTAGAATCCAGGTCCTCTAACTCATAGATCTGTGCTCTTCCCACTAGGCCATGAGAATTCTATAGTCTGACATCCCAACAAACTATGGTTTGAAGCTATCATTTTAAGGCTTTTAAAAGCTCTACAGTACAATTTAGAAAATGATATTTTGACCATCTCTTCTTTATTAATAAAAATTGGTGTTTGTTAAGAACTCACTGTGTTCTAGCAACTGAACTGGAGTAGATACAAGATAATCAGGTTGGACACAGTCCCTTTCTCACATGGGCTCACAGTCTTAATCCTTATTTTACAGATGAGGGAACTGAAGCAAAGACAATTCAAGTGACTTTCTCAGGATCACACAGCTGACAAGTGGCAGAGCTGAGATTAGAATCCATGTCCTCTGACTCCCAGGTCTGTGTTTTTTCCACTAGGTGATGCTCCCTCTTTAAAATGTGTAAATAATTCTTAGCCCCATTTATCTACTTAAAAATAAATCAGAGCTTTCTTTTCTCAACAAGTTAACAGTTCTTCTCATAATAAATAGCCCTGAGTTAAAGAGAAAGGAGAAGCGAGTAGTAAAAAAAGAACTGAGGTAATGACACAGTTGAAATAAGCTAATAACATGTAGAGAACAAGAAAGTTCTAATCTCCCTTCTTTTTCTGGATGATTGCCTAGTGAGATCAGGTCTGTTACTCTGACATTAGAGATTCTCAAGTTACCTAATATCTGCAGACAGTATCAGTGTATCTTTCTTCACTTTGGTTCCAATTACATGCCACATCCAAATATGTGTTCACAGACTGGGAAGGAAAAAAAAACAGCCTTCTAAATCATAATATATTAGGGTCAACACAATTAGGACTTCCTGAATTGCTATTCTGACTCAACATAAAAGCATAGTTACAAAATCCACAATGAAAGTCTCATGTGATTTAGAGCCAAGTGACGAATAGGGCTGGGGAAGGCTTGGAGGCAGGAAGGTCTGTGAGGAGGTGCACTATTCAAGTAGAAATAAGATAAGTGCTTGGACCAACATGATGGCAGTTTAATGGAGAGGAAGGGGCAGTTTCTGGAGATGCCGTGAAGACTAAACCTCCAAAGATAATTTGTCCTAGAGCATTCACTATAAGTATTCATTCTCTTCTAAGAAAGAAAAGAATGATTGTGAGGGAATAAGAAAAGTTTACATTTGTCTGGAAAGCAAATAAAAATCAAGTAGAACAGAAAGTTTAGGAAATAAAGATATAAGTGGTGAAATCACAGCAGCTCACCCTAGTCAGAAGAACTGGGCCTGGTTTTAATCCCAGTTCTGCCACTTGCCTACTGAGTGACCTTGGTCAAGTCACAAATTCTCTTTGCCTCAGCGGCGTCATCTATATAATGAAATTCCATACTTGTTTTCCCTTTTACTTAGACTGTAGGCCCCTTGTGAGCCAGGGGCCATGTCTAATCCAATGATTTTGTAGTTACTCCAGAGCTTAGTCCAGTGTTTGGCACAGAATAAATTCCTAACAATTACTATTATCATTGTCGTCATTATTATTATCAACATTATTAGTAGTTATGAGGATAAATATGATCTGTACATTGTCTCAACTGGTTTTGGTAAACAGAAATGCTCAGGAAACAGAAAGAACAGAGTCATAATAGCAGTGAGCATGGGGTTGGGAAAAATAGGAGGAAAATGGATTAATTTAGGAGAGAATGAAGGAATTTGGAGGAAACTGTCATTGTGATCTCATAGATTATTGTAAGGAATGAGGATTTTTTGATTTATTTTCCATGAACAAGTATAGGTAGCAGAGTACAGTAGGATATCTCACTATTATTTATTATTATGAGAAGCAGAGTGGCCAAGTTGAAAGAGCCTGGGCCTGGGAATCTGAGAAACTTGGATTAAAAAGACAAAAAAACAAAAAAAAAAACACTGTTAACACCTTTTTCAAGCCACAAAACATTCACCTCCTTCAGAGGCACCATGGAGACAGAGGCCACAATAAAATTCCACAGCTTCGGTAGGGGAAGGAGAGGAGAGAGGAGCTCAGAGGTGTAGGCAGCTCCTCTAAGGGATTATAGTTTCTAGGGGTTGCAGGGGCTAAGAAGAAATGAAGCAGGGGCTGAGGGATGGCTGAGGAGCCTGGGCAATGTGAGACAAGAGTTCAGGGGTAGAACCAGAGCAGTGAGGCAGCTGTGTTAAACAGAGTTTCCTCCCTGACCCTTGAGGCAAGGAGTGTGTGTGCCCATCTGGCGGGGAACCCTCAAGACACTTTCCTTACCCTCTCCCCCCAGTAGCAGCTGTGATACATATTTTGAGGGGGTGCTAAGCATCTCACTGATTTGTAACAAACTCCATATACTGAAGGTGCTTCGTGAGTGAGGGAGACAGGAGAGGAAGAGGATCAGATAGGGATGCTTGAGGTCAGAAAAATCCCTCAGCATTTGAGAGGGTATGGAAAATAGGTGAGGATCTAATAGGAAGGATTCTATATTCTAAACTTTATTTAGGGCCCAGTCATCATGTTGGAGCTAGTTCTGTAACAGAACCTAATAAATTTCATAGAAGTCTAATAAAAAATGTATCCCCAAAATAGAAGTGATCACAAGTACATCCATGTTTCAAGGAACACATCCCAGGAGTATCATGGGTGTCGGTACCATTTTTATACGATTTGTAATCATTCTTGATATAATCTTTTTAATAAATATATTATTTTAAAACAAAGGCAGTGTGTTCCTGCATATTAGTGCCGTGAAAATATAAAATATAATTACCTAAGTATACGTAACTTCCAACTTTTGCATTTATACTCGTGTTTAATTGCATCCTCTCAACTGTAGAGAACTTGGCTCTGCAAGTCTGTCAGGAAAATATAGTAAAAAATAATGTTTTTCTTAGAGAAGGTACCTAAGGGAACAGACTGTAGAGCATTTTGGGTAAATTATTTCTACTAATGTCTCTGTCTGCTGGCAGAAATCAATTATTACTCTGAGCCCTGAACTTTTGTCATGATCTAATTTATTTTGAGAAAAAAAATCAGTCAGATTTTTGATAATTTGTTTGCAAATTGTTCCTTTTAACTCATTAGAAGTCTTTTTACAAGAAAATAATAAGCAGTTAGTCACTTCTTAGTCTATCATCATTTTAATTGTGCAAAACTGTAACCTGTGGTTGATCTGTGTGCTGAATCTCTGACTAAAATTACTCTAATCTTATGTGACCTTGAAAAGTTTGGTTTGAGCTCTAAAATGAGTAATTTGCATAGCATTTAATGAGTTCATTACAACTTCCCTTTGAAATCAGTTTTTCACATTAGCAAAGTCATTTTACTACTGTATTTTTTTAAAGAGTCTACTTCTTAGCATTAGCAGAAGCAGCATCAGAGAAGCAGCATGGCCTGGTGGTTAGATCATGGGCCTGGAAATTAGAAGGACCTGGCTTCTAATGCCAGCTTTGACACTTGTCTGCTGTGTGACCTTGGGCAAATCACTTAACTTCTCTATGCCTTAGTTATATCATCTTTAAAATGGGGATAGGCCCGTGAGCCATACGTGGGACTGTGAGCCCTTATATCTACCCCATTTCTTTGTAAAGTGCCTGGTACATAGTAGGCATCTAACAAATACCACAATTATTATAATTATTATTTTTTCAAGTCTTTTCTGGTCAATTAATAATCAGTAAACATAATTAAGAGTACCAGACCAAAGAAACACTTATCACTGTGTCATCATTATATAGCATATTGAAACTAAATGATGAATCAATATTTGCTGTTTTAAACTTTCTAACTTTTCTGAAATATAAATGAAAAACAAGTCCTTCATTTCCCTCTGGGCTGCTTCCATTTGGAATTTGTATTTTTTTCGTAAAGCAACTCATTCAAATAAGAGGAGCCTTCCAACCTACTTAAAAAGTTCCATTTCACCAATGTAGTCCTGGTTGGCAACTTTTAGATTAAATTATAACCTAAAAGTTTGTTATCTCAATATCACAGAGAAAAATTCTGCAGAATTTCCTTTAAATTAGATATTGTCACCAGACATCAGATATTATTCAGATAGTACAAACTCCTCTCTTTGAATGATTGAACAAATTATTTTTATGAAGTCCTATTTCACCTTTCTCTATCTTTCCCTCTGCCCAACAATCATCTGCCCTCATCTCCCATCTTTTTCAATCTTGTCCTTCTTTCTTTAATGCTTCATCTTACCTTGAGAGGTGATACCAGAAGAAGGAGAGGCAGAGAATAAAAAGGGAAGTAAGGGGGCTTGAAAATTGAAGAGGAATATGGCAAAGGGGAGATGGAAGGAAGAGAAAAGATATAGAGAGACAAAGGTAGTGGGAGTGGAATGAGTGGAAGAGAAATGAGCGGCAAGTGGGAGAGAGGGAGATATAACAAGAAAGAGAGGGAAAAAGAAGGTAGACAAGAGATATGAGAAGATAGAGAGAATAGGGAAAGTCCAGGGAAAACTGTAGTTATGGAGATGTATGGGGATAGAAAGTGAGAGGGAAATAGGTAAACACTCAAGAGAGAGAAACAAAAGCAGAGGATAATAAAGGAAGGGACAAAGTGACGGAGGAGAGATGGGGAAAATGGTGAGAAAGGAGTTGAGAAATCGACTGCTGATAGATAATGATACAGGAAGAAAGAGCAGATGACCGGGAAAGATAATATTGCAGAGAAGCAGCATGGCCTAGTGGAAAGAGCATGAGCCTGGGAGTCAGAGGACCTGGATTCTAATCCCAACTCTGTTCACTTGTGAATTGGGGCAAATCACTTAAGTTCTCTGGGCCTCAGTTCTCTCATCTGCAAAATGGTGTTCAATATCTGTTCTCCCTCCTACTTAGATTGTGAGCCCCAGGTGAGACCTGAATATGGTGAATCTACTGCAAGTAAGCACTTAACAAATACCACAATTATTATTCAGGGGAAGATAGGGGGAACATGGAAAAGAGTGAGAAAGGGCAAGGGAGACAACAGAAGGAAATTCACAGGACTCTGTTAAAGTAACATATACACTCAAGGACAACAAATTACAGTTTTGCAACTTCAATGCTTTTTCAAAATATATTTACAATATTCTCAGAATTTTGAGACACTTAAAAATGTTGTGATTCCATACAATTGGTGGCTCTGTGACATTCTAACATTCATAACCTCAAAACTGATGACATTGCACTCATGCAATGACTGATTCATGGAAGACAAAATAAAGTTGTCTGAGAATAGCTATTAACTGTGGAGTCTTAGGCAATGGTATACCATTTTCTTGTGGCTAATTCTGTAAGCTCAATATTGTCATGCTGATGGCCATGGCAGCAATCTTAGGTACACTTTCCTACAGAACATTTGTATTTGTATTTCCTACAGGGCACCATGATTTAATCAGTAGTATTTATTGAGCCCTTACTGTGGCATAGCACAATACTAAGCACTTGGAGAATTCTACTACAAGTTTTGTAGATGTTCTAAACCCCAAATGTTATAGATATTTCATTCCCAAGAAAAGCCCTTCTGCTTCGCACATAGGAAGCCCTGAATGAATGAGTGAATTGTTGTTAAAAGTGTGGAGTGTCCTTAAATAATTTATGCCTTATTCTTTGCGTTATTGACAAATTAATGAAGGAATGTGGGGGACATTTCATGAAGGTGATACTATCTACACTGGGATGTGAAATGCAATTAGGGAAGGAAAGTTTTCATCTTCTTCATTATATATAAAACCTTAAGTACCAGTAAAAAGCCATACGGTACTTAAGGAGATCAATTTTTCCAGTGTCCAAACTAATTCCAAATGTAAATTTGGCATTTTTGGAACCAGCATTAATTCTTTCTGATTACTGAGTTGCTATCTACTAAATTACAATTTCAATCAAGCAATCAATTATATTTATTAAGCACTTACCATGTGCAGAGCACTGTATCTAGCACTTGGGAGAGTACAATACAATAGAGATTGTAAAGATGTTCCATGCCCACAACAAGCTTACAGTCTCAATAGTACACAAAAACCTATTTTCTAAATAACCATGTAGCAGGCTGATTATATTTTGTTTTAAATAATCATTGAATGAATGAATCAAACATATTTATTGTGGGTTTACTAGGTGCAAAGTATTATACTGAGTACTGAGGAAAGCACAATATAACAGAACTGGTAGAAATTTTCCCTGTCCACAACAGTCTCACAATCTGGAGAGGGAGAGAGCTATTCGTTCAGTTGTATTTACTGAGCACTTACTATGTGCATAGTACTATAGTACTATGTACTATAGTGCTTACTATATGCACCTAAATACTAAGTGCTTAGATACAGTGAGTAGGTTGGCATTAGAGGACAGAAGTGTGTTGGCTGGGTTGTAGCAGGAAAGGAGCGAAGTAAGGTAGGAAAGGGCAATCAATCTATCAATCATATTTATTGAATGCTTACCCAGTATAGAGCAATATACTAAGTGCTTGGGAGAGTACAATATAATAGAGTTGGTAGACGTGTTTCCTGTCCACAACGAGCCTTGAGGGGGAGACGGCATGAACTTGAATATATTGTGGATATATACATAAGGCCTGTGGTGCTGAGGGAGAGGTGAATAAAGGGTGCAAATTCAAATACAAGTATGAACCGGAAGGTAGAAGGACAAGAAGAAACCAAGATTGAGTCAGGGAAGGCCTCTTGGAGAATATATGCTTTCAGTAAGTCTTCAAAAGTGGGAAGAGTGATTGTCAGCTATGAAGAGGGAGGACATTCCAGACCAGAGGCAGGATGAGGGTGAGAGGTCAGCAGGGAGAAAGACAAGATTGAGGCACTCTCAGCAGTCAGGCACTAGAGGAGTGAAGTGTTTGGGCTGGGCTTTAGTAGAAAAGCAGAAAGGTAAGGTAAGATGGGGCAATGTGATTCAGTGCTTTAAAGTCAATAGTAGTAGCTTCTGTTTGATACGGAGGTGGAGGGGTAGGGAGAGGTTGGATTGGAATGAGCAAGATGACTGAGTGCTTTAAAAACAATGGTAATAATAATAATAATGTTGGTATTTGTTAAGCGCTTATTATGTGCCAAGGTTCTAACTGCTGGGGTAGATACAAGTTAATCAGGTTGTCCCAGGTGAGGCTCATAGTCTTCATCCCTATTTGACAGATGAGGTCACTGAGGAAAAGAGAAGTTAAGTGACTCGCCCAAGGTCACACAGCTGACAAGTGGCAGAGGCGGGATTAGAACCCACGACCTCTGATTCCCAAGCCCATGCTCCTTCCACTGACCACCACTGCTTCTCACTACTGTGCTTTATGTGGAGGTGGATGGTCAACCACTGGAGATTCTTGAGGAGTGGGGAAACATAAAATGGTTTTGGAGAAAAATGATCTGGGCAGCAGAGCGAGGTACAAAGTGTACTGGGAAGAGTCAGGAAGCAGGAAGGTCATCAAGGAGGCTGATGCAGTAATTGAGATGGGATAAGATAAGTACTTGTATTAACTTGATAGCAGTCTGGGTGGACAGGAAAGGGAGGATTTTAGCATTGGGAAGGTCAAACTGACAGGATTTGATGCCAAGGTGAATATGTGAGTTGAAAGAGAGATGAGTCAAGGATAAGGTCAAAGTTACGGGCTTGTGAGACAAGAAAGATGGTGGTGCTGTCTACGGAATGGGAAGGTCAGAGGGAGGATGGGGGAGGATAGGGGAATGGACAAAGAAGTAATCAAGGCTTTATATCAACATTTTATGCATTTTTTTCAACAACCAAAGGTACAGGAGGAGAGCGAGAAAGTCTTGAGCATTCTGGAACATTCATACCAGTCCCAAAATGCTGTGAGACAATTGGAGTATGTTCTGAGCATGTTCCAGCTCAGCATGGAAATCCAATGATTTAAAGTAAACAAAAACAACTGGTGGTCAGTTGAGAGAGACAATCCAAATTCCAAGACAATTACCTTCTATTTAAATAGATGGGGGCAGGTTGTTCTGGCAAAACTACAAGTGCACGACCACCCTACAATCTTCACCTGAGTCCATGCAAATTGTAGCAGTAGAATATGGGGGAGAAGCCATTTTCTTCTTCTGTGCCTTGGAGGAAGTCTTTCGTGTTCACCTCACAGGGCAGAATCAAATGTACTTTACTTGATGCTGAATATATTTTATTCACAAATTCTTACATCTAATGGAAAGGGTTAGATTAAACACTCAAGGGAATGAAACCTCTTCCAAGAAAGTTTCTCCAATAGTAACTGATAGTGCTTTGAAAAGAACCATCTCAAGGTGAGAAAGTTACTCACCTTTATTGCCCCCTTCAGTCTTCTCTTTTCCTATTGAAATTTCCTTCATTTGTCAATCATTGTGGTAATTATATTCGAAGCACTGGAGAATTGAGATCATTTGCTAGTACAGCAAGGAGAGATTCTGATGCAAGTTCTTTAGGTCAGCTACCCCTTCGTCAATATAACAACAGTTGTGACATTCAAAATGACCATCCAGTATTAAACTGTAAATGGTTGGGTATGTTCTTAGTAGAAAGTCCTCATCCCTGTGAGCCCCATATGAACTGAGTCTAACCTGATTATCTTTGTATCTACTCTAACATTTAGTACAGTACTTGTTACATATTAGGTGCTTAACAAATTCCATTATTATCACAAAGGGTTTTTTTTAACAGTTTGAGTGCTTTGACCATGATTTTTCAGCTGTAAAATGGCATTTTGCTCTCCGAAAACATTCTTTGTCATGTATTGGAGAGTTAATAGCACTTGAGTCTAGTTCAGTTACTTTTACCTTTCTGAAGTCTAATCCTTTCAAATTTTCCCATCTTACAACACCTTGCCTTGCCAGGAACATTTTGAAGTCTAGAATTAGTCGTGGTATTTACTGTCATTCATACAGTATTATCACCAATCAATTTCTCCTCTTGGTTCAATTTTTTCATAATTTTCTTTTTACATTTTTGTATTAAATTGACCTTTCTCTCACTCATTTATTTGTTTCCTTACTCACATACCAAAACAGTAGCTTTTGATGGATGGCCATATGGTTCACTTTCTATTAAGGAGTGGTTGAAGTAGCATTCATTGAGTACCCACTTGGTGTGGGGCACTGTGCTATTTGGGAAGTACACAATAACAGATCAATCCTATTAAATATAAAGCACCTTAATGATTATTCTACAGGAAAGCTGCCTCCAATATGGGAAAAGTCACTGAAATCTAAATTAAAAATCGGCTCCAGCACTCTTGGCAGGCTATATTTGATTGGAACAATTTCCTACAGGTATTCATAATCCTTGGTGATGAAATTATGTAATATTAATAATTATGACATTTGTTAAGTACTTCTGCTCCAAGCAGTGTTCTCGGTGCTGGGATAGATAACAATGTAAGTAGATCAGACAAAGTCCCTATCCCACATGAGACTCACAGTCTAGAGGGGAAGGAGATGAGGTAGTTAATCCCCATTTTAGAGATGAGGAAACGGAGTCACAGGACATTTCATAATAATAAAGGTATTTCTTAAGCACTTACTACATGTAAAACACTGTATTAAGTGCTGGGGTGGATGTAAGTAAATTGGGTTGGACAAAATCCCTGTCACATGTGGGCCTCAGTCTCAATCCTATTTCACAGATGAGGTAACTGAGGCACAGAGAAGCAAAGTGACTTGTACAAGGTCACACAGCAGATAAGTGGCAGAGGCAGAATTAGAACCCATGACCTTTTGACTTCCAGGCCTGTGCTTTATCCACTATGCCATGCTGCATCTCTTACGGTCAAGGAGCAGATAAGTGGGAGAGCCAGGATAAGAACCCATAGTTGCCATTGTTTTTACGAGATGTTCTTCCCCTCGACTCTGTTTATTGCCATTGTTCTTGTCTGTCAATCTCCCCCGATTAGACTGTAAGCCCGTCAAACGGTAGGGACTGTCTCTATCTGTTGCCGACTTGTTCATCCCAAGCGCTTAGTACAGTGCTCTGCACATAGTAAGCGCTCAATAAATACTATTGAATGAATGAATGAATGAACCCAGGTCCTCTGACTCCCAGGTCTGTAATTTTTTCAGTAGGCCATGGCTGCTTCTACACTGCTTTTTTGTTGTAATGACACCTGTTAAGTCAATACTCTGTGTCAGATACTGTCCTAAACACTGGAGTAGATATAAGACAATCAGGTTTGAAAAGGTCCCTGGTCCAAATGGAGCTCAAATTCTAATGACTGATTTTATACCTGACCAAGCCATAGTGGTGTTTTGGGGGGCATATTTAGATTAGACCCAGAGGCATCCAGTCTAGCTTGGACATGTGCAAAATCCATTATTTAATTGTGAAGGGAGAAAGAAAAACAAAAGGATCCCATAATTCCCTATGACAATGATAAGTAAATATTAAGAATTCCATCATAACTCTGGGTTGAAAGCAATCATTAGAATTATTTCTGACAAGAAATCCATCCATTGAAAAATATGTTTTCAAGAATAATTTCAGAAGTTAATCTTCTCTAAAATGCTATTTGCTACACAAAGTATACTTTAAATGAATAGTTTAGTATCTAAAACTGTTGACTGAGTTTGGGCCATTAACAAGAGTGGTGTCATCTTTCATCAGTGGTATGAATGTCCATTTCATTCTATGAAAACATATAATTACAAAGTCTGGAAATTTATCCCTTATAACCTGAAGGAAGCCAAATCATTGTAAAATTCAGAAGAAAGAACTGCATTTGTGCAGTCTTAATTCTCTGTTAACACTCAAACACTATATATTCCTTCTACAATAAGGGTTGTGTCAAAATGTCACCCACTCTTTAGGAGGCAGAGCTATTTAATATAGGGCTAGGCATTCTACCCTGGAGATAGTTCTGTCAGGAAAATGATGAGAGATGAAATGAAACCTCCACAAAGCAGGAACCCTATTTGAAAGGCCGGGCTGCTTCCATGAACTGCAGTGAACATCACCCTGGAGGTGATTCTTTATCATTGTAATATTGGAATTTCAGTGTTGGAGGTATAAATGTATCATTATGATGGTGTCATTTCTGTTTGGTAGACAATTCCCCTTCATATCTTACCCTTGACCTGCTATACAATATGCAATATCTCATTATCTCACTCTGATCCTGGGAAAATGTAAGTAAATGCTGAAAGTCTCTTTCTCACATGTTATTAATTGGGTTGAAAAATCAGAACTATTGTAAACAACATTGATATAGGCTTAAAAACTTTCTTCAAATAAGTTAAACTTCATAATTAAGCATTAATTATTACAATTCTGAAGACCCTTGTAGGTCATTTTAAGAAAAATTATTACATCTTTCTTGGCATCTTTTTGGAGATATCAAAAGAATTACATTAATTATGAACAACAGAATATGTATTAAAGGAAGAGGATGTAAGTACAGGGAATTATTAATACAACTGCTTCACTGGAATTAATGGCAGTGCTGAAGGGATATAAGGGAAAAAATATCTGATGCAGAAAATTCTGATTTTTCTTACTTGTTGGGCAGGTCCATATTGAAGATGTTCTCACAAATACAATGGAAAGGAAAATGTAATGCCAATTGATATTAGTAATGAACCTCACTGTGCTGTAAGAATGGACTCCATAATTGCATTTACAGTGACTTTCTGGGCCTTAACACATTTCTACTTCATATTCATTTAGCCCTGCACAGCATAAACATGGTCATATAGAGGCTTCCGACACATTGACACCACCTTGAGATATTTCCTTAACATAATCTAAAGTTTACCACGAAAGGAAGAAGAGTGGACAGCAATTATCTGCTTCTAACTCAAATAGCAGTGTGTCCCGGTGAAAAAAATATCAGGCCTGTAAGTTTGAGGAACTGGATTCTAACCCCAGTTCTGTTATTTTCTGTGGAGTGACCTTTGCAAAGCCATTTCATTTAATAATGTTGGTATTTGTTAAGCGCTTACTATGTGCAGAGCACTGTTCTAAGCGCTGGGGTAGACATAGGGGAATCAGGTTGTCCCACGTAAGGCTCACAGTTAATCCCCATTTTACAGATGAGGTAACTGAGGCACAGAGAAGTGAAGTGACTTGCCGACAGTCACACAGCTGACAAGTGGCAGAGCCGGGAGTCGAACTCATGACCTCTGACTCCAAAGCCCAGGCTCTTTTCCACTGAGCCACGCTGATTTCTCTGTGCCTCAGTTTCCTCATCTGTAAAATTGGTATTCACTAGCTCTACTTAGAGGCCCTCTCCTAGTTAGAGGCCCATAAGGGGCAGGGACTACGTTTGACACGATGATTTTGGGTCTACCTCATCATTTATTGCAGTTCTTGGCTCATAAATGACAGTAATTATGGTATTTGTTAAGCATTTAGTATGTGCCAGGCACTGTACTAAGTACTGTATAGATACAAGCTAATCAGGTTCCAAATGGGGTTTACATACTAAGTAGGAGGTAGAACAGGTATTGGATCCCCATTTTGCAGATGAGGAAGTGATTTGGCCAAGTTCCCACATCAGACAAGTGGCAGAGCTGAGATTAGAACTGAGGAACTCTGACTCCCAGGCCCAGGCTCTTTTCACTAAGTCATACTGCTTCCCATAATAAGAGATAAACATAATAAGAGCTTAACAAATACAGCTCTTTTTTAACGGTATTTACTAAGCACTTACTATGTGCCAGGCACTATGCATGGCTTAGGGGAAACGACATGGGCTTCAAAACCAGAGGACATGGGTTCTAATACCCATCCCACCACTTGTCTGCTGTGTGACCTTGGGCAAGTCACTTCACTTCTCTGTGCTTCAGTTGCCTCATCTCTAAAATGTGAATTAAGACTGTGAGCCCCATGTGGGAGACAATCTGATTACCTTGTAATTACCCCAGCACTTAGAACAGTGCTTGGCACATAGTAAGTGCTTAACAAATACCATTATCATTATTATTATTATTATTATTACTAAGCATTGAGAGATCTACAAGATAATCAGGTTGGACACAGTCCCTTGTCCCACATGGAACTCACAGTCTTAATCCCCTTTTAACAGATGAGGGAACTGAGGCATAAAGAAGTAAAGTGATTTGCCCAAGGTCACACAGCACATAAATGACAGAGCTGGGATTAGAACAAAAGTCCTCTGACTCCCAGGCCCATGCTCTTACCATTAGGCCATGTTGCTTCCCAGTTATCAATCGCATTTAATGAGTGTTTAGTAAATTCAGAGCACTGTGCAAAGTGCTTGAGAGAGTAAAATATAATGATAAACAGACACATTCTCTGCCCACAACGAGCTTACAGTCTACCAAATGTTGAATAAGGATAGGCACCTCCAGTGAAAGTGACTAGCTCTACACTGATACTGATCTTAGAAGTATTAATGATAATTTTATATTCTGGGGATTCAAACCCAGAACAGTAGGACTGGAAGCAATGCAAGTTGCCCAGTTTGGGAAATTCACAAACTCTGCTAGATCACATTAACTCTGAAAAAGCAGGGGTAAATGACTTGCCTAAGGACACATAATAAGTTCCTGGAAGAACTAGGAATGGAATGGAAACAAGGCTCAGAATATTCTCAGTCAATTAACCTGGACTGCCTCTCCAAATGAAATAAATGGTATATTTAAACCAATCTTGTCTAATTTCTAAACTTGAATTTCCAAACCTTTATTTTAAACAGAAACTCTTCTCTATGATATTTCTCTATCATCTAATTTAATTCACTAAAGCAAGTCAGGAGAGCTGAATATTCTTATATTATGAATTATATTTGTTATTTAAAAGTACTTGTAAGTAATGATGCCTAGGAGAAGGAACATGCTTAGAACTCTAATTTTTTCATATGAATGATCTCAAATACATTCTCTGTCAATCAGTTATATTTTAGATTTAGCTTTCAAATAGGAAGAAATTTAATCATTATCAATGTAATTTATTGAACACCTTTTTGTGCAGAACCATTTACTGAAGTGCTTGAGAGAGAGCAAAAAGCTTAGAAGACATAATCCCTGCCCACAGGTTGCTTACAATCTAGTATAAATTACTGAAAATTACAATTCAATGCATGGTCTTATGTGCTATGGCATTTTCTGTAAATTTAATGCTTAGATGGTGAAGAACTAGAGGGTTGGCAGTTGGGGATTCCAGGAAGGAGGATAAAAGATTGCTCAGGGAAGATCACCTGGGGATGCTATCTCAGAAATCTTTGGAGGGGGGAGAACTGTAGCCTGTTACTGTTATATTGAAGCAGCATGGTTCAGTGGATAGAGCACAGCCCTGGGAGTCAGAAGAAACTGGGTTCTAATCCTAGCTCAGCCACCTGTCTGCTGTGTGACCTGGGGCAAGTCACTTAACTTCTCTGGGACTCAGTTACCTCATCTGTAAAATGAGGATTAAGAATGGGAGGCCTATGTGGGATAGGGACTGTACCCAACCTGATTACCTTGTGTCTATCCCAATGCTTAGAACTGGGCTCGTAATAAGTGCTTCAAAAGTACCATAATTATTAAATCATATTTTCCTAAGCACTTAATGCAGTGCTCTGCAAATGATAAGTGCTCAGTAAATGCAACTGAATGTTGAGAGGAACTAATGTAAGTAAGCAGTAGAGAGTTGATTGCTTGTTTTCAAGCTAATGGTCAGGAGTTTCTGCTTGAGGTGAAGGTTTTTGAGAAGTGAGGGGATGTGTGAAAATTTCCAGTAAAAACAGCAATGATAATAATATCATTTCATTAAATAATAATTCATTAAAGAAATGTTTTTTCTAAGAAACCACAGAACTCTGATCATTTTATCTCCTTCTTTAATGGGAAAATGAATGTAAACTAATTTGAATCACAGTTTTTCCATGGGCAATCTAGTTATAATTCAAGATCATTTAAAAAAAAGTATGATTTTTGAAATTATATTTCATTAATTTATAAACAAAGTATATATGAAATTCTGAATGTCTATCTCATCTACTTTGCCGCTAACTCCTGCTCACATTCCTAACTCTTCCCCACATTCTCCCTTTTGCCTGGAATCCCTCTTTCTTCATATCTAACAGACCATCAATCTTCCTACCTTCAAAGCCTAGCGCATTTCCCTAACCATGCCCCTCATTTCCTCTTCTTCTACTTCCTTCTGTGTCTCCTTTGCGCTGGGATTTGCACATTTTATTCCCTCAGTCCCATAGAATTTATGTACTTATCCATAATGTGTTTATTCATATTAGCTGCATTTATTCATTCTAAACTATAAGCTCACTGTGGATTGAGAATGTAGCTCCCAACTCTGTTGTCCTGTACTCTCCCAAGCACTTAGTACTGTGCTCTATTTTGGGAGGGACAGGGCCCACACTTTTACCTCCAATTTTCCTGGAGCTAGAAGCCTGGATTCCAGACGGCTTCTCTCCCTCTAACCTCCCTCTTCTTTCCACCAACAAGAAAGAAAGCTGCAAAAGTAGCTAGCCAGCCTGGAATTTACAGAGGATTTAGGGGGACCAGGGAGAAAGTTCTGTTGGGAGGAGGAAGGAATCACTCTGGAGACCACCCATTAACCCTTAATTTTTCTGAAGCTAAAAACCTGGATCCTGAGCAAGTGCGACTCAGCTCGGACCCCCTCTTCTGCCCGAGGAAGCAGGATCTGGGGGTTACCTAGTATGATAGAGGGTCAACCAGGAAACAGTTCCTGGTATGTGTGGTTGAGGGAGGAAGATTGGCTGGTTGTTTAGGGGATTCTAATGTGAGAGTGAACACAAGAGGACACAAGAAAAAATGGTGCCATTTACCCTATCTGTAATTTATTACACCTCTTTCTCCATTTGGACTCTAAGATCCTTGTGAACATAATAATAATAATGTTGGTATTTGTTAAGCGCTTACTATGTGCAGAGCGCTGCTGTAAGCACTGGGGTAGATACAGGGTGATCAGGGTGTCCCACGTGGGGCTCACAGTTTTAATCCCCATTTTACAGATGAGGTAACTGAGGCCCAGAGAAGTTAAGTGACTTGCCCACAGTCACAGATGACAAGTGGCAGAACCCGGTGTATTATGTCTATTAACTTTATGGTACTGTTCTCTCCCAAGAACTCAGTACAGTGTTCCACACACAGTAAGCACTCAATACCATTGATTCATTGGAATACACTCACTCATTCCCATGACATGTCCTCCACTACTCAACCAGAGGGGATTACTTTAGTGGCTCAGGAGAATCAACAACTAGAATATACCACAAATTTGATCTGGCCTTAGTAATGGCAAACACTCAAAGGGCAGATTTGCTCACCAATTAGATCTTCCCTACGGGAAACAAACAGAGGGAATGGAAGGGTGGATCATGAGCCAATTATTAATCGGAAGAATCTGAACAGCCAAGGTTTTTTAGAAGATTCATTTGTCCTGGAAGTCACATATTACAAAGGTGCAAACCTGTGTCCATGCCTTCATCACTTCAAACTTCCAGATTTATTGCTCTGAGCTGTTTTATAAGGAGTCTAAAACTGTGTTTTTTTATGACCTCCAGGGTTGTTGTCAGGCACTTGTAATTTTAGCTAATTCTTTCAGCTTCCTCCTTTATAAAACCAACATTTTTTTCATTGTCCCCTATTCTAAAATTAAATATACATTTGAGTTTTATTTTGGCCATCCTTTGTCTTGCTCCCTAGCAGAACATAAGAGTTTCTTGAATTGTGTCACCACCTTAAAATGAATAGCTGACTGATGTTCTTTACCGCTTGGGAACATGTAGGACAAATATATCAGTGCATGAGCAAATAGAATGAGAAAAGGAGTTAGGGTCTTCTGTTCACAGAAATATGATACCCTCAGACAGGATCTTTAGAAATCATTTGTGATGTTACAAGCCTAATGCCTATAAACTATAGTAGAGTTACTGCCTGAAAAAACTGGTACCCAATTTAAAGGTAAAGTGAAAGTCCTGCTGTTGTGTTGAAGAAAAGAGTGTACTCTACAGTTATCTGCATGCTGATACATATTTTTAAAAAAGTAGTTGCCAAAGTAAGTTACCTATTTTTACAATTGTTTGCCACATTCTATGGGATGTTAAAATTAAAATTAAACTCTAAAATATGCAAATTCAAACTAGCTAGAGACATTTTACAGTATTATGTCCTTCAACAGAAGTTATAGTGAAAATGTTTTCAAAATACAGACTTCTAATTATGACTCTAAATGCAAGGTAGGGAACTATAGAGAAAAGAGAGCAAATATGATATGTATTTAAAATTGCGATTAATAGAATGTAAACAAAAGGGAGGTGGTGATTATGAATTTAAAGACAAAAACAGGGCCTCAAGAATGATCAAGAAGTTCTAACAAAAGAACCTTAAATAACAATAATTGTGGTATGGTGGTATTTGTTAAGTGTTTACTATATGCCCAAAACCATAGTAAGCACTATGGTTGAGGCAAGATAATTGGGTTAGACCCAATCTCTGCCCCACACTAGTTTCACTGGAGAAGCAGAATGGCCTAGTGGCAAGTGCATGGGCTTGGGAGTCAGAGGTGTTGAGTTTTAATCCCAGCTCTGTCACTAGTCTGCTATGTGACCTTGGGCAAGTCACTTAACTTCTCTGTGCCTCATTTACCTCATCTGTAAAATGGGGATTGAGACTGTGAGCCCCATGTGGGACAACTTGATTACCTTGCATTTACCCCAGAGCTTAGAACAGTACTTGGCACATAGTAAGTGCTTAACAAATACCATGCCATAAGTATTATTCACAGTGTAAGAGGGAAAACAATTATTGGAGCCCCATTTTTCAGTTGAGAAAACTGAGGCACAGAGAAGTTAAGTGACTTGCTCAAGGACACACAGCAGACAAGTGAAGGAGCCTAGATTAGAAATCATATCGTCCAACTCCCAGGACCCTGCTCTTTCCATTGGGCCATGCTATTAAACAAAATAAACAAAATAAACAAAATAAAGTGTTGTAAAAAAGAAAGAGCTCAGCATTTAATAATAGCTAATAATAACTAATAATAACTAATAATAGTTTCTCTAAATAGATATTATCATTGTGTTAGACTAAGGCACAGATACTTGACATACAAGAAAGTTAAAAATATGTGCCATTTCTCAGGTTCCTTTCAGGCATATGAAGGAATTGGAATCCCAGAGCCAAAATATTATATAATTGATCACATCTCAATGATTCCCCTCTTTCCCATTTGATTTTTCCATGCCTTTCACTAGATTCTTGTTTTTATTTTCTTAGTTAAGCATTTCCTCCTTGAAAGTACAGCTTGGTGGAAAGAACATCAAAGTGGGAATTGGAAAATCTGATTTCTAATCCCGGGATTGCTACTGATCTAGTCCATGACTTTGGGAAAGCCAATCTCCATACATCATTTTGACATCTGTGAAATGAGGATACATACCTTTGCTTCCTAACTCCTAGATTGAAAACTCCATATGGAACTGTCAGCTTAGTGAAAAGGGAACATTCTTCCTCACCAAATCCTCCAACCAGCCCTTACCAGCATGGATGTGAACCAGCTGGAAGGAGCAGGGCTGTCACAAGGGGAAAGCAAAATGGATGAACACTTACCTGGTGTGACAAACTAGAAGGGCCAAAAGTGTAACCACTTGTTTCCTTAATGAGCAAAGATGTACTGAAGGATGTTTCACCTGCTTCTCACCTAAGATGACCTTGGAAGAGAATATATTTCCTCCCAGTTAAATGCTTCTTACATCCTGATTACCTTCTGTATGTCCTACTGATGGTCATAACTGGGAAGGAAAAGCCTATCCTTTTAGGGAAGGACTTTCTATGGAAGAAGCTGGCAATTGGAAGTCATCATCCAACCAGGAGGCAGCCAATTCAACCAGACATTTGAGAGCCCACTCGGCCTCAACAGGCTGCTTGTCTTCATGTCCAGTCAACCAAAGAATGTGGGAAACACAGGACCTTCAATTAAATCAAAATACATGAGCCACAGCAGGAGAGAATGGAAGAAGGAAGACTTATAAGAAGCTTAAAATTCTACCCTGGATAAAGTCTTGGTTGTAAATACCAACTTGTCCTTTTCTACTTAAACTGCTTAAGAAGAACAGCTGATCAGAGGAGATATTTTACAATGTTATTTTCCAAAACAAAAAAAATGTACATTCTGGTAAAATACTGTTTAGTTATTCTAGTGAAATTTCAGACAATTTTTCATATGTCTCTCTAAACATTAATCCAAGGCATTTTTCAGAAGAACATATTTGAGTTCTCATATAGTTCATGATAAAAATCAAAATCAAGTATCCTTTGTCCTATTCATATTCAGGTATGAAGAAATTTGTCCTTTGAATATTTTTGATAGGGCTGTCTTGCAGAATTATTTCAACTATTAGATAGTACTTCAAAGTTCCTCTCAGCAATCAGTATTTTTGTCACAGACACACTCCATAAACCAAGTTCGTATAATCCATTTTATTATCCCTTCTCCCTCAAACTAATGAAAACCAAGGCTCTGCCAAGTTGATACACTCTGTCTTTCTTAGGCTGGTTTTACCTACTTTAATCATAGAACAAGCAGCTTCCAGTCTTCAGTAAGAATGAGGGGGGCTTCACCTGCCAATTTCAACAATATCAATGGGTAGGGCCATTATTTCAGTAACCCAGCAACTTGCATACTAAATAACCTGAGAATGATTCTTTTGTCTAGGAAATGATTCTTTTAAATATGCATTCCTGGTGAATCTCTCTTTAACTATTTCAGTGAATAATAAAGCATGTGGAAGTCTGCAAGGATTTTCAAAAATTCAAAAAATAATTAATGAAAAATTAAATAAGGCAAACACCCCTAAAAATGTCATAGAAACACAAAGTTGAAGCAGAAGAGTTTCATAATATCCTGGTCCCTTAACATTTTAGAGAGATTCATTTCAGTAAATAATCTAAGTGCTTTGCTGAGCCACTACTAGAAGAGTTGACTATTATTTAAAACAGATTGTGCTTGGGAGGACTCAATTGGACATCATCCACGTAGATTCTTTCATCTGCTTGGGCTCCCATTCTTTCCAGTTGATATATAATCTTACAGAAACTCCTTAAGCATTACCACAATCTTTTATGGCATCCAAAAAAGGATATAAGCCAGTGGTTGAAGCAGGTTTTGGGGCAGTGGGGAAAGAAAAAAGTCAAGATATAGTATAGTAACAGTGATACAGAAATACATCCAGAGGGATATGAGAGAAGCTGTGATAAAGTAGATATAGAAAAATACCATGTATTTAGAGTATGTAGAGCTACCTGTGTGGAGCTCTGTATGAGCACCAACTGAGATCCTTTCAGGCACTCAAAACAAAACTTAAGTGAAAATTATCCTCATTGCCATTTTATGGCACAAACCCAGGCCCTGCTCTATAGATTCCAAACCAACACCTCCATCTGAGCTAGGAAAGCACCAGGTCCTGCTCTGTGGGTTGCAAACCTGCCCCCCTACCAGAACTGGAAAAATTCCTTATCCTACCTGACCTCAGTGGTTGGAAGTATACTAACAGGTCCAGTACATCTAAGGTGGATCCCAATCAAACTACCAGCCAGGAATTTGCTAAACTGAGCATCTGTGACAAGTTCAAAGTGAAACCAAACCACCACTGTATACGGCAGAAAACTGTATTCGATTCTTCATAGTCTAATTGAAGGGGTGAACGCATACACACACACTCACACTCATACACAGATTAGATACCCATATGGCTGTTTTCCCAAAGTTCATACAGATGGACCCACATCGGAGGTGTTCAAGGAGCCTGGCTGCCTCCATCACATCATCCTGGATCGAGTCTTAATGTTCCCGATGACTGCTGTAGACATGTAGAATGTAGAAGTGAATTTCTAAGATGGTTTTGCTGCACCCTTTTTATCCACTCACAGCAGTTTTTTTGGGGGGTTGCTGCAGGGGTCCTGATTTGTTGCTCTGATTTCCTGCTGTCTCAAGCTTGTTACCCGGTAAAGACAAGGGGGATGGCTACCCCTCTCCCATGCAACCACCCCATGTGTTATCTTTGCAAAAAGCATCCAGTAGTCTTTCTCCTGTCCAACAGCAAGGCAATTCAGTTCCTCCTCAAATTTCTCATCAAAACAATTCTGTTTCTTTTCAAATTCCTCAGCAATTTAAGTCCTCCTTAAAGTTCTCAACAAGACAGTTGAGTTTCTCCTCAAATTCCTATTTTGATATTGTTGCTTACGGGTCAAAGAACAGTCTCTTATGAGATGGCTTCGGCGCTACAAGATGGATTCACTCTGGCTCCCCACAGTGAGCATGAGAAACAATGTGGCTCAGTGGGAAGAACAGGGCTTGGGAGCCAGTGGTCATGGATTTGAATCCTGGCTATGCCACTTAGCTCTGTGGCTGTGGACAAGTCACTTCACTTCTCTGGGCCTCAGTTCCCTCATCTTTAAAATGAAGATTAAGACTGTGAGCCTCATGTGGGTCAACCTGATTATCCTGTATCTACCCCAGCACTTAGAACAGTGCTCTGCACATAGTAAGTGCTTAACAAATACCAACATTATTATTATTACTATTATTATTAACCTCCTGGGAGAGTGCAATATAATAGAGTTGAATGCAATATAATAAAGTTGATAGACATGTTCCCTGCCCACAAGGTGCTTAGGAGTTTAGAGGACTGCAAAGTGTGGGTCCCCGCTTTGGAAAACTTACAGTCTAATGTGAAGAAAACCTTAAGTGTACTGGTGAAACAATAGTTGCAAGGGTAAAATAGATATGAATCTAGGCTGGGAAAGATAGGAACTAGGCAAGATAGGGATTACAGTAAGATACAATTCACACACCAACATCAGCACCTGCATCTAATTCTGTAGATTTTTTAAACTCCTCTGTAGATTGGAAACTCCTAGTGGGCAGGATTAGTGTATACCAACTGCCGTCCTGTACTTTCCTAAGTGCTTAATATTGTGGTATGCATACTAAAAATGACCAGTAAATGTCATTGATATATTGATTGTTTGATTTATTTGAAAACTGCAACAAACACTGCAAGAAGCCAAAGCATCAGCATGCTACGGTCATTTCTTAAGGTACCCAGTGTGGCTTGAATAATGAATAAGGAATGGCAAATAGAGTCCTTACAGTTGTGCCACACCCACTAAAATGAATAGTGTTTCTAGACTATAATAATAATAATGATGGAATTTGTTAAGCTCTTATTATGTGCCAAGCACTGTTCTAAGTCTCCTCCCCCCCTCCCCTCTCCCACCCTAGAACCCCACTTTACCAGCGCTACCCCTCTTCCCCCTCCCCCTACTCTTCCCCCCACCAAACCCCCTCTTCACCCCCTCCCCCCTTCTCTCTTCCCCACCCATGCCCCATCCCAGTCCTCTTGTCCCACCGCTACCCCTCTCACCTTGCCCCTACCTACCTCTCCTCCCTTCTCTCTTTCTACCGCCCACCCCGCACGCTCCGCTCCTCTGCCGCCCACCTCCTCACCGTCCCTCGGTCTCGCCTATCCCGCCATCGACCCCTGGGTCACGTCCTCCCGCGGTCCTGGAACGCCCTGCCTCCTCACCTCCGCAAAACTGATTCTCTTTCCCTCTTCAAAACCCTACTTAAAACTCACCTCCTCCAAGAGGCATTCCCAGACTGAGCTCCTCTTCTCCCTCTACTCCCTCTGCCATCCCCCCTTTACCTCTCCGCAGCTAAACCCTCATTTTCCCCTTTTCCCTCTGCTCCTCCACCTCTCCATTCCCATCCCCACAGCACTGTACTCGTCCGCTCAACTGTATATATTTTCGTTACCCTATTTATTTTGTTAATGAATTGTACATCGCCTTGATTCTATTTAGTTGCCATTGTTTTTACAAGATGTTCTTCCCCTCGACTCTGTTTATTGCCATTGTTCTTGTCTGTCAATCTCCCCCGATTAGACTGTAAGCCCGTCAAACGGCAGGGACTGTCTCTATCTGTTGCCGACTTGTTCATCCCAAGCGCTTAGTACAGTGCTCTGCACATAGTAAGCGCTCAATAAATACTATTGAATGAAAAGTGCTGAGGGAGATACAAGATAATCAGCTTGTCCCACATGGGGCTCACAGTCTGAATCCCCATTTTACAGATGAGGTAACTGAGAAACAGAGAAGTTAAGTAACTTGCCCAAAGTCACACAGCTGACAAGTGTGGAGCCAGGATTAGAATTTGTAATCTCTGACTCCTAAGCCCGTGCTCTTTCCAATACAAACAGAACTCCATAATGAAAGAACTGGGAACTGCTGCTAGAGAGTATAAGACTGACTGATACCTGAAACAGGGACTGTTATTTAACTCCACAAAATGAGCATTCTAGTATAACCATGGACAGAGCTATGGGGATCCCAAGAGCCCCCAGTTTTCCTTCTCCATCCTATTATTCCTTATCCTATGCAAACCCATCTCTACTCTCTTCCTTCCATGTGTGATTATAAACGTGCCTACTTGGAGCCTTTCTCTTAACTGTAAGTAAACTCCTCTCTAGACTGTAGGGCCCTTGTGGGCAGGGGCCATGTCTCTATTTTCAAAAAAAGTAATCAAAATGACAAAGAAATGACACATTTCCTACCCACATTTCCTTGGTACAGTACCTTCTGCACAATACATGTTCAATAAATACCATTGATTTATGGAGCGGGTAGCCATTTTCCAACAGAAAATGAGCTCTTTAAGGGAACTTTCCCCACTTGTATCTTCCTTTCTGACTTCTGAGTTTTGATTGTTGTGTCAAAAGAGTGGAGGCTGTCCCAGTAACAAATAGGAACTCATTAACAATATAGTCAACTTCAAAGCCAAGTCAATTCATGTACATAAGTGCATATACATATATAGGTATACACACATACACACACTTTCACACATGCATACCTCAAATCTCAGTCCCCTCCACTTGTTTCCCAAACTCTCTTTCTTTTTCCCCTCCCAGTTCCTCTTCCTCAACCACATATATGCTCTCTCAATCACTTGTTTATTTACTTAACCAGATACACAGAGCACTGGCACACATGTACACAATATTTATCCACAAAGAATCTCTCATCCAGAAAGAATTGGAAAATATCTGAAAAAAAAGAAGCTGAGGACTTACTTATCAGCTCTATTGATAGGCAGTGCTTCTGGGCCTACTAAATTATAAGTTCCCTGAGGGCAGAGAGTATGTCTTCTACTTATGTGTTTTCAAGCATTTGATATGGAGCTCTGAACACAGTAAGCACTCTAATGCTGCTGCTGCTGCTGCTAACTGGGTTAAATCACAGCACAGATCCCATTCGAACAAGTGTAACAACCCAGCCAGCCAGAAGTGAGGTCTGGACAGCAGCTGTGGTAGCGGGAACAACAGCAGCAGCAAAAACAATACAGACACATTTCCAATCCTGAGAACTCATGTTAACTTCTGGATCTGTCTCAGCTGTACTCCTTCACAGCCATTCATTTTCTAACTTTCAGTTATGTAATTTTTTTCTCTATGTTACTATCCAGCCCTGGTTTTATTGGACATTTTCAGTATATTTTCTGGGTCCCCTTCTTGACCCATTTGAATGAGCAAAACCTTGGGAACCAGAAAACGTTTGTTCTAGTGCTGGTCCTGCCTATAGTGGATACTATAATATTACCATCAGTAATACTAAATGTGGTATTTGTTAAGCACTTACTAAGTGCTAAGCTTAGTGCTTAATTCGAGGTAGATGTAATGCAGTCATGTTGGACACAGGCCTTATCCTGCAGTTTAGAGGAAAGGGAGGGCAAACATTTCATTCCCATTTTACAAATGGAAAAACTGAGACACTATGAAGTTAAGTGACTTCCCCGAGATCCCATAACCAGTAAGTGGTGAAGCCAGAATTACAACCCAGATCCTCTTACTCCCAGTCAATCAATCAATAAATCAGTGCTATTTTGGGGGCCCTTACTGTGTTAAACACCATACTAAAGCACTTGGGAAAATGATACATTAGAGTTGGTAAGCAGGAACCCTACCCATGAGGAGCTTGCAGTCTAGAGGGGAGGATAGACATAAACTTTACAGATAGGGGAAATGGCAAGGATATACACCTGAGTGTTGTGAAACTGAGGGTGGGTTGAGTATCAAAATTGTTAAGGAGTACATAGGTGAGTTGAGTATCAATATTGTTAAGGAGTACATACCCGAACGCAAAGACAATGAGAATAGTATGGGGAAATGAGCATTAATCAAACAATCAAAGGTATTTATTGAGAGCATACTATGTACAGAGCACTGAATTGTGTGCTTGAGAGAATATAACAGAATTAAAAGACATGGTCCCTGACCATAATTAGTTTACAATCTAGAAGTTTAGTAAGACAAGATCTCTTGGAGAAGCCCAAGGCTGTGCTCCTTCCATCAGCCCCTGCTCCTCTATTTCAGCAAGCCTGTCCTTGCACACACTATGAGCTGTAACGTAGCTCATTTATTTACTCATCACAAACTGTGTCCCAGCAAGAATGTACTAAAAGGAATTATGAGAGTTTAAGTGGTGTTGTTCAAGCCATTAGCAGTGTAATCAATTCCCCAGCCCATGTTCTGAGTCATCAAGTCCCAAGACTGAGGCTTATCTGGAGATCCAGGCAGAAGTCTCCCTCAGATTGACTTCTTCCTATGCTAATTTATCAAGGTCATCTGGAATGCTACTCTTATCCTGTAAAACTCCATCCGGCTTGGGTGATCTTTGGGTGAATCAATATTTTCCAGTAAAGGATATAGAGGATGAAAAAGTAAAAATTCAAATTGTCCTTCCGGTTCACAGATGATGCTACCAAAGGTGCGCTACATCAATGTGTATGTGTGTTGCTGATGATTCCCAACATTGCATTATTGACAATCCCTTCCACTCTGTGTGCACAGAAACATTGCCCCTGTGCTGCAGTGTTGCCTGTTTTATCTCCAGTGCTGGCAGCGCTTTCATTTCTTCCTCTAGGTATCAGACCCTGTCCAGTGCCCATGTTCTTCGGCAGCCATCCCATTTAAACATATCTAAAACTGAACACCATATCCTTCCATCCAAACTCTGTCCTCCCCTGTCTTTCCCATCACTGTAGACAACACCACTACCTTCCCTATCTCACAAGCCCATAACTTGGCACCATCCTGGACTCAGAACTCTCATTCCACCCACATATTCAATCTGTCACCAAATCCTTCAGGTTATACCTCCACAATATTGCTAAAATCTACCCTTTACTCTCCATCCAAAATGCTATCAAAGTGATAATAATAATGATAATGCTGGTATTTGTTAAGGGCTTAATATGTGCCAAGCACTGTTCTAAGTGCTAGGGTAGATAAGGTGTTATCAGGTTGTCCCATGTAGGGCTCATAGTCTTTATCCCCATTTTACAGATGAGGTAACTGAGGCACAGAGAAGTTAAGTGACTTGGCCAAGGTTATAGCTGACAAGTGGCGTAGCCAAGATTAGAACCCATGACCTCTGACTCACAAGCCCATGCTCTTTTCACTCAGCTATGCTGCTTCTCTTGATCAAAGCACTTATCCTATTCTGCCTTACTTACTGCATCTGCCTCTTTGCTGACCTCCAGGCCTCCTGTCTGTCCACACTCCAGTCTTTAATTCACTCCGGTGCATGGATATTACATCACCAAAAGCGTTGATAACAGTCTGTGTTTAACCACTCCTCAAGAACCTCCAATGGCTGCCCATACACCTCTGCATCAAACAGATTTGGCTTTAAAGAACTTAGTCAGCTTGTCCCAACCCACCTCTCCTCACTGATCTCCTACTACAACCAGCCTGCACACTCCACTTCTCTAGTGCCATCTTACTCACTGTTCACCTATATCATCTAGCTCACTGCCAACCCCTTTTCCATGTACTACCCATAGCTTGAAAATCCTTCCCTCTCCATATACATCAGTCCACCACTGTCTCCATCTTCAAAGCATTATTAAGGCCACATCTCCTCCAAGAGGCCTTCCTCAATTAAGTCCTCATTTCCACAGCTCTCTCTTTGAACTTGGATATGCTTCATTTACGCACTTGGATATGTGACCTTTGGAGATTTGATATTCACCCCATTCTGAACCCCACAGCACTTGCGTACATATCTTTAAATTATATATTACAAATTACTTACTTATTCATATTAATGTCTGTCTCCCCCTCTAGACTGTAAACTTATTTGGGGCAGGGAATGGTTCTGCTAATTCTATTGTAATAATAATTATAATGATGGTATTTGTTAACTGTTTATTATGTGCCAAGCACTGTTCTAAATGCTGGAATGAATACAAGGTAATTAGGTTGTCCCACTTGGGCTCATGGTCTTAATCCCCATTTTATGGATGAGGTAACTGAGGCACAGAGAAGTTTAGTGACTTGCCCAAAGTCACACAGGTGATAACTGGCAGACCTGGGATTAGAACCATGACCTCTGACTCCCAAGCCTGTGCTCTTTCCACTAAGCCACGTTTGTACTCTCCCAAGCACTTAGTACAGTGCTTTGCATATGGTAAGCATTCAGTAAATACACTGATTGATGGATTTCTGACTACTTCACATCAAAGTGATGTCCTCTGTGGCAGTCTCCCATGTATCCACTATTGCCCTACATCATTTAAAGTTTTGTTTCATCGTATCTTTAAATATTTCTACCCTCATTTTATATCACTATTCCATTTCAGCTCACCATAGTAATTGTTTGGTTATCCTGCTATCTTCACAGCTCTCTCTCAGGGAAGGAGTGATATACATGAATGATATGCTGGAATGCTGATGGCCAAAATGTTCTACAATATTTAACAGTGATCCTGTCTTTCAACCTTACTGATAAGTTTTTGGCTTTTGTGTTGTATTTTTGTTTTATGCTGGGGTAGAAACAAGTTTATGATCTTGGAATCAGTCCCTGTCCCACATGGGGTTCAGTGGCTAATTTAGAGGCTGGAGGATTTAATCCCCATTTTAAGAAGTAATTGAAGCACAAAACAGTTAAATGACTTGCCCAAGTTCTCACAGCAGAGAAGTGGCTGAGCTAGAATTAGAACTCAGGACCTCTAGCTCCCAGGCCCATGCTCTTTCTCCTAGGCCACACTGTTTCTCTAAAAGTTTTCTATGAAGGTGGCTTTGGGGGACCTTATCTGGAAGTCAAATGTGGTATCTCTAGTACCTCCAAGTCTTCCAACCAAAAATGAAGTTGAACCCTACAGTTCTAGTACTTCTCACCACTTCTAACTGAATCACGGCACCATGTCGACACCTAACTCCGACTTCGAATGTCCCGAAGGACAAGCTATCCTTCCTGATGGAAATAAGCAAATGTGTGCTTTAATTCAACATTTTTCCCTAGCATAGAGTAAGCTGGTGGTAATAAAAGCAGCTCTTCATGGAACCTGTGGATGTATGAGTGTACATATAAAATAGACAGATAGATGATAGGTAGGAAGATAGATGATAGATCTGTAGATAGATAATAGAAAGCGTTATGCAGTGCTAATCCATGATCTTTTGCCACATGAGGCTATTATTATTGAGGCTCCATCTGCGAGAAGAGCTGTCATTAGACATCCAGTGCACATTGTGAGTGCTGATCTATGACAGAGTACTAAGAAGCCACTTTATTTTTAATGGCTCTACTGATTCCAGGCCATTTTCCTGATTAATGCTGTTTCTTGGCACATGCTGGATCCCAGGTGTTGATAATGAATGTAGCCCAAAATCTTAGCCTTCTGAACTGGGTATGACAGTGAATGTGGCGTGAATGATCAGACCCCCAAAAAACTCAGCCAGCTATACAACACGGAAAAAAACATTTGGCAACTGCATTATTTACCTAATGATAGTTGGCTAACCCTATGTAATACCCTGCAGAACATGTTTTAATTATCTTTCCCTGCTAATGTTGTAGCTTATTCTAATGCCTGAACCTTTACTGACTACTATTTGTGTTGGATTTATTCTTTATCAGTCATTTCTCATCTGCAGTATCTCTCCATTTATGGCCAGTTAGTATCTGCATTGCTAAAATGTGCACACAGTTCTTCCAGGATGCATTTTGGCTAGATTAGAGAATGAGGGAGTGTTCATCTGACATTGTGAGCCTGTTTGGATTTAGGATGCTATGGTGATGGGAAACAATGGCTTGTGAGCATTGACATCACCTTGGACATCAGAATGTTTTCCATAGCACAGGGTTTTGCATTTTAGGTAAACTGGGTTTCTGTCAAAAGCAATTTTTAAATAAGTGTTGGTACCTAGTCTTCCTTGATTGTTCAGGTTGCTGACTTGAACAAAATGAATTCTCTAATTTTGTATTTTAATCTACATTTGTATAATGCTTCAAACACTCTCAGTCCTGCCTCATTTTAACATGGATCAAACAAAATGGCTCTCTGAAAACAATCCAAACTAAGCCTTCAATTAAGTTCACTCATCTATGTATCTGCCTATTCACGGAAGTTATTACTATTCATGAAATATATGCAACAAAACTGTGAAAGTAGCATTTTATTTTTAGTAACACATACTTTAAATTATAGAATCACAGTTTTGGAAGGGACCATGAAAGAACATGTGGATCAAAGAAGCTCCTGCTTCTGACAGGTGAAGCGTGTATTAATTGAGTGCTTACTGTGTGCAGAGCACTGTACCAAGCACTTGGGAGAGTACCATACAACAAAGTCAGTAGGCACATTCCCTACACTCAATGAGTTTACAGTCCATAGATCTTAAAAAAAAGATCTCCTGAGTTGAAGTATTTTTTTTTCTGGTTATATTTTATCCTCATAGTCACCAGTTCGCCTGACAGGGAATACTTGGCAAGCAGCTAGTTGTGACTTTTCCTTGGGAAGTGCAAGTCAAATAATTTTTTATGGTATTTTGTAAGTACTCACTATAAACTCAGGTACTGTACTAACCTAATCAGGTGTATCTACACCGTCCATGTCCCATGTGAGGTTCAGTCTTAATCCCCATTTTACAGCTGAGGTAATGGAGGCACAGGGAAGTTAAGTGACTTGCCCAAGATCACACATCAGACAAGTGATGGAGCTGGTATTAGAACCCAGGTACTTCTGACTTCCAGACCCATGCTGTATCCACTTAGAAATGCTACTTTTCTTTTGGAGACTGTACAATACTTCTGGTTGGATGCTACAACTTTGTAGTTCTTCAGTTTATTTTCAAACCTGATGCCTCTTTGATATCACAACATGTTAGCCAAAAAAAAGCATGTGCTGGCTTTGTAAGTCAATATATGATTTCCTAGTTCCTTTTCTATTTATCGAATATTTAAAAAATGCTATATAAATTGCAGGGGCTGATGTCTATATTCAACTTAATCACTGATGGAATTCTTAGGTCGTATTTATGTGTTGCCAAGAACAGATGGATGCATAACCTCAGTTTTCTTCAGACTGATTACCGATGCATGACAGTAAGCTCAACGAGATCAGGGAACCTGCCTACCAACTCCATTGTTTTGACCTTTCCCAAGAGCTTAGTACAGCACTGTACACACAGTGATCACTTAAAAAATACCACTGATTGACTGATGCTAAGAGTATAGAAGGGCCTATCGGTTTCACACTGACCTTGTCAGCCACAGGCATAGACTCAGGCACAGACATAGACATACAATGAAAGAAAGTTAAATATAAAAAAGCTATCTTTAATAGTCAAAAAAGGCTCCGGGGATGGAAAAAAGGCTACCTTCCTTGTACTTATACTAGGGCCTCCTATGCCCTATTCCCTATAGCTGTAAGTGCCAGATACTAGGTAAAAGAGGAAGAACAGTGACTATTCTGCATCCTGATAGCACTCCTCTTGGTGTAAGGGAAAATCAGGGTAGTAAAGGCTAGGATAGGATTGGTGTCAAGAGTTATTGCCAAGGGGGTGGTGCATGCTAAAAACAGAAAATTGAGAAAGACTGTTTGGGATTTGGTGAATTCCAAGGATGGGATTAGGGAAGTTTTCCACAGTGCCACAGAGATGGGGACACAGATTTAATGGTGGGAAAAGAAAGTGGCTCACCTGATGAGAGCCGGAAGTGACCAGATAATATCTGATGCTATGGCTGACAACCACAGGTAAAATACACCTATCAGACACTTGTCTGCTGTGTGAACTTGGACAGGTCACTTCAATTCTCTGTGCCTCAGTTTCCTCATAAGTCGATTAGGGATTCAATACCTCTTTTCCCTCCTACCTGTGAACTCCATGTAAGACAGGGACCATGTCTTATCTGATTATTTTGTATCTATCCCAACTACTGGTTATAGTGCTTGGCACATTGTAAGCACTAAACAAATATCATAATAAGACATTATTATTATTATTATTTTGTCACTGACACATCAATTCATCAATCAAGGTATTTGTTGTACACTTGTGTGCAGAGTACAGTTGGAAGAGTATAATACAGTTGATAGATACAATCCTCTTTGAAAATTGGTTGGTAACATTAAGAAAGGTCCATCAATAAATGGTATTTATTGAGCTCTTTCTGTGTGTAGAGCACTATACTAAGCACTTGGGAGAGTGTAAAATAGCAGAGTTGGCAGACACATTCCCTGTCCACTATGAGCTTACAGTCTAGAGGGGAAGACAGACATTAACATGATTAAATAAATTGCAAATAGATATATAAGTTTTGTGGGGCTGAGGAAGAGGAAAATTTACCTGTCAATGGACTTTTCTTCTCATACAAAGCATAGCAATTGATCTCTCTACCAAAGACTTGTTGGTTAAAAAAGATCTGTAAGCCAGGAGATATATATCGAGAGCATATCAAGGTGACACCGAAGGGAATGGTAGAAGAAGAAATGAGAGCTTAGTCAGTGAAGGCTTCTTGGAGGAGACGTGCCTTCAGTTATGCTTTGAAAGTTGGGAAAGTAATTGTCTGCTGGATATGAAGGGAGAAGGCATTCCAAGCAAGAGTCAGGATGTGGGCAAGAAGTCGGCAACGAGATATACAAATTAGAGGTATAATGACTAGGTTGGCACTAGAGGAGTGAAGAGTGCTGGCTGGGTTGTTGTAGGAGAGCAGCAAAGGGAGATATGATGGGGCAAGATGATTGAGTGCTTTAAAGCTAATGATAAGAAGTTTATTTCTGATGCTGAGGTGGATGGGCCACCACTGGAGAATTTGGAGAATGGGAAATATGGATTGAATGTTTATGTAGAAAAGTGATCCAGGCAGCAGAGTGGAGTATGGATTGGAGTGAGGCTGATACAGAGACAGGAGACAGAGAGGCTGATACACTAATTAAGGAGGAATAGTATACGTGCTTGGATTAATGGGGTAGCAGTTTGGATGGAGAGGAAAGGGTATATTTTAGCAATGTTTTGAAGATTGAACCAACAAGATTTAGTTATATATTGAATATGTGGATGGAATATGTGGGTGCTCTCTACATTGATGGGAAAATCATGGGGAGGGCAAGGTTTGGGTGGCGAAACATAAGGAGTTCTGTCATGGGCATGTTAAGTTTATGGTTTTTTGTGGGACATCCAAGTAGAGATGTCTTGAAGACATTATTAAATGTGGTACTGCAGAGAGGAAGAGAGATCAGTGCTGGCTATGTAGATTTGGAAATCATCTGCATAATAATAATAATAATAATGTTGGTATTTGTTAAGCGCTTACTATGTGCCGAGCACTGTTCTAAGCGCTGGGGTAGACATAGGGGAATCAGGTTGTCCCACGTGGGGCTCACAGTCTTAATCCCCATTTTACAGATGAGGGAACTGAGGCACAGAGAAGTGAAGTGACTTGCCCACAGTCACACAGCCGACAAGTGGCAGAGCTGGGATTCGAACTCATGAGCCCTGACTCCAAAACCCGTGCTCTTTCCACTGAGCCACGCTGCTTCTCTGCATAGAAGTGCAGTTGAAACAGTGGGAGCAAAATATAAGAAATCCTTTCATTTTCTTTCATACTGACACGTGCTCAATAAATCCTTCTGACTGATAAGATCAGTATGAGTTATTTCTGTAACAAGAACATAGGGAAAAAGTCCTTATTTGGTAGAGAATTTCTTCCTCCATTTGTATTTGCTCTAACTAGAGCTACTTATTTATATTTTTCAGTCAAAGTTGATAGTCAATAGCTAAAGGACCACTCATTTTGAGTTTCAATTTGTTTTATCTTTACAGAATCAAAAGAAGATTTTATGGAGTCTTCAAGAAACGGAGGGCGATAGTTTAGAAACATTAAGCTCAAAAGCAACCAGTTGAAAAACAGCACACCTCTGATGGTCCCCAACTCCATTTTCATCTACAGTGAACCGCTTCAATCTGTAGCAGTGACTTTCTTCCACTACAGCTTACCTGGTTATCTTTCCTGTTTGGTATCCAGATAGGTTCCAGGATAGTCTCCTCACTCTGATCATATGGAGTTTACACTGCCTTTCTTGTTCTGTATTATTATCATCTTAAATTTGTATATGGCCTGTCAACTTGCTTTGTTTTGTTTTGTCTTGCTTTGTCTGTCTCCCCTCTTCTAGACTGTGAGCCTGTTAGGCAGGGATTGTCTCTGTTGCGGAATACTACTTTCCAAGTGCTTAGTACAGTGCTCTGCTCACAGTAAGCGCTTAATAAATATGATTGAATAAATGAATGATTTAATGTTTTAAAAGCATTTTCACTGTACTCATTCCATTTTGTCCTCACAACATACCTGTAAGGTAGGGAAAACCCCAAACTGAATCTCAGCAATGTTAACTTATGTCTGCCAACTTTGTTGCATTGTACTCATAATAATAATAGTAATGATGGAATTTGTTTTAGCGTTTACTATGTGCCAAGCACTGTTCTAAGTACTGGGGGAGATACAAGGTAATCAGGTTGTCCCACGTGGGACTCACAGTCTTAACCCCCATTTTACAGATGAGGTAACTGAGGCCCAGAGAAGTGAAGTGACTTGCCCAAAGTCACACAGCTGACAATTGGTGGAACAGGGATTAGAACCCACAACCTCTGACTCCCACATCCATGTTCTTTGCACTAAGCCACGCTGCTGTACTCATGCGAGTACAGTGCTTTTGCACACTAATAAATGTGAATGGTTGATTAACTTGCTTAATAATAATGATGGTATTTGTGAAGCACTTACTACCAATGGCACACCACAAGCTAATGTCATACTGTGGATTAGAACCCAAATCTCCTACTTTCCAAAACTGTGTTCTTTACACTAAACTGTGTTGTTCCTCTCTCTGGTTGGAAAGCTGTGTAAAACTGTGTTATGTTCTGAAGTTTGTGTCTGCCATGGCTATCCAAGTCAAGAAGACCTAAGATAATATCTGAAAGTACTCAGTAAATACTGATGATGATAACTGTGGTTGGAAATATTTAAAATAAGAAAATTCCTCTTTTCAGAGTTTTCAGATGAAAACTGAGCTGTGAAATGATAAAAAACAACAATTTAAGAAACTTGAATGTCATTATATGTCTAAAATAAAATTGTAGAGGATCAGGGTAATTGATTTAGCTGGGACCAGTATAGATCTCCTGGCTAACAGACCTTTCTTAGTAGAGAGGTGAATTGCCATGCTTTGTCTGCATTAAAAGAAAGATCCACTGACAGTTAAATTCACCTATGAGTGCATGTGTGACTGAAAAGGCCAATGTGGGACCCACATTCCGGCGGCATTGTTTATACAAAAGGCTGCCATTGTTGTACTGTCATACCTGATGTTCTCAGCATCTGGTGGTGTTTTCTCTTTACCTCCCTGATTCTCTTGTTCTAGATATAGCTTTGCTCAAAAACAGTCTTTCCTGGTAGGAGTAGAGGTTGGAGATCTATTTTCAGTAACAAAATCTCTGTTTTCAGCTGTGATGTAGCACTGACTGAGGCTTTGTTTCAATATGTTCTTAAGAAACTTCCTCTGACCTTCCTGCTTTCATTTCCCCAATTCTTCATAGGGCATTTGTTGGGTGTCCCACATTCTCATTCTTCTTACATTTCCCGCCCAGCATAGCTGTGTGAAGGCAAGCACAGCTTCAGTGATAGAGAAAATGCCACTCCTCTGCCACTAACCTCCTCACGGTGCCTCGTTCTCTCCTCTCCCGCCATTGACCCCTGGCCCACCTCCTACCATTGACCTGGAATGCCCTCCCTCCTCACATCTGCCAAACTAACTCTCTTCCCCTCTTCAAAGCCCTAGGGAGAGCTCTTCCCAGCCTGAGCCCTCCCTTCCCCTCTGCCCCCCCCCTCATTTCCCCTACTCACTCCTTCTGCTCTACCCCCTTCCTCTCCCCACAGCACTTTTGCATGTTTGTATATATTTTTATTACTCTATTTTATTATTCATTCATTCAATAGTATTTACTGAGTGCTTACTATGTGCAGAGCACTGTACTAAGCACTTGGAATGTACAATTCGGCAACAGATAGAGACAATCCCTGCCCAGTGACAAGCTTACAATCTAACTAGGAGAGACACACAAAAACAAGACAAAATAAATTATTAATGATGTGTATATGTGATTCTATTTATCTTGATGGTATTGATGCCTACTTGTTTTGTTTTGCTGTCTCTCCCGTTTAGACTGTGAGCCCATTGTTGGGCAGGGATTCTCTCTATCTGTTGTCAAATTGTACATTTGAAGCACTTAGTACAGTGGTCTGCACACAGCAAGTCCTCAGTAAATATAATTGAATGAATGAATAAGGCTATGGGCCAGCTGTATTTAGTTTTGGGCTATGGGCCAGTTGTATTTAGTTTTGTGGAGGTTATTTTTAGGTAAATGATATATTTGAACATATTTGGCTTCATGGGATGGCAACAAGTGGTAAGATTAAGAATGGCCAATGTTACATTTGGGGCTAGATGAGCTTGGCAGTAACAAGGAATTCAGATAAAAATAAACTGGGATCTGAGCCTGTGCCTTACGGTGGGATATAACTTCATTCCTCTTGGGTATTCCAACTTTTGTTTTTTTCCCCTAGTCAGCAGCAGTGCTGCAAATTAGTGCTTCTGGGGTAGCATCTGTCTCTGCCCCTTTGTTTCCTGTTCAAGTATGGAGTGAGGCAGTGTTTATTGTTACTAAGGATGGAAGATTTAAGTCACAGAGAGTAGTCAGTGAGCATCACTTCTTTCCTCTTCAGGTGGAAAATTGGTTTTATTCTAGATGAACTGGTTTTGTCCTCTTCCCAATTAGTCAATCAATCAATCTATCCATCAATCAATCAATGATATTTATTGAGCAAAAATTGTATGAAGAGCACTATATTAAGCTTTTAGGAGAGTATAATAGAATAGAGTTGGTAGACAGGATCCCTGCCCACAAGGAGCTGGCAGTGTAAAGGGAAAACAAAATGTAGATAGTAGAAATGGGAAAGTACTGAAATATATACATAATTGCAGTGTGGCTTTATGGAAAAAGCAGTTAATCATACAATCACTTGACCACTTACTGTGTACATAGCACTGTACTAAGCACTTGGGAGAATTCAATACAACAGAGTTGGTAGACAGGTTCCCTGCCTACCATGAATTTACAGTTTATAGATGAACTTGCAATCTGAGCAGAAGATTGGAAGTCAGGAAACCTGAATTTGAATCTCTGCTCTGCTGCTTGACTTCTGTATGACCTTGGACAAGTCAAATACTTCCTGTGCCTCAGTTTCTTCATCAATAAAGTAGGGACTAATATCTCTTCTCTTCCCCCTCACACACAATTTAGTCTGTATGTTCCAGGTTGGGCAGACACTGTGTTTGATCTGCTTGGATTTACTCCAGCGCTTGCACAATACTTGGCATATGGTGGTGGCTTAACAAATACCACAGTTATGATTATCATTACTGGATGTATATTGAAGCAGAACCCCTACTATCCAGCATTTCATTTTCATCCCACAGCCTCCCTTAATAACAACTCATCCAGAATACTTCTGAGGCTCAGAAGTGGCACTGTTGCTTAATCCCAAACCCACGGCACTTATGCACACATCTTAAAATTACATATTATAAATTATTTATTTATATTAATTTCTGTCTCCTCCTCTATAAGACTGTTGTATTGAACTCTCCCAAGTGCTTAGTACAGTGCTCTGCACATAGTAAACATTCAATAAATGCCATTGATGATGATTGTGCTCACTCACAGAGACCTAGGAGGGGTTCCCAATGGATTTGGAGCAAGTGTCAGGAGGAGGGTCAGGTGCCTATTGGCTGAGGCAGGTTTGACTGGATTACAAACAACCCTGGGCACATTTATCTAGAAGCAGCATGGCATATTGGATAGACCATGAGCCTGGGAGTCAGAAGGTCCTGGGTTCTAATTCCTGCTCCACTGCTAGCCCACTGTGTGCCTTGGACAAGTCATTTTGCTTCTCTGGGCTCCAGTTATCTCATCTGTAAAATGGGGTTTGAGACTGGGAGCCCCATGTGGGACAGGGACTGTGTCCAACCCAATTTGCTTGTATCTACTCCAGCTCTTAGTACAGTGACTGGCATATAGAAGTGTTTAACAAATACCACAATTATTATTATTAATTATTGCTTTCCTCCAGTCAATCAGTAATGGAATTTATTGAGAATTTACTATGTTCAGTGGACTGTACTAAACACTTGGGATAGCATTCATTCATTAAATTAAATTTATTGAGTACTTACTGAGTGCAGAGAACTATACTAAGCACTTGGAAGAGTATAACAGAGAAGCAGCGTGGCTTAGTGGTGAGATTCCAGGCTTGGGAGTCAGAGGTCGTGGGTTCTAATCCTGGCTCCACCGCTTATCGGCTGTGTGACTTTGGGCAAGGCACTTCACTTCTCTGGGTCTCAGTTCCCTCATCTGGAAAATGGGGATTGTCTTTGAATCCCACGTGGGACAACCTGATCACCTTGTATCTACCGCAGTGCTTAGAACAGTGCTTGGCATATAGTAAGAGTTTAACAAATACCATTATTATTAGTATTATTATAAAATAACAATAAACAGACACAGTCCCTGCCCACAGTGAGCTTATAGTATAGAGGAGACAGATATTAAAATCAATAAATTACAAATATGTAAATAAGTATTGTGGGGCTGGGAGGGGATATGAATAAAGGGAGAAGGTCAGGGTGACTCAGAAGGGAGTGGGAGAAGAGGAAAGGACAGCTTAGTCAGGGAAAACTTCTGGGAGAGATGTGCCTTCAATAAGATTTGAATAGGAGGAGAGTAAATGTCTATTGGATTTGAGAAAGGATGGCGTTCCAGGCCAGAGGCAGGACATGGGTGAAGGATCAGTGGTGAGATAGATGAGATCAAGGTACAGTGAGAATGTTAGCATTAGAGGATCAAAGTTTATGGGCTTGGTTATAGTAGGAAAGTAGTGAGGTGAGGTAGGAAGGAGCAAGGTGATGGAATGCTTTAAACCCAGTTGTGAGAACATTTTGTTTGAGGATGTGGATGGGCAACCACTGGAGTTTCTTGAGGAGTGGGGAAACATATCCAGAAGGATTTTGCAGAAAAATGACCTGAGAAACAGAATGGCATATGGACTGGAGTGGGGAGAGACAGAAGGCAGGGAGGCCAGATACAGTAATCAAGGATGAATAGGATAAGTGATTGCATTAATGAGGTAGCAGTTTGGAGAGGAAAGGGTGGATTTTAGCGATGTTGTGAAGGTGGAACAAACAAGATTTAGTGATGGATTGAATATGTGGGTTGATGAAACAGAGGAGCCAGGGATAACGCCGAGGATATGGGCTTGTGAGTCAGGAAGGATGGTGGTGCTGTCGAAAGTGATGGGAAAGTTAGGGGGAGGACAGGGTTTGAGTGGGAGGATAAGGAGCTCTGTTTTAGACAAGTTAAGCTTGAGATGACAGGAGGAAATCCAAGTAACGGTGTCTTGAAGGCAGGAGGAAATTGCAGATTGCAGAGAGGGAGAGAGATCAATGCTGGAGATGTTGATTTGGATATCAGCCACATAGAAGTAGTAGTTGAAATCATGGGAGTGAAAGAGTGGGTGTAGATGATGTAGAAGGGGGTCCGAGAACTGAACTTTGAGGGACCACAACAGTTAGGGGGTGGGAGTCAGAGGAGAAACTCTCAAAAGAGCCTGAAAATGAGTGGCAAGAGAGATAGGAGGAGAACCAGGAGAGCATAGTGTCAATGAAGTCAAGATTGGATCATTTTTCCAGGATAAGGGGGTTGTTGACAGTGTTGAAGGCAGCTGAGAGGTCATGCAGGTTTAGAATAGAGTAGAGGTCATGGTAGAAGGGAGATGGAGTGATAACTGGAGGGAACCGTGAGGTCAAGGAGAGTTTTTTTTAAGATGGGGAGACATGGGAGTGTTTGAAGGCAGTGGGGAAGAAGCCATTGGAGAGTGAAGATTTGAAAATCACTGTAGGAAGGTAGAAGATAGGAGGCAAGTATTTTGATAAGTTGTAAAGGAATGGGGTAGGATGTGATGGGCTCGGATGCACAGGTGGAATGGGTGGATTTACCAAGCAATGTCAAGTACAATGCAAAAGAATTTGCAGACACATCCCTTGCCCAAGAAAAATGGCATGGCCTAGTAGAAAGAGCTCGGCCCGGGAGTCTGAAGGACCTGGATTTTAATCCATCTTCATCACTTGTCTGCTGTTTGAATTTGGGCGTCATTTCACTTCTCTGTGCTTCAGTTACCTTATCTATAAAATGGGGATTAAGACCGTGAGCCTGATGTGGGACAAGGACTGTGTTCAACTTGATTTGCTTGTATTACCCATCAGCTCTTAGTACAGTGCCTGGCACATAGTAAGTGCTTAACAAATGCCATAGTTATTTTCTAGACCGTAAGCTTGTCATGGGCAGGGAATGTGTCTGTTTATTGTTATATTGTATTCCCCCAATTATCTAGTACAGTGTTCTACAAACAGTAAGTGTTCAATAAATGTGATTGAATGAAGAATTAGCCTTATTGCATTTGACATTTACTGTGAGTGCATTGAGGGTAAGGGAATATTGAAGTGAAATAGCTGTTTAAAGAGTCCTTAACCTTTTAAGCCACACTGCACTGTTTGGGATTTTAGTAAGATTAGTAAAACCAATTCCAGCTTTTCTCTACTTCAAATGAGCTGTTTGGATGGGTGCATATGTAAGTGAGAGTGTGGTTGTTTGTGTGTATGAGCGTATGTGAGTATGTGAATGTTTGTTTGGCTAGGATATTATTTTTATCTGTTTAATTACAAACTCTTTCCTCTTTGTTCATGTGTTTTTCCTCTCCTCCAAAAGATCCACCTTGTACGATTTTTTTTTTTGGCCCAAATTTTTTTTCAGTTTAGGAATATTCACATAAGATGAGTGTGAGTTATTGATGAATGGAAGAGGACATTTTTCATCTTAAATATAATTCAGGCTTCTCAAGCTTGTCCATAAATCACAAACAGCTAAACAATAAAAAAAACAGCCTTAGTTTGCAGTTTGTCTATGGTGAGAAATAGTTGTATTGTCATGAGTGATGAAAATATATTTTTATTAAGAGTCTAGAGAAATATGCATTGGTTACTGAATTAACAGCAGCTAAGGAGCATATTGCCCTTCTAAATCATGGGACATAATGGATAAAGAACTGGAGAAATTCCAGCTGGGTTCCAAAAGGGTGTACCTATCTCGTGCGCCAGCCATTTCTTTCATTCATTCATTCAGTAGTATTTATTGAGCACTTACTATGTGCAGAGCACTGTACTAAGCACTTGGAATGTAAAGATCGGTAACAGAGACAGTCCCTGCCCTTTGACAGGCTTACAGTCTAATCGGGGGAGACAGACAAGAACAATAGCAATAAATAGAATCAAGATAGTAATAAATAGAATCATAGATGAATAGAATCTTCACCACAAAAGATTCAACTACTGAAGTTCATTAGAGGCATGAGGCACTGACTTTATCTGGCTATGAGGTGGCCATTAAAAACTTGAACCTGAATGTGCTAGAGAGGAAAATGCAAGGCAATGTAAGCCCTGCAGAAAATACCAACAACACTGATCTTATTTGACTTTTGTCCTCAATGTGGGCAGAGTTTCTAAGTCATGCTTATGGGTCTTAGTCACAGAGGTTGTTACACACTTTTGAGGCCTCCAGATCTCTCTTTCCCATAGACTTTCCATTTTTCCTTTGAGAGAAAAGCAACCCAGAATCAATAGTGGAAATAATTATTGGCATTTCATTTACCAAATCATCAATGGTCAATGAACCTGTAGGCTGTAAACTCCTTGTGGGCAGAAATCATGCCTACCTACCAACTTTATATGTGTTATGATAGTAACAGAAATGGAATTTATTAAGCATTTATTATGTGCAGAGGACTGTACTAAGCCCTGGGAGAAAAAACAGCATGACATAGTGGATGGAGCATGGACCGGGGGGTCAGAAAGTCATGGGTGCTAATTAATTCATTCATTCAATAGTATTTATTGAGCGCTTACTATGTGCAGAGCACTGTACTAAGCGCTTGGGATGAACAAGTCGGCAGCAGATAGAGACAGTCCCTGCCGTTTGATGGGCTTACAGTCTAATCGGGGGAGACGGATGGACAAGAACAATGGCAATAAACAGCGTCAAGGGGAAGAACATCTCGTAAAAACAATGGCAACTAAATAGAATCAAGGCGATGTACAATTCATTAACAAAATAAATAGGGTAACGAAAATATATACAGTTGAGTGGACGAGTACAGTGCTGTGGGGATGGGAAGGGAGAGGTGGAGAAGCAGAGGGAAAAGGAGAAAATGAGGCTTTAGCTGCGGAGAGGTAAAGGGGGGATGGCAGAGGGAGTAGAGGGGGAAGAGGAGCTCAGTCTGGGAACGCCTCTTGGAGGAGGTGAGTTTTAAGTAGGGTTTTGAAGAGGGAAAGAGAATCAGTTTGGCGGAGGTGAGGAGGGAGGGCGTTCCAGGAACGCGGGAGGACGTGACCCAGGGGTCGACAGCGGGATAGGCGAGACCGAGGGACGGTGAGGAGGTGGGCGGCAGAGGAGCGGAGCGTGCAGGGTGGGCGGTAGAAAGAGAGAAGGGAGGAGAGGTAGGAAGGGGCAAGGTGATGGAGAGCCTCGAAGCCTAGAGTGAGGAGTTTTTGTTTGGAGCGGAGGTCAATAGGCAACCACTGGAGTTGTTGAAGAAGGGGAGTGACATGCCCAGATCGTGTCTGCAGGAAGATGAGCCGGGCAGCGGAGTGAAGAATAGACCGGAGCGGGGCGAGAGAGGAGGAAGGGAGGTCAGAGAGAAGGCTGACACAGTAGTCTAGCCGGGATATAACGAGAGCCCGTAACAGTAAGGTAGCCGTTTGGGTGGGGAGGAAAGGGCGGATCTTGGCGATATTGTAGAGGTGAAACCGGCAGGTCTTGGTAACGGATAGGATGTGTGGGGTGAACGAGAGGGACGAGTCAAGGATGACACCGAAATTGCGGGCCTGAGAGACGGGAAGGATGGTCATGCCATCCACGGTGATAGAGAAGTCTGGGAGAGGACCAGGTTTGGGAGGGAAGATGAGGAGCTCAGTCTTGCTTATGTTGAGTTTTAGGTGGCGGGCCGACATCCAGGTGGAGATGTCCCGGAGGCAGGAGGAGATGCGAGCCTGAAGGGAGGGGGAGAGGACAAGGGCGGAGATGTAGATCTGCGTGTCATCTGCGTAGAGATGGTAGTCAAAGCTGTGAGAGCGAATGAGTTCACCGAGGGAGTGAGTGTAAATGGAGAACAGAAGAGGGCCAAGAACTGACCCTTGAGGAACTCCAACAGTTAAAGGATGGGAGGGGGAGGAGGCTCCAGCGAAGGAGACCGAGAATGATCGGCCAGAGAGGTAAGAGGAGAACCAGGAGAGGATGGAGTCCGTGAAGCCAAGGTGAGATAAGGTATGGAGGAGGAGGGGATGGTCGACAGTGTCAAAGGCAGCAGAGAGGTCAAGGAGGATCAGAATGGAGTAGGAGCCATTGGATTTGGCAAGAAAGAGGTCATGGGTGACCTTAGAGAGAGCAGTCTCGGTAGAGTGGAGGGGACGGAAGCCAGATTGGAGGGGGTCTAGGAGAGAATGGGAGTTAAGGAATTCTAGGCATCGATTGTAGACGACTCGTTCTAGGATTTTGGAAAGGAAGGGTAGTAGGGAGATAGGACGATAACTGGAGGGGGAAGTGGGGTCAAGAGCGGGTTTTTTTAGGATGGGGGAGATGTGGGCATGTTTGAAGGCAGAGGGGAAGGAGCCCTTGGAGATTGAGTGGTTAAAAATAGAAGTTAAGGAAGGTAGGAGGGCAGGGGCGATGATTTTAAGAAGGTGAGAGGGAATGGGGTCCGAGGCACAGGTGGAGGGGGTGGCACTTGCGAGGAGGGAGGAGATCTCCTCTGAGGATACTGCAGGGAAGTATGGGAAAGTAGGGGAGGGGGTTGGTGGGGGGGAGGGGAGAGGCGGAGGGGTGACTTTGGGGAGCTCAGACCTGATCGTGTTGATTTTCGTGAGGAAATAGGTGGCCAGATCATTAGGGGTGAGAGATGGGGGAGGGGGAGGAACAGGGGGCCTAAGGAGAGAGTTAAAGGTCCGGAACAATCGGCGGGGGTGACGGGCATGGGTGTCTGAGGGAGGAGAAGAAGCTTTGCCTGGCGGAGGAGAGGGCAGAGTTAAGGCAGGAAAGGATAAATTTGAAGTGTGTGAGGTCGGCTCGGTGCTAGGACTTTCGCCAGCAGCGCTCAGCAGCTCGAGCATAGGAGCGTAGGAGGCGGACGGAGGAGGTGATCCAGGGCTGTGGGTTAGTGGAGCGAGAGTGGCGGAGGGAAAGGGGGGCGAGAGAGTCGAGATGAGTAGAGAGGGTGGAGTTGAGAGCGGAGACCTGATCGTCGAGAGGGGGAAGAGAGGACAGGGCGGCAAGGTGAGGAGAGATGCTATTGGAAAGACGGATGGGATCGAGAGAGCGGAGGTCTCTGTGGGGCAGTAGCGAAGATTTGCAGGGGGAGGGAGTGTGAGAGATGAGGCAGGTGAGAAGATTATGGTCATAGAGAGGGATTTCAGAGTTGGTGAGGGAGGAGATAGTGCAGCGGTAGGAGATGACGAGATCGAGGGTGTGACCGAGTCGGTGAGTGGGCACGGTATGGTGGAGGAGGAGGTCGGCAGAGTCGAGGAGGGATAGCAGGCGGGCGGCAGAGGAGTCGTCTAATCCTGGCTCTGCCATATGTAGGCTGTGTGATCTTGGGCAAGTCACTTCACTTCTCTGTGCCTCAGTTACCCCATCCATAAAATGAAGATTGAGACTATGAGCCACACTTGGGACAGGAACTGTGTCCCACCTGATTTACTCGTACCCACCCCAGCACTTTTTATAATGCTTGGCACATGGTAAGCACAAATACCAGAATTATTATTATTATTACTACTATTACTCACAGATGGTAATTAGATATTGTCTCTATCCCTTGGGGGAGGGGCTCACAATCTAAGATTAAAAGTGGGGAGACAGGACTGGAGACAGAGATATCAGAAGTGATGAAACACTAAAACATAACATTGACAAATATGTAAAATTTAAACAAAATCAGTAGGTTCCTGAGGCTAGAGGAGCAGACTCAGAGTCCAAAGCACACCCAAGGACACTTTTCCACTAGTGTGGTAGAAGGTAGGACAGGGAACAGTCTCTTTCAAGACACTGAGGAGAGCCAGTGTGTTATGTTAGTGAGAGCCACGATAATGCAATTGAAGGGAGAGGAGGAGGCATAGTCCCCAATGCATCTTTGGTCCTGTAGCACTTCTCCTGGGGTATGCTCCTCACCCATTCAGAAGTATTCTGCTAAATATGGTCTAACCACCATCAAGGTAATTTATAATTGGTACAAAAGCTTTTACTAATATGATACTGATATGATACAATAAAAGCTTATGAAAGACATCGTGATACTTCTTTCCCTCTCTCTGTTGGCCAGCCAGTCAGGCTGCCATGGACTCTCAACAGATTCCACCCCATTTTGAAGGCCCAAGAAGCTCCCTGGGCCTCCACTCCTTCCCACCCTCAGCAGCATGTGGGGATTGACATCATGACTTTTCTAATATTGGGAAGATGTGCTCAGTCAGGTCCCAAAACTGTCATCCACTACAACCACTCTGAAACTCTGCAACCACTAAGGACAGGGACATGCCTCTAGACTATAAGCTCATCTCTAGATTGTAAACTCAACTCCACCCTGAGCTTGTTAGTGAGTTACAGAAAAATGAAACTTGCCTCAAATGGCACTTTAATGAATGATCCAGTTGGAGCCCAATTGCCATTACACACAATATACCAGCAGAAATAAATACTACTTTGGTGCATGAGTGACCAGAGATAGACAATTGAAAGGTTATCAGATAGATGAGATCAATGTGGAACCTATTTGACTATGGAATAGTGATGGAAAATTGATTGTCTTTTGAAACCAAGCCATACGTGAAGCCGAACTTGTTCCAAGGCTAACAACTAAGGTACTAACCATGGTGCTCGTTCCAGCTCCATCACTGAGCTGCTGTGTGACCTTCCTTAATCTCTCTAAACCTCAGTTCCCTTATCAGTTTAATTGGGATTATATTTTTAAGCCCTCTGTGGGTCAAAGACTAGTCCCAATCTGATAACCTGGTTCCTGCCCCAGTGCTTAGCACTTAGGAGGCGTTTGGTAAATGAAATAATTACAATGTATGGCACTCAGTGTACTTCATTTTGTAAGCTTGTTGTAGGCCTGGAATGTATCTGCCAACTTTGTTATACTGTAGTCTCCCAAGTGCTTAGTACAGTGCTCTGCATACAGTAAGTGCTAAATGAATATGAAAATTGCATTAAAAAATTACTTGAAAAATACCATGGCCTAATGGACAAGACATGAACCTAGGTGCTGGTGGACCTTGGTTCCAATCCTGACTCTGTCACTTAACTGCCGTGTGGCTTGAACAAGTCACCTAACCTCTCTGTGCCTCAATATCCTCATCTGTAAAATGGGGTTGAAATCATTGTTCTCCTTCATCCTTAGACTGTGAGACTCATATGAGAAGGGCCTGGGCCTGAGCTGATTGTCTTTTATCTACCCCAGCGCTTAATACAGTACTTGGCACATATTAAGTGCTTAACAAATGTCACAATTACCTCTATTTGCGTCTATCATTATCTCAAATTTTAAAAATCTGCCTTTGCTGTCAATGAAAATTCCTTCCTTCCAAGGGTGTAATGACAAAAGATTGCTGTGGGCACATTACGCAAGGGAATTAATAATAATTGATAATTATGACACTTATTAAGCACTCACTACGTGCCAAGTACTGGGGTAGTTACAGGTTAATCAGGTTGGCAGGTTGGACACAGTCCCTGTCCCACATGATGTTCATACTCTTAATCCCCATTTTACAGATGAGGTAACTGAGGCCCAGTGAAGTTAAGTGACCTACGCAAGGTCACACAACAGGCACGCGGCAGAGTCAGGATCAGAATCCAGATCTTTCTGACTTCCAGGCCTGTGTGTGATCCACTAATCTACACACCACATTGCAGAAAACAATCCTATCTTTCCTTATTAATGCTTGTTTTTTAGTGAAGCAAAGCATATAATACATTTGTCTTGTTCTTTATTTGTGAAGCACATTTTCAGCTATTCATCCTTACTGAGTAATCACAACTGACACTAAATCTTTGCCTAGGAATTATTTAAAAAGTATCTATCCTACTGTGGCTGTGTCCTTTCATTTGGTTTTCATCAATTCTATGGGGATTCTATTTTCATCAATTAGTTCCAGATATTTAAACCATTTAAGACTTGATCTCTTAATCGACTATTACGCAGCCAGATTATCAACGTGTCACTAATTACATTTGTTTGGCTCCTGTTGGCTAATTCTATGTCTTCTGGCTCTTCTGCCGCTTCTATCTCCCTCTTCTATGATATGGGTTTAAATGGTGTGGAAACAGGTTTCACATATTCAATAGGTTTGCTCCCAGCATTGTCTTTACATTAACTGAAAATTGGTTTTTTTTGGAATTGCAGTGATGCCAGGTGCCGCCTATCATGAACAGATGAAATGTGTTCGTTCTTTTCATAGTTCTTCAGGGAAAGAGCTTCCTCCAGTGGTGGGCTCTCTTCAGATAGAAATCAAGTCTTGGCACCAGGAAGTTTTTCCTTTTACCTAATAGGAATTGTTCCTGTTTCAGTGTAAATCCTTTCCCTGCTCAGTGGAGATGGCAAACTGCAGGTCACCTAGATTTTTCTTTCTGTTTCATCAGCACAGAGGATTGGAGCTGGGAAAGCAGCAGGAGTTGGCAGTGAGGCGGGACGGAGCACTCCGTTTCTCAGGCAGAGGTGCTTGTTCTATTTCTATATCCATCAAGCTGATTTAGATGTGGCCCAAACTCTGTTTTTATGTGATTCAGTGGTGACTGAGCCCTGGGTTGAAGAGAAACTATTCACATGATTTCCCAAGGCATCCAAGTAGGATGCAATTAAAAATAAAAATAGAGGGGCCAGTCTTTCACCATCAGTTTGATCATTTAAGTCAGGAGGAATGTGAGTAAAGGCTTTGGTCAGATGATGAGTCCAGGAAGCAGAATCAAAAATGGTGTCACGCACTGCAGGTGGTATTTGCCAGCCTGCAGTAAGAAAGGAACGGTTGGTTACTAATTGGTCTTCTCACCAAGATTTGCCTCATAACCTTTGAAAAGTACAATTGAAAAAGGTTACATCGAAAAAGCTTGTTACCTAAACTGCACATCTCAGGGATCCATAAAAGTAGACAAGTATAGATTGCTTCCAAACATGTCCTCGTGTCCCTGCTTCTCGGGAGTCGTGGACTGTTTCACTTTAAAGTTAGTGAATTTTCATCAATTAAATGAGCATGAAATGTTTTTCCCAGAACTGATTTTTACCATTTCATATGACATAAATTAACATTTAAAATACTGTTCAAGGGAAAGAAACATCAGGTTCTTCACAAATTGTGTGGTGCAGGGCCAGATGTCTAAATTGGCTTTGAAGAATACAGCCCTGTGGATGCACAGTTGGTAAATACATGAAAACCCAGACACACAGTGAAACAAATGGCACTAGTTAGGTTAAAGTAAATACTTTTCATTCATAACTATATGAATATATGTGTACATGTAAGTGTGTGAGTGTGTGTGTGTTTGTGTGTGTCTGTGTGTATGTAAATGTAAAATTCAAGCCATAGGAATCATTTCAAAATGAACAGTGAGACTACATCGCTACCAAATATATTTAAATTAATGAATGCCCATGAATTGTAAAATAAATAGATGAGGCCATTAAATGAGAGTTTATTCTATCCTGGAGTCATCGATGGAATATTCTGTTGCATTCTATAGGAAAAACAAGACATCTTCAAGGAAAAACATTGCAATCCTATGGTTGATTAGTCAAGCTTTCTGCATAAATGATGACTTGGGAGAAAACATATTGGACATATTTAATCTTGGTTCTTCCATATAAATCTGGGCTCTCATAAACAGACAAGCATATCATGTGTTTTTCCATCTCTTTCTGGCTAATGCTTAGAATTCCTTAACTCCCATTCACTTCTGGACCCCCTCCAATCTGGCTTCCGTCCCCTCCACTCTACCGAGACTGCTCTCTCTAAGGTCACCCATGACCTCCTTCTTGTCAAATCCAATGGCTCCTACTCCATTCTAATCCTCCTTGACCTCTCTGCTGCCTTTGACACTGTTGACCATCCCCTCCTCCTCCACACCTTATCTCACCTTGGCTTCACAGACTCCGTCCTCTCCTGGTTCTCCTCTTATCTCTCTGGCCGGTCATTCTCGGTCTCCTTCGCAGGCTCCTCCTTCTCCTCCCATCCTTTAACTGTTGGAGTTCCTCAAGGGTCAGTTCTTGGCCCTCTTCTGTTCTCCATTTACACTCACTCCCTTGGTGAACTCATTCACTCTCACGGCTTTTACTACCATCTCTATGCAGATGACACGCAAATCTACATCTCTGCCCCTATCCTCTCCCCCTCCCTTCAGGCTCACATCTCCTCCTGCCTCCAGGACGTTTCCACCTGGATGTCGGCCCGCCACCTAAAACTCAACATGAGCAAGACTGAGCTCATCATCTTCCCTCCCAAGCCCGGTCCTCTCCCAGACTTCCCTATCACCGGGGATGGTACCACTATCCTTCCCGTCTCTCAGGCCCGCAACCTCGGTGTCATCTTTGATTCGTCTCGATCCATTACTAAGACCTGTCGGTTTCACCTTTACAATATCGCCAAGATCCTCCCTTTCCTCTCCACCCAAACGGCTACCTTACTGCTACGGGCTCTTGTTATATCCCAGCTAGACTACTGTGTCGGCCTTCTCTCTGATCTCCCTTCCTCCTCTCTCACTCTGCTCCAGTCTATTCTTCACTCCGCTGACCGGCTCATCTTCCTGCAAAAATGATCTGGGCATGTCACTCCCCTTCTTAAACAACTCCAGTGGTTGCCTATCCACCTCCGCTCCAAACAAAAACTCCTCACTCTAGGCTTCAAGGCTCTCCATCACCTTGCCCCTTCATACCTCTCCTCCCTTCTCTCTTTCTACTGCCCACCCCGCATGCTCCGCTCCTCTGCCGCCCACCTCCTCACCGTCCCTCGGTCTCGCCTATCCCGCCGTCGACCCCTGGGCCACGTCCTCCCGTGATCCTGGAATGCCCTCCCTCCTCACCTCCGTCAATCTAATTCTCTCCCCCTCTTTAAATCCCTACTTAAAGCTCACCTCCTCCAAGAGACCTTCCCAGACTGAGCTCCCCCCTTTTTCCCTCTGCTCCCTCTAGCCCCCCTTCACCTCTCCGCAGCTAAACCCTCTTCTCCCCCCTTTCCCTCTCCTCCTCCCCCTCTCCCATCCCACCCCCGCAGCACTTTACTCGTCCGCTCAACTGTATATATCTTCATCACCCAATTTATTTTTTGTTCAATGAGATGTACATCACCCTGATTCTATTTATTGCCATTGTTTTTATGAGATGTTCTTCCCCTTGATTCCACTTATTGCCATTGCTCTTGTCTGCCTGTCTCCCCTGATTAGACTGTAAGCCCGTCAAAGGGCAGGGACTGTCTCTATCTGTTGCCGATTTGTACGTACAGTGCTCTGCACATAGTAAGCGCTCAATAAATACTATTGAATGAATGAATGAATGATGAATATGTCACTCAAGTCTTTTACTCTATACTGTGCTATAAAACCATCTTTTTTCAAGCTATAATACCAAATCCTACATTAGAAACCTTTCTTCCACCTAAAATAAGACTATTCACTATTTGTTACAACTTAACATGTACTGTGGCTTGAGAAGCAGAATTTAAGGCTCCTCACCTCTCAGAACCCGGTCAAAACTGCAGCCACAGTGATTGCTATAATGGCAGCTACCACAGCCTTCCATAGGCTTTTTAGGCAGTGGTGCTAGGCTGTGTCTGTCTTTCTCTGCCCCTTCGCAGTAGAGTGAGACAGGTTGAGATGGAGGGGCATCAGTGAGCCCTCAGGAGAGCCATGAGGAATTTTAGGAGGGCAGTGTGGCTGTCTGACCAGTCAGTCAGTGACTCAATCACATGTATTGGGATTGTCTCTATCTGTTGCTGAATTGTACATTCCAAGCACTTAGTACAGTGCTCTGCACAAAGTAAGTGCTAAATAAATACAATTGAATGAATGAATGAATGTATTGAAACTTTACTCTGTGCAGAGTACTCTACTAAGATCTTGGGAGAGTACTAAATAACAGTAGACACATTCCTTGCCCACACTGAGCTTACGGTCTAGATGGGGAGACAGACATTATAATTTAAATGAATTACGGATATGAACATAAGTAATCTTGGTCTCGGGGGGGATGAATAAAGAGAGCAAGTCAAGGTGACGCAGAAGGGAGTAGGAGAGAGGAAAGGAGGACTTAGTCAGGGATCATGTTGGAGGAGGCTGCTAATGGCCAAGTCAGCAGTGTTGGGAGGGTGCTGGAGAAAGATGCACATGGAACATCCAGAATAGGCTTAGGTCCGCATGACTGGCAGTGCATGGGGCACTCTGGGGCTAGAACTCTGGGAGACCCACTGTGTGGCTCTGGGAGTGCATTAGCCCCTCCCATCCTCTAACTGCACCCCTCCCATCTTCTCACTGTAGGGGTTCCTCAAGGGTCAGTTCTCGGCCCTCTTCTGTTGTCCATCTACATTCACTCCTTTGGTGAACTCATTCGCTCCCACGGCTTCAACTATCATCTCTATGCAGATGACACATAAATCTACATCCCCTCCCCATTCTCTCCCCTCCCTGCAGGCTCGTATCACCTCCTGCCTTCAGGACCTCTCCACCTGGATATCTACCTGTCACCTCAAACTCAATATGTCCAAAACTGAGCTCCTTATCTTCCCTCCCAAGCCCGGTCCTCTTCCTGACTTCCCTATCACCGTGGACGGTACGACCATCCTTCCCGTCTCTCAGACCCGCAACCTCGCTGTCATCTTTGACTCGGCTCTCTCATTCAACCCACACAACCAATCCATCACCAATGCCTGCCAGTCTCACCTTTACAATATCGCCAAGATCCACCCTTTCCTCTCCATCCAAATGACTATCTTACTGGCACAAGCTCTCATAATATCCTGGTTGGATTATTGTGTTAGCTTTCTCTCTGATCTCCCTTCCTCCTTTCTCTCCTTCCTCCAGTTTATTCTTCATTCTGCTGTCCGGATCATCTTCCTGCAAAAGCATTCTGGGGCATGTCATTCCCCTCCATAAAATCCTCCAGTGGTTGCCTATCAACCTGCGCAGGAAACAAAAACTTCTCACTCTGGGCTTCAAGGCTCTCTATCAACTTGCCCCCTCCTACCTCTCCTCCATTCTCTCTTTCTACTGCCCACCCTGCACACTCTGCTCTTCTGCCGCATACCTCCTCACCATCCCCTATCCCACCGTCGACCCCTGGCCCACGTCCTCCCGCTGTCCTGGAATGCCCTCCCTCCCCAGCTCCACCAAACTAACTCTCTTCCCCTCTTCAAAGCCCTACTGAGAGCTCACCTCCTTCAAGTGGCCTTCCCAGTCTGAGCTTCCCCTTTTCCCTCTGCTCCCTCTGCTCCCTCTCTGCCCCCCTCCTTCACCTCCCCTTAGCTAAGCCCCCTTTCCCCCCTTTCCCTCTGCTCCTCCCCCTCTCCCTTCCCCTCCCCTCAGCACTGTGCTCATTTGTATATATTTTTATTACCCTATTTATTTTAAAAATGAGATGTACATCCTCTTGATTCTATTTATTGCGATTAAGTTGTCTTGTTTTTGTCCATCTGTCTCCCCTGATTAAACTGTAAGCCTGTCAATGGGCAGGGATTGTCTCTACCTGTTGCTGAATTATACATTCCAAGTGCTTAGTACAGTGCTCTGCACACAGTAAGCACTCAATAAATACTATTGAATGAATGAATGAATTAGTTTGTACTAGGATTCACAGTTAATGCCTTAAGTGATGCAACAGTGTATATTATGTTGTGAAATCAGAACCAGAATGGCTTAGTGGGTAAAGCACGAGCCTAGGAGCCAGAAGGTTCTGGGTTCTAATACCGGCTTCAGCACATGTGTGCTGTGTGACCTTGTGCCAGTCATTTAAAGTCTTTGTGCCTCAGTTCCTTCATCTGTAAAATGGGGATTAAGAATGTGAGTGTCATGTGGGACATGGACTATGCCACACCTGAACACTTTCTATCTACCCCAGAGCTTAGTACAGTGCCTAGCACATAGTAAATGCTTAACAAATGCCACAGGAAAAAAAAAACATGTGTGCATGCCTACCTTTGTGAGCAATGGATAATGTCTTGCAATGGCAACATCTCCAGGACTTGGCATCCCAGCTGGGAACACCTGCCACTCTGATTGCCCCAGAGCTCCCAACCCAACCTCCAGTTCAATTGCAACCCAAGCCTGGACTAAGTTACTCTTTCCCTTATAGCACCCACCACATCTCTGTGTTTCAGAGGGACCTGTGGCAACAGTGGCGAAAACCTAACACCTTTATAGCTCCTGAATTCATCTACATTCTGGAGCTAGGAGTGGCTGTTTCTCTTTTTCTAGCTGGGAAGTATAGAAGGAGACTTGCATTTACTGTAGCTGAATAATGGGAAAACTAGAACAAGGTGCATATGATTAGAAATTCTCTCTCTTTAAGAAGCAAAGACAATTAATATATGATTTAGTGATATGTCACACTTCAACTGAGGGGATCATTAGCTATTTTTGTGTTAATTTGCTTAGCAGGCATGAAGGATAAGAAGGAATTTATAGGTAGACTAAGTGGTTCATTATAACTTTGAATATACTATTAAAATAGAAACTGTAGGTGTTTGTCATTTCAAGATGTGTTCTACTTCTCAGGAGACTGTCTGTGGAAACATTCTTTTTGACATTTAATCTATGGAAAACTTTTTTCCTGGTAAATTAGGGGAGTTCACTGTGAACTCTAAAGTAGTTCGAAGGCATTCATAGCCTTTTCTAGGGAATCATTTTCTTTTAACACAAAGTATTGAAATTCTGAATCTAATTGTGCAATTTCCTCTGTGCCTTAGTGGAAAGAGCAAAATGCTGGATATCAGAGGACTTGTGTTCTAATTTTAGTTCTATCACTAGCCTGTGGTGTGTCCTTGACAAACCAAGTCACGTAACTTCTAAGCACCTCCATTTCTTCACCTGCTAAATGGGAATTTAATATCTGCTTTCCCTTTCAACTTCGATTTAGTTCCATGTAGAAAAGGGATTGTGTCCAACCTGATATATCTTCTATCCCCTAGCATTTAGTACAGTTCTTGGCACATTGTAAGAGCTTAAAAATATCACAATTATTATTACTAACATTATAATTATTAGAACTCTAAGAACTAATAACAAAGCTGATAAATCCATATAAGGATCTAGAGTTGAGTTGTAACAATCACTGAAGCCCTAGCCTTTCTTGAGTTCGTACTCTGTACAGAGTACTGCATTTAACACTTTGGAGAGCACGATTAGTGCTCTGGTACAATAAATGGCACTTGAGTGACCTGGAAAAAAATCCCTTAATATCTCCAACTGCTATGAATTGGCAGGAGAGAAAGTCCCTGCATTCTTCCTAATACAGCTAGCAAATATCTATTTTACTGAAGCACTCTGGACTGGCAATACAGCATCTGTGAGACAGAATAGAAAACCGAATTATGATAATAATAATTACAATATTTGCTAAGGGCTTTCTACATGGCAAGCACTATTGTAAGTGCTGGGGTAGATAGAAGGTATTCAGTTTGCCCCATGTGGGGCTCACAGGCTTAATCCCCATTTTACAGATGAGGTAACTGAGATACAGAGAAGTTAAGTGGCTTGCCCAAAGTACACAGCAGGTAAGTGGCAGAGTCAGGATTAGAACCTACATCCTCTGACTCCCAAGCCCATGCTCTTTCCACTAAGCAATGCTGCTTGGCCAGCCCATCCTTTGCGGGTCTTGTGAGGTAGAGGACAGCGGCCAAATGGTTAGGCTCTTGTCTTGTCTTATGCTGTGAGTTGCCTCCAACCCGTAGCAACTCCAAGGACACATCTCTCCCAGTACGTCCCACCCTCTATCGGCAATCACTCTGGTAGTGTATCCAGAGAGTTTCCTTGGTAAAAATAAAGAAGCAGTTTACCACTGGCTTCTTCCACGCAGTCAACCTGAATCTCCACCCTGTACTCTCTCCATGCCACTGCTGCCCAGCACAGGTGATTTTTGACTTACAGGAGGTCGTCTTCCACTTGCTAGCCACTGCCCAAGCTATGATGAAATGGGTATACCTTTGCTTGACTCTGTCTCCCATGGTTGAGATTTGTAAAGTATGGGAAACTCTCCAGGTACAATCCTGAGAGGAGGGTTGGGTTCTAGACCCCATTAAAGGTCTTTAGAGCTGTAGTCTCCCCCGACCTTCCATATGGATGTGACATCTGACTCAACACAGCTTCACTGAGTGGGACATGTTTTCCTTGGCTATCACTGTTGCCTCCACTGCCACTACTGCAGCCTCCATCAGAGACTATGCCTTTCACAGACCTGTGGATCCCATTTTCTGGGTCTGAAAACCACCATGGTAGAAGAGGGGCTGATATGAGTGGGGTGGGTCTGGCAGAAAGAGGAAAGGAGGAGGAGGAGAATGAGAGAAGGAAGAGGAGCAGGAGGAGGAGGAAAAGGATGAGAAAGAGAGGGAGAAGAAGGAGATCTATAGAGGAGAAAGTTCATGGTGGCTGCCTCCTCAATAATAATGATAACAATAATAATAATAATAATGGTGTTTGTTAAGCACTTTCTATGTGCCAGGCTCTCTACTAAATGCTGGTGTGAATACAAGCAAATCTGGTTGGACACAGTCCTTGTGTCACGAGGGGCTCTCAATCTTAATCCCCATTTTACAAATCAGGGAACTGAGGCCCAGAGAAGTGAAGTGATTTGCCCAAGGTCACACAGCAGAGAAGTGGCAGAATCAGGATAAGAGCCCATTATCTTCTGACTCCAGGCCCGTGCTCGTTCCACTAACCATATCCTGTTCCAGTTCCCTGGGGTCAGAAAACCAAAAATTACATAAAGGGCCTCCAGCAGTTAAAACAGTGGGAGCAGCTGTTAAAAAAATGAATAGAAGTTAAAAGAAAAGAAATAGATTAGAAAAGTCCCAGGTTAGGAAGGTTATATGGTTCACCAAAAGACAGGACTGGGGAGAATAAATTCAGGGTTTGGGAAGCAGGGTTGGGTAATCTTAAAGCAGCTAACCAGGAAGGGATGGACAAGGTGGGTTGAGGGAAGGAAAGAGAGAGGTTGTTTATTGACCAAGCTATTCAGGTGAAAATCTAAGGAGACATCACTTTAACAGATATGATTATTACCAGGTTAATGTAGGACCTCGACAAAAAGTCACCCATTAATAAGCGTCTATATGGGAGGGGCCTTGGTTGCCCTGCTGTCCACTAGCCTGTGGCCACATTAACTGACCTCCTTGATGAAATAATTGGAAAGGCAAGGTTAATGAATTAGTGCTCAGGTTGGTTAAATGCTTCCCTTCCACTGATGTTCGGGGTGCATAGGCTATATCTCTGCTAAGCTAACTTTGGAAAGGGCACTAGAGAGCAACCAATGTCTTGAACAGATAACTCACCAGGAAAAGATGCTCCTCATACTCAAAGCCCAGTAGGGTTAATAAAGCCTTCAAATTGAACAGCTACCTCTTCCTTCAACAAAATTAAACTCAATAGTATTAATAGTATCAGTATGTATTAAGCACTTACTGTGTGCTGAGCAAATATTTTATATTAATAATAATAGTATTTGTTCAGCTCTTATGTGCAAAGCACAATACTAAGCACTGGGGTGGATACAAGGAAGTTGAGTTGGACACAGTCCCTGTCCCATATGGGGCTCACAGTCTCAATCCCCAGTTTAGAGACAAGGCAACTGAGGACCAGAGAAGTGAAGTGACTTACCCAGGGTCACACAGCAGACAAGTGGCAGAACTGGGATAAGAACCCTGACATTCTGATTCCCAGGCCCATACCCTATCTACTAGGCCATGCTGCTTCTCTACTATTTTCTATTTTAAAAAAATAGTGACCAGTTGAAATAATATCATTACCATTCCTTCATTATTACCATCTCTTCATCATCTTATGATAACAAATTTTAGAGTTTGATAAGATATCCATCTTTCCAGTTATTTAGCTGGAAATATGTTTCTGCCATAAAAATATGCATGCACTCAACACTTTAATAACCTATGATTTCACTGGAGGCTTCTAAGAGAATATTATTAAAGAATTAGGTGATATCTTCCTGCAATGCACTTTTCTTCAAACTTATCCTCAGTAATGATGTACATACATTTTTTAAAATCTATATATTATATAGATTTATTTGTTCATTCAATTATTTGCTCAGTTTTTCATCCTGACCTGTTTGTATGCTTCTAAGTTTGCACTTGATCTTCCTCCAGCTTTCAAATTATGTAAATCCTTCTCCCTTTTCTCCCCGGTTAGATTGTAAGCTATTTGAGAGCAGGCAACATGAGCCTTGCAACTGCTGAACTCTCTCAAATAGTTTACAGCCAAATGGGGGAAATTACTGCACTTGTCCTTTATGTTGCTTTTGTGATTTGTTGTTGATTAATTGGATAGATGTAGTGCTAGGTACAAGAGTTGTGTACCTGCATATGGGGTCACTCACATATCATAATGCAAGTTTTTTTAACACAGGGTTCATCAAGACCAAAACCGCACATTATAACAAAACTAAATGTCCTCTTGGTGCCTAGGGAGAGCAGAAAACTGTGCATTGATTAATAATACCTTCTAATACATTTCAAGTGTGTGCAGCAAACACCATGGCAAAAGTGAGATGGAGAGAGACATTCTATGTGTAGTTTACAGAGTGAAATAAAGGCCACTTAATAATATCAAGAGATGAACTGAAATTAATTTAGCAGAAAATTGGCTGAGAAAACCACTACCCATGACACATGATGCAGAAAACAAATTGTTATCAGTAGTATGTGGGACCATCGGGGAAACTTTGATTTTTCATTGCCAAAAAGTTTAAAACACATCACAAAGCCATCCAAACTAAATTCTTAAGGACACTAAATCAGCTTTTCAAAGGCCAAGCTACCCACTGGCCTGAGGGAAAGGCTCTTCCTGATCAGTAAGAGTGAATTCAGGAGATGTTGCATTTATGGGTTATGGAAAATTAACTACTTACAGTCTGGCTGGAGCCCCTTTAATCCAGGAAATCTGGGAACTTTGAAGTCACACAATTCTTGGACCAGTTTTGTTGTTTTCCGGAAAACCAACATGGATGGTGGCAGCATAGCATAGTAGGAAGAGCATGGGTCTAGGAGTGAGAGGATCTGGGCTGCAATCCCATCTCCACCATTTGTCTGATGTGTGGTCTTGCAAACATCAGTATCTAGCACAGTGTCTAGCACATAGTAAGTGCTTAACACCTACCATTAAAAAAGGCCCCATCCTGGTCTCCCTGCAGCCATCCAGCACTTAGATCCTCCTCACTCTCTCCTGGGAGATCAATTCAGTATGGAAGTTTCAGCAGAAGCTTTTTTAGGTGTTCAACCCTCTGCCCAGTGCCCAGAGTGATGAAGAACATAAAACACCCCTAGCCAAAATGCCCTACAAACCTCACAGCACTTAGCCACAAATATTTACTGTACATATTATGAATTACTTAGTTATATTAATGACTGCCTCCCCCTTGAGACTGTAAACTCACTGTGGGCAGGGACTGTGTCTGCTAACTCTTGAATTGTATTCTACCAAATGCTTAGTACAGTGTTCTGCACATGGTAAGTGCTCCAAAAATACCGCTGATGATGATGATGATTCTTATTGTTTTGATCACTGCCCTTGTCCTTTATGTCTTTTTTTGTGTGTGATTTATTTTTGTGTCCATTGCCCAACCTATCACTTCTTTCAGTCTTAGATCCTGATCTCCTTGAAGGTCAGGGACTCTGTCTAATTCTCACCCATGTATTTTTTCCTGTCATCATCAGTGGTATTTATTGACTGCTTCTTTTGAGCAAAGCACTATACTAAGTACTTGGGAGAGTACCATTTCCTATCAGTACAGTGCTCTGCACATAATGGATACTTAATACATATTCTACTATTACTATTACTACAACTTCTACTGCTATCATTATTCATTCATTCAATTGTATTTATTGAGCGCTTACTATGTGCAGAACACTGTACTAAGCTCTTGGAATGAACAAATCAGCAACAGATAGAGACAGTCCCTGCCGTTTGACGGGCTTACAGTCTAATCGGGGGAATTAATTAGTCTAATCATTAATTACCTAAACCTTGAACAGAGTAATAAAACAAGTATTTGGGAGGATTCAGGGGGAAGGGACAACATGAGGGCTGGGGAGGGTTGGAGGGGAGTGAGCGGATGGTGGGCAGAGTGAGGAGAGGGAGTTGGGAAGGAACTGGGGTGGCATAACAGGGATGAGTTTTGGGGAGAAGAGTGAGGGTAGCACAGGAGTGGGAGGGGTGGATGGGGTGGGGAAGAGAGAGGGTTCTGGGAAGGGAGGACAGGGATGGGTTGATTGGATGGAGGGGATTCAGGGGACATAGTTCAGGTGACAAAGTGGGGTCAGAGAAGTTTAAGGGTTGTAGGTGAGTTTGTCAACAGCAATAAATGCTTAATCTAATGGCTCCATGTTTAATTGCTTAATTGAATGCGGTTCCTTGGGTCCTTGAGAGTGAAGAGGCAAATGTTTAGAAGTAAACAGAAGGCTGGGTTGATTAAAAGGCAGGCAGCTGTTAATATGTAAGAAGGCAGCTGGTTGGCAACAGGGTGTCAGACATCCACATCTGTTTTGTGTTCTTCACTATGCATTTCAGGCTGGGATGCAGGGAGAAGCAAGGTGAAGGAATGGCAGCTTCTTGGCTGCCTTAATTTTTTGTAGCAAGACCTATGTGTCCTGGAAGACATTGTAATTGTGGTATTTGTTAAGCACTTACTATGTGACAAGCACTCTACTAAGTGCTTGGGTAGATATAATCAGGTCCCAAATTGGGCTCACAGTTTTAAGTAGGAGGGAGAACAGAAATTGAATTTTCATTCTGCAGATTAAGTAGCAGAGGCACAGAGAAGTTAAATGACTAGCCCCAGGTCACACAACATGTTCGTGACAGCCAGAATAAAAACCCAGGTACTCTGATTCCTAGGCACTTAGTACAGTCTCTGCACTTAGTAAGCACTTATAAATATCACTGATTGATTGACTGATTCATAGGGAATTCTAAACCTTTCAGCAAGCAGCTGGAAAGAGTGGAATAGCATTTTCTGGGGCTGCCAGGCCTAGAATTTGGAGGAATGGGAGAAGAACTTTTCTTCCCCTCCTCTTCTGCCCACCTGGACCCTCCACTTCATACACAGTCTCCCCCAACCCACCTTAGTTCATTCATTATGGATATTTCCCCAGCCCCCACTCCCTCCCCACCCAACCCAAATGTAGTTTTGTATGACATCCTCTTTGGAGCAATATAATTTTGATAATTATGGACGTTCCCTCCCTCCCAAAACTCTGACTCAAAAAAATGTTCATTTGTAAATTTTGCCAAAGGAGGTGCTAAATGTTCTACAACTGGTTAGAAAAGTCTGGGTGCAGCCCTGAATGGACCATCCATGAAAATTCCCTTAGAGGCAGCATCCTTTCTAAAGAAAAAAATCATAATTCTCTGCCTTCTGACTCCTCCCCAGAGTTATACCTCAAGAATTTATAGCCATAAATACCCAATGGCTTTTTAATCTGTCCTATTCTGATCAGCCAGGATCCCAGTGTGCAAGATTTCTATTGGTTAAATGTATAAAAGCAGAGGACAGCCCTCCTGAGGCTGTGTTCATACTGACAAGATGCCCTTCCCAAACCTTCCACTGGAAAAATAAAGATCAGCTTTGCCAAACAAATATGCATGAGCTCATTTATCTCCCCAAGATCTCTCTGAGGGAGTGATAAACCTCTGTGGGAAAGAGAAAACTGCCACTCAGAGAGTAATTTGCCCCAGGTCACCCAGCACATCAATTAGGAACCACATCTTCCGTATCCTTCAGGAAAATTGTGCTCTTGCTCAAGGTCGGCAACTAGGGGTGAAAGGCTGCCTGCCCTACCCCTGCCAACATCTTCGCCTGTCATGTGTAGGTAAGAGAAATGAGGTGGCATGAAAGACCACAACACCAGCAGCAATAGTTTCTGAAAGGAAATCACAGATCCTCCTCCATATCCTTTTTGCCACAGCCCCTAGTCTTGAGGGCACTATGGAGAGGGGTAGGCAGGAATATAATGGATAGAGCATGGGCCTGGGATTCAGGGCATGGAGTTCTAATTCCATCTCTCCCATTTGCCTCCTGTAAGACTTGGGAAATTCACTTAACTTCTTTATGCTTCAGGTTCCTCCTTAATCAATCAACCAGTGGTATTACTGAGTATATAAGGTGCATAGAATATTATTTTAGTTATAATCTAACAGAGATGGTAGAGAAGTTTCCTGCTCACCAGGAGTTTACAATCAAGAGTAGGCAACAGACATTAAAATAAACTGAGGATATGTATTTAAGTGCTATGGGCTGAGGATGGGATGAATATCAAGTGCTAGAAAGGGACAGGTCCAAGTGCACATTTGACGCAAAGGCTCAGGGAGTTGGAGAAATGGGGGCTCTTGGAGAAGATGGGATTTTAATCAGACTTTGTAGGTGGGGAGAGTGATGGTATGTTTTATAAGTAGGGAGAAGGAGTTTCAGGCCAAAGGGAGGATGTGGGCGAGGGCTCAGTGGTGTGATAGTATAGGCAGTGAGCTGGGTTGTAATAGGAAATCAGCATGGTAAAATAAGAGGTGGGAGCTGTTTGAGTGCTTTAAAGTCAAAGGTGAGGAGTTTCAGTTTTATGGGGAGGTGGATTGGAGGTTCTTGAGGAGTGGGAAGATATGGACTAAACAGGTTTTCAAAAAAATGATTCAAGCAGCTGAGGGAAATACGACCTGGAGAGGGGAGCAGGAGGCAGAGAAATCAGTGAGAGGGCTGATGCAGTACTCACGGTGGATTATAAGTGATCAATTTAGATGGAGAAGAAAGTGCAAATTTTAGTGATGATGTGGAAGTTGAATTGACAGACTCTGGTGACATTGAATATGTAGGTTGATTGACAGTGATGAGCTGAGGACAATGCCAAGGTTATGTGCTTGCTAGACAGGGAGGCTAGAGGTGTTGACTACAGTGATGGGAAGTTCCAGGGGAGGACAGCATTTAGGTGGGAAGAAGAAGAGTTCTATTTTTTACAAGTTTAGCTTGAAGTGTCTGTGGGACATTCAAGCAGAGGCAGTGTGAAGGAAAGGTAATGCAAAACTGCGGAGAAGGAGCAGTCAGGGCTTGAGGTTGTAGTTGAAGCCAGGGGAGGAAATGAGTTCTCAAAGGGAGTGGATTTAGTTGGAGAATAGAAGGGGATCTAGAACTGGGCCTTGATGAACTCCCACAGTTAGATGGTGGGAGGCAAAGGAGGATCCTGCAAATGAGATTGAGAAGGAACATCCAGAGAGATGGGAAGAGCACCAGGAGAAGACAGTACCAGTGAAGTCAAGGTTGGTTAACGTTCCAGGAGAAAGGGATCATTGACAGTGTCAAAGGCAACTGAGAGGCCAGTAAGGATTAGGATGGAGTAGAGGCCATTGGATTTGGCAAGAAGGAGGTCACTGGTGACCTTAAACATAGTAGTTTCTGTGGAGTGAAGTGAGCAGATGCTAAATGGGCCATGGAGAAAACTGAAAGAGAAGAAATGGAGGCAGAAGTTGTAGACCATTTGTCTACAATGAGTCTGGAGAAGAAATGGTAGAAGGGGTATAAGGATAAGTTAATTGACAAATCATTCACCGAGTTTCATATAAAAGTACACTCCTTTTAGCTACTTAATTATGTTGATGAGTTATGCAGCGATTCTTTAAGGTTTATATTTGCTAGGAGGTTACCAAGATCAAGTACTTAAATCTGATTCATACTTAGCTCCTCACATGCAAGGAAATGTCTAATGAGTTTGTTTTACTGTGCTCTCCCAAGCACTTAGTATAGTGCTTTGCACAAAGTAAGTGCTCAATAAATTCCATTGATTGATTTTTAATAAAGGGGAATGTGGAGCCTACTGAGTACTGTGTGAAAGATAGCTGATGCCAGCAGTCATTCATTTCCTTAAATGACTAAAAGTTTAAAATCAAATCCACTGAGTGCAAAAAAGTCACCTAACTTCATTTTCCATTCTCTACCCTATATGTTCAATAATTGTGATTGAAATAAGCCTTTTCAAAGACTTTTTTCTGTTTAATGAAAGCTTTCTATTTTGTTCCTCCAATTTTATCAGAGTATAGGACTATTTCTATTTGTAGAAATCGAAGTTGACTTAAAATAGAAAACAAGTTCAAAAACGAGTGGGTGATCAAAGTAATGAACAGATATGAAGAAAAATGAAATTCTTTCATTCTTACTGATTGAGTGGGATGATACAATTTATAAGACTTGTTTAGAGTTTAATTCTACCAACGCCTGTGCTACTCCTTATTTGTGCTTGTGCATTAACTTTTAAAGATATTTGCAGCAATTCAACATAACACTTCTGTGAATGAAATTGCACCCTCCAGTCTTGAAAGTCTTAACACAGCTGGAAGCACTGAAGGAACTGTAAGGGACAGTTTCAAAGACAATGGGCTATCATCTTTCTTGGGCTTTTACCTCTTCCTCAGTACTAGATACAGGCTCCCTCTTCCAGCTCTACCTGATGAACTGAATAACCCACAAATATGTTAATAATGGAAGTTGTCTTTATCAAATTGCCTCACATGATTGTTAGATCCTTCAAACAAATCAGATCAGAGTGTACTTCATTAGCAGATCATAAATCAACCTCTTCAGAAAGATTTTGTCAAAATGGCAGCTTGTTCCTCTATGAACCTCACTCTTCCAGTGCTTAGAACAGTGCTTTGCACATAGTAAGCACTTGACAAATACCATCATTATTATACCATCTTCCTGACCATTGGCACCAAGGCTCTCTGTAGTTATCTCCTTCTTGCATAACTGCTCTGTACCCCTTCATCCTAGTGGAGGAATATCAGATAGGAGAGCCAGGAATCCTGTAACGCAATCAAATGCACTTTAGGCTATTAGCACCCTGCAGCAAACCAATCCAGATTTCACACTACTGATGTAAATTTTAGTATTAGCTCTTGGTCTTGAACCAAATCTGTTGCATTGCTTTCAAGCTTGAGGGCAAAATTTCCAAAACTATATTAGAATTGTTTACATCTTTTATCTGTCCCATCAGATTACAGCAAAATGGCCCACTCAGAACAACAAATGATTAGAATGAGCTGCTTTCATTTTTCCCTCATCTTCCATTTCCTTATGAAACCTTTGGTCAAAAAGACCTGCTCTTTTCTTTATAGAAAGATTCCATATTGGTTTTTCCTTGGCACCGCTTGGTTCCCAGTTTTCAGGCTGGAATACTGCATTGACTAAAGCTGTGTTTTACTGTAGCTTTAAAATATTTTTCCTTCCTTTCCATCTTGGAATTCTCAATTTAATAATAATAATAAGAATGTTGGTATTTAAGTGCTTACTATGTGCAGAACACTGTTCTAAGCACTGGGGTACATACAGGGAAATCAGGTTGTCCCACGTGAGGCTCACAATCTTCATCCCCATTTTCCAGATGAGGTAACTGAGGCACAGAGAAGTGAAGCGAATTGTCCACAGTCACCCAGCTGACAAGTGGCAGAGTGGGATTTGAACCCTTGACCTCTGACGCCCAAGCCCGGGCTCTTTCCACTGAGCCATGCTGCTTCCCCTGAATATGGGTGGCAACTGCTTGTTGTTCACTCTCTCCACATTTTCCATCCAGTGTAGTTTTATTGAGGTGAAACTAACTTCAATTAAAGAAGACTTATTTCATTATTTGTTATCCTCCCCTGATATTTGATATGGAATGTGGCCTGTAAAGTTTTATGACATCTCACTAACAGAACTCTTATTTCATTGTAAATTTAATCATTACTTCCTAAATCTACTTAATTACTGAAGCAGTTTTACCCAGTTTCATTATTAACATTAGTTGCCATAATTGTTGACATAAATTACTTAACCTTGGATCTTCCTTTTTTACCATCCTAAATTGTAAAAATATTTTTTTCCCCCTGGCTCAAAGCCTGACGCTCCACTAATTATGAATATGCAATCTGCAGATCGCATAAACTACTGTGTCCCGAATTGACAGTAACTGTATAATTCTTTCAGGTCATCCTTATACCATGGTGACTTGTCTGTGAAAAATAAGATTACTTATTAGAAATCATGATCTATCAATAATTGTCACATTTGTTATGTGCCAAGCACTGTTCTAAGCGCTGCAGTGCAGCATGGCCTAGTGACAAGCACAGTCTTGGGAGTCAGAGGTTTTGGGTTCTATTTCCAGTTTCACCACTTGTCTGCTGTGTAACCTTGGGCAATTCACTTAAATTCTCTGTGCATCAGTTACCTGATCTGTAAAATGGGGCTTGAGATTGTGAGCCCCACATGGGACAATCTGATTACCTTGTATTTACCCCAATACTTAGAACAGTGCTTGGCACATAGTAAGTGCTTAACGAATACCATAATAATTATTATTATTACTAAGCAGCGTGGAGAAGTGGATAGAGCATGGGTCGGGGAGTCAGAAAGTCTTGGGTTCTAATCTCAGCTCTGCCACTTATCTACTGAGTGACTTGTCTAAGGTAATTTGCTTATATCTACTCCAGCGCTTAATACGATGCCTTGCACATAGTAAGCAATTATCAAATACCATAATAATAATCATAATAATAATAATACAAGCAAATCGGATTGGACAGAGTCCTTGTTTGAAATAGGGCTCACAGTCTCAATCCTCATTTTGCGAATGAGGTTAACTGAGGCATAAAGAAGTGAAGTGACTTGCTCAAGGTCACATAGCAGACAACTGACAGAGTGAGAATTAGAACCCAGCGCTATCCTCTAGGCCATGATTGTTAAACTGCTGGTGTACTCTTTTATTCATTCAATCATTTTTATTGAGTGCTTACTGTGTGCAGAGCACTGTACTGTGTTTGAGAGAGTACAATGCAACAACAAGCAGACACATTCCCTGCCCACTACGAGCTTACAATCTTGTGGGGGAAATTCTCTCAAATTCTTAGATTATGCTCTGAACACAGTAGGGCTCAATAAATATGACTGATTTATTCTCACTTAAATTCTTGGTAAGTTAGGTGAAAGGATTAGGCTATTAGAATTTTAAGTCACTAGAATAACTTTTGGGGTACTACACCATTACCCTAAACACTCTACTTATTTCCAGTAGAACCAGAAGTCCTCTGAATCCCGGACTAAGGGTTAGTGAAAATAAGGGAACCAAATTAGGGGTGTTCAGAAAGGTTTTGTCAAAATGGTAGCTAGCTTCTCTCTCAAGCTAGCTTGTATAACATCCTCCTGACCATTGGCACCAAGACTCCCTGAAGTTATCTGCTTCATGCACAATCCTCTTTATCCAAGCTTCTACATTTCACTCCTCCCAAAATAACTTCCGAATTATCCGTCATTCCATTGTTCATGCTGTCTCCTGCCAGTCAGGAGCTCCCTCATTCTTCATATATGTGACACAATCCACTTTATCTATCATGCCTCCTCCAGGAGGTACTCCCTCCTTTCAAAGCACTACCAAAGGCACACCTCCTCCAAGAGGCCTTCCCAGACTAAGCCCCACTTTTCCTCATCTCCCACTCCCTTCCACTTCTCAGTGTCTCACTACCGTTGCTCTTTCCCCCTCTTTTCACCCCACAGTACACACACATATATATATATTGATGCCTGTTTACTTGTACTGATGTCTGCTTAACCCCCACCCCAAGACTGTGACCTAGTTGTGGGTAGGGAATGTCTCTCTTTATTGCTGCATTATTCTTTCCAAGCACTTAGTACAGTGTTCTGGACAGAGTAAGCGCTCAATAAATATGATTGATTGAATGAATGAATGAATTTCCTGACTAATTACAACTTCCACAGGTCTTTATATTCTAACTCATTTCTGATTTCCCTTTTCTTCTCAACTTACACCCACTTCCCTGAGGAGCTTGTCACTGCCATTGCTTCAGCAATTATCTTTATGCATGTACTTTGTGCTCAACAAATACGATTAGTTGATGGATTGATCTCTCTCCTTCTCTGTGCTATTCCAACTTCTTCTTCCAGGACCTCAAATTCAGCAGGTCATAAATTGAATTTCTTACAGTCCATCCCAATCCTCTTCTGGAAAGATCACCACTATCCTGCCCTAGGCCTAGTGAAAAGAGCAGGGGCCTGGGGGTCAGAGGACCTGATTTCTAATTCTGACTCTGCCATTAGGTTCCTGTGTGATCTTGGGTAAGTCACTTTATTTCTATCAGCCTCAGTTTCCTCATTTATGAAATGGGAGTTTAATATCTGTTTTCCTGCTTATTTAGACTGTGTGGGACAAGGACTGTGCTGACCTGTTTATCTTGCAGCTTCCCCAGAGTTTAGTTCAGTGCTTGGCACATAGTAAACACTTTCCAAACACCATTATTATTATTATTTTTCAAGTCCATTATCTTACATTCTTCGACTCTTCCCTTTACTTCAACTCCCATATTCAGTTTGTTACCCAATCTTGTAATTCTTCTTAGAGAAGCAGTGTTGCCTAGTGGAAAGGGCATAGGCCTATAAGTAAGAGGATATGGGTTCTAATGGCGACTCCATCACTCACCTGTTTTGTGCTTTGGGCAAGTCATTTAACTTCTCTGTGCATCAGTTCCCTGCAGAATGGGAAATTCAACACCTCTACTCCATCCTACTTAGACTATGAGCACCATGTGGGCCCTGATTATCTTATAGCCAACCTATAGCTTAGCAGAATGTTTGGCATAACATAAGCACTTAAATATTTTTATTAGTAGTAGTAGCATTGTTATTCCACAACATTCCAGAATTCATCCTTTCTCATCATCCAAACTGCCACCATGTCGGTCCAGCACTTGTTATATTCTGACTCAGCTACTGAATCAGGCAAGGGCTTCCCTGACTTTAGTCTTCTCCTTCTCCACTCTATTCTTCCTCTCCCGACCAGGTCATTTTTCATAAACATCATTCTGCCCAAGTCTTCTCATTCCTCAACAACTACCCATTTCCCTCTCTGCGTTAAACAGAAACTGCTGACCACTTACTTTAAGGCATTCAAATGGCTCTCTTTCTACTTGTCCTCATTCTTCTCTCATTACAACCCAGTATGTCCATTTGTTCCTCTCAAACCAAACTCCTCACTGTACCTCAGTTTCATCTTCCCTCCCACTGATGACCTCTTACACACATCCTCCCTTCTGCCTGGAACTCCATCCCCCTTCTATTCTGACTAACCACTGTTCTCTCCATATTCAAAACCTTTCAGAAATCATATCTTCTCAAGGAGGTCTTCTTGATTAATCTCTCATCTTCTCACTCTATATTCCCCAAAACTGCCACTTTAACACTTCCACATCACCAAATACCAAATACCACCACTTAATACTTATAATATTAATAATTATGGCACTTGTTAAGTGCTTACTATGTGCCAACACTGTTCTAAGTGCTGGGATAGATACAAGTTAGTCAGGTTGGACAGGGTCCCTGTCCCACATAGGGCTCACACTCTTAATCCCATTTCACAGATGAGATAACTGAAGCCCAGAGAAGTGAAGTGACTTGTCCAAGGTCACACAGCAGAAATGTGACAAAGCCAATCTCACAAACAGTACAATGTTCTGCATACAATAGGGGCTAAGTAAATGCTATTGATTAGCCACATTTACCACATCCCTATTTATTCAATCATTTATATAAAGTATCTATTTAGTTTTTGTCATCTCTTTTCTCAAATGATTTGTACACTCCTCAAGGGTAGAGACTATGTCTTTTACCTTCTTGGGAGAAACAGCATGGCTTAGTGAAAGTCAGATGACCTGGATTCTAATGCTCTGCCACATGTCTGCTCTGTGGCCTTGGGTAAATCACTTAACTTCTCTGAGCCTCACTTCTCTCATCTGTAACATGGGGATTCAGAATGTGAACCATGTGAGTCATGTATCAACTCCAACCTGACCAGTTTTTATCTATCCCAGTGCTTATTACAGTGACAGGCACATAATAAGTGCTTAACAAATACCATAACAAATATCCTTTCCCAGGCACTTAGATGACTGATCTGTATACACTAGGCACTCATTAAATATACTGAAGAATGAATGGTAAAAAGCCAGAGGCAAGTCACTTAACTTCTCTGTGCCTCAGTTACCTCATCTGTAAAATGGGGATTAAGACTGTGAGCCTCACGTAGGACAACCTGATTCCCCTGTGTCTACCCCAGCGTTTAGAACAGTGCTCTGCACATAGTAAGTGCTTAACAAATACCAACATCATCATCATCATCATAATGACAATAATAATAATATTTGTTGAGCTCTTACTATGTGCCTAACACTGTTCTAAGCACTGGAGTAGATACAAGGTAATCAGGTTGTCCCAGTTGGGGCTCAATAGACTTAATCTCCATTTTACAGATGGGGTAATTGAGGCACAGAGAAGTTCAGTGACTTGCCACACAGATGATAAGTGGTGTGCCGGGATTAGAACCCAAGTCCTCTGACTCCCAAGCCTGTGTTCTTTCAATTAAGCCATGCTGCAGCTTTTGTTAGTTAGTTTTTAAATCCTGGACTGGCATTTGAGACTAAATCAATCTAATCATCTCTGTGTGCTTAGTTGGGCATGTCCATTCTTCCCACTCTTCCATTTGGAAGTTCATGGACCTGCTCAGGAATTGTTGCAAGAGTTAATTCTGACATGGCAAGTGTCCTCTTCAAGACATTCTATGAAGCTGTGGGTTAAGCAGTGTTTCAGTTGCCCCTTCAATACTACCATTTTTATTCATATGTAACCAAATCTCTTGGTTACATTAAACCCGTATGCTTTAAATGATATTAAACAGGATATTGTCATTGCATATGTTAAGTGATTTTAAATGATATTACAAAATCAAAAAACATTAAAGAAGCAGTGTTGCATAATGAATTGAGCATGGATCTGGGAGTCAGAAGGCCATGAGTTCTAATTCCGGCTCCTCCACTTGTCTGTTGTATGGCTTTGGGCAAGTCACTTAACTTCTCTTGCCTCAGTTACCTCATCTGTAAAATGGAGATTAAGAGTTTGAGCCCCAAGAGGGACAGGGACTGTTTCCAACCTGATTTGCTTGTATCCAACATAGTGCTTAGTACAGTGCTTAGCACGTAATAAGCACTTAAATACCACAGTTATTATTATTATTATTAATAATAATAATTAATTTGCTGCCATTGCCACTTCAAGAGGCATTAAATATTCTCCTTAGTAAATCCTATGTAGTTTGGTTATCATATTTCATGAACTATATCTTTCCCTATCTAATGATATGGCAGCCATTATTTACTGGGATATGGTTACTCACAGTCTTTATAGTCAAAATTGAAAGTATGGTTAGGTTGGCATCATCAGTGAAGTGAGACAGCTTCTATTTTAGAATGTCTTTCCGCTTGAGTTGATGAGCAGATTGAGTCTTTGCAAGAAAAAGGGGCCTGATTGATGGAAAAATCTTGTGTTGAATTCTCTAATGGCTTTTGTGTTTGATGTTTTATTTCCTCAAAAGTTATAATATATGAATATTATTTTGTATTTCTCTTTCAATCAATCAAACCCATCGAATCAGTGGTGCTTGTCTTCCCTAGCTGAGAATTGAGATACAGCATGAAGAGATTTTTATGATGTACATCACAAACTACCCATATAACCTTGTCAGTTCAATTTTTCATCCTCTTGTTTTCAGCGTTGTACATCTCTGGGAAACTCTCATCTTCTCAACATACCGCCATAGGCTACTGGTCTTGAGCAAAACACATCTGAAATTCAAACATAATGAAAATGAGAATTCACAAATGAGAACTGGTCACAGTCATCTTTGCATGTTAAGCAAATGGATTCTGCAGGTTCTGGAACATTGACCTTTATGATTTCAAAGAATGAAACAAAAATAGAAATGAGGACACTATTTCTACTAATTAATAACTTTGGAGTTATGTCTAGAAATTTCTGACCACATTAGTAGCTGGGTCAAATCAGTTATGAATTGGTGGTCTTTCCACAATGGGATCAATCAATAAATCAGTGGTATTTATTGAGTTCTTACTGTGTGCAAAGCACTTTAGCAAGTGCTTGGGAAAGTACAAAACAATCGAGTTGGAAGATAGAATTGTTACGCACAAGTAGCTTACAGTCTATACTGAAATAAATTACAGATAAAGAAAAACGAAAAGTAAGCATATGCCTAAGTACTGTAGGGCTGTGGTGAGTGTCAAAGTGCTTATGGGGCACCTAGACAAGTATATAGGTGATGCAGAAGGGGAAGGTCTATAGGGGAACTGAGGGCTTAGTCAAGGAAGACTTATTGGAGGAGATGTGATTTTTGGTGGGTTTTGAAGGTGAGGAAAGGGATGTGCTGTCAGATGTGAAGAAGGAGGGCGTCTCAGGCCAGAGGGAGGACATGAGTAAGGACAAGATACCTGGATATACTAGTTTGAGGTACAGAGAGTAGGTTAATGTCAGAGGAGTGAAGTGGGCAGATTGGGTTGTAGCAGGTGATCAGTGAGGTAAGGGAGAAGGGCGAGAGCTGATTGAGATTCTTAAAATCAATGGTAAGGAGTTATGTTTGACATAGAGGTGGATGGGCAAACAATGGAGGCTTCTGAGGAATGGAAAGATATGGACTAAATGGAAAGAGAAGGCAGGGAGAACAATATGGATGATCAGATAAAGTTATCAAGGTGGGATATAATTGCTTGGATCAGTATGGATAGCAGTTTGGATTGAGAAGAAGGGGTGAACTGTGATCATGTGAAGTTAGAACAAAAATGATTTGGTGACAGAGTGAATAAGCAGATTGAATGAGAGAGATGAGCTGAGGATAATGTCAAGGTTAAGGGTTTATGAGATAAGGAGAATGGTAGAATAAGTGGTGATCAGATGTTCTTTGCAAAGCTTTTGAGAAAATTAGTCTCTATTTAACAAAGATACCTGGGTTCATCTTGATGGCATGGGTATCTCCTCTTTGGCACATAATTTCATATTATTGAAATAGAGCTTTGGTGTAAGCTAAGGGAAAAATTTTTCCAATACTATTTTCTCTCCAAGAGATAACTTCATGAATAAAAATTAAAGAGCTCACAGTGGTAAATTAGATGTTTTGTCAAGAATTGTGAAATGCGTAATGCAGCAGTCTTCTAACACATTAAATAACTGATAAAAGGAAAATAATGGTATGGTTTTTAACAGGGGAGTGTCCTTGCTGATGCATTCATTCATTCAATAGTATTTATTGAGTGCTTACTATGTGCAGAGTACTGTACTAAGCACTTCGAATGTACAATTCAGCAATGGATAGAGACAATCCCTGCCCAGTAATGGGCTCACAGTCTAAACAGGGGAGATAAATAGCAAAGCAAAACAGAACAAAAAAAAAAGACAACATCATCAAGATAAGTACAATCATGGAGATATACACCTCATTAACAAAAATAAATAGGGTAATAATAATAATAATAATAATAATAATGTTGGTATTTGTTAAGCGCTTACTATGTGCCGAGCACTGTTCTAAGCGCTGGGGTAGACATAGGGGAATCAGGTTGTCCCACGTGGGGCTCACAGTCTTAATCCCCATTTTACAGATGAGGGAACTGAGGCACGGAGAAGTTAAGTGACTTGCCCACAGTCACACAGCCGACAAGTGGCAGAGCTGGGATTCGAACTCATGAGCCCTGACTCCAAAGCCCGCGCTCTTTCCACTGAGCCACGCTGCTTCTCGGGTAATACATAATACTTACAGATATGCACAGTGCTGAGGGGAGGGGAAGGGGGAAGAGCAGAGGATGGGGAGGGGAAGTGAAGGGGAGGAGGAGCAGAGGGAAAGGGGGGCTCAGTCTGGGAAGGCCTCCGGGAGCAAGTGAGCTCTCAGTATGGCTTTAAGGAGGGGAAGAGAGTTAGTTTGGCAGATGTGAGGAGGAAGGGCATTCCAGGACAGCGGTAGGACATGGGCCGGGGTCGACGGCAGGATAGACATGAACAGGGGACAGTGAGGAGGTGAGCGGCAGAGGAGCAGAATATACAGGGTGGGGAGTAGAAAGAGAGAAGGGAGGTGAGGTAGGAGGGGGCAAGGTGATGGAAAGCTTTGAAGCCAAGAGTGAGGAGTTTTTGTTTCATGCGAAGGTAGATAGGCAACCAATGAAGGTTTTGGGGGAGGGGAGTGACTTGCCCAGAGTGAATTGCCATGTAGGAAGATGATCCGGGTAGCAGAATGAAGAACAGACTGGAGTGGGAAGAGACAGGAGGAAGGGAGATCAGAGAGGAGGCTGACACAATAATCCAGTCAGGTTTACATGAGAGCTTGTACCAGCACGGTAGCAGTTTGGATGGAGAGGAAAGGGCAGAACTTGGAGATACTGTGAAGGTGAGACTGGCAGGTGTTGGTGATGGATTGGATGTGTGGGGTGAATGAGAGAGCAGAGTCAAGGATGACACCAAATTTGGGGGCCTGTGAGATGGGAAAGATGGTCGTGCCATCCATAGTGACAGGGAATTCAGCGAGAGGACAGGGTTTGGGAGGGAAGATAAGGAGCTCAGTTTGTATAAACACTAGCTTTGTCCTATCCTTGCTTTTTCTTTTCCTCTAGAATGTAAACTCATTGTGGTCAGGGAATGTGTCTGTTTATTGTTATATTGTACTCTCCCAAGCTCTGCACACAGTAAGCACTCAATAAATACAATTGAGGAAATTGAAAGAATAGCAGACCTAGAGAGTAAATTAATTTGGGGGGTGTGAAGGAAGGAGAATTTAACCATTCAACATTTGGTAGACTGCGTTAGAACATATTGATCGATTTTGAAGTGAAACCACATGGATTTGTATCAGCTATATGCAGTTCAAGGGGAAGAAGAATATTAATAATACCATGGTAACCCTGAGACTTTGAACCCAACTTGGACCCTTTCATGTTTTACAGTCACAAATGCCGTAGCTATACTTAGGAAGACCAGGTATATATCTCCATCTACCCTTCCAGGAGGAAAGAACTCTGCTGTACTGGAGGGACAATAAGGCAATAGCCATGACCCTGGACTCCCTTCCTCCTGTCAGCCTTGACCTTCCAGCCCTTTCAAAAATAGTTAAAGCATGTTTCAGTAAGCATGAGTAGGGTAAGGACCATGAAAATTTGAGGGGTAACCAAGTTCAGCTCAAGGGAATTAACTACTAGTGCTAGTGTCTTTGATTTTACTTGGATTTAGTTAGTTATATACTGTTAAATTCAGGCACAATATTTGAGTGAAGGCATAGAGCAACCACTTTCCCACTGCCTCTTGTTGGCAAAGATAAACAATTTGGGGATTTTATCTTATTTAAATCGCTCATGCTTGAAGAAAAAAGATTGGCATAAATTTAAGAATTTCTTAAGTTTAATTCTCTCTTCTTCCACAACTATCTGTGGTAATGCATTCCATATTTTTGCATCCCACCAAATGAGAATGTTTTATCCTTGATTTGCTTAGAACATTAAACCTTCAGGCTACAGTGGGTACCCCCTAAAAATCAGTCAATCAATTATTCAATGTTATTTAGTATGAGCCTAGTGTTTGCAAAATGCTGCATCTAACCACTTGGGAGAATACAATAGTATAAATAAATATGTTCCCTGCCCACAAGGGGTTGGCAGCCTATAAAGGGAGATAGATATTAAGATAAATTACTAATAGGAAAATGAAGAGTGTAAGGTTATATAGCATTCAAACTCCTTCTAATCTCCTCCATGATATTGTAAACATAATCATTTCCCCTCTCAGCTATCTCCTTTGACTTAGGCATCCCAAGTCTTTCAGTTATAAAGAATGCTTTATTATTTAAAACTGTCAAAGGTACTAGTAGAAGTGGGAGGAAAATGAAAAGGTGTTAGATTGTCTTGCAAATATCTTCTAGTCAAAAGCAATCCTACTTTAGATTGCAATTATATGTTTGTTTTTGTGGATCAAATCATAGATGAATATGAATGGCTACTGTTCTGTAATATTTCCAGATAAATTCTGGAGAAACAGAGGAACTCAGTAGGAATACTACAAACTACATGAGCAATGTTATGACACATTTTTTTTTTTGGTCAGGATTTTGGTCAGAATTTCATTTTAATTTTCTGTTTTAAAATCTATATTTTATCCTGGTAGTTTCAGTTCATACACTACTACTGATCAATGTAAATCAGAATCTTTATCACATCTTGAGAAACTGGAACACCAGTCAGTGAAATGGCAGATTTAATAAAATCTCTGTCTAGATTTGCACCATGAATTCCTAGAAAAAGTTGTCAAACTCAAAAGGAAACTGCAAAACTAATCCAAGTTCGTGTGCAGTACAATTTATTGGAAGGCAAACACTTTGGGGGCTATAAAAAGGGAATGGAGAGCAAACTCTAAATGGTAACAATTTGTGGTAAATGTCAAGGAATGTTATTCTGATAAATGTCATTGTAATAATTAGATGGAAATTGTTCTGAATATTACTCACTGTATAATCAGTTTTGATAGAGGGATCAAAGGAGTAAATTTTATGACCATACAATGAAGAGATTTGTCAGCAGCTCTACAATTCTGTATCATTACTTCCTACCCAATCTGTTCCTGGAGATTTCATTTTATTGTAAAATGTAACTACTGGGCTGAAACATTTACTCAGAATATCTCTACTTGAAAAACAGTGTGTTTTCCTTTTCAAACATTTTTGTGGGAAATTTGTCATATTTTAAAATGATTGACTGACTGAAAACAACAAATGTCAATAGAAAGCAACCCATTCATATAGTAGTAGTATTATTTATTGAGTGCCCATTTGGTACAGACAATTTAATATGCACCAAAATGCACAAAATAATTTCACTTGTGTTTCCTCATTAATATATACAGCATTTCTGCAACAGAAAGGACAGGTGTATTTTAATTTCTCAGCTGGGAAAACTGTAACATGGAAAAATTCACAGAGATGATGAGCTGGAATTCAGTTGTCTAAAAGTTCTATTTTAGAACTTTCTCATCTAAATTGTCCTAAATAATTTTGGAACAACTAAACATTCCTTCTTATTAACTAAAGGTTATGAGTTATCCTAATTTGGTATTTTTCTAAATCATATGCATTTTTAAAGAAAATTAAACTATGTAGAAATGAAAAAAAAAATCCCTGACCTCGCTTCTAATATTTACACCTTGAACAACCCATTAATGACTGTATAAGAGAATGAAGTCTCCATTTGAGTCAAGGTCAGGAAATATACCTTCTGTACTGTTAACAAAACAGAAACTGAAGAGGTATTTTTATAAATATTATCAAAACAGGAACCAAAGAGGTATTTTCAATGATGATGCTTTGTATTTATATAGTGTTTTCTATTTTCCAAAGTGCTTTCATGTGACACCTAATTTTTACCTCACAACATCTCTGTTAAGTAGGGAGAGGCAGGTATTTTCATTTCTATCATAGCAATGCCTGGAATCTTAAATAACTTGCCTAAGTTCACAGAACACACAAATGGTAGACTTGGGGTTAGAACACAGCTCTCCTGAATCCCAGATGCATGCTATTTCTGCCTTATGGTTTACTTCATTTTCTGAATGTATGTTGATAAGTGAGTGTGGGTATATTGCATGGTCTTTAGCTTTCATTTCTGAATACTTAAATGTATTATTCTTTGTCTTTTAAATCTTTTTCTAGAGCACCTGTGTTCAAAGAGTTGCCTTTGCCCCTGCTGGCTAGCTGCTTCTGTCAAGGAGCCTCTATGGACAGCAAAACCTTGGTTTCATTTCTTCACCTGGCTTCTTTTGCTAGCCATAGAAAGAGTAAACCTTCCTCCCCTCTCGCCCCGCTCCGGTCTATTCTTCACTCCGCTGCCCGGCTCATCTTCCTGCAGAAACGATCTGGGCATGTCACTCCCCTTCTTAAACAACTCCAGTGGTTGCCTATCCACCTCCGCTCCAAACAAAAACTCCTCACTCTAGGCTTCAAGGCTCTCCATCACCTTGCCCCTTCCTACCTCTCCTCCCTTCTCTCTTTCTACCGCCCACCCCGCACGCTCCGCTCCTCTGCTGCCCACCTCCTCACTGTCCCTCGGTCTCGCCTATCCCGCCGTCGACCCCTGGGTCACGTCCTCCCGCGGTCCTGGAACGCCCTCCCTCCTCACCTCCGCCAAACTGATTCTCTTTCCCCCTTCAAAACCCTACTTAAAAATCACCTCCTCCAAGAGGCGTTCCCAGACTGAGCTCCTCTTCCCCCTCTACACCCTCTGCCATCCCCCCTTTACCTCTCCACAGCTAAAGCCTCATTTTCCCCTTTTCCCTCTGCTCCTCCATCTCTCCCTTCCCATCCCCACAGCACTGTACTCGTCCACTCAACTGTATATATTTTCGTTACCCTATTTATTTTGTTAATGAATTGTACATTGCCTCGATTCTATTTAGTTGCCATTGTTTTTACGAGATGTTCTTCCCCTTGACGCTGTTTATTGCCATTGTTCTTGTCTGTCCGTCTCCCCCGATTAGACTGTAAGCCCGTCAAATGGCAGGGACTGTCTCTATCTGCTGCCGACTTGTTCATCCCAAGCGCTTAGTACAGTGCTCTGCACATAGTAAGCGCTCAATAAATACTATTGAATGAATGAATGAAAGAGTAAAGGCAGGGCTCTCCCAAGCTTCAGAGCATCATTTTCTTAGGGACGCTTCATTTACTGGATCAACTGCATAAGAAAATTCCATAATTGTTCAAGTTTATTTTAAAATTTGGAGGTATGGCATAGTGGATAGAAGTTGGGCCTGAGAGTCAGAAGATCATGGGTTCTAACTCCACCTCCACCATTTGCCTCCAGTTTGATCTTAGGCAAGTCACTTCACCTCTCTTTGCCTCAGTTCCCTCATCTCTAAAATGGAGATTGAGACTGTGAGCCAATTTGCTTGTATCCAACCTAGAACTTAGTACAGTGCCTGACACATAGTAATTGCTTAACAAATGTCACAATTATTATTATTATTATTATTATTATTATTATTAAATCAAACATAATGGTTTTCATTTTTTTTTTGGTGTTGGCTAATTGTACAGGGTCACTTTTTGAAGATTGATCTGGGGAGGTAAAATGCTTGAGACTGGACCTGGATAAAGAGAGGAAACTGCATTTAAGCATCATGTCTGAACTGTGAAGATTTCCACTTCAGCAGTTCTGAATTGATGTGGTTTCACTGCACTGTGGTTATATTCAAATCACTCCTAAACCTAATCATTCAGCTATTTTACAGAATCATAAATAAAGCTAGGAAGTGCAAGTTATTTTAAAGCATAGACAGGTCTGGAGGATATTTTGAAATATTTAGATCATATTTTTTCCCATAATGGGAAATGGTATATGGTTGTATCTATAGAGGGAACATACTATGGGGAAAAAGACCATTACCCTTTGAATTAAGGGGACATCCCCAAAGAACCAAAGAGGAATCTGAAGCAAGTTCAATATCCCTGTGATTTTTTTCTTGACTCCATATTTGCAGAAAGCAAGTTTCCATGCTGGAAAAGAGAATTAAGCTCCATAAATGTAAGTGTAAATATGTCGAAGGTCTGCTGATCTTCAACTTGCACCGTCTTGTCTATACATAGATAGATATATAGAATAGATAGATGGATAGAGATAGATAGATAGTGGCATTTCCTATTCAAAGAAGAAACCACAGGTGAAATTCATCTGTGTGTGTGTATGTGTGTGTGTTTGATAAAAACCATACAGGACTCACAATCCCAACCACATTAAGTTTTTTCCTTATAGTGTCATTATTTTTGATGTTCTTTCTTCAATACAGTAAAGAATTGTTACCTCTGCAGGTGTTTTAATCATTTTATCTTGCCTTATGCACTCATTCCCAACCTTCCTCACCTTAATTTGCTACCCTATGGGTACCAGAACTGTCTGATTAATACCTATATATAATTTTTCCCTGAACTTTTGCACACATTAGGTACATCATCCATACTACACTTTTATTACCACTAGTACATAACAATGATAATGTTGGTATTTGTTAAGTGCTTACTATGTGCCGAGCACTGTTCCAAGTGCTGGGGTAGATACAGGGTAATTAGGTTGTCCCACGTGAGGCTCACAGTCTTAATCCCCATTTTACAGATGAGGTAATTTAGGCACTGAGAAGTTAAGTGGACTTGCCCAAAGTCACACAGCTGACAGGTGGCGGAGCTGGGACTAGAACCCATGACCTCTGACTCCTAAGCCCATGCTCTTTCCACTGAGCCACACTGCTTCTCTAACTGTTTTCTGTTTATGTTTATGAGTGTTTAAAGAGACAGAGATTGTTAGGGTATACAATTGTTTTAGATTGATTCAATCTCAGAACTCTTCACAGTTAATTTGAATTCCATCATGTTTCATACCACTGTACTTACACTCTTAAAAAAGAGAAGGGACTATTTAGTTCAGAAAGTCACATTTTCTGGCTTTAAAACCTATTTTCTTATCTTTGGATAAATTGTGGACACATTCATTTTTATGTGGCGACAAGTCATGTTGCAATTGCCTTTTGCAATAATATGATTTAAAAAATTGATTATTAAGAAACTTGTAAGGCTTTACCTTAAATAGTAAAGCATTTTCTATTTGAAACCATTTATAGAAGTATAGGCACTGTAATGTCCCTTTATCTAAACAATAAAGCAAATGCCTGTTTACACTGAAAAAGTTTCCTTTCCTATTTAAATTCTTATATTTCCCCAAGAAGCCGTCAAACTGATAACAGTAGATAATTTGTTTTGTTCAGTGAATTCCTGATTATTGTGCAAGAAAAAGTTCTCTCACCTTTCAATCAAAGATTTGTCTTCCTTCACTGCTTTACTTTGCTCTGTCTAGCCAAACTTTATGATTTGTAGACACAGCATTTCTTTCTTGGAATTGGTGGAACCTCAGTTTACGCAAGACTGTATTAATTTGATATAAAGCCCAATTTTTCTGTTTTTTGCAGTCAGTTGAGATTTAAGGTTTTTTGTTTTCTTTTTCCCTTCTTTTTCCCAGCCTACATCCCTACAGGAAGTAAAATAAAAGAAGTGAATCTAGATGAAAATGAAAATTTAGGAGTGTCATCGATGAAATGGATTTTTGTTTGGAGAGAAGATCATTTTGATTTTTTTTCTGAAAACTGTTGAGACTTAATCTCTCCCTGAGTAGAGAGAATAGAAACTTTCATACATTCATGGAGAGATCCATCAGCAGCAGCATTTTTTGAGTGCCTACTGTACTAGGCATTTGGGAGCAAAGAATAAAAGTAGAAAGCAGGATCCTTGGTTTTTTTTGCTATTTACAGCCAAATTCGTGGTTGGACTTAAATAAGGGCAGGAGAGTCTATCTCCTCTTTTGCAGTCCAGTGCTTAAGGATGCTACCTGGTCTTTGAATTAGTGCACTAAACATTTGCTTGTAGTTAGGTTAGGGAAAGCCTGGGAACTGAAATGTCATTCATTCATTCATTCAATAGTATTTATTGAGCGCTTACTATGTGCAGAGCACTGTACTAAGCGCTTGGGATGAACAAGTCGGCAACAGATAGAGACAGTCCCTGCCGTTTGACGGGCTTACAGTCTAATCGGGGGAGACGATGTCCACAGTACCTGCTATCATTGATCTCCTCCTCTCATCTCCAGAGGTTCAGAGAAACATGTACTGGGTAGGTGAAATTGGGAGGTGATGCAAACCACATCTGCTGAAGTTCTACTGGAAGGAAAAGATGGGGGGGAGAAGATGGAGTAAGGCTGTTTCTGAAGCTGGGTTGTTGTGCTCTTTGAAAGTTGATAGCAATAATGTGGCCCACTATGTTTATATATTACAAAAATACATACAGCCTTCAGCCTTTGTCATGATAACCTTCTTAGTGAGTTTCCTTCCTAGCAAGGATTTCCTTCTTCAGAGGTTTGTTTTGATACAGTGAGATTCTTTGACTGTGGAATGCCCTGCCTGAATGATGATGAGGCAGAAAAGACACCCACAACAACAATGTTCTTTGTTCTGTGTTCTTATGTGGTTGTGTCTTTCTGAACTGAATATTTTCTCATGGACCTTTAGCCAACCTCCCAGCACTCAACATTCCTTCCTGCTCCCCTTTTAGAATGCAAGTTCTCTATGGCCTGAGGGCTAAGTCTTATTTATCCTTCATTACATTCTTTCCCAGCACAATTGATCAGTAAGAGCATCAGCACACAAATAGGTGCTGAATAAATACGAACGAACGAACGAACGAACGAATGAATGAATGAATGAATGAATGAATAATAACTGCTTTAGAGATTAAGATAGAGATTAAGGCTTGAAGCAGTGATGACTGTTACTAATAATAATAATTTTGGTATTTGTTAAGCGCTTACTATGTGCCGAGTACTGTTCTAAGTGCTGGGGTAGACAGAGGGGAATCAGGATGTCCCACGTGGGGCTCACAGTCAATCCCCATTTTCCAGATGAGGTAACTGAGGCACAGAGAAGTGAAGTGGACTTGCCCACAGTCACACAGCTGACAAGTGGCAGAGCTGGGATTCGAACTCATCACCTCTGACTCCAAAGCCTGTGCTCTTTCCACTGAGCCACGCTGCTTCTCTGTCTTATGATTCTATCTCTAAAACAGTATGAGGATATTATCATCCTTTCTAAGTTAGTAAAGCTTCTTGGCTCAGATTATATCCACAGGATGAACAGCAGTAAAATGCAAACGGTGAGCATGTGTGGCAAGATGGAGTGGACTATGGAACAAACATACAGAATGAATCCCAATTTGAAAGGATTCTGCCTAATGGTGATACTGAGAAATTCATTCAATTGTATTTATTGAGCACTTACTATGTGCAGAGCACTGCACTAAGCGCTTGGAATGTACAATTCGGCAACAGACAGAGACAATCCCTACCCAATAACAGGCTCACAGTCCTGCTATGTAGAAATATAATATTGGGCATTGCTTTTAGAAAAAAGATATCATGAGGTTCATGAGATGAAAGAGAGATTTAGAAATGACAAGCTCTGTAAAACAGTGACATTGACTGGATCCTAAAGGAGCAGCAGACCCCAAGTTGCCAAAGACTCATGGCCACAGGTCCCAGCCAGTTAAAGCATTCTCAAACAGTGATTCTAGAGGGTGGTTGACAAGGCAACAACCTCTCCCTAACATTAACTAAATGAAGGATCTAGAAGTATTGGTATGCATCAAGTAGCAATTCTCCAGCTACACCTAGTGTGGCTCTCATCCTTGATAGAGTTTAGTGTCTGCTTGATCACTGTGTTTTAGAGAAGGATGTAGAAGTTCTGAAGAGGATTCAGAGGCAAGGAACAATTAGGACCATCTTTACTCTCAACAAGTATTTAGAGATTTTAGAATAAGAATTAGACCAAGAAAAAAAAAGAAAAAAGAAAATAAGCCAGGAGCTTCTAACTGTTGGCAAGTTTTCTAAACATTATATCAACATAAACATGTTTAGAAACATTCCAAATGCACTCAAGGTCCACTGCAACTAGTTCTCCTCTCTCATGGTCCACAGAGGCCTTCAGTCAGTAATCATATGGTGTCTAGTGGAGGGGACCTTTCCAATTAGTGATGATGATGACATATGTTAAGTGCTTCTACATTCATGTGACTACTGAAGTTCCCAAGGATCAGTTTAGGAATGGAGACAGATTGAAGGAATGTGGGAATGGGATCAAAATGGTTTGGAAAGTTGGACATGAGGCCTGGGAGTGGTAGATGATGTGACAAATAATAATAATGCATAGTAGAGGTGAATGATGTGTATTTTGAAGAAAGGGAAAGAGAAAGTGGGGGAGGAATGGTGTAAAAGCAACACTGGAGGTCAAGACGGAAGGAAACACCTCCCCCTTTCCCAGTGAGTCTTGGGGAGTGGAAGAAGATGAGTCCCCCTCCCAAAACAGCAGCCAGGAAAACAGTGCCATCTAGAGAGAACAAGTTTTCAGTTACAAGATAATGGACATTTTTTTAGATGTCTGCTACTTGAGCATTTCTCCAAAAGACATCTTATATTTTTGTCAAATTATATCCAAACTGAACAGACATGTGTTCTCACACACCTTTTAACTTTTGCCTCTGTGGATAAAAAAGAGCACACAGAATGCATTGCTATACTTACACTGGTACTCATGGTGATAGTCATGGTCACTGCAGTTTGACAGGACTGGAAACTAGTGACAGAGTATGGTGGAAGTACTCCTCATCATAGTCTGTCAATTCCCATAAATGTAATTCCTTTAATGTCTATCTCCTCTTGCAGACTCTGAACTCCTTGCATGCCTGGAACATTTCTAAGAACTCTGTTGTATCGTACTCCTGTGCTAAACGCTGCTTAGTACAGCGCTCTGTATGCAGTAAGGACTCAATATATATCATTGATCAATTGTTTGATTGAGGGACAACTTCGGGTATGGTTCAAATTAAAATTGAAAAACAAAGGAAAAATTATACTGTGGAGTCCAAAGATAAGACAGGAGGTGAGGAGGCTTGGCAAGCGATTGGGTGAGACCAGGAAGACAGAAACAGGGGAGAAGGAGTGGTAGGAGCAGTGATCAAAAAGAGTCCTGGGGCTAGGTGGATGTATGCTAGAGAAACTCCCCAATTAATACAGGTTTAATTTGGTTATGGTTGTATTAAAGGATCGTGTATAAATATGTACATATAAACACACACACCCACTTCCCATTTAATAGATAAATGGAATGTAAAGCTTAGAATGTAAAGCTTAGACTGAGAGTTTTCGATAACAATCACTCAGTAGTATTTATTGAGCACTTCTGTGTGCAAGGCACTGTACTTAATGCTTGGTTGAGGAAAACAGAGTAAAAGTCATAAACCCTGGCCTCAAGGAAAGAATAGTAGAATAGATTCTTGATTTCTCCTTGCTCACACTCTCCACCCTTCCATGCTTTTCTTTCTTTCTTATTCCTTTCCTTTTTCTTCAGCGTTTTTTTTTCCCTCAAGTCACATATTCCTATGTCGACAGTTGGGCTATTGTTGAAAAGGAAAGTTCCTGCTTTCAAAATTGTGTGTATAATGCCTTAAGCTATTTGGAGACAGTAGAAATTTAATAAATTGAAATTTTCAGTTTAGGAACACTTTACTTTCAGTTTAGGAATACTTTACCATTATGTCTAGAAATTGTCCTCACAGAGTCTGATGAAGATAGAGTCAGTCGTCACTCCATTGTGAACTCCAGAGGCTGCTCCTACTCGGGAACAATTAATCAGTGGTATTTATTAAGTGCTTTCTGTGTTCAGAGGACTGTACTAAGTGCTCAAAAGACTACAGAGTTAGTAAACTCAATCCCGATCCACAAGGAGCTTACAGACTATAGGAACCCCTTGCCAGCCCATCACCTGGGTAACCAGTCTCTCACCACCAGGCAGGACCCTGGGCCAGCCACCTTTTCCAGCTGTTAGAAAGAAGACTGGGAAATGGAAGCAATTTGGCAGCAAAGACTGAGGAACATCAGTCCTGTTCCATCCTATTATTTCTCATCTTTATTTTTGTCCTTTACCTCTTATTTATTCTATTTCCTAATGATCCCAATGTCTGTAATGTGGTAATTTTTTCTATGTGTTTGTTCTCCCCTAAATAGGTTCTCCCCTAGATTGTAAGCCCCGGTGAGGGATAGGGATCAGCTCTGGACTGTTCATCTTGTATTCACCTCAGAAATTAGCTCCGTTCCTGGCATATAGTCAGTATTTACTAAATAACATAAATAACTGCTAACATTAATCTCATCCTTTCACACAACATAAAGTAATGCTTGTTCTCTGCTTTCCAAACTCTCCAAAAAGGCTCATCAGTTTCAACATTTTGTTGCTACAAGTGCAAAAGCTTCTGGGCATCTTTTTTTCTTTATTGAGTATTTCAGGTCCTTTGTAATAACATAAAGACATTAACACTCTCTTTGTCTTGTTCTTCTATTAGATTTATTCCATATTCTTCTTTAAATTGTATTTTTAAAACTCCTGTCAGAATGTCTAATTTATTTCCCTCCCCATTTTCAAATTGCCTTAACAATAAATTCCAATTTAGTATCCTTTTGGCCACTGCGTAATTCAAACAATTACTTTTAATCAGAAGAGTCATCCTATCAATTCTAGCCTCTCCATACAGTGCCATCAATAGAGGAGCATTCTTATTATGTATATTGCATTCAGCAGTAAAAGGGAATGACTTTTCTTTACAGCAACTGTTGTTTTGTGTGGTGTCCTTAGAAAATAAGGCTACACTCACTAGGCTTATTTTTTTCAGTTCCTTTAAAAACATTTGACATCTTAAATTAATTATTTTATTCTCCCCTATGAAAATAATAATAATAATGATAGAAGTGTGCTGAGGTAGATGTAAGATAATCAGGTCAGACAAAGTCCCTGTCCCTCATGAGGCTCACACTTTAAGTAGGAGAGAATACAGGAATTGAATTCTCATTTTCCAAATGATGAAATGGAGGCACCAAGAAGTTAAGTGACTTGTACAAGGTCACATAGCAGGCAAGAGGCAGATTCAGGTTTACAACCCAAGTCCTCTGGTTCCCATGTCCACATTATTTCAACAAGGCTACCGTGCTTCTCATAATTATGATTTTCCTAATATGGTTGTGATTACCTGCTGGATAATAAATACTTTGAGAGTGGATTATCCCAAAAATATATTCTTAAATACTTAGTTATACTCTAATAAATGTTTGATCGAAATATTTCTTTCACACCTGAAAAACTGAGAGAATTTCAGACAAAATATCCTCCTACATGAATAGTTTGGCTCCAACTATATATTTATAATCAGAAGGTCATAGGTTCTAATCCCAGATCTGCCACTTATCTGCTGGGTGACCTTGAGCAAGTCACTTTACTTCTCTCTGCCTCAGTTATCTCAATTATAAAATTGGGATTGAGACTGTGAGCTGCACAGTCCTACAAATACTTAACAAATACTTAACAACCCTAACAGCCATAACTATTATTACAAACTTTTCTTTGGTCCCTCATTTTTACTAAACTCTTGTCTGCTTCTTAAGGGAATTATACAAACCTTTCTGGTTCAATTTTTGACTTTTATATATAGCTGTGTATCACTGGATTGTGTTCTGCTTAGGTAGATGAACTTCCCAAGGGCACTGAACTCCATTTTTCAGACAAAAATATTTGATTATTTTTTTAAAAATTTCTAGTTGCAAGTGGAAACAAAACGACATTTTCTTCAGACTTTTTGTCAGTTCAGAGAACTTTACAGAATATGGGAAAACTTCCTTAATCACTTGCAAAGCCTCCTCTGGGTTGGGTTTGTCCCACAGCACTGATGTATATATTTGTAATTTATTTTAATGTCTCTTTTTCCCCCTTCATACAGTAAGTTCCTTGTGAGCAGAGAGCCTGTCTACTAAATCTGCTCTATTGTACTCTCTCAAGTCCTCAGTACAGTGGTTTCAACACAGTGCGCGCTCAGTAAAGTCATTGATTAATTGATTGATGGATCACTGCCAGAGTCATCATCATCATCATTTAGCACTTCCCAGAAGATGATCTCCAAGACTTTCGATGAAAAAATAATGACAATAATAATAATGTTTAAGTACTTCTATGTGCCAGGTATTATACTAAGCACTGGGTCAGATACAAAATAATCAGCTGGATACGGTCCCTGTCCCACATGGGGCTCACAGACAATCCCCATTTTACAGTTGAGGAAACTGAGCCCCAGAGAAGTGAAGTGAATTTCATCAGGTCACAAAGTAGACAAGTGCCAAGACTGGAATTAGAACCTAGGTCCTCTGACTCACAGGCCCAAGCTCTTTCTACTAGGCTGTGCTGATTCTCTAAAGATCACTGATGTTAAACTGGAAAAGTTAGCAGTGGACCAGCAGCTGTTACTCTACCCTGTCTCCCCACTCCAGCCATACAGTTCCAAATTGCATAAGTGCTGCAGTCATGCCTCTCCGAGCCAGCACTGTACTAGCCAGAGTTTCAACTCCTAAAGGTGAGGCTTCTAAGTTCTCATTCCAATAAATCAGTTATTCAATCAATCTATCTTATTTACTGAGTGTGTATTGTGTGTGGAGCAGTGTACTAAGTTCTTGGGAGAATATATGTGGCCTGGTGGAAAGAACATGGGCCTGGGAGTCAGAGGACCTGGGTTATTTTTTATGGTATTTGTTAAGTGCTTACAATGTGCCAGGCACATTTCTAAGTGCAGGGGTAAAAACAGGCTAATCAGATTGGACACAGTACCTATCCCACAGGAGACTCACTATCTAAATTACCATTTTATAGATGAGGTAACTGAGACCCAGAAAAGTGAAGTGATCTGTCAAGGTCACACAGCAGACAAGAGGAAGAGCCAATATTAGAATGCAGGTCTTTCTGACTGCCAACTCTAATTCTAACTCTGCCACTTACCTGCTATGTGACCTTGGGCAAGTCTCACTTTTGCTCTTCCTCAGTTCCCTCATCTGCAGAAGGGGCATACAATACTTATTTTCCCACCTACTTGGCCTACCCAATGTGGGACCTGATTATCATGTATCTACCCCAGTACTTAGAACAGTGATTAGCACATGGTAAGGGCTTCAAAATATTTTATCATTATTATTATCGTAACAATACAATACAGTTGGTTGACATGATTCCTGCCCTAAAGGAGCTTACAATCTAATAAGAAAGGCAGACATTGAAATCAATTACAGATAGGGAAGTAGGAGTATAATTATATGTACACAAGTGCTGTAGGTATTGGTAGGGGTGGAGTGTCAAAGTGCTTAAAGGGCACAGACCAAAGTGTGGAGGTGTCATAGAAAGGAGGGGGACTAGGGTGGGAAAATGAAAGAGTTGTCCAGGAAGGCTTCTTGGAGGAGGTATAATTTTAGTAGGACTTTGAAAGCGGGGAGTGTGGTGGTCTGTCACATATGAATAGGGAGGGAGATCTGTGCCAGAGGGAAGACATGGATGACGGTTGAGAGACAGGCGAGTTCAAAATATGGTAACTAAGTTGGCCTTAGAGAAGAAAAATGTAAGGGCTAAGTTGTAGTAGGCAATTAGTAATGTTGGGTAGCATGGGGAGAGAGGTTTGCTCCTCTGTACACATTTCTAAAACTGTTGAAGAACTGTGGGGGCAACTTCTGCTTTAATATGCCAACAGATATTTTTTCTCAGACTCCAGCCTGACAAGACATTGGCACTATCTGAAGATAAAACTGGAATTGTAACCACCCAGCTTTCTTCCCTCATCCTCCTGTTCAGAGCCCAAGTGGGGGGACCACCCACTGCAGATGATTCTCGGTACTTGGGCATTCACCTTTGCTCTAATAAAGAGATTTCTCTATAATGATTTCATAGCGATTGTCCTTTAAAGTTAATTCATTTTAAAAGTACTACTGAAAACAGAATCTTCTTGATAGTTTCTGCTCAGTATAACACTTCTTCCATGACCCCCTCTAATAACTTCTTTAAGAGATATGGCCTATATAATTTCTGCATCCTAATAGCCTATAAACTGCTTGTTTTTCTCTACTGTGTTAGGGTGTTTTAATTGGAAATTGTTAGCATGTTATGCAAAACATTTAGCATTGAATAACTACTTCAGATGAACCAAATCTGTAGGATACTTTTTCTAATGGGAGAGATATGTTCATTAAGAAAACAAATTAAGCAAATTCACATTAGGGTGTATTAATGTTATCAAAAAGAATCAATAGCTCAACATTCCTCAATATGTCAATATTCCTGATATGGAAGGAAATATTTCTCTCTAGGTATCATAAGCTCACTCACTAAAGGGCTGATTCAGGAAACAGGCTCTATGAAGAGCTCTGAATTCACCAAGACAATTCAGGTCTATTTCAGAGTAAAGGCAAGAAAATGTTACAGAAGAAGGGGTCATCGCTTTATGTGATTACAGTAACTTGTCAAAAATGATATCATCAACACTACACTTGATTCTGTTTTAAAGGTTAGTTGTAAAAGGATTATCACTGTTCTTTGAAAATATCAAATATAATGCTACTTTTTGAAAAAAGTGAAGCACTATAAATCCAAGAATGGATATAAAGGATATAAAGAAAATAAATTGAATACATGTTTTTAAAAAAATGCGGGATAATATTCCTTGAATGTTAATATGTCATTCATAAAACGTGTAAAGTAGAATGAAAATCCATGTACATTATTCCTACAGGCATTGATTATACCCTAAAAGCACTGGCAGAGAAAGAATAATGAAATAGCCTCACAGCTACAAATTCAATGAAAATAAAAATTCCCTTATTTTAGCCATAATGGAACAGTTACAGATAAGCTTATTGGAAAGAAGACTGATTAAATGATAAACTGAGATGTTCTGAAAGTGAGAATAGAACTTATCATATTGAATTTTACATTAAGCTTTTTCTTAAGAAGGACTAGTTCCAAACTGAGTTTAATATAGTGGTTAGATTTAACTCCAGGCAATAACAAAAGGAGCTCAAATTCATATTTCTTTTCTGAGGAGGTTTTACTGTAATTGAATACAACTGCATGCTTAGAGGCAGCTCCTATATATCCCCCAAAAAGGCAGATATTAATTCACCATAATGATATCCTAAGAAATCTAGCCCCAAGAAAATAATTGAGCAAAAATTATCTGTAGTATTTGATTTACTTAGCATTAATTATTTTTTAAGTCTACTTTTCCATTTCTCCTCCCTCTTGGCAACTCCATAAGGTTGGGTAAGATGTTTTGGATACATCTGGAGTGAATGATATGTATTCTGTAAATAGCATTTGTTAAGCACTCATATGTTCCAAACACTGTATAAGTTATACACACTTTTCTCCTGTTTACTATACTATTTTCAGAATGTTGATAAAAATTTTACAAAGCAGAAATATTGAAAAATGTGAATTGTCTTTTTGAAGGTGCTTATAAAGATAGGCTTCATGCATGATTTAAGAATGCTTTATTGTCATCTCTCTAATTAATGATAGTAGTATTTTTGTTGTTGTTTATTATTAATGGTGTTTGTTAAGCATTTACTATGTGCCAGGCACTAAATTAGCACTGGGGTAGATAAAATATAAACAGGTTGGTCACAATCCATGTCCCACATGGGGCTCACAGTCCTAATCCCCATTTTACAGAATGAGGGAACTGAGGCACAGAAAAGTGAATTGACTTGCCCAGGGTCACACAGCAGACATGTGGCAGAACTGGAAATGGAACCCAGGTTCTTTTGACTTCCATGTCTGTGCTCAGTCCACTAGGCCCTGCTACATCTTTACTTTCACTGCTTTTTAGACTACTTTTAACTCAGTGACAAGAGTACAGGCTTGGGAGTCAGAGGTCATGGGTTCTAATCCCAGTTCTGCCACTGGTCAGCTGTGTGACTCTGGGCAAGTCACGTCACTTCTCTGTGCCTCCGATACCTCACCTTAAATGGGATTTAAGACTGTGAGCCCAACGAGGGACAACCTGATCCCTTTGTATTCCCCCAGCACTTAGATCAGTGCTTCTCACATAGTAAGTGCTTAACAAATACCATAATCATACTACTAGTCCCACATTATTTTTCTATGGGCAAGCATCATGGCCTAGTGGAAAGAGCACAGGAGTGGGAGTCAGGAAACCTGGCTCCTTGTTCTAGCTCCATTCTTGGCTGCTATATAACCTTGGGCTTGTGACACTGAAGCACTTCTTTATGGATGAATTTTAGCCAATTTGGTGGTCTATATCCTTTTCAGTGTATTTTTAGTTTTCCATAAAGTTTACGATCCCATCTCAAAGTCTTTTAAAAATCAATTTGAAATTGAATAGTGGAAAATGAGGCAGTGATATTTTCTAGATCCTTGTGATAGCAGACTGAATAATAGTCAATCAATCAATGGTATTTTTTGAGAACCTAGGGTGTGCAGAGCACAGTACTAAGTGCTTTGGAGAGTACAAAAGAGTACAAGTAAACATGCTCCCTGTCCACAAAGAACTTACACTCTACAGTCTGTCAGGAATTTGAGTTCTAAACACATTACCAAAGAAAATGTGGCTTTTCAGAGCTCACACAGTGGAAAATGTGCTTCTGGTTGACCTTTCCAACCAGCCAACATGACACCTTTCTATTTTCCACACCGGAATGACTGATGAGAAGCAGCATAGTCTAGTGGAATGAGCATGGGACTGGGAGTCAAAGGACCTGTGTTCTATTCTCGACTCTGCCACTTCTCTGCTGCATGACCCTGGACAAGTCCCTTAATTCTCTGAACCTTGGTTACCTCATCTGTAAAATGGGAATTAAGACTGTGAGCCCCATGTGGGGCAGAGTCTGTGTCTAACCCAATTATCTAGTATGTACCCCAGCACTTAGTACAGTGCCTGGCACATAGTAAGCACTTAACAAATATCATTAACAAAGAACAACACCACAATAATATTAATTATGACATTAATGGTAAAGTATTCTTAAATCATCAATGAAGCCTTTTTATAAACACTTTCAAAAAAGCAATTCAAGCTTTTCAATATTTCTGCTTAGTAAGCATTATCACCTTTCTGAAAATAGTACAGTAAATAAGAGAAAGATGTTTATAACTTAAACATTGCTTGGCATATATTAAGTACTTAATACCATAAAAAAAAGCCTCATTTCTGAGACTTCAGGACCAAGAACCAGAGTAGAATATCCGATTGTGCAGTGTCACTGACTTTCCAACAGTTGAGCAAAGCAAGTGGTAGCTGCTATTTCATTTCCAAACATAGGCCCCGTGTTCCCAATATGTTATGTGCACATTGGCCTGTAGGTATTTAAATTGTGTCAGTGCATTGTAAGCATCCCCCTTCTCCAGATATCAGACATGGTGTTCCATCAGGAATCAGCACTGGCTCCCCTCCACACCATCAAGGAGCATCCATCCCAATGTGCCTTCCACCACCCTTTCAGGAAAGAGAACTCACCATGGCCCAAGACCTCCACAAAACCCTGAGAAGACTGGTGGCTGCTGCTGTAGTTGCTATGGCTGGGGGGTGCTTAGACTTGATGCCACAAGGAGCCTGGAATTCTTCTCTAGCCATATCACCCTGCAGATTTTTTTGATGTTGTATGTTCATCCTTGTCTAGTATCTTTTTAATGTTTCATTGTTTCAGCACTCCTGATGTGACTAACTCCCATGAAAGCATTTATAGTCTTAGATTTTCTGTCCTAGTCTTGGCTAGGGACTAATTCTCTCCCAACCCTTACTACAGTGTTCTGCTCATAGTGAGTGCTTAATAAATATTATTATTATTACTACTACTACTCTTTTGGGTTCCAAGGTAGGTTGATGCATTTTGCATTACAAACCATTAATCAGGACAAATCATCCAAGATGATAGGATAAATAGGAGGTTCATAACGGTTACTGATCTATAGTCTCAGCTGAAATTATTAGCTTGCCCAATCAAGGACTTTCTGTGAAGTCCCACAGAAGGTAGGACTCAGATATGGGGAGAAGATTGTCCACTGAAGGCACGTGTGATGTGGTTTCCTGCAAAAAAAAAAAAATATGTGGGCGAAGGGGTAAGTGTTTGTGCATGGCTTCTACCACTGGACCAGGGGACAGGGTTAAGGTGGAGGGCTGTGTGGGTGAAGAGGGTTGCAAGCATGTAGCTTCCACCAAAATGGAAGTTGGAGCATGAAAAGCGAGAAAGCACCTGTGGCTCCTGGTCAAGTCCTTATAGTGCTATCTGGGCCAGGGACCACTGCCTGGAATCCCTCCACTAGACTGGAAGCTCACTATAGGCAGAGAATGTTTCTGTTACATTGTTATATTGTACTCTGCCAAAATCTTAGTACAGTGCTCTGCATTCAGTAAGTGCTTTCTAAATATAATTGACATATCAGATTGTGTCAGATGGGTGGGGGTGGAGGCGGTACCATGTTTGATCATAGTCAAACCCTTTTCCTTTGGGATTGGTAGAACTGATAGGACAGCCAGATAAATTTGTAATCCAACCAAGCACCTCTTATGCAAATCACACTCTTGTACATTCAATCGTATTTACTGAGTGCTCACTGTGTGCAAAGCACCGTACTAAGCACTTAGGAGAGTACAATATAATGATAAACAGGCACATTCCCTGCCATCAAAGACCCCTCTCTTGTCAGTCATGTTCCCACTGGGGATGAGAGTGTAGTGAGTGAGCAAACTATCACGAGTGAATGAGTGAACGAGTGAACTTTGCCCACATCAGCCAGCTGCCAGCAGAACCAGGTCTGGAACTCGGGCCTGCTAAATAAGAAAACAGATTTTTTTTCCACTGGACCATCATGGAACTATTCTCCACATTAAAGAGACACCTAAATAACCACCAAGAAAATGGAAGAAAATGCTGCAATCTTACAAAATTACTACTTTGACCCATTCTAGAGACCCTCTTCCAGTTCTGTAAGCTACACATGTCAAACTCAGAGAAACTCAGAAACTAGTGGTAAGATTGGCTCCAAAGAGTTTTGTATTCGTTAACGGACTGGTAAACAAAACTTTTCTAATAGGATATGTAGAAATAAAATCCTTCTAGTAAATGAAGTAGTTGAGGGGGGTTGGGAAACAAAGTGTCATTCTAAGTGTAGATACAAAAAGAAATACCCTTGGGAAGACTTTAGTGATTTAGGAAAATTGCCTATTTCTTGATGTTCATTTGTACAATTTCTTTACAAGTTCATGAAGTCAAATACTACAAATCTATGCATAGTCCCTCTTCTCTTTTTGAGAAGAAATGTAGTTACACCCAATCATTTTCCCTAAACTTTAGCACTTTGAACGAAACCAGCTCATGCAGAGAAACCTCTTGGCACTTTTAATTAGAAGGTAATTCAGTTGTCATTGTTGGGAGAAAAAAGCACTAAATTGAGAATGACAAAAAAAAACAATAAAAAGCTAGACAATGACCTTGATTGCAACCTAGATTTTTCACTAAACATTACACAAATCTTCACAAGTGACTGATTCATGAATTATTTTGGCATGCATAATAAAAATTGAGTTAGATTTGCTGTCTTGTGTACAAAATGAGATGAAAACTTTTTTAAGATAATATGCTAACAGTTCTTCCTTATTATGAAATTAAATGTGTCATTTACCATTGAGTATAAAATATCAGAGGTGTAACAATAAATCATGTCATTTGCTTAAAATCTCTCATCAAGGATTCATAAAAATAACCACAGAATGCTTCATCAAGCCATGCTATGGAAAATGATACATTAAAATGGGGCTTTACAATAATCAATCAATTAATAGTATTTATTGAGCACTTGCTCTGTACAGAATGCTGCATTCAGCAGTCAGAAGAGTACAGTACAATTGGTAGACAAGAACCCTCTCTCAGGGAGTTAACAGTCCAGTGGGGGAGGAAATGTAGATTTGTTGTACTTGGAATATTTTTTTCTGAAGCAGTGGGGCAGTTTCTACATAAAAAAATCACAATTGGATTTCAAAAGTATTAAGAATTCCATGTAAATATTTAAAATCTTACCTAGAAAACCAAAGTCACACCACAGAATCATAGAAAAGACATGTGCTCTGAAGTTAACTCTGGCATTGTCATTAAGTGCTGTATATGCTTTTTCTCCCATTGAGATCAATCAAACAATCAGTGGTACTTATTGAGTGCTTTCTAAGTGCAGAGGATTGTATTAAGTAAGAAGCAGCATGGCACAGTGGAAGCATGGGCTTAGGAGTCAGAGATCTTGGTTTCTAATCCCGGTTCCCCCCTCTTGTCAACCTTATGACTTTGGGCAAGTCACTTAACTTCTTTGTGCCTCAGTTGCCTCATCTGTAAAATGGGGATTAAGACTGTGAGCCCCATGTGGGACAACCTGATTACCTTGTATCTGCCCCAGTGCTTAGGACAGTGCTTGGCACATAGTAAGTCCTTAACAAATACCATCATTTTCATAATACAACAAAATTAGCAGCTATGTTCCCTTTTCATAATGAGCTTACAATCTAGATGAGGAGAGTGACATTAATATAAATAATCTATAATATATAATTTAAAGATATGTATGTGATGCTGTGGGGTGGGGATGGGGTGAATATCAAATTTTCAGGGTCACAGATTGAAGTACATAAATGATGCAGAAGGGACAACAAGTCAGGGAAAAGATGGCTTAATCAGGGAAAGCCTCTTGGAGGAGATCTTAACAAGGGGATGAAAAGATATCAATCATCCTTAATCAATCTATTGCATTTATTGAGCACTTACTGTCTGCAGAGTAAGACAGTATTTGGGTGAGTACAATATAACAGAGTTGGTAGACGTGTTCCCTGCCCACAATGAGCTTAAGTCTGGAAGAGGAGTCAGACGTTTATATCAGTAAATGAATTACAGGTATGTACATAAGTTCTGTGGGGCTGTGGGAAGGATGATGAATAAAGTGTGCAAAACCAAATCCAAGAGTGACAAAGGAAAAGAATGGAAAAAGAGGGAATGGGGGTTTAGTCAGGGAAGATCTCTTGGAGGAGATGTGTTTTTAATGAGGCTTTGAAGATGACAAGAGTGAACATTTGTTGGATATGAAGATCGAGAGAGTTCCCTGACCAAGTCCTCATTTCCTCTTCTCCCTTTTTCTTCTGCATCATCCTTGAACTTGGATTTTCTCCATTAATGATAATGATGGTATTTGTTAAGTGCGTACTATGTGCAAAGCACTGTTCTAAGTTCTGGAGGGATACAAGGTGATCAGGTGATCGTCTCCCTCGTTCGCCCCACACATCCTATCCGTTACCAAGACCTGCCGGTTTCACCTTTACAATATCGCCAAGATCCGCCCTTTCCTCTCCACCCAAACGGCTACCTTACTGCTACAGGCTCTCGTTATATCCCGGCTAGGCTACTGTGTCAGCCTTCTCTCTGATCTCCCTTCCTCCTCTCTCTCCCTGCTCCAGTCTATTCTTCACTCTGCTGCCCGGCTCATCTTCCTGCAGAAATGATCTGGGCATGTCACTCCCCTTCTTAAACACCTCCAGTGGTAGCCTATCAATCTCCGCTCCAAACAAAAACTCCTCACTCTAGGCTTCAAGGCTCTCCATCACCTTGCCCCTTCCTACCTCTCCTCCCTTCTCTCTGTCTACTGCCCATCCCGCATGCTCCGCTCCTCTGCCGCCCACCTCCTCACCATTCCTAGGTCTCACCTATCCCACCGTCGACCCCTGGGCCACGTCCTCCTGCGGTCCTGGAACGTCCTCCCTCCTCACCTCCGCCAAACTAATTCTCTTCCCCTCTTCAAAACCCTACTTAAAACTCACCTCCTCCAAGAGGCCTTCCCAGACTGAGCTCCTCTTCTCCCTCTACTCCCTCTACCACCCCCCCCTTCACCTCTCCGCAGCTTAACCCTCTTTTCCCCCCATTTCCCTCTGCTCCTCCCCCTCTCCCTTGCCATCCCCTCAGCACTGTACTCGTCTGCTCAATTGTATATATTTTCATTACCCTATTTATTTTGTTAATGAAATGTACATCGCCTTGATTCTATTTAGTTGCCATTGTTTTTACGAGATGTTCTTCCCCTTGACTATTTATTGCCATTGTTCTTGTCTGTCTGTTTCCCCCGATTAGACTGTAAGCCCGTCAAACGGCAGGGACTGTCTCTATCTGTTGCCGACTTGTTCATCCCAAGCGCTTAGTACAGTGCTCTGCACATAGTAAGCGCTCAATAAATACCATTGAATGAATGAATGAATCAGGTTGTCCTACGCGGGGTTCACAGTCTTAATCCCCATTTAACAGATGAGGGAACTGAGGCACAGAGAAGTTAAGTAATTTGCCCAAAGTCATACAGTTGACAAGGAGCAGAGCTGGGATTAGAACACATGACCTCTGACTCCCAAGCCTGGGCTCTTTCCACTGAACCTCACCCCTCCCTCAGCTCCACAGCAATTATGTACCTATCTGTAATACATTTATTTATATTATTGTGTGTCTCCCCTTTTAGGCTGTATGCTTTCTGCATACTTTCTTACATTTTACTCACCCAAGCGCTTAACACAGTAAGCACCAATAAATATAACTGATTGATTGCAAGAGGTTCAGTGAGTCAGTTGGTATTAGAGGAGCAGTGTGAAGGCTCAACTATAGTAGGAATCAGCTCCTCCTCCCTTCCATGTCACTTTAACAAGCTCCCTTTGTTTCCTCCTCCCCTCCCTGCCCCACAGCACTTATTTATATATGTATATATCTATAAATCTATTTATTCAATTTGATATCTGTTTACTTGTTTTGATGTCTGTCTTCCCACACCCCACCCAGACTGTAAACCCATTGTGGGCAGGGATTATCTCTCTTTATTGTTGTATTGTGCTTTCCAAGCACTTAATACTGTTCTCTGCACACAGTAAGCACTCAGTAAATACCACTAAATGAATGAATGAATGAATGAAAGCTGACAGGTTGAATACGTGGGTTGAATGAGATAGATGAGTCGAGGAGAATACCAGTGTTACGGGTTTGTGAGAGAGGGATGATGGTGGTGCTGTCTACACTGATGGCAAAGTGAGGGAGTTGATAGGGTTGGGGGGGGAAGATAAGGAATTCTGTTTTGGACATGTTAAGTTTTAGGTGTCAGCAGGACATCCAGGTAGACATGTCCTGAAGGCAGGAAGAAATTCAAGACTACAGAGAAGGAGAGATCAGGGCTGGAGATGTAGTTTTTTTGTATCATTCTTATAGAGATGGTAGTTGAAGCCATGGGTGCAAATGAGTTTGCTGAAGTACTGAATGTAGATAGAAAAGAGAGGGGGACCCAGAACAGAGCCTTGATAATAATAATTATAATAACAACTGTGGTATTTCTTTAGTGCTTATTTTGTGCCAGGCACCGTGTAAGCACTGAGATATGAGACAAACAGAGCCTTGATAATAATAATTATAATAACAACTGTGGTATTTCTTTAGTGCTTATTTTGTGCCAGGCACCGTGTAAGCACTGAGATATGAGACAATAGGGTCAGACACAGTCCCTGTCTCACATGGCGCTCACAGACTTCGTTCTCATTTTACAGATGAGATATATGAGGCACAGATAATTTAAGTGACTTGCCCAAGTTCACACAGCAGACAAGTGGTGGAGCCAGGATTAGAACCCAGATCCTCTAACTCCCAGGCCTGGGTTCTTTCCACCAAGCCACACCGCTTCTCTAACTAAATCTTGAAGTACTCCAACCATTAATTGGTAGGAGACAGAGGAGGAGCCCATGAAAGAGACTGAGAATGAGCAGCCAGAGAGATAGGAGGAGAACCAGTAGAGGACATTGTCAGTGAAACCAAGGTTGTGTAATGTTTCCAGAAGAAGGGTGTGGGTGAAAGTGTCAAAGACATTTAAGAGGTCAAGAAGGATTAGGATGGAGTATTCTTAAGAAAGATTTTCAAAAAATGCAGTTATCAATGTAATTTACAGTAAAGTAGGAGAATACGATAATGAACATTCAAATTTCCTCTCTTGAACAATCAGGGACCTCACATGGCAAGTGGTATTTGGGTCACTAAAATAGCTGGAATTCAATCCAAACTGTTAAGATACATCAGAGTTTCAAAATAGACATTCTCCCTGTGATCAAACAGGCACTAATAGTCCAGGCTTCTACTACATAATTCAATTATCAAGGCATTTAAAATGGTCAGGATCCAATTTCCAAAAACACAGATGTTTTAGGAATTTTAGTATTTTGCTTAGGTGTGGAAAAATTATGATGCAAAGGAAATGCATTGTGATGCTTATAAAGCACATACTAGGAGCTAAGCTCGGGGGAAGATGCAAGATAATCAAATTGGAGAGAGTCTCTGTTCCAAATGAGGCAGTTCCTGTTTCAAGATCTATTCTATCCCCATTATATAGATGAAGAGATTAATAATCAACAGGTTAAATAACTTGCCCAATTAAGTCAACCTGTCATTCATATTTATTGAGCACTTACTGTGTGCAGAGCACAATGAGTTTACAGTCTAGAGGGGGAGACAGACAATAATATAAATTTTAAAAAATTACATATATGTATATAAATGCTGGGAGGCTGGGAGAGGGGATGAATAAAGGGAGCAAGTCAGGACAATGCAGAAGAGAGTGGGAGAAGAGGAGAGGAGGACTTAGTCAGGGAAGGCTTTATGGAAGAGATGTGCCTTCAGTAAGGCTTTGGAGAGAGGCAAAGTAATTGTCTCTCAGATGTGAGGAGGAAGGATATTCTAGCCAGAGTAGGGCATAGGCAAAAAGTAGGCAGTGAGATAGAGGAGATCGAGCTGCACTGAGAAAGGTAGCATTAGAGGAGCCAAATGTGTGGGCTGGGTTGTCCTAGGACAGTAGTGAGGTGAGGTAGGAGGAGACAAGATGATTGAGTGCTTTAAAGCCAATAGTGAGGAGTTAACATTTGATGAGGATATCAGTGGGCAGCTACTGGAGTTTCTTGAGGAGAGGGGAGTCAGTCATTCAGTCACTCTGTCAGTCAGCCATTCAATCATATTTATTGACTGCTAACACTGTGCAGAGTACTGTACTAAGCATTTGGGAAAGTACAATACAAGAATAAACAGACACATTCCTTTTCTCCTCAAGGACCTTATTGCCTAGAGTGGGAGGTAGACATTAACATTAACAATGAGAGAGTGGCAAAACTGATATCAATGAATCAATCAATTATATTTATTGGGCACTTACTGCACTTACTATGTGCAGAACACTGTACTAAGCACTTGGAAGAGTACAATAGAACAGAGTTAGAAAACATGTTCCATGCCCATAACAGTTTGTTTCCTGAATAGCAATCCCATGCTTTTTCCACTTAGCTACATAGAGTCCTTGCCTTTTGCCCACTAAATTCTGGGAGATCCTTGAAATTCTAGCAGTACTGAGAATCACCAAAATGGTGTCACTTCATATGCTAGTGTCTTAAGACTAGAATTTATCACTTGATATTGTTCAGTTCATCTCATCCAAAAAGGATTTCCCCCTTCCCAAATATCTGGTCAACTATTGTATAGAAATGAGTTCTAGGAACACAGATCATGTTGGCAAATAATTAACCAGTCTGATTCACAGAGGAAATATGGTATTAATCGTTCCAAGACAGGAAAAAGAAAACTGAGCTGACTTACTTTATTTAAGCAACTTAGTTTAACTGAAGCAAGAAAAAAAAAGTAAGAATTTTCAGAAAAATGAGTACTGCAAATTTATTCCTGTAAATGCTTGGGAGAAAATACAATCATTTGGTGGCCTCCTAATTGAGCTTTAGCAATATTACATCATCAGAACAATCTTTACTTTTTAATCACCTACCAAAGACAGGATAGATAGTCATAAGTCCTTACCAACTATCTTTGTTCGAGAACCTGACAATAATAACGTGTCAGAAGAAAAGTACTATCTTCTCTTCAGTCAGCCACAGATATTTCTGCAATCAATTAATCCTATTTATTATGCACCTACTGGATGACCACCACACTAAACATTTGGATGCATGACACAGAGGTAGAAAACACTCTGATCTACAGGTGCTCACAAAAATTATTTATAGATAATAGAGAGAGGAGAAATGGTGCTGATGCAACTGGAATAATAAAAGTAAGTAAAGTTGGATAGGGGAATAAATAAGTCTGTTGGCCAAAATGTGCAGATGCATATTGATACATATACATCACAGTAGGAAGATGTGGTTGGATCATAAATGCAGGCCAGAAAGGACATAGGCTCTAAACATCCAGAAGACAAATTATAGGGAAAAGACAAACGTGCCTTGATAATTTATAGGAAGGAGAGATCGTTTGTAAGGACATTGAAATTACTGTGTGGGAAAAGAAACTGTAGTGCTCAAGAGAGGGAAATCATTTGTTTATAAAATATGGAAGTGGATTTTTGTCAGAAGCCTGAGAATCATGGCAGAAAAATACAGGTTTTTGGTTTGTAAATACCAAGCAAGCTTGGCCAGCGAACAGTTGGGGTTTATCACTTTAAGGTTTCCAAATATTTTCTCTACCTCATCTGAAATTAATAAGACTTTTAAAATGTTGATTGGAATTATGAATCTGCTACCTCAATTAAAGTGCCCATGTTCTGTCTGACATTTTACTGAGAGCTTTAAAGTCACCTTCATTAATGATTCCTACCAAATAAATCCCGAGATGAATTGATAGCCTATTACAGACATTTCAGAGATTACACCAATCTTCACAGCAGTGTCTTTAGCCAAAAAAGACATAGAATGATAATAATCATAATACTAATAATGGCATTTGTTAAGTGCTTACTATGTGCCAAGCACTGTTCTAAGCACTGCGGGGGCGGGGGGGAATACAAGGTGATCAGGATGTCCCATGTGGGGCTCGCAGTCTTAATCCTCCTTTACAGATGAGGTAACTGAGGCACAGAGAAGTGAAGTGACTTGCCCAAAGTCACCCAGCTGACAAGTGGGGGAGCCGGGATTAGAACCCATAACCTCTGTTGCCCAAGCCCGGTCTCTTTCCACTGAGCCATGCTGCTTCTCTGATAGATAGAGTGAGAGAGTGTTCACCCAATCCCAACCTAAACCTTATTTAAAATATGCTGCTGATTGTTATTCCTATGTTATATATAGTATATTATCTGAATTCTGTATGTAATTTATTTACATTAGTGTTTGTCTCCCCCTTTAGACTATAAGCTTGTAGTGGGCAGGGAATGTGTCTGTTATTGTACTCTTCCAAGCACTTAGTACAGTGCTCTGCACACAGGAAATGCTCAATAAATATGACTGAATGAATGAATGAATGACTATTTAGAGATCAGATTTAAAGAGACAAGGCTGATTTATCAAGCTATTGCTTTGTTCACCAAAGCTTTTGGATTCTGTGTCTCTTCCCAACTTAATTATCTCCCTCATCAGATGTTAAGGTTTTTGAGGACAGGAATCATGTCTTCTAAATCTATTTTCTCTCTCTGATGCCCCTCTGCTTCCTGATTCTGGGTCTTGTTTTATTATCTGTGGTGTACTAGCTCCACATAGGATTCTTGATATGTGCATACTTAAAAATTCTTCATATATGCATTCCATTACCTCCAAAACTGAATTTTCCAGAGATTAAGTTGAAGCAGCAATAGAATTATAAATGGAATATTCAAATAAAAAGAAAATATATAGCCCCCCAAGTCTTTCTAGGTTTTTGTTGTTGTTTTTGTTTTGTTTTGAAATGGTATGTGTAAGGTGCATTCTATGGATCAAGCACAACTAATCACTGGGGTAGATACCAGCTAAACAGGTTGGGCAAGTTCCACAAGATATTTCCTTGTAAGGGTTAATGTTCCTTCTCAATTCCCTACCAGTGGCCTTTTCATTTTCTGGGAGAACTATAGGAAACTGAACTTCCTTCAGAAAACATTCAGAACAACAGTACATTCTGTGTACCTAACCTGTGCACAGCATTAACTTAATTAAGTGCTCGGATTAAAATAAAAGCATTGTATTTAGACACTGGATTGTCATGCACAATTTTCTTCCCCCACATCCCACTCACACTCTCCCACACACAATACAGCAAACAGCTCTCCATTTCCTCATGCTCCATTTCCTATTCCCACTATGTTTCTCTTTCCCATTGCCCCCCTGCTCTCTCTTCGTGCCACCTCTGGGAAAGAACTGGTAATATAAGCACAAGGAAAAACCGATATGATGATATTTACCCATGGTTGGACCACAAACTAGAATAGTTTTTGTAGGATCAGATTCCTCAACAAAGCTCCTAAATTCCGCAACAAACTTTGTTGCATAGTCAGAGCTGGTTGGAAATACATAAGAAAGGAAGAATAATGAGTCTGAGTATAAGCACTTAGTACAAGCAGCAGCATGGGAGAGAGTTGAAGGCAGAGAAGGAGGCAATGGTAATCCAATTCCATTTTTTTTAACCAAAAAAACGCTATGGATATACTAACAGAACAAATGCAGATGGACATGAGGCATTCTGGGAGAGATGTGTCCAAGGTATCTCTGTGGGTCAAAGACAACTCGACAGCATAAAACAAGAGGAGAGAGGAAAGCAACCTAAAGGACTCTTCTGGGTCACAGGCCCACACAGTCTACTCATCAAGAATCAGAATCTCCATCCCTCCACAATGCACGCACCCCCACCCACGACACACACACAGTTTTCAAATCCCCAGGGAGTAAATTAGTTTGCCATCAGAGGCAGAATCCTACATGGCCATTTCTGAGAATTTCTGCTTCTTGAGGAGCAAAAATGGAAGGACTGAAAAAAAAACCCTTTGTAGCTGGTGGAAACCAGATTAGAATTCTCACAAGAATTCCGAAGGCAAACATTAGCATCAAAATCACCTGGAGTATAGCAATGCCCCCGGTTATACAGAGAGGAACATATTTTAAATACTCTGTTAGACAAAGCCAGGGAAGGAGTGGGAGGCAGAATGGGAGGCATAAGGTGAAGACAGGGGTCAGCAATGTAGGTTGGGGGTTATGCCATCTACATGTCCCTTGGTGCCCCACCATACAGAGCCCAACTGTACCCCTAATAGGGTGTCTCCTGCTTCTCTGGAGGTCACTGAGAAACACCTCTACTTTCATAAGCCCCTCCTGCTGAATTCTTTTCTTCTGGCTCAATTAGCACTCTGAAAATCGGAAACCCTACTCACTTGATAATTTTTTTAACTTCTCCAAAATGTAAATTATTTTTCTATACTTCTTATGGTGGAGGAGGAGTAACTCTTGTTTCTGCTTGCATCTTCTTCATCCCCTAAAGCCCACCGGCCCCCGAGAAGGCTATTAGGTGATACAGAACACTGGCAACAGCAGGACATTTTGGGGGGGTGGGGGGGGCATAACAGAGCTCTGAAAGGAGCAGGAGGAGGAGTGTATGTAAGATTCCCTCCTTTCACTCTCCCTCAGAACCCAGCCCCGGGCTGCGCCTCACACATGCATTGAAAATGGGAAAAGAGCACAATTTAAGTATTTGTAAGTGTTCTTCGTGTTCGTCTTTGTTCATCCTCCTCCACCCAACCTGTTTCTCCACATCCATCTTCCCCCAGAGCGAAACAAGGAGGAGAATCCTGTTGGGCAGAGCCAAAAGCAGGACAGCTATCTATTATTTAATTCCTAAAAAAATTGAAAATGGGAGAAGAACATAAATGAAGTCTTGGTAAATTATCTCCTCTGCCTGCTCCCCCACCCCCATTTCTCCATCTATCTTGCCTCCAGAACAAGGTTCATCCTCCAGCATCCTGGCCTGGCTCAAAAACACTATGAGTCTTCCTAGGTCTTGGATGAATCTGTACTGCATCACATGACTGGTGTTCTAATTAGTGTCAGATTGTATCACATGACTGGGAAAGAGGGAAGATGGCACCACGATGGACCATAGTTCAGCCCCTTTGCCTTATGAACGGTAGAATTGATCAGTAGAACTGACAACTTTGTAAGCCAATCAAACACCTCTTATGCAAATTAAATTTCATTCACAGCACTTCGTGTAATAATAATGTTGGTATTTGTTAAGCACTTACTATGTGCAGAGCACTGTTCTAAGCGCTGGGGTAGACACAAGGGAATCAGGTTGTCCCACGTGGGGCTCACAGTCTTAATCCCCATTTTACAGATGAGGGAACTGAGGCTCAGAGAAGTTAAGTGACTTGCCCAAAGTCACACAGCTGACAAGCGGCAGAGCTGGGATTCAAACCCATGACCTCTGACTCCAAAGCCCGTGCTCTTTCCACTGAGCCACGCTGCTTCTCACCCCACCTCTCACCTCACTCTGTTTCACATTCAAAAATTGAGCAGAAGAAAGGAAAGCAGACACAGAGGTTAACGGCATGAGGGAAAGAACAATGGAAAGATAGATGGATTGATAGATTGATTGATAGATAGAAGATAGCAAAGAAGTGATGTTACCTTAATTTTTACTATCTCTAAGTGAAATCTCTTAAGGGCAAATATGTTTTATTAAAAGCTTTTTCTTAGTTTTTGAGAATATCTGACATATCTCTTTAAATATGCTTAAAAAGGGAATTTTTTTTTCTGTCTAGGTTTTGCTTATTTAGAGATTTCAATGTATTCCCAGAATATATTCACATCACTGGGGTAATATATTTAGTAATGGAATGTCATACCAAGTAGATGAACAATTTGGTAAAGTGATTGACTGTGAAAATGAATTAATCATGGTCTGCTCATTTGAGTTGTGTTATGCTAAAAAAACTGCAGTTAGGTTAAAATTTAAAAAAAATAGAATAAAATCTTTACTTAGCAGTGGCTAGAAAGCTAATGCCAAGATTCAGGCTGCCTGGGCATGTAGGAAAGTCTTTTCAAATTATTTTGAGAAAATTATCAATAGAAAAATATTCAAGGAACTTGAACTAGAGATTCTGAGATGCAACAATTTACTGCCATTCTTAGAAAACTGGAATTTTACTAAAGAGACATTTCAAATTAAGCTGCCAGAGAGAAATAGTTAAAAATGCAGTTAATTCTTCACTTCTGAACAACAAAATTTGTAATGAATTCCCGGATCTCCCAAACTGGGCATAAACTCACACAGACACCTACATACACAGACACATTCAGATGAACCCTGGTTCCAAATGACCATAATACAAAAAATCCAGAGATAGGTAATGCACTAATTGCTGTCATAGCCCATGATCCTAAGCTCCACAAGTTGTAATGTCTCGGGACTGCAGGAAAGACAATTCCTTTCTGGACCTTTCTAATTCTCTCCCTGCCTCTATCCCACATGTCTTCAGCCTATTATTGCAGGCCGGGTCCTATACTTTGAAAGGGACCATTAGCTAACCCTGGCTCCACTGACACTTTCCTCTCCTGGCTCTCCTCCTATCTCTTTGGCTGCTTCTTCTAATAATTATGATTATGGGATTTGAAGTCAGAAGGTCAGAGGTTGTAGTCCTGGCCCCTCCACTTGTCTGCTATATGACCATGGACAAGTCATTTCACTTCTCTGTGCCTCAGTTATCTCATCTGTAAAATGGGGATTGAGACTGTGAGCCCCATGTAGGACAAGGACTAGGTCCACCCCAATTGGCATGTATTCATTCAATAGTATTTATTGAGTGCTTACTATTTGCAGAGCGCTGTACTAAGCACTTGGAATGTACAATTTGGCAACAGATAGAGACAATCCCTGCCCAATAATGGGCTCACAGTCTACATTAAGAAGCTTTCAATGGCCCAGGTGAGAGTTGACCAGAGTCTGAATGCAGATCTAGTGATGAGGATGGAAAGGAAAAGTCACATTTCAAAAGTCAAAGGATCTATGCCAGCGCTTAGAACGCTGCTTGGCATATCGTAAGCACTTAACAAAAAATTTAATTATCATTATTTGTAAAGTGCTTACAGTATGGCAACCGCTATTCTGAGTACTGAAGTAGATACAAGTTAAGCAGGTTGGACACAGTCCCTGTCTCACATGGAGCTCACAGTCTAAGTAGAAGGGAGAATAGGAATTTCATCAGGGAACATTACTGCTAATTCTGTTGGATTTTACTCTCCCAAGAGTTTAGTACAATGCTCTGCACATAGTAAGCACTCAGTAAATACCACTGAGTGAGGGATATTACATAATGAAGCAAATGAGTCACAGAGAACTAAAGTGACTTTCCAAGGTCATATAGCAGGCAATTGGCAGAACCCGGATTAGAACTCAGCTCCTGTAACTCCCAGGCTTGTAATCTTTACACGAGGCCATGCTGCTTCTCAGTCTCTCAGGCTCCTTCTCTGCATCCCTCAAGGCTCAGTTCTGGGTCATCTTCTGTTCTGCATCTACACTCATTCCCTTGGAAAACTCATTCACTCCCATGGGTTCAATTACCAAACCTAAGTAGATGATTCCTATAACTACCTCTCCACCACTGGCCTCTTTCCTATTTTTTCATGTTCTTTATTAAGTGTTTGCTATGTGCTAGACAGCGAACTAAGTGCTGAGGTAGATATATAAGGTAATCGAGTTGGACACAATCCCTGTCCCACATAGGGCTCACAGTCTTAATTCCCATTTTACAGATGAGGCAATTGAGTCTTAGAGAAGTTAAGTGACTTGCCCATGATCACACAGCAGATGTGGCCTAACCAGGTTTAGAACCCAGGCCCTCAGACTGTCATGCCTTTGTTCCTTCCACTAGAACATGCTGCTTCTCTGCAGTCTCACATTTCCTCCTGTTTTCAGGACATCTCTACTTGGATGTTCCACCTACACCTCAAACTTAACATGTCCAAAACAGAATTCTTCATCCTCCCATCTAAACTCTGTCCTCCCCATGACTGTCCTATCATTGTAGACAACATCATTATCCTCCCTCTTTCACAAGTTCATAATCCTGGCTTTGTCCTTGACTTATCTCCTTCATTCAACCACATATTCAATCTGTCCCCAAATTTTGTTTTTTCTACCATCACATCTCCAGAGAGTTCTCCCTTTCCTCTCTTTATTCAGAGTGCTACCACACAGATCCAAGCCTTTATCACATTCCAATTTGACTACAGAATCAACCTCCTCTTTGGCCTCCACTCTCCAATCCATTCTTCACTCCACTGCCCAGATCATTTTACTAATAAAGTTTAGTCCATATCTCCCCAGTCCTCATAAACTTCCAGTGATTGTTGATCCATCTCTGCATTAAACAGAAGCTCCTTGCCTTTGACTTCAAAGCACTCAGTCTGCTCTTCCTTGCCTCACTTATTTCACTGATCTCCTACTACTATCTTACCTGCACACTTGACTTCTCTCATGTCAATCAACTCTCTGTACCTCAATCTCATCCATCCCACCACCAAAACTTTGCCCGCAACTTCTTCTGGTCTGGAACACTTTCCACCTTCATATACAATAGAAGGTTCTCCCTACCTTCAAAGACCTCCTAAAAATCATATCTCCTCTATGATGCCTTCCTTGACTAAATCCCCATTTCCCCTACCAATCCTTCCTTCTGTGTCACCTATGGACTCAGAGATGTATCTGTAAACCCTTGATTTTCACCCCACTCTTAGCCCCCTAGAACTTATATACATATATATACATCAATCAATCAATCATATTAATTGAGCACTTAGTGTGTACAGAGCAGTGTACTAAAAGCTAGTGAGAGTACAATATAAAAGAGTTGATAGATATGCTCCGGGTCTTACATTCTGCCATTTCTTCCAATTATAATTTATAATAATAATTATGGTATTCATTAAGTGTTTACTATGTGCCAAGCACTGTTTTAAGTGCTGGGGTAGATGCAAGGTAATCAGGTTGACCCACATGGGGCTCATAGTCTTAATCCCCATTTGACAGATGAGGTCACTGAGGCACAGAGAAGCTAAGTGTCTGGCCCAAGTCACACAGCAGCAGACAAGTGGTGGAGGTGGAATTAGAACTCACATCCTCTGACTCCCAAGCCCGTTTTCTTGCCACTTAGCCACACTGCTGTTTGTTAATGTCTGTATCTTCAAGTCTCTAAAGCTCCATCAAAGAATCAATAATATTTAATGAGCACTTACTGTGTGCAGATCATAATAATAATAATAATAAAAATGTTGGTATTTGTTAAGCGCTTACTATGTGCCGAGCACTGTTCTAAGATCTGGGGTAGACACAGGGGAATCAGGTTGTCCCACGTGGGGCTCACAGTCTTAATCCCCATTTTACAGATGAGGTAACTGAGGCACAGAGAAGTTAAGTGACTTGCCCAAAGTCACACAGCTGACAAGTGGCCGAGTGTAAAGTACAGATCACTGTACTAAGTGTTTGAGAGAGTACAATGTAACAGAATTGGCAGACATGTATCCTGCCTATAATCTAGCAGGAGAACAGCTTCTTTTTGGAAGGTAATATGTCTACTAACTCTATTGTATTTTATTACCCGAAGCACTTAGTGCACACAGTGCACACAGTAAGCACAGGTGTGCAGAACACTGAACTAAGCACCCATATCTACCTTACTGGTTTCCTATTACAGAGTAACCCACACAGTTTACTCCAACCTACTTACTGTAGTTCAATCTTTTCTATCTTGCCACTGACCTCTTGCCCAAGTCCTGGAACTCCCTCCCTCTTCTGCTGGGAAGCAGCATGGTGTAGTGGATAGAGCATGGGACAGGTAGTCAGAGGGCCATGGGTTCTAATCCCGACTCTGCCACGTGTCTGCTGTGTGACCTTGGACAAGTCATTTAACTTCTCTGTGTCTCAGTTACCTCATCTGTAAAAAACGGGGATTAAGAGTGTGAGCCTAATGTGGGAGAGGGAATATGTCCAATCTGATTAATTTGTACTACCCCAGCACTTAGAACATTGCTTGACACATAGTAAGCACTTAACAAGTACCACTATTATTATTAATAATAAAATAGTACACATGATCCTTGCCTTCCTGGGGTCTAAAATCCATTAGAGGATGGCAGATATTAAAATAAATTTACAGGCAGGGGAAAGCAACTGAGTTTAATAATAATAATAATGTTGGTATTTGTTAAGCGCTTACTATGTGCCGAGCACTGTTCTAAGTGCTGGGGTAGACATAGGGGAATCAGGTTGTCCCACGTGGGGCTCACAGTCTTCATCCCCATTTTACAGATGAGGGAACTGAGGCACAGAGAAGTTAAGTGACTTGCCCACAGTCACACAGCCAAGTGGCAGAGCTGGGATTCGAACTCATGAGCCCTGACTCCAAAGCCCGTGCTCTTTCCACTGAGCCACGCTGTTTAAGGATATGTACATAAGCCCTGTGCTTTGTTGATGGAGAAAGGTGGTTCTTAACAATGTGTATGTTTTCTTATATTTGTACTCTAAAGCTCAGTCAGCAGCATGTAGCAGTTTCTATTTGATTCAAGGACTTCTAATGAACTCTCTAGTGTTGGAAGATTTTCTCAGAACACTTGAAGTGCTTTCTAACCCCAGTTTGCAAATTTCTTGTTTCATCTTCAAGCCTAACTATGCAGATTAGGTTGAATAGGACTGGGGCAGACACAGAGTCCAGCTTTGCTCCACTGGTGATGGAGAAACATCAAAAAAGTCCTCTTCAATTCTGACATAGCAAGCTAAGTAATGACTTTAGAATTCCTGTAAACTCCTTAGGGCAGCTAAATGTGTGGAATAACTGCTAGGTCCTACATCTTCTGCTAATTTCAAATGCCTTAGCTGTATATATGAGCACCATAAAAAGTTGTTGTTATTTCCCATCCTTCTCTTATGCTTGATGTCTTGGATAGATCCTGTCCATTGTGACCTGCTATTCTCCCTCATTAATAAATAGTAATAATGGTATTTGTTAAGCACTTACTATGTGCAAAGCACTGTTCTAAGTGCTTGGACAGATACAAGGTAATCGGGTTGTACCACATGGGGCTCGCAGTCCTAATCCCCATTTTACATATGGGGTAACTGAGGCACAGAGAAGTTAAATGACTTGCTCAAGGTCACACAGCAGACAAGTGGTGAGCCAGGATTAGAACCCACGTCCTCTGACTCCCAAGCCCGGTCCCTTTCCACTAAGCCACGCTGCTTCTCCCATTCCTATTAGAGTGTCAGACCCATGCGGGACCTGATTATCTTCTATTTACCCCAGTACTTATTCCAGTGCTTGGAAATTAGTAGGCACTCAACAAATACCGAATTAAATGATATTAAAGAACAGTGAGACCCTGCAGCTGATGGACTTCTGATCAGGTTTTCTGGGTGAATACAGTGGTGAGGTAAGAGATGGAATGATTCTCATTTGGTGTAAGGACCAAGGTAGGAGAAAGGATTTACTAGAATGTCAAAGAAAGGGTGTGTGCCTGGGGCAGGCAGGCAGAAAGGGGGCATGTTTTGGTGGAATTATGTATGTATCCATAACATTTATTTGTATTAATGTCTGTCTCTCCCTTTAGACTGTAAGCTCGTTGTGGGTGGGGAACACATCTGCTTATTATTATACTGTACTCTCCCAAGTGCTTAGTACAGTACTCCACACACAGTAAGTGCTCAATAAATATGTTTGATTGATTGAGTACAGAAGTCAACGAACAAGTATTCCACCTGCTACCACTGTAAGGGGAGTCTTGCAGAAAGAAGGCCGCTGATTGGGCAATATCTCTCAATGCTTGTCTGCTTTATTCCATTCATGCATACGCTTTCTAGTAAAGACTTTAGTTCTGCTAAATTGATCTCTGAATAGTTTGTACTATTCTTGGAGGTGTCAGTAGAATAAGAATTCAAAGGTGTGGCCCCAGATTTGCAGGAGTGTGGAGGAGCTTATTAGAAGACTGCATGATTGACATCTGGGCTTTAGTACATCCTTTCCCTTTCCCCCATCCCTCCTTCCAGCCTGGAAAGCTTCAGAACTGTTTGTGGGTTCCAGGTAGGCTGGGGGCACAATAATTAGAGATGTCTAAAGCCTTCACTTGAGGAGACACTGGACCAATCTACATGCCTTTACAAGGGCAGACAATTTTAGAAAAGCCTTGTCCAATTGGAACAAGGCTTTTCATCCTTCCAATTGGAGCACAAAATTTCTAGCTCACCCTCCTACTCAGAGAAGCAGTGTGGCTCAATGGAAAGATCTCTGAGGAGTCAGAGATCATAGGTTCAAATCCTGGCTCTGCCGCTGTCAGCTGTGGGACTTTGGGCAAGTCACTTCACTTCTCTGTGCCTCAGTTACCTCATCTGTAAAATGGCCATTAAGACTGTGAACCCCACGTGGGACAACCTGATCACTTTTTATCCTCCCCAGCACATAGAACAGTGCTTTGCACATAGTAAGCTCTTAACAAATGCCATCATTGTTATTGCTATTATTACTGTTGCCTGGTTAAGAAGAAAATTTCATGAGGCCTATCAGTAAAGACCAGGCAACATATTTTTCGTTCCCCATACAACTCATCATCTTGAATATCCCTAGGGCTTTTTCTCCAAATATCTTTATAAATAATATACATTATATATGCATATTTATATTATATATTTATTTTCATTCAGTCATTCAATCATATTTATTGAGTGCTTACTGTGTGCAAAGCACTGTACTAAGTGCTTGGAAGAGTATAATATAACACTTTCTCTGCCCACAGTGAGCTTGCAGTATAGAAGGGGAGACAGACATTAAAATAAATAAATTATGGATATGCATATAAGTGATGATGATGAAGGTATTTGTTAAATGATTACTATGGCAAGCACTGTTTTTAGCACTGGGGCAGATACAAGCTAATCAGGTGGGACACTATACCTGTTCCACATGGCACTCACAGTCTTAATCCCCATTTTACAGATAAAGTCAATGAGGCCCAGAGAAGTGAGTTAACTTGCCCAAAGTCAAACAGCAGACACATGGCAGGGATGGAATTAGAACCCCAGTCCTTCTGACTCCAAGGCCTGTGCTCTATCCACTCTCCCCCCTTCTAGATTGTGAGCCCATTATTGGGTAGGAATTGTCTCTATTTGTTACCAAATTGTACACTCCAAGTGCTTAGTACAGTGCTCTGTACACAGTAAGTCCTCAATAAATACGACTGAAAGAATGAAAAGTACGATTGAATGTATGAATGAATGAATGAATGAATGAATAAATGAATGAACGAACGAACGAACAAACAAACAAACAAACAAATAAATAAATAAATACCCACTAGGTTATTCTGTGAGATGGGAAGGGGATAAATAAAGGGAGCAAGTCAGGGCAACACAAAAGGGAGTGGAAGAAAAGGAAGAGAGGAATTAGTCAAGGGAAGTCCTTTTGGAGGAGATGTGCTTCTTTAAGGCTTTGAAGATGGGGAGGGTTATTGTCCATTGGATAATAATAATAATAATAATAATGTTAGTATTTGTTAAGCACTTACTATGTGCAGAGCACTGTTCTAAGTGCTGGGATAGACACAGGGGAATCAGGTTGTCCCACGTGGGGCTCACAGTCTTAATCCCCATTTTACAGATGAGGGAACTGAGGCACAGAGAAGTTAAGTGACTTGCCCACAGTCACACAGCTGACAAGTGGCAGAGCTGGGATTCGAACTCATGAGCTCTGACTCCAAAGCCCATGCTCTTTCCACTACGCCACGGGATATGAAGAGGGAGGATGTTCCAGGCCAGAGGCAGGATGTGGGTGAGAAGTTGGTGGTGAGATAGATGAAAATAAGACACAGTGAGTAGGTTGGCATTAGAAGGGCAAAGTGTTTGGGCTGGATTGTAGTGGGAGAGTAGCTAGGTGAGATAGGAGGGGGCAAACTGATTGCTTTACAGCTGATAGTGAGGAGTCTCTGTTTGATGCAGAGGTGGATGGGCAACCATTGAAAGTTCTTGAGGACTGGGGAAACATGGCCAGAAAGTTTTTGTAGAAAAATGATCTGGGCAGCAGAGTGAAGTGTGTACCTGGAGTAGATAGATAAGGGGCAGGGAGGTCAGCATGGAGGCTGATACAGATATCAAGTCTTATTTCCCTCCCATTATTAATTTTCCCTCCCCATGACTTTCCCAACACTGTTGACAATACGTCCAATCTCCCCATCTATCCAGCCTGCACCCTAATCATTGGCCTTTACTCCTCTCTCTTTAAATCCCCAAATGCAGCCTATTACCAAATCCCATCAGTTCATTCTTCACAAAATCTCCAGAATTCACCCTTTCCTCTCCATTCAAACTGTCATTATGCTGATTCAAATACACATCAGATCCCAACTCTGCTCTGTGACCTTGGCCAAGCTACCTAACTTCTCTGTGCCTCAGTTACCTCATCTGAAAATGGGGATTAAGACTGTGAACCCCATGTGGGACAACCTAAATACCTTATATCTTCCCCAGTGCTTAGAATAGTGCTTGGCACATAGTAAGCAGTTAAGAAATACCATTACTATTACTATTATTATTATTACTACTACTACCTCAAAATTCACACAGACCTCCCTGCTTCCGTCCTGGATCATTTTTCTAAAATTTCATTTTTCTCCTTGTCTCCATAATCCTCCAATAGTTGCCAGTTCCTCTCTGAATTAAGCAGAAACTTTAAAACACTCAATCAGTTTTCTCCCTATACACATCCTGCCTGGAACTCCCTCCACTTCCTGTTCAGAATACCGATATTTCCCTCATCTTCATAGCCCTTCTTAAATCTCATTTCCAGTTAATTTCTCATCTCCCCACTCTATTGTCCCTCCTATTGTTACTTTCTATCACTTTTGTTCTTCAGTCCTCATTCTAAATCACCCTAATTGCACATTGCACTAACCTATCTTTCTTTAAACTCTTGTTTCCCCCTCCTGTAATTTATTTTACTATCTGTCTTTCCAACTAAATTGTAAGTGCATTAAGTCAATTTTATTCTTTTTCAAGAGCTTACTATAGTCCACTGAAAAGAGTACTTAATAATTAGTACTGATTGATGATTAGTACTGGTAGGATTAAGGCAGAATAAAGTATGGCACTGCCTTCTCCTAGCTGCTCACTACAGAGTTGTTACAGCATCCTTTCTCCCTCTTCTTCCCATCATCTCCCCCTACATATTGTAATAATAACAACAATAATAATAATGATGATAATTTTGGTATTTAAGCACTTACTATGTGCCAAGCACTGTTCTAAGTGCTGGGGTAGTTACAAGGTAATCAGGTTGTCCCACGTGGGGCTCACATTAATCCCCATTTTACAGATGAGGTAACTGAGGCACAGAGAAGTTAAGTTACTAGCCCAAGGTCATACAACAGACAAGTGGTAGAGATAGGATTAGAACCCATGTCTTCTGACTCCCAAGCCCATGCTCTTTCCACTAAGCCACTCAAATACTCTTAGAGGTATTTCATCTGCCTCTACAGTGTCCTGTGGGAACTTAGTACAACATACTGGGTAAGGTATAGCTCTTTGGGTCCAAATATACAACCCATAATGCAATATATGACTGTACATGTAGGACTGAGGGACTTGGAAATCAACTTGCTCCCTCTGTTCCTCCCTCCTCACAGTGCCACAGCACTTATGTACATATCTGTAATTTATATATTTATATTAATGTCTGCCTAACCTCTTCTTGACTGTAAACTCATTGTGGGCAGAGAATGTGTCTATTATTGTATTGTACTTTCCCAAGTGTTTAGTACAGTGCTCAGCACACAATAACTGCTAAATACATACTATTGAATTAATTAATTAATTAATTAATAACCATCATCATAATAATAATGTTGGTAGTTGTTAAGCACTTACTATGTGCAGAGCACTGTTCTAAGCACTAGGGTAGATACAGGGTAATCAGGTTATCCCACGTGAGGCTCACAGTCTTCATCCCCATTTTACAGATGAGATAACTGAGGCACAGAGAAGTTAAGTGACTTGCCCACAATCACACAGCTGACAAGTGGCAGAGCTGGGATATATGGTATTTGTTAAGTGCTTACTATGTGCCAAGCACTGTTCAAAGCACTGGAGTAGATACAAGGTAATCAAGTTGCCCCATGTGGGGTTTAGAGTCTTCATCCCCATTTTACAGATAAGCTAACTGAGGCACAGAGAAATTAAGTGTCTTGCCCAAAGTCACACAGCTGATAGGTAGTGGAGCTGGGATTAGAACCCACCACATCTGACTCCCAAGCCCTTGCTCTTTCCACTATGCCACGCTGCTTCTACTACTCTCGAGAAATAGCATGGTCTAGGGGATAGAGCTAGGGCCTAGGAGTCAGAAGGACCTGGATTCTAATCCTGGATACTCCACTTTTCTGCTGTGTGATCTTGGGCACCTAAGGATGTGGCTTAGTGGAAAAAGTGTGGGCTTGGGAGTCAGAGGATGTGGGTTTTTTTTCCACCTCTGCCACTTGTCTGCTGTGTGACCTTGGGCAAGTCGCTTAACTTCTCTGTGCCTCAGTTACTTCATCTGTAACTTGGAGATTAAATGTATCAGCCCTACATCGAACCACCTGATTACCCTGATTATCCCAGCACTTAGAACAGTGATTGGCACAGAGTAAGCACTTAACAAATACCATAATTATTATTATTATTATTACTTCACATCTTGATGCCTCAGATGCTTCATATGTAAAATGGGGTTAAATAATAATAATAATAATAATGTTGGTATTTGTTAAGCGCTTACTATGTGCCAAGCACTGTTCTAAGCGCTGGGGTAAACACAGGGGAATCAGGTTGTCCCACGTGGGGCTCACAGTCTTAATCCCCCTTTTACAGATGAGGGAACTGAGGCCCAGAGAAGTGAAGTGATTGCCCACAGTCACACAGCTGACAAGTGGCAGAGCTGGGATTCGAACTCATGAGCCATGACTCCAAAGCCCGTGCTCTTTCCACTGCGCCACGCTGCTTCTCACTGCGCCACGCTGCTTCTTGAGAAGCAGCGTTAAAGAATGTGAGCCCCATGTTTGACCTGGATTGTCTCTAACCTGATTAACCTATATCTACTCCAGTACTTAGTACAGTGCTTGGTACTCAGTAAATGCTTAACAAATCCATAAAAAATTCTTCATATTGGCTTGTCCACTCCCTTTTAGAATGCTTTGCAATATTAATTAAAATAACACAAACAGACCTCCAAAAAGTCACTTTTCTTTCTTCCCTTTCCCTTTGTCCTTTTTACCTTCAAACTCCTCCACACATATATTACAACCCTTCAATTTTGAAGTCTCCATTTCAATCAGTCAGTCATATTTATTGAGCACCTTCTCTGTGCAGAGCACTTGGGAGAGCACAGTCTAACAGAGTCGGTAGTCATGATCCCTGCTCAAAAGGAGTTTACAGTCTGGAGGAGGCTACAAACATAAAATGAATAACTGAATAAACAAATAAATAAAATTACAGAGAAGTGCTGTGGGAGTGAGAAGGGTAAGGGTGACACAGAAGGAAGAGGGAATAGGGGAAATGAAGGCTTAGCCAGGGCAGGCCTCTTGGAGGAGGTGTGGTAACTCTATTAACATGTGCATATTCATCCATTCATTCAATCATATTTATTGAGCACTTACTGTGTGCAGAGCACTATACTAAGCACTTGGGAGAGTACAATTCAGCAACAAATAGAGACAATCCCTTCCCACAACAGTGCATAAGTGCCTGAACAAACGTTACTTGACCAACAATTCCTTCTATATAGGAAGGATGTGATGGTGGCCCTATGACCTTCAGGAAGCTCCTAGTCTTGAAAACCTCTGTTCCTTAGACTTTTAACTTACCTTGAGCTTAAAAACAAAGCAGGCTCATGGCCCTCACCTTAACTATAGCAACAGAAAGAGTTTACATATACAGTTTGGATAGTAGTAGTATAGCAATACTAATAACAATAATTGTATTTGTTTTACTATGTACCACTCACTGTGTAAATCACTGGATAGAGACAAAAGATAGAGCTGGGATTAGAGCCTGTGCTCTTTCCATTAGTCCATGTCCTTTGTGAGATTCAGTAATGCAATGAAGAAACCTCAGGTTGAAAAGCACATTTCAATATTTTATAACTGGCAATTGGGCATCTCAAGGTTATTAGGTCATTGTGAGCAGGGAACATGGCTACCAACTCTGTTATGTTGTACTGTTCCAAGCATTTAGTGCAGTGCTCTGCACAGAGTAAATATTCAATAAATATGATTGATTGATTGATCATTCTACATAAGCAGACTGCTACAGAGCCACCCCTGACCCAAGGACCACCATTCACTGCCCATAACATTTGATGTTGCTGTGGAAATTGCATTAACAACCAGGCACCTGAAAAAACTACAGAATTTATCTAATAAAAATGATCATCAACTCTCTAGAAGTATACATCGTAAACAGTAAAACCTATTCTACTTCACTTAAATCCTTTCCTTACCCTGCCTTCTCTACCTAGCAAGGCTGTCAATCTAGAAATTCCTGTGTTCTGGTTTTCTTATTGTATTATAAATGGATTGGTGTGTTGTCCAGTGAGACTACTTTGATCTGACTGCCATTCTGTTTGGCAACATGGATGTTTTTTATGACTCTCCTGATCTCTTCCTTGTACTATGGGTATTGCTCATGCTTCAACATCAGTGTTGCTTGGGACCCTTCTAGTTTCTTCGATATAATTTGGTGCTTTTCTAAGCCTTTGGTTTATGACTCTTCTGTTTTTTCAACTACTTCCTAACAAAAATTGCTCTATTTCTGTTCACTTGCAGAAGTTGGTCTGTTTGGTACCATTTCCCAGTAGTCAGTAACTGTGCTTGTTATTTGAGGTAGTACTCTGCAGAGATTGTAAAGCATTTTCATTGTCCACTGCCTTGTAGTTATCCCATTTCAGCTCCTTGTGCTGCCTGGGTACCCTGCTGTCACTCATTCTCCTGACGTTTCACCCACTGGAATTGTGAGAGAATGAGATTCACTTCTATACTCACTGATATCTTAATGCTAAGGAAGAGTTGGATAGGTGAAAGAATGTAGGGGAAGAGTAATGAGAGTTCCTGTTTGGATTTGTTCTTGTTTTTTTCTGGAGTGGGGATTGATTTTAGCATTAATTTAATCTTGAACTAAGGAAATTAGTGCAGTGTCAGAGGTGAATTGGCCCACTGGGTTATCGGGTACATCTTACGGACCTGTGTCCATGTAGATTCACCAGGGAACTGCTCCTTACTTGCTTGGAGCTTGAAACCATTAAGCCCTGGAGAGTTAGGAGCAGAGGAGATTCTTTCCCCTTTCCTCCACCTCATTCTCCACTACCTTTTTCCCTCCCGCCCTACTCCTAAGCATCTTTGCCAGGATTTCCTGGGAGTGATTTGGGGTGAACAAACTGTTTACTCAGATAAAGCCTTTCCATTTAGCTCCATTATGTCTTCCACCACCATGGAAAAATTTCCAACAGGAAAGAATAAAATCTCAGAATAAACATATGTCATAACAGGGTTTAGCAACCTGACAAACTAATCAGTCCATGACAGGGTGATTTCTCTACTTACAATTTCATTTGTAGATCAAAAAAGTGGGACTAAAGATTGTACACTCCTCAAGGGCAAGGAGAGTGTGCTGGACTTTTGTGAGATGCTACAAAGCCTGTTATGTAAAGCTGGAATTAGATGCTATTGCCTGAGAATGATGGAAGTCTTATGCCTTCTTCTGTCAAGTCTTATGCCTTCTTCTGTCAATTCACTCTCAATTTATGGACCTAATCTGAGATACCAAGAGTACCTGCAGGCTGGAGTACTCATTTTTGGTTGAGAAAACTTGAAATGGATCTTAGAAATCAGCTGATTTCAGGATCCCAGAAGTGGGCTTGGATACAAAAAAGTGGTTTCCAAAGTACTTGGCTTGTCTTCAACATTAATGTTAGATTTGTTCTCATTGTGAAGTTTCAGATTTGGTTTAAAAATGGATTTTCCTCCCAAGAATTTATCTTCAAATACCACGCTTGCCGTGGGCAGACACAACCTATACCTAGCCCCAAGCTACAAGAGACGGATCCAACTCAAAAATGCTTTTTACAGCAGTATGTTTCAAAAGCTTGAATAGTAATCTAAATGTTAGGTCAAAGTATTTGCTAAATATAGGTAAACCATTTTGGAAGTGCACATGTACTTAAAATGGTTCTCATGGGCATTTTTGAGTCCTTGAGCAGGATTAAGAAGCTCATCCCCATGCATATTAAATGTGGTATATTTAAGAGCATGTTTCTGTAAGTGATTAGCTTTTGATTATTTCTTTCTCACCTTGAAGAGAATGCAGTAGTTCCACTTGTCTCCAAATTGTTTGAACCTAAGTGTTACGGGTTCCATGGTATCCATGGAAACTGTGACACTCTAGTTGAACACTGAGGATGTTCTTTGTTACGGACGTTAGCACAGCCAACTGAACGACAGGCCCAGATAAATTGAAAATATAATCTGCTGAAGCAAGTATTTAAGCATGAAGGCATTTCTCTGCCATAACAGCTCTGCCTTCAAACTGATTTTGAAGGGAAGGGGCATGTTCCAAATAATCTTGTTATTCTAGCCTTATATTAGAAAATGGTCTATTTTTCTCTAGCCACATGCTCATGTTTGTCAACCTGCCTAGACCACACTGAAACTCTTGAAGTATGTAAACAAGATGATAGTTAAATGGGAACCACTCAAACCGTTGGTGTTAAATACATTTTCCTGCCTAGTATTCAGACCCACAACCCCCCGGCAGGTTTCTTGTTTTCCTGGCTTTTTGAAGAGTCACCTAACCTTAGATTGAAAGTTTCAAGGACAGCTGGCATTCAGTTTTCATTTTCCTGATAGCACCGTATCGTTAACAGCCATAGCTGAACCACTGATGATGAAGTTCTGCTGTTTTTCTTGAACCTCTAGAGTTGTATAAACAATCTGTCAACATATATTTATGCAGGAAAACTCACTTTGAGCTCTACCTCTTGCTTTCCACAGCAGCTTGACAAAATTGGACCATAGGAAATCTGCATAGTTTTCACCACATTGTTTCTTCTGAAAATCATTTTTACAATGCCTAAATTTTACATATATTTCATTCTTTCAAGGTCATGTATGGGTGGCCAATTTGAAATTGAAGTCAAGCATCAGTGAAACAAAATTAATTTTGATTTCTCTTGTAAAGAAATACCTACTCATACTTTTTCTCCTTCTTCTTGTGTCTGTATTAATTGTAAGCTTTCCAAAGGCAGGATTGTATCCTTTACTTCTATTATACTCACCCAAACATTTCCCAGTGAAATTATCCACACATAGACAACTCTCAATAAATTCTGTTGAATGAATGAATGAATGAGTGAGATGGAATATAGTTCATATAGAAAGTGAAATATCTGAGCAGACTCAATGGGAATTTTCAGGTTTTCTGTGGCTTGAATAATCAAACCCACCTTACCCCACATCAAATGTTTTCCTGAAAGCACTAAGAAAAAATTCAGAATGAATTATCTTCGTTTGGTCTAGAACTAGCGGTCAATACTTTTGACTCCTTTTTGGATTTGATCTTAGAATTACTCTTTATGCATCTCTCTGGAAGTTTTTTTAAATTGTCATTTCAACTAGGCAGATATTCTACCAGTTTAGGAGGGTTCTGAACTACTTTTAAGTCTCTCAGTAATTATTTATTTATTGTCATTTATTTATATTAATGTTGGTCTCCACCTCTAGACTGCAAGCTCATTGTGGACTTTTGTATAAAAGCAGCATCCAAGAACTTGCCTCTCTTGAAAGGGGCTTTTAAAAGAGGTGAATGAGGGAAGTATTTGAAGTGAGACTATGGACTTTGGAACTGATGACATTCAATCAATCAGTAAATCAATCAATTATGTTTACTGAATTCTGACATCTCTGATAGCTGACTGATATAAATCCAGGATGGATATAAATCCAGTAAGATGGTGGGAAAAACATGAAAACATAAATAGGGAGACAATGACAAACTCCTTGTGATCAGGGAATGTGTCTACTAACTCTGTTATATTATACTCTTCCAGGTGCTCATTGCTCTGTACAAAGAACTTAATAAATATAATTGATTGATTGATGGATTGAGAAGGTAAGTCTATACAGAGTTTTTCCATTAAGGATAGGAAGTTCATGTCAGAGGATCTGAGGAAAAAGTTGTATGACAGGGGAGGAAAAACGAAGCCCAGATGGAGTTCATGGACAGCAGAAGGACCTTAGAAAAACTTAAGAACTTGATTCTGATTCAGACAAAGTATAGAACTAGAGAAACATATGTAATTTTTGAATTGAGTTAGTTTCTGTTCTTTTGAACATGTACTGCTACAGCCTTGCTATTTTCCTATCTTGTTCAATATCCATTTCTACTTATAATTTTGCTAATGCCCATACTATCATAAACCTTACATTCATGTTTTTAATTTTTCCTTAAGTAAATAGAACATGTGTGTGGGGAAGGTTAGGGCTCAAAAAGCTCATCAAAAATGATTATGCCCCAAGGCATAGAACAATCAGTGAGTGGAAGCAGGTTTTTTCCACCCATGCTCGAGTTGGTTCCAAATTTAAGTCCCAGGAAGCTTAGTATGTCAGTCGAGATCTAGATGCTTGGCCCATTCTGCTGTGGTGATATAATTTGTCCTTTGCCTATCAATAATGGTTTCCCAGTGTCCTGCTAGGGATATGAAGAGAACTCAGGAGTTCCATAAAAAGCAGTGGTTCCAACACAACTATATTCAGCAGTTTCTAAGGCAAAAGACATCCTGGTGGTTTAATGAGAAAGTATGTTAACATCTTCCCAGTTACAGAAACATGTTCCATCCTACCCCACCCCTGAAGTCACAAAACGTGGTCATAGATATGTAATCAGAAATTTTTAAGCTGCTACTCACCATGTTCGGCCCCTTTTAAGGGAAACATTTTGATTTTTAATAAATTAATGCAATTTTATGGACTAAAGGACATAGCTTGCAGGGAAAAAAACCTTTTAATTGATTTTTTTAATAGAAAATGAATTGACTATTGCTCTTATTTGGGATATGTGGTAAAGTAAGAAAAGAGAGAGGTGCATATTATAATTGCATTTAACTAATGTAAAACCTGATTGCTTTTAAGCCAGTACTGTTTAGTATCCGAACAGAACTTCAGAGAAAAGTGTAAAATGAACATAGTACTTTCCTTCAAGAATGAGTTTTGAAATATATAAGGAAATCAGGTATGATTCCCATCTATCTTCCTCTAATTTGCTCTCTCTCTGTCTCCCTCCTTTCCTTTCCCAACTAACCAGAGTTATTTTTTCACTATATCAGAACATTCTGTACCTTTCCCCCTAAAACCTTCAACTTCCTCCTAATTCCCCAATGTAAGGCTTATGGGCTATATTTACTCTCACCTCCCTATGCTATTTTGACTTGTATTTATCAGTGAAACTCAACAACTTCACACCCTTCATACAAAGTCTTTATGGCTAGTTCTGGCTTTCATCTTGAGAACTCAGCAATCTCTGAATATGTCAGTTATTTGGTGATCATGAATGACGTGATGTGTATGTAAGCCACTGATTTCTTCCCTTGAGGTATACAGATACAAATTATCCCTCAAGTGTTACCTCCTGAATTTCAGGTCATTATTTACATCAGCATCGCCAAGAGGTCCCCTCTGTCAATTGCTTTCATTTTGCAATTGCTTGCTGGGTCACACTGAAACTCTGAAACTTACTTTACAAAATCTGCTAATAGCTGCAAAACAACAGCAAGAGAATTCTCACTGACTGATATTGTTTCTGTCCAAATCAGTTCTCTGGTGGTTACACAGCAACAGTTGCTGCTGTTTTCAGGCTTGACTCTAAGCCTCAACCTAGACAGTGACTAAGCTAGTTGGGTTCATTTCTCCTAATGATGCATTTATTGAAATGCATCTTGACCTTAAATCTCTGGAGTCGAGCTTGGGTCTTTCCCAGTAGCCCAGTAAACCAATTCTGTATGTCATCCAGGAGAGCTGTAGCCTCAAATTGAAGCATTAAATGTTTGTAAGGCTGCATGACTCCTAGGGGTGAATAGGTAATTCTTTCTCCTGGGATTTCTAAAATGGAACGCTCTTCTGGATTGATCTTTACTAAGGAAAATTGAATAGGAGGCAATTGCAGGGACATGAAAATCCTCTTGATTGCTTTGGCCAAAATACAGAAAGCTCAAATCCATCCCAAGTCTTCCATCAGAATATTTACCACTCATCTTTCACTGAGAAAATGTTCCTAGTAATTTAAATGTTCAATATCTGTAATAAGCACATGGAACATATGCCTAAGAATTAAGTGATTCAAAGCATGTATCCATGACATACTTAAAAGATATTAATACTCATTAATATAAATATTAGTATACTATTCGTTATACTTTTCTTGATTCAGGCTTTAGAAATGTGTTAGACTTATCAAGAGGTGATGACTTCACCAAATCTATATTTGATCAGTGGCTTTCCAGTAAAAACATTGACACTCTTTTCAAAGTATGTTTTAAAATAGGAAATAAGTGCCCAGGTTTTGTCATGCAGATGTTAAAAATGCAGCATGTACTCCCTGCTGGGATCAAACAAATGGTTGATTTATTTCAACTCTAAAAGATGAGTTGCATGCCACTTCCTTCATTTATGTTTCTATGGAATGAAAACATTGTTCTCTCTGCCATGCCCCAAAAGACTGTACAATAGAGTTTGTCATTCTGAGAAGCTCATTATGGCAATGGCCCTCTTAGAAATGTAAATGCAACTCATATTTAAATGATACTGTCTACAATGATAATGTCTACAATTTGTGATGTGGTCTGACAATTCTCTTTTACAATGACAGGTAGTTCTCCATCTTCATAGTTTTCCACTTCCAGCAGGCAGCTCACAGCTCACTTTCATCACCCCTGGTTGGATCTTCCTTGCAGCCAGCCTTAACATTAATTGGCAAATTAATTATGTTTATTATTCATTTATTATTTTTTAAATTTACTCAGTTTCCAACCCTTTGCTATTGAATAGGTATCAAACAATTGTATAATTATAAAATTCTTTTCCCTCTTACTCTCACTCTGCATTCAGTCAATGTCTGTCTGACATAGCCCACTGGATTGGAAGCTTATTATGGGCAGGGAATATGTCTGTTAATTGTATTGTACTCCCTGAAGCTCTTAGTATGGTGTTCTGCACATTGATGGATTGATTGATGGATTGATTGACAGGGATTATGTCTTCTTCCACTTTCATTATACTCTCCCAAGTGCCTACCACAGTGCTTGACACACAGCAGAGGGTTAATAAATATTATTGAATGATCTGTTACTGCATAATGAGAAATAGCACTCAATAGAGATAAAAGTAGTGTATTGATTGAGCCTCATGATTCCTTATTTTATTCTTCAAATGTTAGTAAAAGAGCTGTTTACTTATTATTTTTACTATGTTTCCCAAAGCCTTTAAAAAAGAAATAAATTAGGCCAAAAAATCGTATTCAAAAATCTAAAATGAACGGTAAACTGACTCAGGTATGATAGAAAACTTTGCAACCAGTAATTCAACTTTATACATTACCCACAAATTATATTTTCATCAATGATTGAATGCAATTCATCACATTCATCCCAACATATGCAAGTGTTCCAGATTTGTGCATTTATTCTATCTTGTCCAAAATTTCAGGAGAAAAATATTTAACTCTAAGGAAGATATTTTATGTCCTTTTACCCTGCCAAATGCAAAGAACTTCCTGATGGGGATTAAAGCAGAAAAAAAGCTTTATTAAACTACTTTGGAAATACATAAGCCTCTTAAATGCATTAGATAGGCAATGAATATTAATGCTTTGGGTGATGGGTGACAGACAGTAATCCTACATATGATTAGGTCCTTTTAATAATAGTAATTAAAAAAAAACCTCTCACAAAGTAAGAAACATTTGATGACAAGTAGATTAGGATCTGACAATATGTCAAACATTCAAAAGTGCCTTTCCAGATTAAATAATGAAGATATCTATTTTTCCCAAAAAACATTCAGTCCTATTCCCCCCACCTCAAGAACGTACAGTGGATCCCCATCATCACTGCATCAAAGAGAAACTCCATATTGTTTACTTTGAAACATCCAATCACCTATCTCCTCAAGACTCTCCCCCTCTAAACTGTATACTCATTGTGGGCAGGGACTGTGTCTGTTTATTGTCATACTCTAATCTCCCAAGTGCTTAGTTCAGTGCTTTGTACACAGTAAGCCTTCAATAAATAAGATTGAATGAATGAATTCTCCTATCTCACCTCACTGACTTCCTGTACCTCTGTCTCATCTGTCTTGTGACCAACCCCTTGCCCAGATCCTGACTCTGGCCTGGAACTCCCTCCCCCTTCATATTGACAGACCCTCTCTCTCTCCACCTTCAAAGCCTTATTAAAAGTCTTTCTCCTCCAAAGAGTACTTCCCCTCATTTTCCCAGCTCCCAATCCCTTCTGTATTGTCCCTGCAATTGGATATGTACCCTACAAGCATTTGATAGTCACCCTATCTTCAGCCCCACAGCACTTATGCACATATCTGAATTTATTTTACTGTCTGCCTCTCCCCCTACACTGTAAGCTCCAGCAGGGAACATGTCTGCTAAAGCTGTTAAACTGCACCTTCCAAGAGCTAAAATTAGTGATCTGCACACAATAAGCACATAGGAAATACTACTGACTGATTGATTCTATTATCCCAAAACTAATATCAGTCATTTCTTAACTTAAAGAGATTAGTTCTGCCTTCACACGTGTCTGGAACATGCTGCTGAAAAGATCACCCATTTGCTCCTATAGCTTCAACTACCATCTCTAACCTCTGGACTCCCAAATCTATCTCTCCAATCAATCATTCAATGATATTATTGAGTGCTTAATGAATGCAGGACACTGTGCTGAGCCCTTGGAAAACGTTGTGTATAAAGAGAAAGTCTTTACATGCTCTTCATTCTGATGTGAAGAGGAGAAGAGTATACTTCGAATTGTGAATTCCTCAACCTGACCACTCACCCTCAAGAAAACTCAATAGAAGGTCATTTTGAATCACAACAGAACACAACGTTAGAAGGCGGCCTAGTGTGGCCAGAGCAGAAGTGCAAATGCTCTTAGTACAGTGCTCTGCACACAGTAAGTGCTCTCAATAAGTATGATTGAATGAATGAATGAAATACAATGACAGAGGGGTTGAGGGTGATAGCTTGGGTGCAGAGACAGCAAGCTTAAAGGACCCAACCTTGAACCAGAAGTACTGCCTGTGATTACAGGACTTTGGGAGGGACCACAGAGGCTCTGGAGTTGAGGGGCCATCACGTGAGTTGTTTACCTCCATTGCCTTCACCTTCTCCAGTCCAACTCTCTTTGACCTCCAGCAATCTGGCTTCTACTCCTCCCATTCCATTTAAACTGCTTTCTCAATATCATTAATGACTTTCTCCATGCCAAATCCAACTGAATTACTCCTTTCTAACTCCACTAGATCTCTGAGCTGGCTTTAATACTGTAGACCACTCCCTTTTCCTGGAAAAACAATTTAACCTTGACTTCACTGGAACTGTTTCCTAATGGTTGTCCTCTTATCTCTCTGGATGCTCCCTTTTGGTCTCTTTACTGGCTTCTCTTCTGCCTCACAACCCATAAATGTGGGGGTTCCTCCAGACTCATTTATGAGTCCCCCTCTATTCTCCATTTTCATCCACTTGCTCCTATAGCTTCAACTGCCATCTCTAACCTGCTGACTCCCAAATCTACCTCTCCAATCAATCATTCAGTGATATTACTGAGTGCTTACTCAATGCAGAGCACTGTGCTTAGCACTTGGAAAACATTGTATATAAAGAGAAAGTCATTAAAGCTAAAATGGTTATCCACAAACAGCTGGGAGAAGAGTCAGAAACTAGGATGTATGACAGAAGGGAAGAAGCATGTGGAAAACGATGACTATTAAAAAGACACGTGACCTTATAATTAAGAGAAAATAATGCTAGTATTTGATCCTAGCCTACTCAGGCCAAAAGACTGCTACTCCTCTATGAATAGTAGTAGCAGTAGTAATATTAATATTTATTAAGCACTTATTATATGTAAAGCACGCACAAAGTGCTGGAAAAGAAAGAGGTAGATGTAATGTAGACATAGTTCCTGAGCTGTAAGGGGGTCACAATCAAAGATTAAGGAGGGGAGGGAAGAGGAGTGAGGAGGGAGTTGACCACACACACATAAGGGAAGGCAGAGAAATAAACCAAAAGACAGAGATCATGACAAAGCACTTAGAACAGTGCTCAGCACTTAGAGCAGTGTTTGGCATATAATAAGTGCTTAACAAATGTCATTATCATTATTATTATTATTATATGAAAGGAGTAGCAGAATTTCAATCTCCCCTCTGGTAGAAAATTCAGAGCAGGAGCCATAGTTATGACCTTCTCAGCATTCTACAAGAAAAGAAGGAATGCTAATGCTGGTCAAGTCAGTCAATCAATCAATAAATGGTATTTATTGAGCACTTAGTGCAGAGCACTGTACTAAGTACTTGGGGAATAAAATGTTGTAAAGGTGGTAGACACATTCCCTGTCCACAAGGAGCTTACAGTCTAGGCTGTGAGCTTTCTGAGAGTTACAGACCATGTCTTATTTATTCTTTATCATATTGTTCCCCAGCACATAGCAGAGTTCTTTGCATAGAGCAGACTCCCTATAAATACAATTGAATGAATGATACAAACTGAAAGATGCATTAACTTTATTAAATATTAGTATTTTATTAGTATCCAGTCATTATTAATTGTTGAACACTGAGAAGCAACATGGCCTAGAGGAAAGAGTATGGGCTTGGGAGTCAGAAGACTTGATTTCTAGTCCTGGCTCTAGTCCTATGTGACCTTGGGCAAGTGATTTTACCTCTCTGTGCTTCAGTTTCCTCATCTGAAAATAGGGATTAAAGACCTGTTCTCCCTCCGTCTTAGTTATCCCTTTGCTTATCAGTGAGAAAGGCACATAGTAAGTGCTTAACAAATACCACAGTAATTATTATTACTTACAGTATAATTAGAATATCTTTTGTTAAGTGCTTACTATCCTCTGTGACCAGCACTGTATTGAGTGCTGGGATAAATATAAGATAATTAGGTTGGACATAGCCCCTGTTCCATATAGGACCCTAAATCTAAGTAGGTCAGAGGAGGATTTAATCCCCATTTTACAATCCTCTAGATTGTAAACTCATGTGAACAGGGAATGTTTCTGTTTATTGTTACAATGTACTATCCCAAGCTCTAGTAAAGTGCTCTACACATAGTAAGCACTCAATAAATACTACTGAATGAATGAATGAGGCTCAGAGAAGTTAAATGACTTGCTCCTGGTCATACAGTAGGCAAAAGTTGAGGCCCAGACTAGAACCCAGGTCCTCTAACCTTTAGGCCCAAACTCATTCTACTATGCCAAGTTTCTTCTCTAGAGAGATATGTTTGCTGAAAAAATCATTTGTAGTTCACTATGAAGCTTTTAAGATAGGAGCCACTCCTCTCATGTCACAATGTCAAAACATCATGAACATCAAAGTTAAGGAGTGGCATAGTTTACAGACACAAATATTCATTCATTCATTCATTCAATCATATTTATTGAGTGCTTACTGTTTGCAGCACACTGTACTAAGCACTTGGGGAGAGTCCAATATAACAATAAGCCAACATATTCCCTGCCCACAATGAGCTTACAGTCTAGAGGGGAGACAGACATTAATTTGAATTAATAAATTATAGATATGTACATAAGTGCTGTGGAGCTTGGAAGGGGGGAATGAATAAAGGGAGCAAGTCAGAACAGTGTAGGAGACATGGGAGAAGAGGAAAAGAGGGCTTAGTCAGGGAAGGCCTCTTGGAGGAGATATGTCTTCAATAAGGCTTGAAGGTGGGGAGAGTAATTTTCTGTGGGGTTTGAGGTAGGAGGGTGTTCCAGGCCAGAGGCAGGAAGTGGGTAAGGGGTCAGCAGTGAGATAGATGAGATTGAGGTTCATTGGGAAGGTTAGCATTTAAGGAGCGAAGTGTGTAGGCTGGGTTGTAGTAGGACAGTGTTCGGGTGAGGTAGGAAGGGGCATGGTGAATGATTACTTGAAAGCCATGGTAAGAATTTTTTGTTTGATGCGAAGGTAGATGGGCAACCACAGGAGTTTCTTGAGGAGTGAGGAAACATGTCCTGAATGTTTTTGTAAAAAAATAATCCAGGCAGTTTAGTGAAGTATGGACTTGAGTGAGAAGCAGGAGGCAGTGAGGACATCAAAGGAGACTGATATAGTAATAAAAAAGTGTGATAGAATAAATGACTAGATTTACATGGTAGCAGTTTGGATGGAGAAGAAAAAGTGGATTTTAGTGATGCTGTCAAGGGGGAACCTACATGATTTAGTGATGGATTGAATGTGGGTTGAATGAGAGAAAGGAGTTGAGGATAACATCAAGGTTATGGGTTAGTGAAACAGGAAGGATAGTGGTGTCATCTACGGTGATGGGAAAGTGATGGTGAGGAAAGAGTTTGGGTGTGTAGAAAAGGAGTTCTGTTTTGGACTGTTATGCTTGAGTTACAGGGGGAGCATTCCAAGTATAGATGTCTTGAAGGCAGGAAGAAATGCAAGACTGTAGAAAGAGAGAGAGAGAAGTTAGGGCTAGAGATGTAGATTTGGGTATCATCTACATAGAGGGGGTAACTGAAGCCATATGAGCAAATGAGTTCTTCAAGGGAGCGAATGTAGATGGAGAATAGAAAGGGACCCAGAAATGAGGGACATCCACCGTTAAGGGGTGGGAGGCAGAGGAGGAGCCTGTGAAAGAGACTGAGAATGAATGGCTCAAGAGATAAGGGGCTCACAGTTTTAATCTCTATTTTACAGGTGAGGTAACTGAGGTATAGAGAAGTAAGTGACTTGCCCAAGGTCACACAGACAACTGGTGCAGCCAGGATTAGAACCAACATGCTCTGACTCGCCAGCCCTTGTTCTTTTTATTGGGCCATTCTGCTTCTCGACACTTATATGGGGCAATCTTAAGAGGCATTGATGATTCTATCCATTACATATTTCTCAGCATTTCAGATCTCGAAAAGTGTCAACAAATTAGAGGGAATTGGGTAGTATATGAAAAATAATGAAAGGATTGAAGGAAATGCCTTGGTAATTTATGATTTCTTTGGATTTGCATAAAACATTCATTATAAAAGTGCATGGGGCACATTTACAAATAAATAGTACTAATTTGGTTACTGAATTCCCTCAAAAAATCACATACATATATCTAAGGCAGAAAAAAAAAGATGTTTGGCTATAGTTCTTCAAAATACAACTATAGTGCCCTGTTGATCATTAAATTATGGGGTAAAATTACTGTTCCATGCCTGAATTAAAATCTGCAAAGCTCAGCCCTAGCAGAACTGACAAGGATTTTCTTCATCACTCCTGTTGCAATACCTAGGGACATTTCCATTTTGTGGAAAACAGCACAGGTCTGTGATAAAAATGCAATATAATGAAAGTTTATTTGGTGTCTGAAACTTGCAAATCCTTTAGTATCAGTGTTTTCAGCAAAACAAAGACATACTTCTTTATTCTGGGATTCTGAATGTGGGACAAGTGAAAGCAATGTCTGAACAAAATTATGAATTAGGAGTATTAGGATTAATCTATCCATCCAGCAATTGTATTTATTGTTTACTGTAATAAGATAAAATCTTTCCCTGATATATATATATGTGTATAGCCTAACAGGCTGGGCTCCCACTTGTACCATCATTCTCCAACACTTAAATATTCCCCACTCCTTCAAAAACATTTTTTAAATCATAAAATAAAAGCAATGAAGTTGTTAGCTTTTCTCCAAATTTGGAGTTGTCTAAAAATTTTCAGTGTTTATTGATGAATAAAATATGAGGATAGTATTGTTTACTGAGTGCTTACTGTGTGCAGAGTACCGTCTTAAGCATTATGTTTCTGTGTGCCAGGTAAGGGATTTTGATAGGCTGTACTCCTGATGAATGAGACAGAATGTTGGGAAGGAGGAAAGAAGGTAGGATAACTGGGAGGAGTTCTGGGGTGATGATAGGAACAGACAGGCAGACAAGAAAAGGATGCAGACAGAATGAAAGTAGCTTGAGGACATCAAGACAAAAATAGTTTGGGAACAATCAAGAAGGGAGAGTACAATACAACAGACCCATTCCCTTCCCTCAGTGAGCTTACAAGTCTAGAGGAGGAGGCAGACTTAATATGAATAAATAAATTATGAATATGTAATATGCTGGGGGGTAGGAAGGGGGGAATGAATAAAGGGAGCAACTCAGGGCAATGCAGAAGGGAGTGGAAGAAAAGGAAAAGAGGGCTTAGTCAGGTAAGACCTCTTGGAGGAGATAATAATAATGATGACACTTGCTAAGTGCTTACTATGTACCAAGCACTGTTCAAAGCACTGGGATAGATACAAGGTTATCAGTTTGTCCCATCTGTTGGTCCCAGTTTTAATCCTCACTTTTCAAATGAGATAACTGAGGCACAAAGAAATTACATGACTTGCCCAAAGGCACACAGCTGACCAGTAGCGGAGCCCGAATTTGAAACCACGACCTCTGACTCCCAAGCCTGTGCTCTTCCCACTAAGCCACACTGCTTCTAAAACAGACTGTTTATGAACCTGTGAAGACCCAGAAACTGGATATTTCACCCAGAAACTGGATATTTCACCCAGAAAATCAGAGAGAAGTTAAATGCCTTGTTCAAGGTCACATAGTTGGCAAGTGGCAGAGCTTAGATTAGAATTTAGGTCTTCTATTTTCCAGTCCCACGGTCTTGCCACTGGGCCACACTGCTTAGTATCAAAGGCAGGAATGTGCACATAGGCGTTCTGTTCTCTCTGACTTTGGGTTCGAGGGGCTACTCTGGTGTAAGCTTGGCACTTCCTAATCATGACACTCACAGGATGGCAAATACATCTTACTGGAGCTATCTGGGATGACTACTGACTTAATTCAATTACTGAGGTCCATCACGGTTCCTGGAGTTCTTCACAGCTGTAGCTAGGGCACTTCCTCTGCCTCATTTCCTTGTGCAAATCCAGCAGGCTGGCTACAGAACCAGCGGCAGCTGAAGCAGACCAAATGGTGACCCAAATCAGAAATCCTGCCTTCATAGATTCCATTGTCTCATTTGAAAAAGAAACATGGGAGGGTTTCTGGGGAAGTGGGAGCAGGTGAACTGGTGAGGAGCACAAGATTGTAAGTTCCTTGAGAGCAGGGATCATGTTTACCCAAATCTATTGTTTTATGCTCTCCCAAACATTTGGTACAGTGCTTTGCACACAGTAAGCACTCAGATAAAAGGGAAGCAGCTTGAACTAGTGGAAAAAGTCAGATTACGAGTTCTTCTAATCCTGACTCCTCCACTTGTCTGCTGTGTGACCGGCAAGTTACTTAACTTCTCCGTGTCTCCGTTTCTTCATCTCTAAATGGGTATTACATCATATTGTCACCTACTTAGCCTTTTACTTAGTCCCTGTGGATACAAGGACTATATCCAACCTGCTCATTTTGTAATCTTCCTCTGAGTTTAGTAGGTTGCTTGGTACGATAGTAAGAGCTTTATTCATACCATACTAATAAATAAATGAATGCCACTGATTGAGTGAGCAAGCAGCTCTGGTAGAGCAATGTGGCAGACTGATCTTGTTTGAGATCTTTATGGTTGCAAAACTGAGGATGGAAGTCCATTCTAGAATGCTTTGGGGTATCAGTAGCTGCATCTCCTTAGCTGGAAGCCTGAGAACACTGATCCCTAGATGGGCTGAAAGGAGGAGGAGAAGTGAGAAAGGGAGGAGGGAAAGGGGGTTCAGTGGCCAGATTATGAGAGAAGTTAAAGAAAGGAGAGGGAGTGCAGTCACTTCTAGCCCCTTGAGCCCAGGTTCAGTCACTACCTTGCTGATCATTTGTCCAGAGGCCAGTGGTGCCAGATCTTGATCACTCCAGCCACATGGGTGGGGGAGGAGTTCAGAGCTGGACCCAGGGCAGAAACTCAGAATGGATGTGATCACTGTTTGCTGTGCAGAAACCCCCTTCTCTCAGAATGAAGAATGAGTTCCCACATTTGTCTTGTATTATGCTGTCAAGTCGTCTCCGACCCTTAGTGACTCCATGGATACATCTCTCCCAGAAAGTCCTACCTCCATCTGCAATCGTCCCCGTAGTGGGTCTATAGAGTTTTCTTGGTAAAAATACAGAAGTGATTTACCATTGCCTCCTTCCGCACAGTTGACTTGAGTCTCCACCCTCGACTCTCTCCCATGCTGCTGCTGCGTGAGTTTTGACTTATAGCAGATTGCCTTCCACTCACTAGCCACTGCCCAAGCTAGGAATGGAATGAGTATACCTCTGCTTGACTCTCCCTCCCATATTCGAGGCTGGTAGAGACTGGAAACTCTCCAGGTGCAACCCTGAGAGGGGATCCCACATTAAGGGTGGGTGAATTATCCCCTGATCCCTGTTCCCTTCCTCTTGGGAGCAGAGAGACAAGGTACAATCCAATGACATCATATTCAGTGTGATATTGTGATGCTTTCAGGTGCACTAGTATTGACCTCAAGGGATGACAAACTTGGTGGAGCAAAGCTACTAAGATGTTTCTGTTCATCAATTATGCAATACTTTGCTCGTCCAATAGGAAAAGTCACTATCCTGCTATTCTCTCTTTCAGACTGCATGGAGCCTAATCTTTGCCCTCTCCTTTCTCTCCATTTCCCATTCCCAAGAGAGCATTGGCAAGGTGATCTATGTCATCTTTTCTCTAGCTGATACCTATGTCCTCATTTTATTAATACTATTATGTAAATGTTTCCTTCATCATTGAACACTGAACAATTTTAGACAACTCCAAATTTGGAGAGAAGCAAATAGCTTAATTGATTTTATATATGAATGAAAAACAAAATTCAAAGGGGTGGGGAGTACTTAAGGTGAGAGATATTGGTGCCTTATCAAACATAAGAAAAAATTTGTAAAGGCTGATTGAGGTGTGTGTGCAAGAATGCTAAACTTTGTTTTGATAGAAGTGCTGAAATGGATTGAAGAACATATTTCAAAAAAGAAATGGCTTCCTTAACTCAGAATGCCCTGACAGAGTCTAATTGGCATTTGAAAATATCGAGTAGTGCTAAAGTGATCTTTAGTTGATTTCATTAAATGAATTTGAATGGCACTACTGAAAGCTAATGTCAACCTGGTTGCAGACAAGCACCTAAGGGATTTATCTGAACAATCATTTGTTATTTCTTTACAAGCATCCTATGGCAGTGTTCTAATTCAAATTGTTTAGAAGGGGATTGTTATTTTTGCAGCTGTGTTTTGACTGTCTGTGAAATATGATGGAATTATAGTGCTTTTTTTTATTTTTGAAAGGATGAATATCTCATCTTTCTATCAATGGAAATCAATGTCATTCTTACCCTGTTGAGCAATGATAAACATTTTCCCAGCAATAAGAAGTAGTTCATCTGCACTAGCTTTGTTTGTTGTTATAAAGTCAGACCTAGAATCCTATAATATTTTATCCAAGGAGTTCTTTTGAATTTAAACATTTTCTTTTCTCACTAATAATCATAATAATAATAATGGTATTTGTTAAGTGCTATGTGCAAAGCGCTGTTCTAAGCACTGGGGTGGGGGGAATACAAGATGATCAGGTTGTCCCATGTGGGGCTCATAGTCTTAATCCCCGTTTTACAGATGAGGTAACTGAGGCACAGAGAAGTTAAATGACTTGCCCAAAGTCACTCAGATGACAAGTGGTGGAGACAGTATTAGAATCCATGACCTCTGACTCCCAAGCCCATGCTCTTTCCACTGAGCCAACCTGCACTATCCCACGCTTTATTTGGGAGCAAGAAATACAACTGGACTTAAATCCCCAGAACATAGAAAAGTGTTTGTAGTAAGTCAGTGTTTTTGAAGAACAAGTTACAGGACCTTATTGGACACCAAACCACTTCCTATGAACTCTTCCCTGTGATTTTTGAGTTTTTTGTTTGATTTTTAATAGTATTGGCTGAGCATTTACTATGTGTCAGTCATTGTACTCAGCACTGGGGAAGATACAAACTAATATGGTTGGACATAGATCCTGTGCCACATGAGGTTCATAGTCTGAATCCCCATTTTACAGATGAGATAACTGAAGCACAGAGAAGTTAAGTGACTTGCTCAAGGTTACACAGCAGACAAGTGATTGACTCAGGATTAGAACTCAGGTCCTATGACTCACAGGCCGGTGTTCTATCTATTAGGTCATGCTGCTTCTCAGACTATGTGAGTCAGTCTCATCTGGGTCTGGCTCCAAGTGACTCCTTCCTTGTTAGGAGCTTAGAGTAAACTGTCACTCAGAGGTAGTTATGAGAGGTAGGAATACCAGACAGAAATGCAGGAGCATCTACTGCTAAAGTCCCTCCTTCCCAGCTCAAACCTCACACCAAAGCTGAGATTTCCTAGTGAAGATACTTGAAACAGTTTGGTTTTGCCTGTTAATAAGGGTATTTCTTTGGTCATATCCCTGAGACTCCAGAGTTATGTATTTTGGATCTGAAATAACTTCAAAAATTTGCCAACCTCTGTGGAAAAAAATGTCTTCAACTGAAGGTAATAGCAGCAATATTACTTATTAAGTAAAACATTACTTGTTATTAACAATTATTACTTATTAAGTGCTTACTGTGTGCAGAACACTGTACTAAGCTCTGGCATAAAATACACAGGTGGGAATTAAACGTAGTCATGTCCCTCATGGGGCCTCAAGATGCTACCACTACTTTCTCTAGGTTTGTAATTCTTCCCAACCAGAGCAAAACACGTGGTATTATTTGGACAGGCTCAATCTGCTTCCATCTGGACCACTAACCTAACATAACTTATGAATTCAATACATCCTTTTACTCCTAAAACATGTTTTCATTTTTGTTCATTAACTGAGTCTTTAACTGTACGTTTTCTTAAACATATTAACTGGAGAACTAAATATGGCTTGTAACATTTTTAAGCGACAGCGCAACTCTGATCACAAATACTGGAAAGTAACAGACTCTCAGTTAATCATGGACAGAACAAAGCTTCCAACTAAACAGTATTTCCCTTCACAAGTTTGTAGAAAAGGTGATGTGGTTCCTTAGGTCTGGACCACAGAAGAAATTCACTTAAACTTAAAGGTTTGAAACTCTTTTACAGATTATCATTTATTGCATTTGTTAAGAGCTTACTCTGTGCGAATCATTGTACTGAGGTCTGAACACTTCTCATTTTATCTTCACAAGGTTCCTATGAAGTAGAAATTATTCTCCCCACTTTACAGATGAGGAAACAAGCATAAGGAAGTTAAATGACTTGCAGAGCTGGAACTTCTGGCTACCATAGTGTACTCTTTCCACTAGACCATGTGGCCAGTATATTAAAGTTCTATTCCATGTAAGGGTAGAGGAATCTTCTTCTTGTTAGACAACTATTTTGCTATCTACTCATTTACTAGGGACGTATCCAATAAGTGAAATTCCCCTAATTCCTGGTAGCTATTTTTCATGGGAGTTATTACTTTCTTCACTCATAACCCATATCATTCTTTTTTACTCTTTTCTTTAAATAGCTGTTATGACTGCAATGTACAATGGATTCATCATATTTATGCATGTTCATATAATTAAGCTGACTTTTATTGGGCTGTGTAGAGTTCATTCCAACTAACTTCATGATGAGAAGAAGGCCATTTTATCTGGGGCCATTTTATCAGTGCCTTATGTGTCATTAAAGTGTAACCATTCAGAAGGAAAGATTGGGAAAGTAGAAAGATCAGGGAGTTGGATCAGAGGACTCTTGGCCATTTTGAAGTTAGAAATGGGGAGCCATATTTCTGGGAGAGCAAGACATAAGGAGGTCTCTTGTTATGACCCTGGATGGACACAGGAAGCATGAGATGATCCCCAGTGAGAGTTAGATTCCTTGGAGGTTAGGAGTTTATCAGCTAGGTCTCTGGAAGAGTAAACCTTATGCCCTGAGAGAGAGAAATGACACAGAGCTGCTCCTGCATCCAAAGGACTTGAACAGGCCAAGACTAAAATTTGGGATGACCAGAGAGGAGAGGAGGAAGGATCAGTGGAACATGAACCCTGGGACATGTATAGGAAGGTTCAGAGGGTTCTGAGATGGCAAGTGTGAGGGGAAAGGGGGAAACATGAAGGAGTAGAGCTAGGAAAAGGTGGTTTGAACAGGAATTCTGTTTGACTGCTAAATGATTAAGAACACTTGCAAGAATACTATTGAACATTTTTGCGATCCCTGATCTTGGTGTCTGCCTGTGATAGGGACTGGAGGAGACACTCCGGGTGCCAGGGAGTCACATAGATGTGGAAATCTGCTAGACAGGGACAGAGAACATTCTCCACAAGCTTCCTGTAACCAGCTCGGGAGGAAGTTGGTAGGATAGTCTTGAATATTTTCCTTGACCTTGGGCAGATGCCTGTGCTTCAGATGGTGGGGAGGGGTGCAGATTTGCATGCAGGGACTTGGAGAACACTAGGCAAAAGTCCCCAACCTGTTGGTCCCGAGAAGAGAAGAACTAGAGGACTTTTGACACAATGGAAGTTAACAGGAGTCCAGGTGCTCCTAAAGTGACATCAGGGGCTACTTGAGGTGAGATTTAGAGCTGGGAACCCCTGCTTACTGAGAAATGTGTTTTGCTTGGTGTTTTGGACAGAGGACCCTGCCATGTCCTCTTCATCCTATTTCTCCTTCTTCCAGGTCTATATCTGAGGAAGAGAAGAATGTCCTAGTTGAAACCTTGTGGCTAGTAAGCACTTACTTCTGGTCCCCAAACACACTTTGGCCAGGGAGTAGTGAGGAGTAGAGTTACATCTGTGCAGTCATTTGGTCATCGTAGACAAATCCCTCTCCAAGAAAAAAAGTTGTCAGAAAACCCAAGCAAAAATCCGGTGTTGTCCTGTTCACAGTATTCTTTAATACAACTCTTCTTTCAAGCCAAGCAGCATGGCATAATGCATAGAGCACGGGCCTAGGAGTTCAACAGTCATGGGTTCAAATACCAGCTCCTCCACTTGCTGCTGTGGGACCTAGGGCAAGCCACTTAACTTTTCTGTGCCTCAGTTACCTTGTCTGTAAAATGGGGATTAAGACTCTGAGCCCCAAGTGGGACAACCTGATTACCTTGTAACTACTCCAATGTTTAGAACAGTGTTTGGCACATTTCGAGTAGTAAGTACCAAATACCATTATTATTGTCGTTATTCTTACTGTCTGCCTTGGACAAAGTCACATCACTTCTCTGTGCCTCAGTTGCCTCATTTGGAAAGTAGGGATTGAGATTGTGAGCCCCATGTGATTTGCTTGTATCCTCCCCAGTACTTAGTACAGTGCTTGGCACACAATAAGTGCTTAACAAATGACACAATTATTATCAATGATAAGCCATAACAAAAATAATACTCAAATTTTAGTGTAATTCTATTTTTCTTAAGCACTTTCACATGATAGATTTCATTTTGTCTTTGCAAATGTTTTAGGTGGAGAGAGGCCAGAATTATTTTCCCCATTTTATAATCAAGGAAACTGAGCAGCAAAGATATTAAATAACTTGCCTGTGGTCACATAGCAGGCTAGGGGCAGATCTTGTAGTAAAACACAAGTTTCCTATTTCTATGGTTCCACAAAAGAAATTAGGATTTTTGGAAAACAATTTTTCTATTTGGTGAATTTTATTGGTGAATTTTCTATATGTTGGCCATGAGGCCTACTTAGCAGACTTTTTCAACACTTTACCAAGTGCTTTAAGCCTTATATTAGCCAATATAACTCAATATAACTCTCTGCAGCTTAACCCTCTTTTCCCCCCATTTCCCTCTGCTCCTCCCCCTCTCCCTTCCTATCCCCTCAGCAATGTACTCATCTGCTCAACTGTATATATTTTCATTACCCTATTTATTTTGTTAATGAAATGTACATCGCCTTGATTCTATTTAGTTGCCATTGTTTTTACGAGATGTTCTTCCCCTTGACTCTATTTTTTGCCATTGTTCTTGTCTGTCTGTCTCCTCTGATTAGACTGTAAGCCCGTCAAACGGCAGGGACTGTCTCTATCTGTTGCCGACTTGTTCATTCCATTCATGCTCTGCACATAGTAAGCGCTCAATAAATACTATTGAATGAATGAAAAGAGGGGTTGGGGCAGGAGAAGCGAGCAGAATGAGACTTTCCATTTACCTCCCACTTATTTCCCTCTAGTTCCTCTTGGGTCCTGCTGCCTCCCCCTACATCCTCTCATCTCTGATCTCCCCCCATGTCTTACTGCATTCCCCCTCATTTCCCCCATCTCCCCATATCTCTCCATCTCCTGAAATATCTCCCCCATTACCCTTTGTATCCTTCCATATCTCACCAAGTCCTTCCATCTCCCTCTATCCCTCTTCACCCCCCAGCCTCTCCCCATGTCTCCTGTGTCCTGCTGCATTCCCTCCACATCTCCCCATCTCCTTCAAGGTACCCCACATCTCCCTCTTCTTACCTCATTTTACCCCATTGCACATCATTAGACATGTATCCATTGTCCTTTGTTGAATAGAGTTGTTGGTCAGTCTATGTAAGTCAGGCCATATACAAACCACTATAAATTAAAATATAAGGCAATTCTAGTAGTTAATAATAATAATTACGGTATTTGTTAAGTGCTTAACTATGTTCCAGGCACGGTACGAAGCACCGGGGTGGATAGAAGTAGATCAGATTGGATACAGTCTCTGTCTCATATGGGGCTTACAGTCTCAATCCCCATTTTACAGATGAGGTAACTGAGTCCCAGAGAAGTGAAGTGACTTGCGCAAGGCCAAACAGCAGAAAAATGGAGGAGCCAGGATTAGAACCCATTACTTTCTAACTCCCAGGCTTGTGGTCTATTCACTATGCCAAGCTACTTCTCTAACAATAACAATATGTCTGTTGAATTTATTATATAAAGCCAAACATCATGCTAAATGATTTTGGTAAGCCTGGGCATAGATTTCCAATCCACCTAATACCACTCTGCTTTCTTGTGTGACTTCAAACTCCTACTCTGGAAATGCAGCTGAAGTCATGTAATATAAAATTAACTTAGTACATGTGTAGAAATTGTGCCAGTGGGACGGCCACTTGGGACACAGGGTGAGGGAGCCTAGCAGTCTGTGTTTGTGATTGCTGAGACTCTACTGAAAGGGAGAGTGGGATATATAGAGGTAACAAGGAAGATTATTAGCAAATAGACAACTTCTTTATATCGCGAACAAAGATGATGTCTATTATTGTAGCTCCTTGAGGGCTGGGATCATTTTTGCCAACTTTACTTGCCGCCTTTATTCAACCCACCCTCAGCCCCACAGCACTTATGTATATAGTAATTTACTTCAATGTCTGCCTCTCCTTTTAGACTGTAAGGTCCTTGTGGGCAGGGAATGTCTACCACCATTTTATTTTTTTTTAATTTCATGGTATTTGTTAAGAACTCACTATATGTCATTCATTCATTCAATCATATTTATTGAGCACTTACTGTACTAAGTGCTTGGAAAGTACAATTCAGCAACAAATAGGGACAATCTATACCCAACAACAGGCTCACAGTCTAGTCAGGAACTGTACTAAGTGCTGGGGTAAATACAAGCTAATCAGGTTGGACACAGTCTCTGTCCTACATGGGGTTCACAGTCTTAACTTACATTTTACAGGTGAAGTAACTGAGGCACAGACTAATTAAGTGACTTTCCCATGGCAGTCTGGCAGAGCTGGAATTAGGACTCAGGCCCTGCTGACTCCCAGTCCTGTATTCTTTCCACTAGGCCATCTGCTTCTCAACTCTGATATATTGTACTCTCCCAAATGCTTAGGACAGTACTCTGCATATAGGAAGTGCTCAATAAATATGATTGATTAATTGATATATGGTATTGTACCCCTCCAAGCATGTAGTACAATGCTTTGCACTTAATAAGTGCTCAATAAATAGCATGAATTGACTTAGGAATGGCGCTTTGGGGTTTGCAGAAAAGGCTGGAGTTTAACTGCATCCATTCTTCAGTCCTTTGAGTTATGCAATCAGTTTGTTTCCCAAAACAGTTTTATGTTTCTTCGTGCCCAAACTACATCATCTTATTTGTATGTTCAGAATATGGAAAATGGAAAAAAACCCTGCTATTTCCACATGAGATAAAATATCCACCCACAGGACAGGGTAGCCTATATAAGCTTTTATGATGGGGAAAATGAAATGGTAATTTTTTTCTGCCCATTTTCAGTAAGCCTGCCAACTTCTTTTTTGATTGCAGCTTGAATCTATTATCTAAGAAGAATATTTATTTTGGGATCAAGTAAATCCTACCCGGTTTGAAGCCTGAAAAACAATTTTCAGCTTACTCCAGATATAGGAAAATGCTTGGCAAAGCAAAAAAAAAATGTGTGGATTGGAAATTTTTCTCATCCTCTAACTCTAATAGGAAAGTTGATCAAACAAAGCATTAGTTTCATTTTTACGCTTTGACCACACATCACCAAAGAACCTCTGGATGAAATAGTTCCAGGAGATGTAGGAAACACCTCTGAACATTTGTTTTCCATAGCAGTAGAAAGGTACTTTATGGTCAAGGTTGGAGGGTTTCATGCAAGGAGCAGGCCTCCTATCCTTCTGAAATCCAGCCAACTATGCCTCTCCTCTTCTCCGAAGCCCTACTAAATAATTTCCTCCCCTCAGAGGACATCTCTCACCTCCATGCTCATATCATCCCATCATCCACCTTTAATGCTTTCATGCAGGCCTAAAAGATGCAGAATCAGGAGAGGCCTCATGGACTAAAGCCGATGAGCTCTTGTATCCATTAAGGCCCACCTGCTGTTATCTCCAACTGTTGTAGGAAAGACAGTTCCCTCCCCACTCCTTCCTCCTCTTGCCCTTACTTCTCCTTGATGCTTTCAACTCCATTGCTTGCAAGGCCAGTTTGTCTCTTTTGGCAGGGGTTCATTCATTCATTCAATAGCATTTATTGTGCACTTACTATGTGCAGAGCACTGTACTAAGCTCTTGGAATGTACAAATTGGTAACAGATAGAGACAGTCCCTGCCCTTTGATGGGCTTGCAGTCTAATCGGGGGAGACGGACAGACAAGAACAGTAAGGGTTCAGTAAGGAGATAGCATAGGAATGAAAGGGACAGAGTGAACTTCTCTCCGGCTCTGATTCTGTGCTGCATGTGGCTGAAGCAAAGAAACCCATTCAGCCACTCTACTCTGCTCAGTTTTCCATTCTTTTTCTGCTCGATGGGATTTGGTGGGAAATTGCTTTTCTTTATTTCATCTGGAAATGTCTTGGGTTAAAGTGAAAGGTCTTTTCTGAGAAATTTCTGTACTATAGCCTTATATTACTCTGATCAGTATTTATGAGCTCTTGCTGTATGCAAGACACTGTACTAAGTGCTTGGGAGAGTATGACACAGAACTATAATAGCCACATCCCCTGCCTAAGATGAGCTTTCATTCTAGATGGAGAGACAGACAATAATATAAATGGATAAATTATGAATATGTACATAAGTGCTGGGGGATGGGTGGGTGGTTAATAAAGGGAGCAAATGAGGGTCCTGCAGAAAGGATTAGGAAAAGAGGAAATGAGACCTTAGTTGAGGAAGCCCTCTTGAAGGAAATATGCTTTCAATAAGGCTTTGAAGGTGGGGAGAGTCTGTCGGATATGAAAGCGGACGGCATTCCAGGCCAGAAGCTGGACATGCGTGAGAGGGCAGCATCAAGATAGATCGATGTATAGTGAGTAGGTTGACATTAGAATAGCAAAGTGTACGGACTGTGTTGTAGAAGGAGAAAAATAAGGTGAGGTAGGACAGGGAAAGGTGATTGAATGCTTTAAACCTGATGGAAAGGGGTTTCTGTCTGATGAAGAGGTGTATGGGCAACCACTGGAGGTTCTTGAGGAGTGGGGAAACATGGACTAAACATTTTGGTAGAAAAATGATCTGGGCAACAAAGTGAAGTGTGGGCTGAAGTGGGGAGAGACAGGAGGCAGGGAGGTTAGCAAGGAAGCTGGTAAAGTAATCAAGGCAGGATAGGATAAGTGATTGGATTAACATGGTAGAAGTTTGGATGGAAAGGAATGGGCAAATTTTAGTGATGTTGTGAAGGTTAAACCAACTCAATATAATGACCAATTGAATGTGTGGGTTGAATGAGAAAGAGGAGTCAAGGATAACACCAAGGTTATGGGCTGTGAGATAGGAAGGATAGAAAAGTTAACATGAGGACAGGGTGTGAGTAGGAAGATAAAGAGTCTTGTTTTGGACATGATAGGTTTGATGTTATGGGAAGACATCCAGGTAGAGATGTCTTGAAGGCAGGAGGAGGTGTGAGACTTCAGAGAGTGAGAAAGATAGGCTGGAGATGTATATTTGGGAATCTTCTGCATAGAGGTAGTAGTTGAAGCCATCAGAGAAAATTAGTTCTCAAAGGGAGTTAGTGTTGATAGGGAATAGAAGAGGACTCAGAACTGAATCTTGAATGACACTCAGAGTTTGAGATGTCAGTGGGACATCCAAGTAGAGATGTCTTAAAGGAAGGAGGAAATGCCAGACTGCAGAGGAGAGATCAGGGCTGGAGATGTAGATTTAGTAATCACCTGCATAGAGGTGGTAGTTGAAGCCATGAAAGCGAAAGAGTTCTCCTAAGGAGTGGATATAGATGGAGGATGAAAGGAGACCTGGAGTGAACCTTGAGAAACTCCCAGTTAGGGGGTGGGAAGTAGACGAGGAGCCTGCACAGGAGGCTGACAATGAGTGGCCAGAGAGATAGGAGAAGAACCAGAAAAACCAATGTCAGTGAAGCCAGGGTTGGATAATTTCTCCAGGAGAAGGGGTTGATCAACCATGTTGAAGACAGCTGGGAGGTCGAGGTGGATTAGGATGGAAAGGACCATTGGATTTGTCAAGAAAGAGATCATTTGTGACATTTGAGACAGCAGTTTCTGTGGAATGATGCTAATGGTAATCAGACTGAAGGAAGTTAAGGAGCAAACTAGAAGAGAGGAATTGGAGACAGCAGGTGTAAACACCTTGCTGAAGGAATTTGAAGAGGAATGGTAAGGAGGGAGTTGTGGGATCAAGGGAAGGTTTTTAAAAAAAACATAGGTAAACTCGAGTATGTTTTATGCTCAGGAGATGTTAATTGACACCAAGGGAGTCAAGAGGTTCTCCAAGGGAGTGGGTTTAGATGGATTATGGAAGGAGACCTGGAACTGAACCTGGTGGGACTCCCACAGCTAGAGGGTCAGAGGCAGAGGAGGAGTCTGTAAAAGAGCCTGGAAAGTAACAACCAGAGAGATAAGAGGAGAATCAGCAAAGGACAGCTTTTGTGAAACCAAGGTTAGATAGGTTTTCCAGAATAAGGGAGCCATACACAGTGTCTAAAGTAGCAGATAGGTCAAGGAATTTAGGAAGGGGTAGAAGCCATTGGATTTGGTAAGAAGGAGGTAACTGGTGATAAGGGAATATATGGGCACGTTTGGAAGCAGTGGGGAAGAAGCCTCTGGAAAGAGTTGAAGGGGGCAGTCAAGGAGAGAAGGAGGATGAGGAAATTGGAGAGTAGCAGAGGAGATTTTAGAGAAACCATGCTTTATAGCAAAATATGTGGCCAAGCCTTTTGGCAAGTTATGGGGAAGAAGAGAGTTTGAGGAGGGTGTGTAAATCTGAAACAGCTGGTGCCAGCATGGAAGTCAATGGGTATGGAAGTCAATATATATTAAGAACTATTGTTGCTAGGGAAAGGGCAGCGCAGAGCTGAAACATGTAAGAATTAATTCGATTTGGACAAGGTCAGTCTGGTGTCTGGGTTTTCAACAGTAACGTTCAGCAGCTCATGCGCAAGAGCAGAGGAAGCTCTTTAAAAATCAGTGCTGTTAATGATGACAGTGATGATTAAATCTTTAAAATGGTATTAGAACATTTAACTCAAGGTGTTTGGTTCTTCAGGGAATTCTCTGTCATGCAATGATTTATTATAAATGCTTCAGAAGCTTCTGTGTATTTGAAGGATTATAATCTCTATTGCTATTGAGGAGAGAACCAAAGGAAAATTGCTGGAATTGCAAACTGCTCCTTTTAGGGAGGCTTTTCAATGGATTCCTGAGGAGCACAATGAAAATTCCTTCCAAGGAAATTGTCTGCCATGGTTAGATGGCATCTTACATGCATAGAAGGAGATAGACATAGTAGCTTCTTGATTTCCCTTTCAGTCTTTTGTTCGGGTTTCTCCAGTATGAGTAGGGTCAAATTACTTTTGTGATTACAGTCTCATTAGGTCAGCTGAGCTGAATGCCCTAGCATGTTGGTAACATTTGTTTGATATGACAAGTTTCTTCGTAAAACTTAACTTTGCACTCTGGGTTTCAGTGAGAAAAATCCCAGTTAACCTGAGGCAACAGATGATGTTGTGTCCTACCTGGTCAAGGGAAAAACATGAGAGACTCATGATGCTTCCATGATTCTACAGTGTAGAATTCTACAGGGAAGGGTGACAAGAAAGGAAGAAAATGATAATAATAACTGTAGTAATTGTTAAATGCTTACTTTGTATAAGTAAGTAAAGTATAAGTACTTTGTATGAGAAGCAGCATGGCTCAGTGGAAAGAGCACGGGCTTGGGAGTCAGAGGTCATGAGTTCAAATCCCAGCTCTGCCGCTTGTCAGCTGTGTGACTGTGGACAAGTCACTTAACTTCTCTGTGCCTCAGTTCCCTCATCTGGAAAATGGGGATTAAGAATGTGAGCCTCATGTGGGACAACCTGATGACCCTGTATCTACCCCAGCGCTTAGAACAGTGCTCTGCACATAGTAAGTGCTTAACAAATACCAACATTATTTAAGTATTTAGCCTCTAGAATAAGCTCCCTTCTTTCTTGTAAACTCCTTGTCGGTAGGGTAGGTTTCTCAACTCTGTAATACTGTACACTCCAAACAATTAATACACTGTTCTGCATACAAGTGCTCAATAAATATGATTGATTGATGAATTGACTATGTGTCATGCTCTGGGGTAGATTCAAACCAATCAGATTAGGTGCAGTTCCTGTAAAACCTGAGTCTCAAAGTTTAAGAGGGGAGAACACAGATACTTAATCTCCCTTTTACAGATGAGGAAGTTTATGCACAGAGAAGTTAAGTGACTTGCCCAGGTCACACAGAAGACAGGTGGCTGAGCCTGGATTAGAGGCCAGGTTTCCTGATTCCCTGTCCTGTGCTCTTTGCTCTAGGCCACAGTGCTTAGCATAATAATAATAATAATGATGTTGGTATTTGTTTAGTACTTATTATGTGCAGAACACAGATCTGCCAGTTTAATCTCTCTGGCCCTCAATTTGGCCAATAAAAGTAAAAATAGGTATAACGTCATCACTGCATATAGGAAAACCCATATCAAGTTTATTAGCACATTTCTACTTAAATATATTCAACTGAGGTGAATGGAAGGGTTCTTTATACAATGATTACTACAACCCAATCTGAACACTCCACTTTAACAACTGATTAAGAGTCTGTCCCTCAATCTCATCTATCTCACTCCCAACTCCTTTGTCTTCATCCACCTTCAGGCCTGGAGTTCTCAAAGTTTAAGAGGGGAGAAGACAGACACTTAATCTCCATTTTACAGATGAGGAAACTTAGGCACAGAGAAGTTAAGTGACTTGCCCAAATCACACAGAAGACAGGTGGCTGAGTCTGGATTAGAACTCAGGTTACCTGGAATTTTCTCCCCCTTCATGTCCAATATTCCACCACTCTCCTCACCTCCAAAACCCCCTAAAATCACATTTCTTCCGAGAGGCCATCCCTGAATAAGCCCTTTAATACTTTAAGTGCTTAAATAAATAGCCCTTGCCCCTAGATACATAAGAACATATTCTTATATTCAATAGTATATATTGAGCGTTTACTATTTGCAGAACACTGTATTAAACGCTTGGACTTATAGACTACTATTTCCCATAACCCTAATCTATTTTAATATCTGTCCCTCCCTATGATCTGTCAGTTCCTTGTGGGAAGAGATGGCATCTATAAACTCTGTTGTATCAGACTTTCCAAATGCTTAGCACAGTAATCTGCACATGGTAAGTACTCAGTAAATACCACTGATTGATTGATTGACTGCCACCCATTTCATGGGTAGGGTTTTGGAATTTAGAGCACTTTAATATATTCATCTTACTAGATGTGGCCACTCAGCTCAAATAACATATCAGCCTTTCCCATCTTTGGAACTGCAAGAGCACCGGGTCTTGGACAGACTGCTTTTTCTTCACCACTGACGCTACTCCTCTTGACTTTTTGAAACCCAGTTTTCACAGAGATTCACCTCCATGTGGTCCTCTATTGTCTATCTCCAGTGGACTTAATTCTTTGAAATTCTTGTTCTTTTAATCTTTTACTCTGTATAATAACCTCCTAAATGGCCAAACCTTCAAAGCATTGCAATGAAATTGGTTCGGTGGAAAGAGCCTGGGCTTGGGAGTCCGAGGTCATGAGTTCGAATCCCAGCTTTGCCACGTGTCAGCTGTGTGACTGTGGGCAAGTCACTTCACTTCTCTGTGCCTCAGTTCCCTAATCTGTAAAATGGGGATTAACTGTGAGCCTCACATGGGACATTCTGATTACCCTGTATCTACCCCAGCGCTTAGAACAGTGCTCTGCATATAGTAAGCGCTTAACAAATACCAACATTATGATTATTATTAAAGACTTTTGTATAAAGCCCAGACCAATCTTCTTGAATTTTGGAAAAAAGGCCTACCAAATGACTGTATCTGGAAGAGTAAAACCAGTAATCCTCTAAATGAGAAAATCAGATTACATGTGCTTCTTAATGGAACAAGTAATTGCTGCCTTGTTTTTAAACCCAACAGAGGGAATTTTTAACTATTTTTTTAATCATAAAATGCATGGCCTGGCCAAAAAATCTGAGGTAATTCTGAACAGATGAATTTTATTTTTCAGTGAGCTATGTCCTTGAGCATGGCTCCTAATTGGCTCAGCTCTGAATTGACAGCTGCTGCCTGGGGACTTTTTTGTCCCTTTCATTAAGAAAATAAAATATTGGAAAACTCAAGTGTTTGTTTCATTGTTGATTTTGTCATTCAAAAGTTCCTTCTTTGTTGGACTGACCATCCCTATCCAAAAGAACCTAGAAAGAAGAAGTTAAAGGTAGGACAATGGGTTTCTATTTTTAATCAGTGCCAACCGGAAAAAGTTTCTACCTTGACTTGTGTTCTGATAATTCCTCTTTTCTGCTTAGTTCAGGTCACATTCACCCTACCCTCGAGCCTTCATACAGAAAACAAACACAAAATAGATGAATCTTTATCTAATAAGACATTAGAAATAATAGCCACCTCACAGACCTTCTATTTATTTTTTGTTGCTATTTAATCTACAAAGAAGCCTTTCCCCAAATCAAACAAACCTATATAAACAGAACCCTTATCTTTAAAGCACTAACCCATTTTACTGCTAGTTGCTTTGCATGAATCATATGTAAGTTTACTGAGAAGGCATATGTGCATGTCTAAAAGTTAGGATTAACCAATAAATGTTAAAGTATTACACTAAGCCTCATTTACTGAGATGAATTTTAACTAATGCTGACACTTAGCAGTGTTCTGGCAGTCTACACACAGTCCCTTTAGTTAGAGTTGCTCTCTCAATGTCCTCCTATCACAATTTGACACACTCTTTAATTTTCTGAAGCAGTTTTACAACATTTGAAGTAATTGTCCAACTGTCAAGAGCATTCACAAAAGAGCAATCTCTGCAGAAATTCCAAACACATCTGTGGAGTTTCACAAAATGCAAAACAAAGAAGCAACTAATAAACCAATAATTCACAATACCATGAAAACATTCCTAGTTGAATGATGATTATCCTGGATTTTTAGCTCTTTTCTATGACATCTGTGCTTGTTGGATGGTCTAGGCTTTTATGCACTCTAGCTCTAAACATAGTACTGATGGAAAAAGCTAGAAGATCTAGTCAGTATGGGAAACCTGATGTTTTTTGAAATTGTTTTGCCTTAATCAGGAGTAAGAGAGAAGATGGAGTGTTAAGTTTCCAAAGCTGTATTTTTGTTTGTTTGGGGTTTTTTTATGATTTTTGGACAAATATTTAACTTGAAGATTTAAACCAAATGAAGGAAGGAGAGATTGACAATGTATTTGTATCTTCTTTTTTCACAATCCTTGTTTTCTTTATCTGTCTTTTCACTTCATTACTCAAACACTGGTCCCCTGGCTCTGACTCCATGGTTACTGTCCAGTTTCCTGTCAGCACATTCCTAGATGTATTGGTGCTGCTTTGAGGGTGTGAATGCTGAGCTTTCTGGGACATGGCAAGTCCTTTACATTTGAGGACCTCGACTGGACGGAAGCAAGTTTCTTCCCAATCCACTGAAATTAGAGATAATTATTCAACAGGAGTTACTTTAAGAACCAGTAAATCAGGCCAATTGGCAAATTCATGTTCACCTTACCAGTTCCTCTCAACGATGTTCTTCTTAATGAATGGCAATGATTTCCTTCCTTTATCAGTTATGCAATATTTCCATCACTTGAAATTTGGCCAGAGCCAAATCAACTATTGCAGAAGCTCTCTCATGACAAACTACAAAGTTGTTGTTGTCTTATGCTGTTGAGTCTTGTCCAACCCGTAGTGATGCCATGGACACATTTCTCTCAGAATACCCCACCTCTATCTGCAATCATTCTGGTAGTGTATCCTAAGAGTTTTCTTGGTAAAAATACAGAAGTGATTTGCTATTGCCTCCTTCCGTGCAGTAAACCTGAGTCTCCGCCCTTGACTCTCTCCCATTCCGCTAATGCCCAGTACAGGTGAGGTTTGATTTGTAGCAGATTGCCTGCCACTTGCTAAGCATGGCCAAGCTAGGAATGGAATGGGTAGGCTCCTGCCTGACTCTCCCTCCCATAGATGAGACTGGTAGAGTCCTGGAAACTCTCCAGATGCGACCCTGAGAGGGTGAAACTACAAAGTACTCACTGAAAATATATATTGTACCCTATTTATCTCTTTCAGGAGCCTCAAGGCTAAGGGACTGGGGAGGCAGAGTGGCATTAAACCCCCTACACTTCTGAGTTGGAATTATGGGTGTGCAGTTCACAAATGCACCGCCATGTTATTATGGTCAGGTTTAGCAGTCCCATTTAGCCTGCCTCTTGATAAAACTTAGGAAACCAAGTCTTGGCAAATTAATCTTATATTGTCTTATATGAGAAGATACTTCACCATCATTATCATTATAACTATCACAACCACCACCACCACCATCACCATCATCATCATCACTATCGTCACCATCATCATCATTATTTACTTTAGCCCATTTCATCTGCAGAGTTCTGTATTAGGTGTTTGGGAACATATGCTGGAAGTCATAGCCTCAGTCCTATTATAGTTTACTATCTAATAATGGAACCAAAATTGCAAACACATAAATAGGGGTAGAATAAAAGTGCATGCACACCTACTAAAAACAAAAGTAGGCCCAATAAATAAGTAAACGAATACAGGCACACCCAAAGTTGTTTAATGTGTTTCTTGAAAATGTGGGTATATTCTGAACCACCATATAGTGTGATACATTTTCCTTTTGACTTAGATGTAACTGTTACTTTCCCATTCCAGAATCCACTCTGATGTGATAACTAAAATCTTTCAGTGAATTAAAATTTACCCTGTAGCACACTCCCAGCTACACACTTCATTTCATCTATTCATCTCCACTATTCCTAGGGACTTTCTTCATCCTTATTACCCTAAACTTGGCCTCCTCAACTCATATCCCTATATACCAACCACTCTAGCCACCAGTCAGGAAATTACATTTAATTTTAATTTTTTAACCAGAAATTTCATAGCTCCCAATGTCTGAAAAACTAAGTCTTGCCTCAAATAAGGTCATCTGTTTTTGTGTGACTTGGCTATGTTCTCACTTGCTGTTTTGCAAGGGTTTTTTTTTTTAATTTATTTGTTCTTTTTTGTTTTTTAATGGTATTGGTTAAGCTCTTACTCTGTGTCAGACACTATAGAAAATGCTGGTGTAGATACAAGCTAATCAGGTCGGACACAGTCCATATCCCACATGGGGCTCTCATTTTACAGATTACAGAGTAACTAAGGCACAGAGAAGATAAGTGATTTGCCCAAGAACACATAGCAGACAAGTGATTGAGCCGGAATTAGTATTCATTCATTCATTCAATAGTATTTATTGAGCGCTTACTATGTGCAGAGCACTGTACTAAGCGCTTGGGATGAACAAGTCGGCAACAGATAGAGACAGTCCCTGCCGTTTGACGGGCTTACAGTCTAATCGGGGGAGACGGACGGACAAGAACAATGGCAATAAACAGCGTCAAGGGGAAGAACATCTCGTAAAAACAATGGCAACTAAATAGAATCGAGGCGATGTACAATTCATTAACAAAATGAATAGGGTAATGAAAAATATACAGTTGAGCGGACAAGTACAGTGCTGTGGGGATGGGAAGGGAGAGGTGGAGGAGCAGAGGGAAAAGGGGAAAATGAGGCTTTAGCTGCGGAGAGGTAAAGGGGGGATGGCAGAGGGAGTAGAGGGGGAAGAGGAGCTCAGTCTGGGAACGCCTCTTGGAGGAGGTGATTTTTAAGTAAGGTTTTGAAGAGGGAAAGAGAATCAGTTTGGCGGAGGTGAGGAGGGAGGGCGTTCCAGGACCGCGAGAGGACATGACCCAGGGGTCGACGGCGGGATAGGCGAGACCGAGGGACGGTGAGGAGGTGGGCGGCAGAGGAGCGGAGCGTGCGGGGTGGGCGGTAGAAAGAGAGAAGGGAGGAGAGGTAGGAAGGGGCAAGGTGATGGAGAGCCTTGAAGCCTAGAGTGAGGAGTTTTTGTTTGGAGTGGAGGTTGATAGGCAACCACTGGAGGTGTTTAAGAAGGGGAGTGACATGCCCAGATCGTTTCTGCAGGAAGATGAGCCGGGCAACGGAGTGAAGAATAGACCGGAGCGGGGCGAGAGAGGAGGAAGGGAGGTCAGAGAGAAGGCTGACACAGTAGTCTAGCCGGGATATAACGAGAGCCCGCAATAGTAAGGTAGCCGTTTGGGTGGAGAGGAAAGGGCGGATCTTGGCGATATTGTAGAGGTGAAACCGGCAGGTCTTGGTAATGGATAGGATGTGTGGGGTGAACGAGAGGGACGAGTCAAGGATGACACCGAGATTGCGGGCCTGAGAGACGGGAAAGATGGTCGTGCCATCCACGGTGATAGAGAAGTCTGGGAGAGGACCAGGTTTGGGAGGGAAGATGAGGAGCTCAGTCTTGCTCATGTTGAGTTTTAGGTCGGGGGCCGACATCCAGATGGAGACGTCCTGGAGGCAGGAGGAGATGCGAACCTGAAAGGAGGGGGAGAGGACAGGGGCGGAGATGTAGATCTGCGTGTCATCTGCGTAGAGATGGTAGTCAAAGCCGTGAGAGCGAATGAGTTCACCGAGGGAGTGAGTGTAAATGGAGAACAGAAGAGGGCCAAGAACTGACCCTTGAGGAACTCCAACAGTTAAAGGATGGGAGGGGGAGGAGGCTCCAGCATAGGAGACCGAGAATGATCGGCCAGAGAGGTAAGAGGAGAACCAGGAGAGGACAGAGTCCGTGAAGCCAAGGTGAGATAAGGTATGGAGGAGGAGGGGATGGTCGACAGTGTCAAAGGCAGCAGAGAGGTCAAGGAGGATTAAAATGGAGTAGGAGCCATTGGATTTGGGAAGAAGGAGGTCATGGGTGACCTTAGAGAGAGCAGTCTCGGTAGAGTGGAGGGGACGGAAGCCAGATTGGAGGGGGTCTAGGAGAGAATGGGAGTTAAGGAATTCTAAGCATCGACTGTAGATGACTCGTTCTAGGATTTTGGAAAGGAAGGGTAGTAGGGAGATAGGACGATAACTGGAGGGGGAAGTGGGGTCAAGAGCGGGTTTTTTTAGGATGGGGGAGACGTGGGCATGTTTGAAGGCAGGGGGGAAGGAGCCCTTGGAGATTGAGTGGTTAAAAATAGAAGTTAAGGAAGGTCGGAGGGCAGGGGCGATGGTTTTAAGAAGGTGAGAGGGAATGGGGTCCGAGGCGCAGGTGGAGGGGGTGGCACTTGCGAGGAGGGAGGAGATCTCCTCTGAGGATACTGCAGGGAAGGATGGGAAAGTAGGGAAGCGGGTTGGTGGGGGGGAGGGGAGAGGCGGAGGGGTGACTTTGGGGAGCTCAGACCTGATCGTGTTGATTTTCGTGAGGAAATAGGTGGCCAGATCATTGGGGGTGAGAGATGGGGGAGGGGGAGGAACAGGGGGCCTAAGGAGAGAGTTAAAGGTCCGGAACAATCGGCAGGGGTGACGGGCATGGGTGTCGATGAGGGAGGAGAAGAAGCTTTGCCTGGCGGAGGAGACGGCAGAGTTAAGACAGGAAAGGATAAATTTGAAGTGTGTGAGTTCGGCTTGGTGCTTGGACTTTCGCCAGCAGCGCTCAGCAGCTCGAGCATAGGAGCGTACTCAGGTCCTTCTGACTCCCAAGCCCCTGCTTTATCCACTAGACCACACTGCTTCTCAACAGGCTACACTGCTACTCCTACTTGTGGGACACCTCTATCCATTAGTTGTCAGTGTAGCTTTAGTGAGGAGGCATAAGTATCAGCATAGTACCCACTGTTTCAAGTCCCTTTCCTTCAATTCTCTGCTTGGTCCTGATCTGGCTTCCAACCCCTTCACTCCTTAAAAACCTCCTTCTCAAAGGTCACAAATGATTTCTTCCTCACGAAATCAAATGACCTCTACTCTATCCTATTCCTCTTCAACTTCTCAGCTGCCTTTGATCTGTCTACCTTCACTGACACTGCTCATTCTCCATCTCTTTCAAAGGCTACTCCTCTGCCTCCCAACCCCTAACTAGGGTAGTCTCTCAAGGTTCAGTTCTGGGTCTCCTTTCCTTTTCCATCTACACCCATTCCCTTGGAGAACTCATTCACTCCCACAGCCCTAACTACCTTCTCTATGTGGATAATTCCTAAATCTAAAAAAAAAAAATTATTTTTCAGTGAGCTATGTCCTTGAGCATGGCTCCTAATAGGCTTGGCTCTGAATTGACAGCTGCTGCCTGGGGACTTTTTTGTCCCTTTCTTTAAGAAAATAAGAGAATAAGTATCTGTGTTCTCCCCTTTTAAACTCTGAGAATTCCAGGCCTGAAGGTGGATGAAGACAAAGGAGTTGGGAGTGAGATAGATGAGATTGAGGGACAGACTCTTAATCAGTTGTTAGAGTTCCCAAATCCACATCTCCAGCCCTGATTTCTCTTCATCTCTGCTGTCTCACATTTCCTCCTGCCTTTAGGACATCTCTACTTCGATGTCATAATTGTAGACACAACCACCATCCTCTCTGCATCACGAGCCCATAACTTTGGTGTTCTAGGCTCATCTCTCTCATTCAATCTACATATTCTATCTGTCACCAAATCCCATCAGTTCAACTTTCACAACATTGCTAAAATCTGTCCTATCTTCTCCATCCAAACTACTATCCTGTTAATAGAGAATCAGCATGGTCTAGTGGATAGAACCCGGATCTGGGAATCAGAAGGATCCGGGTTCTAATCCTCCCTCCTTCCCGTATCTGCTGTATAACCTTGGACAAGTCATTTCACTTCTCTGTGCCTCAGTTCCCTCACCTGTAAAATTGGGATTGGGGCAGGGACTGTGTCCAACCTGATTTGCTTGTAACCACCCTAACATTTACTACACTGCCTAACAAATAGTAAGTGCTTAATTGATAGCACATTGTCCTGCATTGATAGCTGATTCAGCTTTCTTGTTGACCCCCTGCCTCCTGTCTTTCATCACTCCAGTCCATTTTTTACTCTAATTCCAAGATCATGTTACTACAGAACTGTTCTGCCCATATTTCCTCACTCCTCAAGAACCTCCAATAGTTTCCCATCCCCCTCTCATTAAACATACTCCTTACCATTGGCTTTAAATCACTCAATCACTTAGCCCCCTCCTCCCTTACCTCCCCGATTTCCTACTACAACTCAATCTGCACACTTCACTCCTCTAACTCCAACCTACCCACTATACCTCGAGCTCATCTAACTCGCCGCTGACCTCTTGCCAACATCCTGACTGTAGCCTGGAATGCCCTCCCTCTTTCTATCTGAAAAATGATCACACTCCTCACCTTCAAAGTCCAATGAAAAGCACACCTTTTCCAGGAGGCTTTACCTAAGACCTCATTTCTTCTTCTCCTGTTCCCTTCTGTACTGCCTTGGCATTTGGTTTTGCACCCTTTATTCAGTGCTCTCTCATCTCCAGAGCACTTATGTACATATCCATAACATCATTTGGGGCAAGAAAAGTCACTGTTTATTGTTGAATTGTATTTTCCCAAACACTAGTACAGTGTTCTACACACAACAAATATGACTGAATGAATGAATCCATTTATATGAATGTCTGTTTCTTTCATTCATTCATTCATATATATTTATTAAGCTCTTATTGTGTGCAGAGCACTGTAGTAAGTGCTTGGAAATTACAGTTTGGTAACAGACAGAGACAATCGCTATCCAACAATGGGCTCTCAGTCTAGAATAAATCTAGAAGTTTCCCCCTCTAAACCATAAGCTCCTTGTGGGCTGGGAATGTTCCTGCTAACTCTGTAATATTGTACTTTCCCAACTGCTTAGTACGGTGCACTGCACCCATCAAGTGCTTAATAACTACAGCTGATTTATTTATAAACTGTAGCAAACATCATCATTCTCACTGCCTCACAAACCTCTAACCTTCCTAATTATCCTTGACTCATCTCTCATTCAACTTGAACATTCAATCCACATGAAATCCTGTCAGTTCTACCTTCACAACATGGTGTTTTTTAAGCATTTACTAAGTGTCAAGCACTGTCTTAAGTGCTGGGACAGATAAAAGTTAATCAGGTTGGACACAGTCCCTGTCCCATATGGGGTTTGCAGGCTAATTAGGAGAGAGCACAGGTATTTAACCCCCATTTTACAAATGAGGCAACTGAAGCACAGAGTAATTAAGTGACTTGCACAAGGTCACATATCAGGAAATGAGCAGAGCCGGGGTTAGAACTCAGGTCCTCTGTCTCCCAGGACTACTCTCTTTCCACAGGACCATAGTGCTTCTCAAGAACATCTCTAAAATTTGCCCTTCCTTTCCATTTATACTGCTACCACGCTGACCAAAGCACTTATTTTTCTCCATTGATTACTACATCAGCCACCTTGCTGACCTCCCAGCCTCCCTGTCTCTCCCAACTTCAGTGCTTATTTCACTCAGCTGCCCAGATCACATTTTTCAGTCCTTATCTCTCTACTCTTCAAGTATTCCAATGGTTGCCCATCTACCTTCACATCAAATAGAAAATTCTTAACAACAGCTTCAAGTTACTCAAACAGCTCTCTCCCTTCTACCTTCCTTCCCATATCTCCTATTTCAACCAAATCCTCACCTTTTGCTCCTCTAGTACCAACCTACCTTCTGGACCTTAACATCATTTATCCCCTCCGCCAACTCCTCGCCAATGCCCCCTTTTGAGCCTGGAACTCCTTCCCACTTCTTATCTGATACTCTCCCCACAGTCAAAACCTTCCTGAAATCACATCTCCTCCAAGAAGCATAATTAAGCCCTCATTTCCCCTATCTGTCCTCCCCCTACATTGACTATTCACTCGACTTTATACCATTTAAACACTTTGATATTCACCCCAGAAACACATCGCTTATGTAGATATCCTAATAGTTTAATATTTCCATATCTATAATTCATTTAAATGTCTCTCTCTTCCTGATTATCATAAGCTCTTAATGGGCAGGTATCAAATCCACCAACCCCGTTACCCCCCGTTACCCCGTTACCCTTGCTTTCCTTGGGCTCAGGCTCCATGGAAGAGAGATGAGTGCCAAGACACTTCCTCCATGGAGCTCACATTATTCCCTAACACCCACCTTCCCGCCTGCCATTGCCACACCACCCCCTAACTAGGGGCCTACCTAGGTGCTGCTGCAGTGGATCCTTGACTGCAGAGGTGCCTTCCTCGCTCCCTCTCTTCTCCCCCACTTCGTCCCCTTGCCCCAGGTTATGCTTGGTGGTGCAGAGAAGCTCCAAGCTGCTTCATCATCCCTGCTGATTGCATTGAAGTCTGAGGTACAGAGAAGTTCTGATCTGCTTCTTTATTCCTACCGTCTGGGTTGAACTCCGTGGTGCAGAGAAGCTCCAAGCTACTTCATCATCCCTGCAATCTGGGTTGAGCTCTGCAGTGCAGAGAAGGCTCCAAGCCACTAGATCATCCCCTTGGTCTGGGTTGAGCTCCTCAGCACAGAGAAGCTATGAGCGCTTCATCTTCCATGGTCTGGGTGGGGCTCTGCAGTGGACTGTACCCCGGAGCTGCTTCATCAGCTCTGCAGTGTGCTCAGAGGCTCCAAGCTGCTTCAGCATCTCTATGATCTGGGGTAAGCTCCTCAGAGTGGAGAGGGGGTTCCAAGATGTGGCCCCATGGATCCAATGTCAATCCTCCACATCCACCCTGATCCTTTTTATCTGTGGCGCGCCCTGAGGGCTTGAATGCCTGCCAATACAAAGCGCCTCCATGGTGCACTGGTGCCTTTTATGCCATATTTAGTGCTCCCCTCCCCATCACAGTTTGGAGTTGACCCTAGTGCCCTGTGTTTCTCCAGTTCTGTGGTATTTTGGGGGTGCCATCCAACCCCTCCCCACACTCACTTCTGTACCACGTGGCTCCAAGATGTGAGATCTGGCCTTAAAATGGAGATCAATGGAAACACCGAGATGGGACCAAGAGTGAAGAATGAGGACCAATGAGTACTAATGAGGGGTGCTGACTTGCTGCTCAACCACTTATGAAAAACCACAGTGTCTGACTGTTAATACCAGGACTAAGAATGGTTTGCACTGATGCGTTCATCTACCGAAGGGCCAAGGGAAGCTGACTGTCTCATGTAGGGGTGGACTTATGCAATGGGCTTATGGATGTATAGAAGCGGCGTGGCTTAGTGGAAAGAGCTAAGGGCTAGGGAGTCAGAAGACATAGATTCTAATCGCGGTTCCGCCACTTGCGTGCTGTGTGACCTTAGGCAAGCTACTTAACTTCTTTGTGCCTCAGTGACTTCATCTGTAAAATGGGGATTAAGACTGTGAGCCCCACGTGAGACAACCTGATTACCTTGGCACATAGCTGCTATCCTTGTCTTCCCTGGGAGTGGTAGCCACTCCATTATATTGTTCTTTCTCAAGCACTTAATAATAATAATGATAACAATGGTGGTATTTGTTAAGTGCTTACTATGTGCCAAGCACTGTTCTAAGCACTCGGGTAGATACAAGGTAATCAGGGTGTCCCACCTGGGGCTCACGGTCATAATCTCCATTTTACAGATGAGGTAACTGAGGCACAGACAAGTTAAGTGACTTGCCCAAAGTCACACAGCTAAGTGGTGGAGCCAGGATTAGAACTCACAACCTCTGATTCCCAAGCCCGTGCTCTTTTCACTAAGCCTTGGCTTCACGGACTCCGTCCTCTCCTGGTTCTCCTCTTACCGCTCTGGCCGGTCATTCTCGGTCTCCTTCGCTGGCGCCTCCTCCCCCTCCCATCCTTTAACTGTTGGAGTTCTTCAAGGGTCAGTTCTTGGCCCTCTTCTGTTCTCCATTTACACTCACTCCCTCGGTGAACTCATTTGCTCTCACGGCTTTGACTACCATCTCTACGCAGATGACACGCAGATCTACATCTCTGCCCTGTCCTCTCCTCCTCCCTTCAGGCTCGCATCTCCTCCTGCCTCCAGGACGTATCCACCTGAATGTCTGCCCGCCACCTAAAACTCAACATGAGCAAGACTGAGCTCCTCATCTTCCCTCCCAAACCTGGTCCTCTCCCAGACTTCTCTATCACCGTGGATGGCACGACCATCCTTCCTGTCTCTCAGGCCCGCAATCTCGGTGTCATCCTTGACTCGTCTCTCTCGTTCACCCCACACATCCTATCCATTACCGAGACCTGCCGGTTTCACCTTTACAATATCGTCAAGATCCGCCCTTTCCTCTCCACCCAAACGGCTACCTTACTGCTACAGGCTCTCGTTATATCCCGGCTAGACTACTGTGTCAGCCTTCTCTCTGACCTCCCTTCCTCCTCTCTTGCCCCGCTCCAGTCTATTCTTCACTCCGCTGCCCGGCTCATCTTCCTGCAGAAACGATCTGGGCATGTCACTCCCCTTCTTAAACACCTCCAGTGGTTGCCTATCAACCTCCGCTCCAAACAAAACTCCTCACTCTAGGCTTCAAGGCTCTACATCACCTTGCCCCTTCCTACCTCTCCTCCCTTCTCTCTTTCTACCACCCACCCCGCATGCTCCGCTCCTCTGCTGCCCACCTCCTCACCGTCCCTCCGTCTCGCCTATCCCTTCGTCGACCCCTGGGCCACGTCCTCCCGCGGTCCCGGAACGCCCTCCCTCCTCACCTCCGCCAAACTGATTCTCTTTCCCTCTTCAAAACCCTACTTAAAACTCACCTCCTCCAAGAGGCCTTCCCAGACTGAGCTCCTCTTCTCCCTCTACTCCCTCTACCACCCCCACTTCACCTCTCCGTAGCTAAACCCTCTTTTCCCCCTTTCCCTCTGCTCCTCCCCCTCTCCCTTCCCATCCCCTCAGCACTGTACTCGTCCGCTCAACTGTATATATTTCCAATACCCTATTTATTTTGTTAATGAAATGTACATCGCCTTGATTCTATTTAGTTGCCATTGTTTTTACGAGATGTTCTTCCCCTTGACTCTATTTATTGCCATCGTTCTTGTCTGTCCGTCTCCCCCGATTAGACTGTAAGCCCGTCAAACGGCAGGGACTGTCTCTATCTGTTGCTGACTTGTTCATTCCAAGCACTTAGTACAGTGCTCTGCACATAGTAAGCGCTCAATAAATACTATTGAATGAATGAATGAAAGCCATGCACTTAGTACAGTGCTCTCCTCACTAAGAACTCAATAAATATGACTGAATGAATGAATGAATTGATTAACTGCCTGAGTCTTAGTGAATACGGAACATTGTGCAAGATCTCGAGAGCCTGAAGAGAAAAAAAGACACTGTCGGTGACGTTGAAGAGTGTATATATAAAAACTGGGGCAGTTTTTCATTTTGCATCTAGCCAGTTCTACTATAACCCTAGGGCTTACATTATTGTAAAACCTCCCATTAAGACAACCTTCCTTGTAGTACTTGCCCACTCTGAACCTCCCATTTAAGACAACCTTCCCTGTAGTACTTGCCCATCCAGACATCATGCACACACCCATAGGTGGCTTCTTTTGGTAAATGCAGTCCACTGCATCCAAACTGACTTGTGTTGTTGGAAGAACTTTCCCTAATGCCCTAACAACAATCTAGCCAAAACATGTAGTGAAAGCATGCATCTGAGCAAAACTGAGTGCTCATCCTGTTGGATGGACAGCAAAAGCAAATGAAAATTTAGCATTTCTAAATGAGTTTCTCATGATATAAAATTAGTATTGAAACACAACCAGATTTAGATGGATTGTAAGAATCATTTGGCATAATGAAGCATCTTTTAGAACGGTGCAACTTGAGAATAATTACCATAGTACACTGCTATTGTAATGCAAGATGCAATAAAATTTGATTGCAATGGGCAAACACATAAAGAAAAAGCTTGACAAAGCTAGAGCTTCACCAAACCAAGTGCCGCATATATGAAGACTCCTATATATGTTTAAAAAGAGAACTGGCAGCATTCTGAAGAAAACTTTATTATTTGCTGTGTAAGCTGAAAGACTGTAGACTTAGCAATTGGGGATCAGGCACCATGTAATGATTTGACTGCTTTATACTCTGGAAACATTTTAAAAGATACAGAGAGGTCATATCACCCATTGGAAGGAGAGATAAAATCACAAAGTCAAAGACACAAAAATAGATCTCTGATGTAAATTCAGTCTGTGAAAAATCAATTATTGATATTGGCTGAGCACTTACTGAGAGCAGTGAGCACTGTACTAACTGCTTGGGAAAGTACAGTACAACAGACTTGGCAGATTGGGAACAAGGAATAAGGGAAACTAGTAGCTAAAGGCATATGAAAATGAGGGATATTTGAATATGATGTATGGTGGTGGTGACAATAGTAGGGGAAACAAAAAACATCAGTATAGAGCATTGCACTGTCCTAAAATAGAAAAAGTATAAACTAATCCCTCACTTCTCCTCTACCTCCAGAAGGGGAAAAAAACCCCAAAAGAGCATCTATTCAAGCATCTCTTAGGAGTAAACATCATTTTTGCAAGAGAAAATGTCCTAAGAGAAACATTTGCCCTGATGTAGAATCCACTGAAAATAAGGAATAAAAACTCGTTTGAAGGCAAAATTAAGGCCATTTCTCCCTTTGTGCTTCCTTACCAGGTTGCCTCTTGAACATTTTTGAGCCGTTATGCTCCTTAACATTCCCTCTTCCCACTAGGATTATATGAAACTAGAAGGGAGACTCCTGTTCCAGGCGAGGAAAATATGGTTTTAAAATGTTCTCAAATGACAAGTTTCTTAGAAAATGACACTTTGGCTCTACATTTGTATTCCCTTTATAACTTCCAATTCAGAGTTAGAAGAAAAATCATCAAGAAAATGGAAATGTGACCTGATCCTCGTCTCCCTGCTCTCCACCCCCATTCTGAACATAGTAAGTTTATTGCTATCAACATGAAAATTTCAAATGTCATTCCTAGGCAGTTGAGATTCACCAAGAGCTATGGAGAACCAGGCCCTCCCCAAAGTGCTCAGCTCTGCGCTCTAATGCCTAGTCCTTACTCCCTGCAGGACCTCAAGCACTTGCAATTGAGAGTAGCAGTCTCCTCTCTCTCCCCTTTTTACAAGAGTTAATAAAAATAATAATGACAATAATGGTATTTGTTAAGCGCTTACTTATGTGAAAAGGCACTATACTAAGCATTGAAGTGGACAGAAACAAATCAGGTCGGTCGCAGTCCCTGTCCTACATGGCGCTTACAGTCTCAATCCCCATTTTACAGATGAGGCAACCGAGACACAGACCATTGAAATGACTTGCCCAAGGTTACACAGCAGACAAGTGGTGGAGCCGGGATTAGACCCTGTAACTTTCTGACGGCTCATGTTCTATCCACTATGCCATGCTGCTGCTTCTGTGGCATTTGGAAAGACTGGAGAAGGTATGGTAAAAGCCTCCAAAGACTCAGTGACTTTCCTCAAGTGGACTGACGGCAGACTCTCTTGTAGGATTTCCCTTATTGTATGTCCTGTTAAAGATAGCATTGGTGGACCATCTTCAAATGCCCATTTTATAATTCTACAACTCAAATTGACACTAGCCTGAATTGCTCTGGGTAATTTTTGGAAGCCTGGTATAACCACTGTTCATCTTCCATCTCTTTCTGACAAGGACTAATGGAAAAGGCACAGGGACTAGCAGTCAGGAAACCTGGGTTCTAATTCTGATTTTGTCATTTGAGTAGTAGGTGATATGGAGTAAGTCACCTAACTTCTCTGAGTCTCAATTTCCTCCTCTGAAAAATGGGGTTTAAATAACTGTTCTCCTTCCCCTTTATTGTGAGCCCCATGTGGCACAGGGACTGCGTCTGAATCTGTTTGAATTGAATCTACCCCAGCATTTAGCCCAATGTTTGGGACATATTAGCAAATACCATCATTACTAGTATTATTATTATTGTTATCCCTAAAGACACTGTTATGTGAATGTTGATTTGATTAATAAAACATCATTGGTTCCTTTTCCAGTCTCTAATTTTGCCCTCTATCCTCAATAGTAGTAATAATAATGATTATTGTAGAATTTGTTAAGCACTTACTATGTTCCAGGCATTCTGCTAAGTACTGGGATAGGTACAAGCTAATCAGGTTGGACACAGTCCCTGTCCCACATGGGGCTTACAGTCTTAATCCCCATTTGACAAATGAGTCAACTGAGGGCCAGAGAAATGAAGTGACATGCCCAAGGTCGCTCAGCAGACAAGTGGTGGAGCTGAGATTAGAACCTAGGTCCGTCAGACTCTCAGGCCCATGTTTTATCTGCTAGGCCATGATATTTCTCTGAATCCAGGAAGGGACCCCAGGATATTACCAGGGTCCAGTCAAGTTTCAGAAGGAAATGGGAGGGGTTTACTAAGCTGCCAGCCTCTCTGGGACACAGCTATCAATTGGGCACATTCCTGGGGTAATTAGAAAGCTAACACAAGTATCCTAGAAACTTATCCTTTCCTCATCAGCTCAAGAAATTAGTGGGTTCTCAGTTAATCTAGCTCATTTACCTCAAAAAATCACCAGGAACAAATATTGGGAAGGTTAATTGGTCAATATGTGAGATACTGGAGAAGCAGCATGACCTAGTGGATAAACCATGGGCCTGGGAGTCAGAAGGATCAGGGTTCTAATCCTGACCCTGTCACTTGTCTGCTGTGTGACCTTGGGCAAGTCACTTCACTTCTCTGTGCCTCAGTTCCCTAATCTGTACAATGGGGATTAAGCCTGCAAGGTCCATGTGGGACAGGGACTACATCCAACTGGATTTGCTTGTATCCACTCCAGTACTTAGTTCAGTACCTGGCAGATAGTATGAGCTTAACAAAATACCACAATTATTATATCGGAGAGAATTGTGAAGGAAGAATTGTCAACCTGCAACGATGCTTGTTCATGAGCTCACAGAGCCAGTGTGTATAGTTAGATGGATTTCTTTATCCTTCATCATCACTGATTGTTCAAGCCAAAGCAGACAATATGCTTTTGGCAGGCCGGGTCAAGGTCAAAAGCTGCTGCTATGGGCACGCAGCCCCTCTCTATCATGACTGAATAAAGTAATAGAAGTAATGTCCACCTTCCCACCTGCTACCGAAGGCCCCTGCTCCCAGCGTAGTCTGTGTACACTGGACAGTGGGGATATTCATTCACTCAGTCGTATTTATTGAGTGCTTACTGTGTGCAGAGCACTGTACTCATAAGCAGCAGCTGAGGGCTTTCTGAATTGCTCCTTTCCCAGGAATCAGGACCCGCTCTGCTGTGCACCATCACGGAGCGTCTGTGTTGTGCTGCCTTCCACACCCTGGCTGGGGGAAGGAGAACAACCTCTGCAGCCCGAGTCCTCCGTGAATTAAGGAAGACTGATGGCTGTGGTAGCAGTTGCTGTGGAAGTGGGTATACATTGGACCCTGAATCATGAGAATCCTAAAATTTATTCTCCTTTAACCACAGCAGCCTGCAGATTTTTGTTTCTCCTGTCTGCATTTGTCCTAGTGTTTTCAACTGCTTTAGTGTTTCGCTGTTTCAACACAACCGTTGTGTCTGTTTCCAGTCCATCCCCTCTCACCCACTTAGTCATTCATTCATTCATTCAATCATATTTATTGACCATGTACTACGTGCAGAGCACTGTACTAAGTGCTTGGGAGGGTACAGTACAACAATAAACAGACACATTCCCTGTCCACAATAAGTCTAGAAGGGGGGAGACAGATATTGATACAAATGAATTGCAGATGTGTACAGGGCTGAGGGGCTGGTAGGGGGACTTATACTTTTAGATTAGGAGGCACTCAAGAGTCAGGGACTGTGTCTAATTCCCAACTTTGTATATTTTCCCAGTTCTTAGTACCATCACCTACCTAAGTCCTTAATAAATACTCTTACTACTACTACTACTACTAAGTACTGGCAAACAGATCTGTCCTAGCAGCTAATAGAGTTGAAATAATCATCCTTTCCATAAAATCTTAAAACTCAATTCTCCTCTCTTCCTTCTTCTTTTATTCTTTCCTCTAGAAACTATCTCTTTAGAAGCAGAACAAGGAAGCTTATTGTTATAGGGTTAGCAGGTCTGGTGAGAGCAAAGAAAACCTATTTTTATGTTACATTGCTCGTATCTATGCCTCTTGTGGCTGTGTTGCTCAGGAAGAGAAGTGGAATGGTCTAGTGGAAACAGCATGGGTCTGGAAGTCACAGTACCTGGGTTCTAATCCCAGCTGTGCCATGTGACCTTGGGAAAGTCTCTTACCTCCTCATGTTTCAGTTACCTCATTTGTACAACAAGGGTAAAATATCTGTTCTACTTGACTCCTAGACTGTGAGCACAATCTGGGAAAGTGACTGTATCAAATCTCCTTGTATTGTATTAATATGATTATTCAGTTCAGTGATCAGCACTTATTAAGTACTTAACAAACATCATGAACATTATTATTATTTTGGAAAGCACAAATGGAAAATAGTCATGGACCCTCACATTAATAGGAAAAAAAAGTGATTTCTCCTTCTCTTCTCCATGACCCTGTTCACGACAGTGTGGTCCTTACCACCTAGCAGAAAATTGTTGAGGTGGGAAAAGGGGGATGGGGAGAGGGAGAGTATTGGGGAATGAAAGAAGAAAGACTAGACCTTGTAGTAAATGTCCTCTAACCACAGATATGCATCCTGCTATTGGAAGAAATGAGGGGAAACATTCTGGAAAAAATGGACTAGGAACAAGATTCAATTCCATTTTAAAAAGACTAAATGTTTCCTGGAATAGTGCAGCTAAAATATGCTAGGAGGTAAGGGTGCTTCAATGGAAAATGTTGGGTTAAAATCATAAACATTAATACACTAGCTAGTGTAATCAAGGCCATTTTATAGAGGTTGAGTGAGCGGTCAACTGGCTTACTAGGCAATATTTAAAATGCTTACTTTATATCTCTCCATGCAGAAGGTAAACACATATCTCTCTCATGATGGTTGTCTTAGAAGACTCAGGATGAGTCAAATGATTGAAGAGATGATAGGTTCGTGATGTACTATTACAGTGAAAAATTAGTGATGGATGGATGCAGTTGGCTGTCTGGGAAGGCAGCCATCACATTGTTCTACCAAGGGTCCTTGGAGTCACTGATGTAGACAATCCTGTATAAGAAGGACATTTGTCTGAACCAGTTTGGCACTGAAGAGCCATTTTGACTCAATCTACAATTTAAGAACATCTTGAACTGTGAAAAAAAACTGAGAGAGGGTAAAATTACCCTCATTCCTATACCCCTCCCATCCCTACACAGTTTACAAGGCACAATAGCCTGAAACTGAAAATACAAATGCAAAATTTCATAAAAACCAAAATTTCCAGGGGACACGCCCACATGAATACTCACTGGGTCCCAGAGTTCACTAACTGTGTTGCTTCACAACTTAGAAGCTGCTCCTTAATTTTCTTTCATAGGACTATTGTTTTTCTTTCTTTTCTCAGCTATTGTTTTTCTTAATTTTCTCAGCCAGTTCTCTCTCTTCCTTAGATTGTGGGCCAGGGACTGTGTGTGATCTAATCATTTTGGATCAACCCCAACATTTAGTGGAGTATTTGGCACAAGGTGAATGCTTAATAAAGACCATCATTAACTGATTAATCAATTAATCAATTCTCCAAGTGGCAGCATCCATATATGCAAGATATATTGTTAAATTCCAAAGAACTGGACAAGAGATTGTGGATGACTCAGTGCAAACCATCACTACTAATGAAAAACCATTCAAGGGCAGGTCCTATTGATTGTGAGATGCCCCATATCTACACCCAGGAGACACTCAATATAGTGCTCTGCATAAAGGATAGAGGCAAGGAGGCCAAAGTGAAAAAACACAGTCAGGCACTCCAAACTTTAAAGTTAAAAATGGATCATCCTTTTTGTGTGCACAGTGTGGGTGGGAATGTGGATCTCACATTGGTCTTTTCAGCCACACAGGAACTCATGGGTGAATTTCATCACCTGTGGGATCTTCTTCATACACCAAGAATAATTGTATAACTGCTAATGAGCCAAGGAGGACAGGGATAACATAGTGAAATCAAACTCAATATTGGCTTCAAAACTCTCCACCACCTTGCCCCCTTTTACCTCATCTTCCTTCTCTCCTTCTACAGCACAGCCCACATACTCTACTCTTCTGTTGTTAACCTCCTCACTGTGCCTCATTCTCGCCTGTCCTGCCATCGACCCCTGGCCCACGCCCTATCTCTGGTCTGGAATGCCCTCCCTCCTCACATCCACCAAACTAGCACACTTCCCTACCTTCAAAGTCCTACAAAAAGCTCACCTCCTCCAGGAGGCCTTCCCAGACTGAACCCCTTTTCTTCTGTTGCTCTTCCTCCCCTCCCCTTCACCCCAACTCCTTCCCTTTGCTCTACCCCCGTCCCAACCCCACAGCACTTATGTATATGTAACTATGTACATATTTATTATTTAATATTCTATTCATTTCATTAATGAAGTATATATATCTATAATTATATTTATTTATATTGATGCTATTGATGCCTGTCTACTTGTTTTGTTTTGTTGTTTGTCTCCCCCATTCTAGATTGTGAGCCCGTTGTTGAGTAGGGATTTCTCTACTTGTTGCTGAATTGTACTTTCCCAGCAGTTAGTACAGAGCTCTGCACACAGTAAACACTCAATAAATACAATTGAATGAATGAATGAAACAAAGGGTGATCACAGTATCCCAGTATATTATTATATATTTCCATTTTCTCAACTAATTCAAAGTTAAAGACTCACTCTTTGCATGCAGTCTTCTCTTTTCAATCTTACTCACTTAATGGCCTGTCAACATGGTGTTACCCAGTTCTCTTAACCCATTCTTGCGAACGTTTCATTAACAGGCATAGAATTTTTTTTTACGTCGTGTATTTATTAAGTTTCTAAAGGGCAGGGACAATGCCTACACTCTAACAATTTCTATAGTCTAAGTCTCACTTAGACTGTCAGCCTCTACTCAAGACCTGAGACCCATAGGGGACAGGAACTGTGTCTGACCTGATTAACTTATAAATATTCCAGCACTTAAAATAGTGCTTAATGTATAGCAATCACATTCATAGTATTCACTTAAATACATAATAAGGATTATAACAATAATGATAATGTTAAAAGATAAAGCCAAGCATAAAGCATCAAATATGATGGTAAGCACCCTATAGAGTCCATAAACTGAAGAGAAAGGTGAGAAAGGGTTCATTTTCCCTAGCATACGGTAATTCAGCAATTTCAAAGATTTCTCATGTCCTTGAGAAACAATGGATCATATATGCTTCAATACACATTACGTATGCAAATGGTGTTATCTTTCAACCAATAGTATTTACTAACCACTTCCTCTGTGCAGAACACTTTACTAGATGCTTGGGAGACTATAATTGTCAGCAGACCTGATTCCTGTCCTAAAATAATAATGTTGGTATTTGTTAAGCGCTTACTATGTGCAGAGCACTGTTCTAAGCGCTGGGGTAGACACAGGGGAAAGCGCTTGCAAGCTTATGATTGTTATATAATCTCAGTCAATGGGCTTTTAAATGAGCTTCTAGAATTACGGTTTAACTAGACAGTGAACTGCTCAGATGCTGGGACCGTATCTTGAAATTTTACTGAATGTTTACCAAGTACCCAGAACAGGTCCTGACATCCAGTAAGCATTCAGCAATATAGTGATGCTGAGGATGGTGATGACAACCATAATTGTACCCCTTTGTAACTCATTTGTTACTTTATTTTTGATAGACATAATTATTTCAAATATCAGTAAATGTGGAAGCACAGAGAGGAGTGTGCTGACAAGAGGCACCAAAACTACCATCAGCATTTTGAACAGATATTTATTGTTGGGATTTTGAAACTTGCCCTAGAGAGAGAAATGATTCTTTGCTACACTGATTTCCCTCTTCCCTTGCAACAGAGAACAATTTGTCATTTATGGTTTTACTTTTCATTTGTCTGTGGCATGTTTTTCCACCCAGCTCAAAAATAACCAACCAGGAAAAGCACTAAGCTTTTGCTTAGAAAGATCAATTGCATTTCAATGTGTTTTCTTACCCTGGCATTCTGAATGTTTAGAATCAGATGAACTCCTTGACCTGAACACCACCTAGGAAAGAAATCCAGAAGTCAGAGTCATTCACTTCTTCTTCTGATTGAAGGAGAATTGAGAGAAACTAAAGAAAACTCTAATGATAGGATACATGGCAGATTAATGATTATTATTTGAACCTATATTGTAGTTCATTTTGCTTCAGGACATAAGTTAATAGGATATTGATGGTATTCAAACTCAAAGGAACGTGCTCTGTAAATAAAGTCTGGGCATATTTTCAAAGAGTCATACACAGTTTGGTCTTGTACACTCAGAATGTGGGATTTTGATTCTGTGTGAACTGTGAACAATCAATCAATGTAATTTACTGAGTTTTCATTTTGTGAAGAACACTGTCCTAGAAGCTTGCTTGCTGTTTAGCAGGGGGGTTTTTGTTCTCATTTTTATCATTCAATGTATTTTCTTGACTTTATTTCATGGTGGGAATATTCTCATTCTCAGCCTGGATGCAGTTCATTGTCACTTCATTATTAACTTTTTATAAACCTAGAGTGATAGCTCAATCACAAAAAAATCCCACCAATGAAGCAAATGAATTGGCAATTTACATGTATTCCTATTTGGTAGGAACAACAACAAAAGTCATATAAGTTGCTCACATAAAACATAACAACTTTTAATGAATTTGACTCTATTCAACTTTCATTTTTATTCTTTGTCAAGCTGTCTGTGTTGACTGAGAGTTGCTGTCCTGTTCATTCTTCATCTGCATCCTGTATAATCTCCTTTCTTACCTTTATTCTACTTTCAGAATAAAAGTGTTTTGCTACTAGTCTAACAATTCAAAGGCAATTTTTGGCAAAACCTTGACAACTGGAAGTGGCATGACCTATTGCAAAGGCCATAGCTCTAGGAGTCAGAGGGCTTGGACAAGATGCCAAGTGCTGACCAAGTGTGGTTTGATACTGCACGATTTGCCTTAGCAATACTATATCATTCAGAAAGCTCACCACCCAACCATAGCAAGAGTTTGATGTCAAACACCTAGGAACTGAAGATACCTGCAAGGAGCTCCATCAATCAACCTAAATCATTGAAAGGATAACTGTCCTTATGCATCAGGGATCTACTCCATTTCTGCATATTTTGCAAGAAGATACAAAGACCAGGGTTTGTTCATTCATTCATTCATTCAATCGTATTTATTGAGCACTTTCTATGTGCAGAGCACTGTACTAAGCACTTGGAATGTACAATTCGGGTTCTGTCAACTAACTGAATTCGACTTCCTTGAGTAAAAATTCATTGAAATGCAAGATACCCATAGTTCAGGTACACATAGGCACCCTCAATATTCAAAAAAACAGCACTTCCTCCCTAACGTATTCTCATTAATTCATATACTATCACCCACAAATACACCTGTACACATTTGCTTTGTATATAGGAGACTTGCAACCTGGGAGGGAGAGGGGGAAAAAGGAGGGTAAGATTTAGGTTTAGAGGAAAGAGAACTCTGGGGTCCCATTCCAGTGCTCCCAGGATCTGTCCATCTGTCCCATCATGTCCCTGGTCCTTGCTTCCCTCACCCTTCTTTAGCCTCATTTACAAATGAGGAAGCAGAGTCAGAAAGAGGGTAAAGTGATGTGCCCAAGTCACACAGGATACTGGGACAGAGCTGAGGCTCTCTGAGCATCCATGACTTTTGAGTCCCAACTCCATGCTCTTTTCACCATACCATACTATCTCCACAATTTTCCATCTTTCAGTGAGATAATGAGTTCATAGATACCTAATTATTGCATTATTGGAAAGCTCACCCCACTAAATATTATAAGGTAATGCAAGTTCAGCTAGACTTCTTGTACTGACATACTGTGTTAAATGAGCCCTGTTTTCTAAAAGCCATCCTAATCTCCTAGTATTAGAGGTGGCAAGCAGATATTAAAAAGATCATTCCTTTGGCCTCTTATGTGACTATAAGGCTGAAGATCTGGGTGTCTTCCACAGACATCTGTGAAGAGTGAAGTGTGGTTAGTTCATCCAGTAAGAGGCAGAAAGATTGCTAACTCAGTGGACCCAGTAGGAACCACCTCAGTACACTATCACATTTCCCTGTGGATTTGATCCTGCCAGTGAAAGTGCAGCCAATTGGCCCCTTTTTAGAGAAGCATTAGCTTTTCAAGGCCACTAGATATCATATAGTAAATTGTGTCTTACAGAACATGAAATGATACTCTGAAAACCTAAAAAATAGAATATACCTAAAAAAAGTGAGCAATTTGCTCTGTTCTCACTGAGAGTAGACCCATTAATTGTATTTCACATCATAAAAGTCAATTTTTTCTGTAGTCTGAGAGGCTGATTCAGTCTTCAGTAAATGCACCTGCCTTCTGGGAAGACACTTTGTTGCCTGCTTGGGTCTTCAATATCAGAGAAGAGGTAAAGATGATAGGGTGAAATAGATGGTCCCATATTCTGATACTCACAAACTGGGTCTTGCTTGGAAGGGAAGAGATTGAGAGATAGTATCCAAATATGGTGTTTCAGCATACTCTCATTATTCAGTCTCCCTTTAACATAAAATTTATGATGAATTGTAAGGTCTTTGTGGGCAGGGACCATGTATACCAACTCCACAGCAGTGTTCTCTCCCAAGTACAGTGATCTCTGCACACTGTAAGTACTCCATAAATATAACTGAAGGACAATCTTGGAATTTATTGAGTGCTTACTTGGAAATGTACAAAAGGGTAAATAGATCTAATTGTTTCTCTCGAGGAGTTTACAAGCTAGCATGGGAGACAGAGTGTAGGATTACTTCGTTATGGGCAGGGGATGTGTGTACTAATTTTGTTGTATCGTACTTTCCCAAGTATTTAGTACAATGCTCTGCATATAGTAAGCACTTAGTAAATACCACTGATTGACTGATTGATAAATTATAGGAAGCAGGCAAAATGAAGAGGCAGCAAGGCTTCAACAGGAAGCAAATGAAGCCTTGAGCAGAGACACAGAGCATTTCCTAAATCTTTGTCCCAGAAATATTTTATGTGACAGAAAAGGAGACTTCAAAAACAAATGCTGTTAAGCTTAACCTAGCCAGTGCTTCTGGTTCAGGGAGATCAGGTGAGGGGCTGTGGCTAGTGAGTGCATGACCATCACCATCACTGAGCTTCCCCTTCTCCCTCTGCTTCCTCTGCTCCCCCTCTACCTCTCCTTCACCTCCCCTCAGCTAAGCCCTCTTTTCCCCCCTTTCCCTCTGCTCCTCTTCCTCTCCCTTCCTCTCCCCTCAGCACTGTGCTCATCCGCTCAACTGTATATATCTTCATTACCCTATTTATTTTGTTAATGAGATGTACATCACCTTGATTCTATTTATTGTTATTGTTTTAATGAGATGTCCATCCCCTTGATTCTATTTATTGCTATTGTTTTTGTCTGTCTGTCTCCCCCGATTAGACTGTAAGCCTGTCAATGGGCAGGGACTGTCTCTATCTGTTGGCAATTTGTACATTCCAAGCACTTAGTACAGTGTTCTGCACATTGTAAGAACTCAATAAATACTATTGAATAAATGAATGAATGTAAAAGAAACTAAAATAAAAATGTATGTCCTGTTGATGGTTGAGAGACATACCTTTCCTTTCCTAACAGTTGGTGCCTGAGCGATGTTCACCCAAAATGTTAAGGGGCAAAGGGGATGCATTCTTGTATCTTTTTGGACACTATGTGTAAATGTTCAAAAGATTCTCTGTCGGCTATGGATACTACATACATACTATGGATGTAATCTCACCATTAGAGTGTCATCTTTGGGCTGAAAGGAAAGTCTGCTGCAGGATTAGCTCCCACCTAGAAAAGCGCACACACACACATACACACAGAGACACACACACACACATACACACTGTACCTGGACTCATGCATACACACATATACACACACACACAGACACACACGAACATCAATCAATTAATTGTATTCATTGAGTGCTTGCTATGTGAAGAGCACTGTACGAAGTACTTGGGAGAGTACAAAATAGCAGAGTTGGTAGACATGTTGCCTACCTGAATAAATTATTAGGAGATTGGGCTGATTAACTTGTATCTACCACAGTGCTTAGAGCAGGTCCTGACATAGTAAGTGCTTAACAAATGCCATTAAAAAAAAGACGTGTGGAGAGTAGCAGTGTGGAAGGAGGCCATTGCTGAAAGTCAGAAGACCTAAGCTTTTGTTGTAGCCCTGCCACTCGCTTACTTTGAGATTACTTAAACTTTCTGAGTCTCGGTTTCTTAATTTGTAAAATGGGAATAATACCTGCCTTTAGCTACCTCACAAGGATGCTATCATATAAAATAAAATCATTAAAAGCACTTTGGGAAAATAAAAGTACTAGAAAAGTCAAGGTATATGGAGAATCGCAGGTGCATTTATTAACAATAATCATAATTATTATTTTTTAAGTATCTACTACATATCAAGCAATGGGGCACATATAAGGTAACAATCTAAGAGAGGAGGAAAAGAGATACTTTACCCGCATATGAAAGATGAGAAAATAGAGGCCCAGAGAAGGTAGGTGGCTTGCCTCCAAAACAGGTGGTGGGATCAAAACTAGAACCCAGCTTGCAGGCTTCCTGTTCCAAGCCCTGTCCATTAGGCAATGCGGCCTCCCAACACTGCCTGTTTTGGTATCTGTCCTCTTTGGGGGCCAAGGGAGGTATTGGGGGAGTAATAGAACGATAATCAGATTTCATTCAACATAAGGGAGGTCAAGTAGACATATAATAAAATGAAGTAAGGCACACCCTCTTGTATTTATAACAGGGGAGAATAGCACTCAGCGATTGGTTAATTTGCTGCTCATTGATTTTCCTGAGCAGCCTATTTTCAGTTCATTGATTTTTTTGTTGCTGATTGAATCATGTTTTCCTTGTCCTTAGAGGTCTCTCCATTTCCTTCCGATTAATTTTTTTCACATATTTGGCATCTCTGCTCATTAGTGTGTCTTTTCCTACTGAATGTGATTGCAGGCTATTGACTCGATATGACATTTCCGGATTTACTGAACTTCAGAACCTGTGCTGCGCTCTCCACAGTATAGCCTCCTTCCTTTCCTATAATTCTTTGCGTCTGGCAGTCTAAACCAGACATTTTTACATTTTCAAGCTTTGTCTTCTGTTAAAGCTTTACACAAGTCTGAGCAGCCCTAATCTGACCCAAATCTATCTCCGTTGGTGATACTGGGGACTGTTCCCTGACAACCTGATATCATGGCAGATTTCTTAAAGAGGCCCTTGAATGACTAGATGAGCAATCTGTTCAGATCTGCTTTTATGTTAAGACTGTGTTCCCTCTTTTGAGGGGGTCAGTGATTATAAACAAGAATAGATTCCCCCTACCAAACCTTCTAAAAGGCCAACAAAATCTTCTTATTGGTAGGCAATCTGAGTGATACAATTCTGAATACAACATAAGGAGACACAAGAGATTACCTCAGTTATCTCATCTGTAAAATGGAAATTAATATTGTGAGCCCCATGAGGAACATAGACTGTGTCCAATCTAATTAGCTGGTATCTACCCCCAAGCTTAATACAGTGACTGGCACATAGCCAGGGAGTAATTAATACCATTTTAAAAATAAATAAATTGGATTGTTAGGTTTGCTTGAAATTACACCATAAGCGTGGAGGATGTGTCTGAATAATATAACCCCTGCACAGCTATATTTTTACTGAGTTTTTAGCAGACTGAAAAACTGTTTAATCAGGTTCATGCCAGCAACTGCTAATTTTCATCAAAATATGACAATGCAGACATTAATGCAAGCTTCTGCTTTCCCCCCAGGCCAGTGATAGTTGTTTTCTGAGTGTCGGAGTGACACAAGTAGTTCCTTTCGGATGTACTTGGCCAATCAGATGATAGTAGAAAATGAGGAGCAATTCTTGAGGGTTTTTGACCAAGTCACATCACAATCCAAGACATGTGAAAACTCACTCAGTACAGTTGTCATGTCCTAACAGTCCTCTGGAAGGGTCATATGATGGTTTGAAGCATTTTACACTGCTACATATTAATCAGATGAAATCCTTCAAGATGATACAATAAACAGGCAGTTGATGTGGTTTCTAATCAACTGTTTTATAGTTTAAATTACAAGGCTACCTGTTCTTCCAAATAGGGGATGGCACCAGGGAAAAGGGAAGTGGAGCTGTCCATGAAGTTTCAGAGGATGAAGGAACCCAGGCTGACTGTGGGCAGATTGCAGAGGGTCTGTGCATGTGGGGAGAAGGCTGTTCATCAGGAGATTCACACACAGGCACAGGGTGTCTTCTGGAACCCAAGTAGATCTGTCATTCTGCCATGGGAATATATGCAGCCCAAGGTCCATCTCCCCAGTCCATCAGCTTGGCTCCAGAATGGAAGCCAGAGCGACGAAGCCCTTTTCCTTTCCCTCAAACTAGAAAGAAGACTCCAACCAAAGCAGCTCTGTTCCAGCTCCTCGCGAGAGTATGTGCCACCTGAGGCCCATCTCCCCGCTCATCAGCCTAGGATCCGGAGTGGCAAGCAAAGCAGGGAGATGGACCTCAGGAGGCAGGAGGAGATGAAATGAGAAGCCTCATGTTTGTTTTCTTTTCATTTAGAAAAAGGACAATAAATGAATGCCCCAGGGCTCGCAGCAGTCCAGGTCAAAGGAGACTCCCAGGCTAGGGAGTTATGGCCCAGTAGGACTATACCCATTCCTCCATCAATCTTGTATGGATGAGTGGGGGAATTGTGTGCCAGTCCAGCAACATATTACATCACATGACTGGCAGGGTGAGGCGGCACCATGTTGAGTCATAATTCAACCCTTTTTACTAGAAGAGATAGATACCCAGACACAGTGGTCAGCCAACCAAATACCTCTTATGTGAATCACACTCCCAGTTGCAAACCCTCTGGAAGTTCACCCTGAGACTATTTTTCAGTAAAGAGTAAAATACTGTAAGTATCTAAAGAGTAAATACTCTTAGGTATTACTACTTAAAGTAATACATTCCATCCAAGGATCATTTAAGTAACTCAGGCATTCAAATACATTGCACTGAGACCTGGAATGATTAGAAAGTCTGCTTTATGCACCTATTTGTTGAAGCGGTGGCTGACATTATTGTTTATAGGCTTGAGAAATTCTATTTGTTTTGGACTATGGACTACATTCCGAATATATGGCTTTAACATGTAGTAGCACACTTCAAAGAGAAAAACTCTTGATGTAGTGTATATAAATCTATACATAAATATTAAGTGAATCTGTTCATTTAAGCACATATAACTTATATTTTAATAAAAATTGGTAACACACAAACTGAGTCAAATAGAAAAGCAAAAATAAAATTTACCTTCGCATAGGCTGTAAGAGAAAATGTTAAAATTTGAATTTCAGATCCTGGAAGTAATTGATATTCTGAGGAGAGTACTTTTTTCTGGAATTTCCTTTCCCTTCAAATCCCCAGAGAACCCAGGTCTTGTAGATTTTCAGGACACATCACAAGCCTCTCTTAGCAAGGATATTTTTAAATTTTTAAATGGAAAATGTTTATGGGGGAGTTAGTTGGTTTGAACTTTATTTTAGTGGATTTTATTTGATTTTTTTTTATGTTTTACACCTGTTACCAGGACCTATTGTACAATGAGGTAATTATTAAGAGATCTCAAAAATACCAACATGTCTAAGGTTAGATGAAAAATAGGCTATTTTAAAACAAATTAGTATTTGATAAAGGTTCCTTTAAAATTATATCCATGGTTATGGTGGGAAATATTATATGAAGGCTAAAAAAGAGAATAAGGAAGACAGATTGCTCTCATGCATTTTATTTCTAAAAAAAAATGAGCAAGATTCAAAGGGATACAAATTGCTCCCTTTAGGGAAGCACTTTACCATGTTTAGCTCCTTCTACAGCCATTAGTAAATGATAGCTTTCAGTGCACAGACTAGTGCCCAAGAGACCAGGAAGTATTAATGTTCCTCACAAAGTAAGAAATTCCCTTGCTAGGACCAGTGTGTGAAAAGGGGAATGTTCCCTGTTAAGACAATGCTCTAGAGCCACTCTGGCATGTCTGAGCTGGAGTTGTCACTGTGTTTGTGTTCTTTTCTCAGGCAACAGTGGGGGAAATGAATTAGCATCCTAGGTGGACCAACTGATGAGTCCCTGGAAGAAAAGGTGAAGTAGTTGAACCAGTAGCCAGATCTAGAGGGTCTGAGGAAGTGGAAGAATGTGAAAAAGGAAATCTCATCTTGGGGAGGATGCCTGAAGAAGGAGCCTGAATCCCCAGCAATCAAATACAGATGCTGAAACACACACTATAGAAACATTTACCATCACTCACTGAGACCCAGACCTCCATAGAAATAGAGTGCTGTCATGGGAGTAAGCCACAGGAGAAGGTGAATGAATGGCCTTTATAAAATGAAATGAATCCATTAACTGGAGACTCCATAATGGCCTGACTGTGTCTTAGAAATTGACTATTTGCCTCCAAGGATCTAGCACAGTGCTCTGCCCTCAAAAAGAGCTCAATAAATACTGAAGATGATAAGGATGACCATTATAATTGGGAAAGAAGACAGGGAACTAATAATAATAATAATGTTGGTACTTGTTAAGCGCTTACTATGTGCCGAGCACTGTTCTATTCATTCATTCATTCATTCATTCATTCAATAGTATTTATTGAGCGCTTACTATGTGCAGAGCACTGTAATAAGCGCTTGGGATGAACAAGTCGGCAACAGATAGAGACAGTCCCTGCCGTTTGACGGGCTTACAGTCTAATCGGGGGAAACAGACAGACAAGAACAATGGCAATAAATAGAGTCAAGGGGAAGAATATCTCGTAAAAACAATGGCAACTAAATAGAATCAAGGCAATGTACAATTCATTAACAAAATGAATAGGGTAATGGAAATATATACAGTTGAGCGGACGAGTACAGTGCTGTGGGGATGGGAAGGGAGAGGTGGAGGAGCAGAGGGAAAAGGGGAAAAAGGGGGTTTAGCTGCGGAGAGGTAAAGGGGGGGTGGCAGAGGGAGTAGAGGGAGAAGAGGAGCTCAGTCTGGGAAGGCCTCTTGGAGGAGGTGAGTTTTAAGTAGGGTTTTGAAGAGGGGAAGAGAATCAGTTTGGCGGAGGTGAGGAGGGAGGGCGTTCCAGGACCGCGGGAGGACGTGGCCCAGGGTTCGACAGGGGGATAGGCGAGACTGAGGGATGCTGAGGAGGTGGGCGGCAGAGGAGCGGAGCGTGCGGGGTGGGTGGTAGAAAGAGAGAAGGGAGGAGAGGTAGGAAGGGGCAAGGTGATGTAGAGCCTTGAAGCCTAGAGTGAGGAGTTTTTGTTTGGAGTGGAGGTTGATAGGCAACCACTGGAGTTGTTTAAGAAGGGGAGTGACATGCCCAGATCGTTTCTGCAGGAAGATGAGCCGAACAGCGGAGTGAAGAATAGACCGGAGCGGGGCGAGAGAGGAGGAAGGGAGGTCAGAGAGAAGGCTGACACAGTAGTCTAGCCGGGATATAACGAGAGCCTGTAGCAGTAAGGTAGCCGTTTGGGTGGAGAGGAAAGGGCGGATCTTGGCGATATTGTAGAGGTGAAACCGGTAGGTCTTGGTAACGGATAGGATGTGTGGGGTGAACGAGAGAGACGAGTCAAGGATGACACCGAGATTGCGGGCCTGAGAGAGGGGAAGGATGGTCGTGCCATCCATGGTGATAGGGAAGTATGGGGGAGGACCGGGTTTGGGAGGGAAGATGAGGAGCTCAGTCTTGCTCATGTTGAGTTTTAGGTGGCGGGCCGACATCCAGGTGGAGACATCCTGGAGGCAGGAGGAGATGCGAGCCTGAAGGGAGGGGGAGAGGACAGGGGCGGAGATGTAGATCTGCGTGTCATCTGCGTAGAGATGGTAGTCAAAGCCGTGAGAGCGAATGAGCTCACCGAGGGAGTAAGTGTAAATGGAGAACAGAAGAGGGCCAAGAACTGACCCTTGAGGAACTCCAACAGTTAAAGGATGGGAGGGGGAGGAGGCTCCAGCGAAGGAGACCGAGAATGACCGGCCAGAGAGGTGAGAGGAGAACCAGGAGAGGACAGAGTCCATGAAGCCAAGGTGAGATAAGGTATGGTGGAGGAGGGGATGGTCGACAGTGTCAAAGGCAGCAGAGAGGTCAAGGATTAGAATGGAGTAGGAGCCATTGGATTTGGCAAAAGAAGGTCATGGGTGACCTTAGAGAGAGCAGTCTCGGTAGAGTGGAGGGGACGGAAGCCAGATTGGAGGGGGTCTAGGAGAGAATGGGAGTTAAGGAATTCTAAGCAGCGATTGTAGACGACTCGTTCTAGAATTTTGGAAAAGAAAGGTAGTAGGGAGATAGGGCGATAACTGGAGGGGGAAGTGGGGTCAAGAGCAGGTTTTTTTAGGATGGGGGAGACGTGGGCATGTTTGAAGGCAGCGGGGAAGGAGCCATTGGAGATTGAGTGGTTAAAAATAGAAGTTAAGGAAGGTAGGAGGGCAGGGGTGATGGTTTTAAGAAGGTGAGAGGGAATGGGGTCCGAGGCGCAGGTGGAGGGGGTGGCACTTGCGAGGAGGGAGGAGATCTCCTCTGAGGATACTGCAGGGAAGGATGGGAAAGTAGAGGAGAGGGTTGGTGGGGGGAGGGGAGAGGCGGAGGGGTGACTTTGGGGAGCTCAGACCTGACTGTGTTGATTTTCGTGAGGAAATAGGTGGCCAGATCATTGGGGGTGAGAGATGGGGGAGGGGGAGGAACAGGGGGCCTAAGGAGAGAGTTAAAGGTCCGGAACAATCGGCGGGGGTGACGGGCATGGGTGTCGATGAGGGAGGAGAAGAGGTTTTGCCTGGCGGAGGAGAGGGCAGAGTTAAGGCAGGAAAGGATAAATTTGAAGTGTGTGAGTTCGACTTGGTGCTTGGACTTTCGCCAGCAGTGCTCAGCAGCTCGAGCATAGGAGCGTAGGAGGCGGACAGAGGAGGTGATCCAGGTCTGTGGGTTAGTGGAGCGAGAGCGGCGGAGGGAAAGGGGGGCGAGAGAGTCGAGATGAGTAGAGAGGGTGGAGTTGAGAGCGGAGACCTGATCGTCGAGAGTGGGAAGAGAGGACAGGGCGGCAAGTTCTAAGCACTGGGGTAGATACAGGGTAATCAGGTTGTCCCACCTGAGGCTCACAGTTAATCCCCATTTTACAGATGAGGTAACTGAGGCATGGAGAAGTTAAGTGACTTGCCCACAGTCACACAGCTAAGTGGCAGAGCCGGGATTCAAACTCATGACCTCTGACTCCCAAGCCAGTGCTCTTTCCACTGAGCCACGCTGCTTCTCTATGCGGACTAGGGACCGCAGTATAGGACTTGTGTAAATGTTCCCACATGGCATTGTTTATTCTTTCAGCATTTGGTTTCTCCACTGGCCTCCCACAGCTTGTGAGCTTATGAGCAGAAACTGTGTTTAAAATAAATCTTCTAGGTATATTCCCTTGCTTCAGGTACCGCACACCCCAGGTTGTCGGTGTTCAACAAATGTTAGTGATGATAATAGTGATGAAAAGAGTAGGAGGAAGCTTTTTCATCAGGTCATTATTCCACAGCACTTAAAAAATACCACAATCATTATTATTGGTGGCTTCTTTTCCCTGTTCAACCTCTTCTCTACGAGGTCCTCTATCAGCTTACCCCATTCTCACTTCCTACCTATTTATGTTTGCAGTTGTCCTCATCAGAAGACGACATTACTTCAAGTGAAGTTCACCAATGAGTGTGTGTATAGCTGAAAAGGTCAATGTGAAACCCAAGGTCCCAGCTACATTATGCCCACAGAAAGGTTCTCCACTGATGTGTTGTTATTTTTAATGTGTTTACACCTGGTCCTGTTTTCTCTTTTGCTTCTTCAAATCTCATTCCAATGTCTATGTATCCTGATGGCACTCTTGCTCTTTTAGCACCACAGCTATTTGCTTGTGTTGACCTTTTTAACAGTTATAAGCATAGATGCCCATTCCCCTGAGATGTAACGGCCATGTCCACACTCCTAAGTAGACTCCCAGACTTGAACAGTCCAGTCACTAACATCAATCAATCAATCAATCAAAGGTATTTATTGAGTGGTTATTGTGTGCAGAGCACTGTATTAAGCACTGGGAACCATACAATTCAACAGAGCTGGTAGAAGCAATCCTTGCCCACAGAAGCTTACAGTCTTATAGCCAATATTAAGTAAATGAGGGATAGGGGAAATAGTAGAATATGAGAATATTTACATAAGTACTATGAGGCTAGTGTGAGTATCAAAGTGTAAGGGGTAAACAGCCAAGTGCAAAAGTCAACACAAAGGGCGGGGGGATAGGGGAATAAAAGGTTTAGTCTAGAAAGACCTCTTAGAGTCAGCCAATCAGCACTGAAAAGACTTGGGATTTTTCAGTAGACAAGTGACTTTTTGGGCTATTTGCTTTCAGTCCCCATCCCTGTCCCATTTATACCTCTGAGCTCAAACTGAAAAATTATACCTGTGTCTTTTAGAAGCCTAGATCCTTAGCTGCCTTACTGCACTTTGACAGTCTTCATGACATTCTTTGACAATCTTTTAACCACATTACCCAAGTTGACAACTACAAATGCTGCCTTCTGCCTGTCCAAACTGAACTACATTCTCTGTGATTCTGAGCTATGACGAAGATCAATTTTAAAAGAATCTGTCTCTGAAGGGGCTAGACAACCCCACCCCAAAGTTTGCTGTAATCTGAAAAACTAAGCAATGATGAACATGTGGCTGAACATCTACCAATCCTTGGTAGAAGGGGTTGAACTATTAACTAACATGGCACTGCCTCCCCTTGCCTTTCATACAATGCAATATGATATTGACCTGCACTTGCAGTGATGGGGTAAACAGGAGGAGAACAATTCTATTCCCATCCTCCTAGGGGAGAGCATTTTATCAATTTATAGAGCACTTATGGGGTACAGAGCACTGTACTAAGTTTTTGGGAGAGTACAATGCAATACAATTGGTAGACACATTTCTTGCCCACAGTGAGCTTACAGAATAGAGGGGGAGAAAGATATACAGTGATTAGCAGAGTGCCTGGCACATAGTAAGGACTTAACAAATACCATTGTTGTTGTTATTTTTGTTAATAATAATATAAATAAATTTTGGGTGTGTACATAAGTGCTGTAGGGTTGAAGGAGGGGTGAATAAGGGGAGAAAATTTGTTCATATTTGTCAGTTCAGGATCAAGGGGCTCTGCCACAATTTCAGCAATCCTGAAAATAATATGCAGCAGGCTACCTAGGAAAGGCACTATGTAAGATGTTGCTAGAGTTGGCAAAGACCTGAAAACACAAGTTTGTGGAATCTTGGTTTCTGGATCTGACATGGTTCAGAGTAGCTTGGGACCTGTCCTGAGATTCAAATACTCCCAAAGGGATTTCTAAACCACAGCCTGCCTCACTCTGAGCCAGCTCTTCCTCCACCACCCATAGAACTGGCCCACTGAGATCAATCAAGTCACACTAGAGCCCACACACCCTATCCATTCCACTGAACTTCCTGGCCTGAGGCTTCCTTGACAGTTCCCTGGTGGCAAGGAGTGGTGAAAGGCTGGTAGTCAAAAGTTCTAGATTTTCCTAGGCTAGAGATAAGTGTCAGCTAATACATGTTAGGATTTATATTTGTTTTCATTTGCATTGCATAATGGATAGAGCCCGGACCTGGGAGTCAGAAGGTCATGGATTCTAATGCCAGCTCTACCACTTCTCTGCTGGGTGACCTTGGCCAAGTCATTTTATTTCTCCATGCCTCAGTTATCTCACCTGTGAGCCCAATGTGGGACAGGGACTGTGTCCAACTCCATTTGCTTGTATCCACCCCAGTGTTTAGAATGGTGCCTGAAACATAGTAAGTGCTTAACAAATAATTAATTATACACATGCTTGAATAAAATGGAGGCATGAATTTTGAATTTCATAAAAAGACCAAAAATTCCAATCAGGTCTGTTTCATTAATCATATATAATTTATATTTCCACAAACTTAAAATAAACATATCATATAGAAAATATATGGAATTTGTTTATGCATTTTTTGTTTCTCCCAAAATTTAGAGGGATTAGTTCATGAAAAGAAAAGGGAAAGGAAGGGCATAGTTTCCAATGGGCATATTTTCCAAGGCTTCATCTTTACTTCTCTTGTGCTTAGGGCTGGGCTTTTCTACAGGCAATGTACGTACAAGTCTGCGTCTCATATGACAATAGCTCTTCTCTGTTCACCGACTAACAGTAGAATGAATACCAAGGAGTCTGAAGGCATCCTTTGCCTCCATACCTTCTGGGACATGAAAGGGAGAATCAAAGAGATTGAAAATTTTTGAAAGTTTTGTTCTTCTGGCAATCCAAAAAGGTCTTCATTAGCCCATAAATGCCAACTCCGATTTTATAAAATCATAAGGAAATGCAAAACATGGAATCAAAAATGCTTTTGGAAGATACTTTGTATAGTCCTTGTAATCCACCTCAAGCATATGGGAGACTTCAGTACCTAGAAGCTTAAATGGAGAGGGGAAAATCAATGAAGTAAAACTCTTAAAATGTTAACACTGTTGTTGGTTTTTTGCAGGACAGGGCAGGGATGGGCATTGCTAAAAGTTGAGATTAATAATTAATTGCTGAACATTAATTGAGGAGTACCTGATTTATTGCCTTATTGGTGGCTTTATATATAAAATGAAACAGATCAATTTAATTTATTTTTCATTTACTTTTAAAGTACTGAGGCATCCTTATATCTCCTTTCTGCACATAGCATGACTGCATTGACACAAGCATTCTTTTTTTTTGAATTCCTGGGTTGAATCCATTTTAAATTTACAGGGTCCTAACCCAAAGTTGTTTCCAAGAATCTCACCAAGTAATTATATCTTTTTTTGGTTTCACATTTATGTCCCACATTTGTGGAACTTTGGATTTGTCTTTAGATCCTTCAAGATGTAAATATGTTTGTGTTCTTCTCATTCACCGGGATGTTGTCTTTTTATTATTCTCTGTTTCCCAAGTATGTAGACTTAGTCCACTGCACCAAATGGACAAATAAATGTTGCTGTTGTTACTATTACTATTACTATTAATAATAATAATAATTATGGTATTTGTTAAGTTCTTAACTGTGTGCCAGGCACTGTACTAAGCACTGGGATGGATATAAGCAAATCAGGTTGGACAAAGTCCCTGTCCCAAATGGGGCTCACAGTCTCAATCTCCATTTACTGGATGAGGTAACTGAGGGTCATAGAAGTGAAGTGACTTGCCCAAGGTTACATAGCGAACAAGTGGCAGAGCCAGAATTAGAACCCATGACCTTCTGACTCCCAGGCCCGTGCTCTATCCACTAAGCCATGCTGCTTCTCTGCTGCTTATTATTACTACTACTACTGCTATAATAATTACTTCTATAACTACTAATTTATCATAATGCATAGATGAGGTGACTATTCATCCAGTTTTATTTCAAACTATAAGGTTAGCATTAGTCAGTTGCAGCACAATGTACAGAGCATCACATGAGTGTCAGCATCTAACACCCACTCAAGCTGTAAGAGGCTATCTTCACCTGTTTCCAGAAATGTGGTTTGGAGAAGAAAAAAATATTGGCCATTTGCTCATGTGTCCTTTCATTCAGGATTTGTTTACATGCTCAATAATAATAATGATAATAATAATGTTGGTATTTGTAAAGTGCTTACTATGTGCTGAATACTGTTCTAAGCGCTGGGGTAGATACAGGGCAATCAGATTGATCCACATGAGGCTCAAAGTCTTAATCCCCATTTTACAGATAAGGTACCTAAGACACCGAGAGGTTAAGTGACTTGCCCAAAGTCACACAGCTGACAGGTGGTGGAGCCAGGATTAGAACCCATGACCTCTGACTCCTAAACCCTAGTTCTTTCCACTGAGACACATTGCATCTCAAACCAGCTCCTTATCTTCCCACCCAAACCCTGTCCTCCCCTTGACTTTTCCATCCCTGTAGATGGCAACACCATCCATCCTGTCTCACAAGCCCATAACCTTGACATTATCCTTGATTCTTTGAATAAACAAACTCTTTGATCATTGAACGAATGAATGATCGTCATGTGATTGCTCTTAGCCTATCTCTGTGCTCTGATAAATTCTTGGTAAAAATAGGTATGGCAAAAATGACAAGACCTGTCCTTCAAACCTAAAAAGCTGTTCGCCTGAATTTCTGATTTTGTAACCAAAACATAGTAAAAGAATAGTTTTCAACCAACACCGCCCCTTCTCTGCAATATTTTCAAAGATCTATTTTCACTGATAAAGGTTCTTTGAAATCTTTCCCTATGGCCTGGTCAGAGCTAGCTGTGATTGAGTGTTGTGCCTTGGTGATCACTTTCCATCTTCTGAATGGTGAGAGTTTGAGCAGAAAAGGGGCTCTTCCACTCTAAGAGTTTCCACCTCTCTGCTCTAAACTGCATCCAGGGAGAAGATTGGGAGCTGCATTCTCTCTCTTGTGCCACAGGAAGCAGGGAAAATGAAGAGGCAGCAAGGCTTCAGCAGGAAGCAAACAAGGAAACTTGGGTAGAGAGACACTGAGAATTTCCTAAATTTCTGTCCCAGAAATATTTAAGCAAGCTAAGTCATTCATCTTTGATGTTTCCAATGCTCTAGTGCACATCAACTACATCTGAAAAAGGAACCAAGGTTTCTCAGCATTCAGATGTAAATGTGAAACTCTTTCTGAAAAAGATGGAGTTCATGGAAATCAGTTTTCAAAACAACTTTAGTTCAAGACCGTGAAAATCCGAAAGGGCAAGGCATAATAAAACCAGTCAGCGAATTAGTGAACTGGAGCCAAGTAATTTACTCAGTGGCACCCTGTGGCCTGAGAGAAGGAAGATGGCTCCCAGAGCTGCTTCAGTCCAATCCCAGGAAACTGCTTAGAGCTGGGAATGTCTGAATCACAGACTATAAAACCCTTACCTGCTCAGCTCCAACCAATCAAGAGGGAGAAAATGAACAGTGATGCTCACTATCCGACCGGGCCTGAATAAATGATCACTCCACATCTGCTCCTCCCTTCCCTCAGGAAGAGAATTCAGGGAAAGTAAAATGTCACTCTGGTGGCAAAAAACAGAGTTAATGTGTTTCCCAAAGGTGCCTCAATCTGCCTCCAGGAAATTGCTCAGGCACTTGCAGAAAGAGACACATTATGTCATAGTTCTATGATTCTTTTAATTATTTTGTGTGTCGCCGTGCCTTGATGCTTACACTTAGACTTTCTAACTAACATTTTTGTTGACCGTGACTTAATCAATTGTCAAATGCATCACATTTATGTAAAAATATCCATCAGTCATTGTTTAAGGGATGTATGTTTTCCCCATTCCAAGTATCACCAGAAGGAATGTTTTTGACAATAGCTGAAAAGAATGACTTCAGAAATGATAGAGATTCTTGCATTATGCTAAAATATATATCACTGGAAGGGCACACCTCTTGTTAACTGAAGCCAGTAAAACAGTAATCTGTGGCTCAATAGATTTAAAAATATCAACCTGATTCTGTTGTCAATGCTAAACAAAGAAAAATATTGTCACATTTGAGACAATACACCATGCCAGCCTTATATCCTTTTATTTAGACAACATGGTTCTGAAGTATTAAAAAGAGGTAACAGTGACCAGATGGCTGATAAAATAAGAAAAGCTGTCCACTCTTTCTGGGTCCTGAATAACCTCTTGTCTTATCTTTAAGTAAATACAGTTCTGCATACTATAATCCTAACAGAGACCTTCTTCCCAAAAGAACTCATTCTATTGCTCCCTCTGATAGTGTGAGAAGAAAATGGAAAAAGTCAAACTCATCAAAACTAAATTTTCCCAAAAGCAACTGCAAAGCATGTTCAATCAAGAAAGGGCACACTTAAAATGTGAGGATTGGGGATCCATCTATGAATTTTGTCAATCAAGTTGTTATACAAAATTAAATCTAAACTACTCTCACAATTAGGGACACTGGAAAAATTCCTGTGCTAAACAAACACCAAAGCTGTATAAACTTTGTTGATTCAAATAATTCACAAGTTTTATTTACTTTAGGGGTGGGAGTAGGGAGAATCAGGTTATCTGGGTTCTCATTTCAGAGGAAAAGTGACCCTGATCAGTTACAAACTTGTAGTCATCCTCAGCAAACATATACACAAATATGTTCAAATATACATTTCATCTATTTCATCCTAACATACCTCTTGTTCCCATTATCTGTTAATACTTTGTGTCTGCCTGCCTCTCTAATAGCTATTACATTAATGTTTCCCTCCCGGTTTTGACTGTAAATTACTTTTGGGCAGGCAACATGTCTAGCAACTCTCTTATATTGTACTCTCCCAAGTGCTTAGTATAGTACTCTGCACACAGTAAGTAATCAACAAATACCACTGAGAATGATAAGGAGGATAAAATGTGTCTATTATTTCTGGCATACGTTCCCCACTGATAAATACAATATAACCAGGAGATGTATGTTAAGATAAATGCCAATGATTCACTGTTCTTACATGATTAAATTATTTTGTGGAAATAATAATAAGATGAATTGTTTAGGAATGACCAAATTGTCCACTCTTAATGTAGATTAACATGACCTCTCCTTGGCAGCAGCAATGGCACAGGAGTCTAATGGCAGGTCTTTTCCTATTTGTAAACTGCAACAGGCCCAGCAAACAGGAAAAGGAGGGGTCTTTGGTACCCAAATCTCCCAGTAGCCCAGCAACATGGCTGTGACTAGAACACCAGAGGCTTGAGTTAGGCTGTTACAAAATGCTTCCTATACCTGTAAACCTCAGATCAGCATTAGCAGCCCATTGTCATTTAAGGATTAGATTTATTCTTAGAATTCAGGGACTGGGGCAGTCAAGGGAGGTTGGCAGCACTTTGAGATCGACACTTGGAGGGCATTCCCAGCCAATAGAAGGGAAAAAGAGTCTAGGTCTACTTTTTGATCTTGGTCAGGTAGGACATATACCTGAGACAGTGGGAGGACACAGAATGAACATTTTTCCCCTACTAGGCGTGGGACAAAAGGAGATGATGTGGGTGCCATTTGACTCTCTATAGTATCTAGAGAAGCAAGATGGTGTAGTAGATAGAGCATGGGCCTGAGAGTCAGAAGGTCATGGGTTCTAATCCTGGCTCTACCACTTGTCTGCTGTGTGAACTTGGGCAAGTCACTTCACTTCTCTGGGCCTCATTTTCCTCATCTGTAAAATGGAAATTGAAATTGGGAGCCCCCTGTGGGACAGAGACTGTGTCCAATCCAATTTGCTTGTATCCACCCCAGTGCTTAGGACAGTACCTGGCACATAGTAAGAACGTAACAAATGCCATTATTATTATTATTATCTGAAGCTTTCCTCCTACCCATCACTGCTCACATACTTTTTTTCTGCAAACAATGATGGGCTACATCAGAGCAGAAGGGAACCACCAAAAAAGCATCCTTGTCCTTCTTTGTCTTACTGCATTCTGCTTCCTTGTAGAGAAAATATGTGGTGGTGATGACATGTTTTCTTCCTCCTCCTGCCTAAATCTTTTAGATCCTACAAACATGTGCTCATGCAAGTTCACTGCCCCTAATGGGCAATTCAATGTGCAATTGAAAGCATATTGAGAGAATAGGGATTATGTCTTTCATCTTTAGTGTCCTCTACCAAACTTTCATATAATACTATGCACAAAGAAGGCACTTGATAAGTACAGTTGAGGGAATGAATGGTCCAGAGCCAAAAATATCTAATGTAAAGCATTCTGTAACTGTGGGGGTAGAAGGATGCATAGAGACTGTGAGACCCATGTGGGACAGGAGCTAGGACAACCTGGTTATCTTGCATCTACCCAAGTACTTAGTGCAGTGTGTGGCATATTCAAATGCCATTATTATTACAGTAAATATAGTCAGTTTCTTATCTCTCCTATTTGAAGTACTATTTGTCATGCAAATATCATGAGCTAACAGTAGCTTATGGATGGATAGTCAGTCAATCCAGTGCCCCACATTTCTGCTTAGGATTCTGCTGGTAGAGAGCTATATAAATCATAAGGTCCCTTACTCTTATTTCAGATTTCTGTGTTTTGCTATCATTTCTTCACCACAAAGCAATACAATGATAAGACCTATGTGACTGTTTCTTGCAGTTTTTTTCTAGCACAGGATAGATCCTCAAGTCAGAAGAGGTAGAAGCCAAGCTGGAATGACGATCCCAGCACGCTATGAACACGAATATTCTCACATTGTGCTGAAATGTTTGGACGTGGTTTTGGTTTTGACTCAGCCTACCAATTTTAGACTGTACAATCCATTAGATTGCAAATTCCTTGAGGGCAGGGATTATGTCTCATGTCTATCTTACTATCCCAAGGTTTTAGTACCATGCTCTGCACACAGTAAGCACTTGATAGAAACCACTGATTGATAGAGAAGTGGTACGCTATAGTGGAAAGAGCACAGGGCAGGGAGTTAGAGGACCTGGGTTTCAATCCCAGCTCCACCACTTACCTGTTGTGTGACTTTAGGCAAGTCTTTAAACTTCTCTGTGCCTCATTTACATCATCTGCAAAATGGGGATTCAATACTTAGTCTCTCTTCTACTTAAATAGTTCTCTCCCTTTAGACTATAAACTCACTGTGGGCAGAGAATGTGACTATCAACTCTAGATGAGAAGCAATGTGGTGTAGTGGAGGGGTCATGGGCCTGAGAGTCAAAAGGTCATGGGTTCTAATTCTGGCTCCATGACTTGTCTGCTGTGTGGTCTTGGGAAAGTCACTTAACTTCTCTGTGCCTCAGTTACCTCATCTGTAAAATGGGGATTGAGACTGTGAGCCCTATGCAGGACAGGGACTGTGTCCAATCTGATATGCTCATATCCACCCCATGTTCATATCCATCCCAGCGCTTAGTATAGTACCTGGCACATAAGCACATAACAAACACCATAATAATAATAATTATCATTAAATTGTATTCTCCCAAGCACTTAGTTCAGTGCTTTGCACATAGTAAGCACTAGACAAATACCCTTGATAAAACTTGGATTGTGAGCCCCATGAGGGCTGATTATCCTCCATCAACCTCAACCCTTAGTACTAGAGCTTGGCATAAAGTAAGTGCCTAACAAATATCACAATCTCTATCATTATTATTACCAATCCTTTCAGCAGTCTAGTCAAAAAGAGCTGTTCCTTTCCCCATCACAGTATAGTGAGTACTACAGTTGTTTCCCAACATTCAGCTGTGATACCACATTTTTGAGGTTGTGCTTTAGTACATGAATGAAACAGCTCTTCTGGTCCAATTGTTGTCAGTTTCCCCCACTTCAGCTCACCATACACAAGCAACATGGCCTGGTGAAATGAGCATCGGCCTGGAAGTAAGAGGATCTGGGTTCTAATCTCAGTTCTGCCACTTGTCTGCTGTGTGACCTTCAGCAAGTCACTTAACTTCTCTGTGCCTCGGGTAATTCATCTATAAAATGGCGATTAATAATGTGAGCTCTATTTGTGACATGGACTGTCCAACCTCATTTTCTTGTATTTACTCCAGTGGTTAAAATATTGCCTGGCACATATTAAGAGCTTTACTAATCCCCCCCTGCCAAAAAAAAACCCTCAAGGAATCATCAAGGTATTATTAAAGGAGCCTGGTTAGATATTTCAGTGTTAGGCAATGAAGAATCTTATTGAGAGAGATTTTAGTGGTGGGTGAAATGGTTATTAACTATGAAGATAATTGGCATGATGGATAAACTTTCTTAAGAGGTATTTATTGATGTCAATAAAACAGTCCATTAAACAAAAACCACTAAAACCATCTTACTGCTTGATAAAATCAAACTACCAAAATATTCTGCCAGTTACATGGACACTTAGTAGGTTTATTATTCAGCTCAATTTACTTCATTCATATTAAACACTGAAGTGTCACTAACTAGGTTGGCTGTAGGTTTCAGTCATGGGGTGGGCAGTGTTAACACCACTCTTGTACCTGGACGCTTAACACCCCTGTATCAGAGTCTAAATGCAGCATGATCTAGGGCAGAGAAGGTGGATCAAGAAACAGAGCCAGAGGGTAATGTACACTCAGACATTCTGGACAACTGAACAGTTCAAGATATTCTCTGTCAATCAGTCATATTTACTGAGCTCTTACTGTGCTAGGTACTGTACCAAGCACATGTTCCCTGTGTTCCTTTTCCAGCATTCATATGAAAACATGTTGGAAACATGTTATCTATAAAACAACAGTGCATAGGTCTGCCTGGGATGGTCAAACTAGTCTAGTTCCATGTTGGGAGTTGAGAAGTCTCTCATTTCCCCTTTGTTGCCCCTCCCAGATGACTGGGAGGGTTATTTTGGCTAAGAAAATTTTGTAGCGATCCCTAAAGCTGCAGAGCCTATTGATATTTGCCTATATGTGCGAGAAATAATGAGTTGTTCATTTTTATCCGTGGGTATAGCTGTGGGTGCAACGACTAGTGTTTAGGTTTGCAAACAGTGTCATTTGCTGCATTGCATGTTAGACACAGTACCCACCAAGTCAAACTCTCTTTTCATGCCTCCCTCTTGGTGTCACAATCTTCCTATCTTTCTAAAACCTCTGCACTAGACAGTCCTCCCATTCCTGACTTAAGCAGACCAGCTGTTCCTGTAGTCTCTCGACTAACCACCACTGGGCCACATCATTCAAGATTTGGTTTCATTATGACTCTAATGTATCTCTTCTGTCCACCCCATGTATAGTTACTCCATTTCAGTTCACAGGAGAGCTGCTATTTGGTTATTCAGCTGTTGGTTCAGGAGAGGGAGGAAATTAATGAATGGAACTTTGAAGGTAGTAGTTCTTTTTAAACTGTTATCCTATAGCATGAAGCATAGAGATCATTATTCTAAACCACTAAACCTTCAGGATAGCATTACCTGGGGCCCACATCTCTCAGTGGATCACAGTGGAGTCATGGGCTCCATGGCGCCAGTACTGCCCACAAAGCATACCTTGTATACCAGTCCTCCAGGCCATCATTATCTCACTGAATATTCAACCACTCCATCCCAGGTACGATAAGTACAATCTGACTTTATGGACAGAGAGTCTCATGCTTAGTGAATTCCCCAAATATTGACTGCTTTAGAAGCGGATTTGCCAAGTGACTATTCCCATTCCCAAGCAAAATAAGACTCAGTTGGGGCATTATTAGCAAAGGAGTGGGGAGGGAGAAGGCAGGTTGGATCAGGGTCTGCCTGGATGTTTCATAAAGATATAGAAAAAATGTTCCATATGGAAAAAAAAATATTTTCTACTTTCCCTTCTGCTTGTTTGCAACTTATTATTAGCTTGCCTCCCCCTGTTTCCCCTCACCATGGTCCGTCAAGGAAAAATGCCAGCGTTTTTCTGTGGGGAAGCAAGAGAAAAGCATGTTTTTTGCTTTGCCTCACATTTGGTTGCAGTGTATTATTGGACTTCAAGAGGTACTGAAACTGTGCCAGACTCATAAGGGAAGAAAAACACCTCTCTTTCTTTCACCCCAAACTCCTCTCTTTCTTTCACCCCAAACTCCAGAGATCACTTCCAAACTGCCCTGGGTTCAGTCCCTGAGACTGAATCACTGGTGAGGAGTATTCATCAGGGAGATTATCCCACCAGTTAGATTGTGGCCAACACTCAGAAGGCAAATATGCCACCAAATTGTTTTCTTTTTGGGAGAACAAATCAGAGGAGAGGGCCAGTGAATCACTTTTAAAAAACAGTTTCAATTGGGAGGAATCTGAACAACAAAGGCTATTTGGAAGGTTTCATTAGTCATAAGAGTCGTATATTAGCAAACTGCCTACCCTATCCATGTACCTTCCCTCCTCTCCTATGAAACTGGAATCCAGAATAGAACCCTGACTATTCAGTATGGTTTTATAAAACTCTCAGAGAGGGGAAACATCAAGAATGTATACAACCTTGCAGCAAGCCTAGAGTGTGCCAGTAGAGCCTGACATTTTGCATCACTTGATGGTGAGGTGGACAGCAGCTAACCTTTAAAATATCTCACTTTAGAAATCTAGAAAAACACACACATCTATGCTATGTCTGAAGAAAGCTGACACTATAGAAAACAATCTTGACTTTGCTTCAGTACTTGAATAGACTCCTGAACTCTTTCCAAACAAAGAAGGTTATACTTAGCCTTTGTGGAAAAGTAGGGATATAAGAGAAATACCACAATGGTCACTGGTGTCTATATGTGGGCTTCTATATGTTAAACATATATATACATATATTTCAAATCTTCAGGATTATCATTTTTCAATACACTATAGCATATTTTCTCTGGATTACAAATCATCATATACCTTTGTTCCCCAACCATCACCAAAACAAGTGAGAAATGAGGGTACGATAAGGAGAGAAATGCCTTCGAAAAGTGCCACATACCACATGCAAACATGCTTCCTTTTTTCCTCGAGTGTCAGAAAAATACTTCTTTTGCAATAGCACAACAATCAGAACCAAGTGATGAATTGCATTTCCAGTTGTTTTTACAGTCCCAAACCTGTTTTTAGTTTGCTTTGTGTTTTGCCTTCAAAGTTCATTAATTGCTGCTTTTTTGACACCAGACTGTGCACTTTTAGTTTCCTCAGAAATCTCTAGGCTGAAATACAGTTGCTTGAATCTTAGTTGTATGGCCCAAGACTGGCATCTACTGGCAAAGCAAATCCAGTGTACGGCTGGAATGAAATTTCCAAACTCATCAGTACAATGAAATGAATGCTCCTTACTGCTGAACTACATTGATAATAATAGAGAAAGGTGGAAAGGTTTTGATTCTGCCCTGCCTGCTTTAATGGGTGCTAGAAAGGGGGCCCATCCAGGCACTGAAGGATGAAATCCTCCCTCAACCTCTCCCTAATTGTCCCCATGAACATGTGGCCTTCATGGTCACAGATAAACCAGTTTTGCAAGAAAATGGTAATATGAAAAGCAGTATGGCTTGCTGGAAAGAACACAGGCCTGGGAGTCAGTGCCTGCTGTGTGACCTTGGGTAAGTCACTTCACTTTTCTATGCCTCAGTCCCCTCATCAGCCAAATGCGGATTCAATACCTGCTCTCCCTCCTACTTAGACTGTGAGCATAGTAAATGCTTTACAAATGTCATTATTATTATTATTACAATATTTTGGGGTTTGATGCAGGTTAAGAGAATCTCAGGAGGTTTATGTGATTTTTTTTTGTGTGTGATATTTGTTAAGCACTTACTATATGTCAGGCACTGTACTAAGTGCTGGAGTAGACATAAGATAATAGGGTTGGACACAGTCCCTGTCCCATATTGGGCTCACAGTCTTAATCCCTATTTTATAGATGAGGTAAATGAGGCCTAGAGAAGTGAAGTGACTTGCCCAAGGTCACACAGTAGATGTGGCAGAGCCAGAATTAGAGCCCATGTCCTTCTGACTCCCAGGCACATGCTTTGTCTACTAGTTTTATCTAGATAGCTTTACTATGTAGTTTTATCTATTTAAAACTCTAAGGATGCACTACCAGAACAATTGCAGACAGACATGGGGTGTTCTGGGAGAGATGTGTCCATGATGTTGCTATGGGTCAGACATGACTCAACTGCATAATACAAAAACTTTTCTACTCCAGCACATAGTATATAGTAGTAATAAAAGTATTTATAAAACACTTACTCTATACAGAACATTCTGGGAGACAATACACAGATGGCAATTAGGCATAGTCCCTGTTCCTCAAAGAGCTCATATCTAAGTAGTGAATTCTTAATAAATATCATAGTTAACTCACTACGTAATTAGTGGCAATAGATTGAATTTAGTCCTCGGATGGAGGGAGGAATATGTGGATTGGCGGGTGGTTGAGTGGGAAAAATTTGAAGGAAAATTTGGTGGATGGGGGAGACAGTATAGGCGACTGCTGTGGCAACGGTGGATTTTAGAGTCATTGAGTGGTTTTTAGTGAGACTTATGTTTCTAAGCTCCTTGTGGGCAGGGAACAGGCATATCAACTCTGTTATATGTTCTCTCACAAGCATTGGTACAAGTGATCTGCAGGCAGTAAAGTTTTATTAAATAATATCGATTCATTGATAGTAACACTTGTGCTGTCTTGTATTGCTGTGCATTGAGACTCTTTGGCTATGTTTAAATGGGAAGCAGCATGGTCTAGTGAAAAGAGCACAGTTCTAACCCTGGCTTGTGACCTTGTCTGCTGTGTGGCCTTGGGGAAATCACTTAACTTCTCTGTGCCTCAATTACCACAATATGTAAAATGGGGATTAAATCCTACTCCCTGTGACTGAGACTGCCAGCCCCATGTGGAATAGGGACTGTGTCCAACCAGATTAGCTTGAATCTATCTCAGTGTTTAGTACAGCATCAGGTGGGGAACACTAGGAACCCTTTAATGGGATTAGCATTGGGAGCCTGTGCCACCAGGGTAGCAAAGTTTGTCACTGTTACCCAAACCCAGGAACATCCTCAATCCTCCTGCTCCCATATGCCTTCTGACATAACAATAATAATAACTGGTATTTTCTAGATCTAGTCTCTCTGAGCCCTATGTTGGGTAGAGACTGTCTATTACCTGCCTAAATTATAACAACTTTATTGCTCACTATAGTGTTTGGCACATAGTAAACCCTTAACACAAATCACTTTTATGATCATTATTCATTCATTCAATCATTTATATTGAGCGCTTATTGTGTGCAGAGCACTGTACTAAGTGCTTGGAATGTACAGTGCAGCAACAGATAGAGACAATCCCTGCCCTCACAGTCTTAAAGGGAGCTTACAGTCTTAAAGTCTTATTATTACTACTATTATAATTTTTATCTTTCCTTTTAACCAACACAATAAGGAACAGTTTATTTTTAAGAATGTGTTTCAAAATGGTTTGGCTGAATGTGTGCTAAATTGACCCGAGTCCATTTCTGTGTATCAGATTCATAAAAGCAAATCTAGGGTCCCCTGAGGTTTGCTTAAATGTTTATTCTATACATGTATGCAGGGAGTAAGTAGTAATTGACTAAATTGCACTTGTCACCCAGCAGCTTAATTGCTAATAGAATCTAGTTCACATTTTGATGAAATTATGATAAAATTAAATTGTTGATTACTATAATACATTAACATGGTATACCCACAAAAAAGGGCATAGTTCCTGCTATATATACCATCTTCAATAACAGTATTTATTCAGTACCTGCTCGGTGTAGAACATTATATTAGGGACAAGAAGATATTGAAGAGGGTTAGAGACTATACCTCTGTCACATCATATGGGGATGGATTCAAGAATTGGCTTGGCATGAGAGATACCGGAGTCAAAATGCTGAGCCATACAAAACATTCCTAATGGCGAATTAAACTTCCCTTTCAGGAGGAATATAATTAGGTAATTATTCAGATGCAGCCATTGAATTTCCCTTTTAGGAGGGATACTCTGCTTTAGTTACTCATGTGCGGTGAAGCCCCTAGGTCCCAGCCCCATGAATGTTTCCCTCTTGGGACAAACACATTTATTGTTACAAGCACATGGTGAAACACCTAGCTCCCAGACCCATGTATGATCAGCAAGACACTCACTCATTCCAAGTTCCCTCATTTAGTCCACCGGTTCCAAAGAGAGAGACGGAATCTGGCACTCTGGGCAGGGAAGACATTTGACTGGCTGTTGCAAGTCTCATTCTACTGCCCAGAACATCGGACATATTATAAATACATCCTTCTGGGCCATTTGGGATTTTGGATACTGCTTGTCCAATCTCCATCCCCTTTCCCCCTTCTCCCATTCCCCTCTCCTCTATATTTTATTTGGTTGACACAAGGGTGAGGGACACTTCTGCATTAATTGCCTGGAATGGCTAGCAGTTCTGGTCACAGGGGTAGTGGCCCACCCATGCTTCCGGGTTCCACCTTGCTTATTTGGGCAGTCACAGGATAATAATAATGATGGTATTTGTTAAGCGCTTACTATGTGCAAAGCACTGTTCTAAGCACTGGGAGGGAATACAAGATGATCAGGTGTGATCAGGTGACTGTGACCACATGGGGCTCACAGTCTTAATCCCCATTTTACAGATGAGGTAACTGAGGTACAGAGAAGTTAAGTGACTTGCCCATAGTAACACAGCTGACAAGTGGTAGAGCCGGGATTAGAACCAGACTACCACTCTCTCCACTTTCAAAACGTTAAGGCCTCTCCTTGAAGAGGCCTACTTAATTGAATGTTTTTTCGGCTGGCTTGCTCTCCTTTCTGAATTGTCTCTGCAGTTGGAATGTGAACTCTGGATATTTGATATTTGCCCCACCTCCAATTCCACAATACTTATGTACATATCTTTAAGCTATATATTATAATGTTTTATTTCCATGAATGCCTGTCTCCTCTCTAGACTTTAAGCTCATTATGTGAAGGGGATGTCTGCTAATTCTGTTGAATTGTGCTCTCTGAAGCACTTGGTACAGTGTCCAGCACATAATAAGTGTTCAATATGATTGACACAACCTGTCCTCAAGCATTTTAAAATCTCCTGGCCTGCAGTGAATTCAGACCTCCAATAGTAGTGAGCACAGCTATCATATGATGCATTTAGCTAGTGATTCGTAAAAAGTTATTTCCTTACTTGCTCTTTCTTTTGGTATTTTTGGTTTTGGATGAAAAGTTTGGGTATAAAATGAACAAACTAAAGAAATTGAGAGGGAAGGAGGAGGAGTCATCCTACAGTGTGGTGTGAAGTCACTTATCTGTAACTGCCCTGTCAAAAGTTCCCTGCAATATAGGACCCTGCCTGTGCCCACGATACCTCACTCTAGGGTTAATGGGCAGGGAGAGTAAATGGGAGAAGGAAAGCAGAGAGAGTGAATGGGGAAAGGAAAGTCAGTCAAAGTGATCAAATGAACATGAGTATCTTTAGACATGTAGGAATATTTTCGAAGGAAAACATTCAATGGATGTTTATGATAACAAAGAAATTGGCATTTCTGATCAATAAAAATAAATCCTAACCCTGAATAGAGTCACTGAAAAAGGTTCAAGGATGTAGTATTTTTTTGCCATTATTCTTGTAGGCTGCAGACTAGAAGCCAATAATACCTTATTAATGGAATGGATGATATAAGAATCTTTTATATCATTACATCAGAAAACAAGGAACTGACATAACCTCTAAATTGCCTTCTCTGGTAGTATCATAAAACATGTGCAGATATTATCTCTGTTTCAGTTACTGCTGTTTGGAAGGAAGTTAGTAACATTGATATCCGCCTGAGTTCAGCAGCACAATCCATAAAATTGGCACCAGAGCTTATAATAACCCTCTGGTGAAATAATGTAATTGGAAGTTGAGGAATAAATTTTAAATGTCACAGAGAAACTTTGATGAAAGTTTTATAATTTCTGGACCATGCGAGTTCTGGGGTTTTGCATTTGGATTCCACTGGCAAAGCTACCCAAAACTTTGTTCTTTATGATGCACTCCTTTCTCAGGCCTCCAATAAAATGAGATCTCAGTACAGGCTAGGAGTTGAGAATTTAGGGGTCTGAGGTGGATTCACTCATTTACTAAACTCCTGGAATTTCAAGAATGGAACTCATTTCCTTAGACTTGAGTTTTCTCATCAGGTTACTGGTCATGGTGATGCATTTGATACCTCCAATTAATCTTGCTGGTGGATGTCTTCCAAAATAGGTAAAATAAAATAACCTTTTCTTTCCCATCTGTGTAGACTCAGGCTGACATTTAAGGCCTCTTTTTCTGCAAGACACTTCATTCTTTTGCAAAATCCAATTCCAGCTTTGCCTTCAGCAAGATGTCTTCCCATTCTAAGCTAAGCATCATATGTCGACTTTCTGCTAGACTGTTCTCATAGAAAATCCCAGGAATTAGAAACTTCCCTCTAATATGTTAGCTTGGATTCCCAGTTCTTTCTTAGAAGCAACATAGCAGCTGTTGGAAGATGTCAACATTTTCTAGAGGGGGAGACAGTGTCTTGACTGTGGGCAGGGAATGTGTTTCTTCATTGTTGTATTCTCCCAAGTGCTTAGTGCAGTGCTGTGCACCCAATAAGTGCTCAATAAATATGAATGAATGATTGACTGACTTTTAAAAGAGGCTCAGTAAAGTCAAGAATGCTGAAAATGTTCTCATACCATCTGTCTCCATTTGGCCCCAGTGGCCTGATCCTTACTGTAGAGTTAAATAAGAAGCTTCACTTTCATTTCCTGGAAGAGTTTCTGTTCTGAAATGAATGCTGAATGACAACCAGCCCAGATGGTGGGCTTCATGGTTGTGGTGAAACACTGAATTTAAGTTTTTAGCTCTGCTTCCAATTCACTGTGATTCAAGACACTGACTCTCTGCTATCAAAACTATTAGGGATCAGACCTTCATGAATATCAAGATAGTTTCTTGTCCTTTGCTCTGGGGTGGCAGTTGGAATTCCACTGCAGCATCTTCTGGTCCTCCCCATCTTTCAACTCCACTGATAGGCAGCTTTCCAAATCCCATACTACTATAGGGCTTTTCCTGGCCAACAACTGGTCATTGTGAAGCTTGACACAAATGCCATGGTTTGTCAGAAATCATCACCCTTGAGGTTCTCTTTTAATGATGGAATTTAAAAAAAATCAAAATGTTATAACATTGCTAACTCTGACTAGATAGTGGGCACTGCCAGTTTCTGAATCTTTCCTATCATATCTAAACGTTAAAGTGTTAAAGGAAGAATTAGCTGTTTGTCTGAAAATAGAAATTATGAACATACAACTCTGAAACTTCGAGATGATCATACTAGCCTCTTTGGAATGCCTTATTTCTGGATAAAATGAAAATGATGATAATTGTGTAAATAAATGTGGATAGGGCCAGCTGTCCGTGTGATTGTTAAAGATTTTAGTTGGCCTCTTGACTCATTTATAAACTTTAAATCACATTCAAAAAATGATACATATTCTTTGTGGTGCATCAACATAATGGGCAGATACAGTCCCAGAGAATATTTTATCATCTTATAACGGATATGTACTGTCCATGAATAAAGATTTCTGTGAGGTGCTTGGCATAATTTAACCCTCTTTTCCCCCCATTTCCCTCTGCTCCTCCCCCTCTACCTTCCCATCCCCTCAGCACTGTACTCGTCTGTTCAACTGTATATATTTTCATTACCCTATTTATTTTGTTAATTAAATGTACATCGCCTTGATTCTATTTAGTTGCCATTGTTTTTACGAGATGTTCTTCCCCTTGACTCTATTTATTGCCATTGTTCTTGTCTGTCTGTCTCCCCCAGTTAGACTGTAAGCCCGTCAAATGGCAGGGACTGTCTCTATCTGTTGCCGACTTGTTCATTCCAAGCGATTAGTACAGTGCTCTGCACATAGTAAGCGCTCAATAAATACTATTGAATGAATGAATGAATAATTTTCTCTTGATTTGTGACTACACTTCTAAACTTTACAAGCAGCATTTATTCCACACTAATTTCTAGAATGTACTGTCCAATATCCTTTAACAATCACTTTTTGGACTTCAATTTCAGTGATCAGTCATTTGTCTTATCAGTAAAGTGTCATTTCTTATTTCTAAAATAAGATCTTGAAATTATTTTTGTCCTATCCAGGAATCTCTGGATCTGAAAATGAAATACCTACAAAAATATTTTTATGTCATTGTCACCTATCACCCTGGGACAGGTTCGAGTATCAACATGCTGAGGGTGAGAGAGGGAGAGACCAGAGTGTGACCAATGTGACCAGAGACTGAGTCATACGAAATGTGTTCCACGTGGTGAATGGAGCTTCCCTTTTGGGAAGAATATAATTATTTAATTATTTTGGACTTAGTGAATTGAACTTCCCAGTTGGGAAGAATTCCCTTATACCTTACACGCAAATGGCGAAGCACGTACTTCCCACCCCACAAACTTTCAGTGAGACATTTGCCTGTCCCACGGTCCCTCACTTAGTGTGCTGGTTCCAGAGACAGAGCAGGCATTCGATGCTCTGGGCAGAGGCAACACATGAGCAGCTGCCACAGGTTCTCATCCACTGCCTAGACTGGCAAAGGCATCCTCCAAGTTATCTCTCCTCCCAAGCCATTTCAGCTTCCAGCTTCCACTTGTCCAATCTCCATGCTCCCCTCTGTCTCCCACCCCAACCCCCAATTGTCCTCCATACCTTATTTGGTTACCTTGTTGGGGAGGGACACCTAATCTCACATTCTTGACCTGGGATGTCAAATGAATTCAGTACCTGACCCACAAATCCATGTTGTCCCTTGCTAGCTCAGGACATCATCGGTAGAGCTTTGTCCTTGAGATGGTGCGCTCCCTGGTTCATCTCGGCACAGTCATTATGAAAAGAACTAACGATGAAATATCAACTGTGGTTGCTATCTATAAATTGTTCAAGAGTCTCATATTCTAATTGACTGTAACAAAACCCAGAGTTGTTTCTATCATGTAAGGCTGCCAGTCAAATGGCAAACAGTTTTGGAGCATTTGTCATAACCAATTAACATCTGGCTCCCAGAATAACAATGTCCTTGCTTTCCATTGTTCTGTGAAACCAGGGCAATGATTCTATAAGGGAAACAATTAGAATTCCTGCAACAAATGTGGTGGTTAATCTTTTATTCAACATTTTCTGCAGTTCATTTGAAAAGAGAGGTCTCCATTGTTTTATTTCTCTTCTCAATTCATCACCACTGGTATTTATTTAATGCTTTCTTTGTGCAGAGCACTGAGCTAAGCACTTGGGAGAGTAGAATAAAGCAGAATTAACACATGTATTTCCTGTTTACCCTTCCCAGTAAACTGTGAACTCTGTGTGATATAGGGACCGAGACACATGGTAAATTCTGAAATACCAGTCATCACTATCACTGTGCAACACACCAGATTTATTGAAACTGTGCTTCCAATAAGTAAAAAGACTACTTTACACTTATAGAACACTCCTACGTGTTCTACGTGAAGCAGCGTGGCGCAGTGGAAAGAGCACGGGCTTTGGAGTCAGGGCTCATGAGTTCGAATCCCAGCTCTGCCACTTGTCAGCTGTGTGACTGTGGGCAAGTCACTTAACTTCTCTGTGCCTCAGTTCCCTCATCTGTAAAATGGGGATTAAGACTGTGAGCCCCACGTGGGACAACCTGATTCCCCTGTGTCTACCCCAGCGCTTAGAACAGTGCTCTGCACATAGTAAGCACTTAACAAATACCAACATTATTACTATTATTATTAAATCTAGTATGTCGTCAGGTATTTTGTTTTTGTTGATCTTCATGTCTAGTTTAATTCAGGAGAAAATGGGAGACACTAATATTTGAAACTTTACTTTGTTTTTAAACCCTAATCAGTCACATGACCCAAGTTATCTAATAGAAGTACCACTAGAAGAGTACCCTTTAAAGCTCCAGGGCACTATTAAGCATAGGGGGAAGCAGGAAGGTAAAATGGACCAATAAACTAGACCTTAGTGCAGGTCTCTTGGAGGAGATATGCTTTTTAGTAAGGCTTTGAAGATGGGAGGAGGGGAGGTCTGTTATAGATAAAGGGGGAAGTAGCTCTAGGCTAGACAGAGGCCATGGGCAAGGAGTTAGTGATGAGATAGATGAGACTGAACTCAGTCAGTCAACCATATTTATTGAGCACTTACTGTGTGCAGAGTACTGTAGAAAGCACTTGGGAGAGTACAGTGTAACTGACACATTCCCTGCCTACAATGAGCTTACAATCTAGAGGGGGAGACAGACACTAATATAAATAAATAAAATTACAGATACATATTTAAGTGCTGTGAGAGTAGGAGGGGGGATGAATAAAGGGAGCAAATAAAGATGGCACAGAAGGAGTGGGAGAAGAAGAAAGGAGTGCTTAGTTAGGGAGTAGGTTCGTGTTAAAGGGGAGAAGTGCATAGGATGGGTTGTAGTAGGAAATCAGTGAGGTAATTGGGGCAGAGCTGTATAAGCACTTTAAAGGTGATGGTGAGGAGTTTTTGATGTGGAGGTAAGGGGCAACCACTGGACATTCTTAAGGAGTGGTGAGAAATGACTTAGCTTTTTTTTCATTCCCAGAGAAATGATCTAGGCAGAAAACTGAAGAATCAGAAACAGAAGAAACAGAAGGTCAGAAAGGAGGCAGTGCAGTAGTCAAGGTAGGTAATCATAAATACTTGGAAAGGTGTGGTAGAGAAGCAGTGTGCCCCAGTGGATAGATCATAGGCCTGAGGGTGAGACGGACTGGTTTCTAATCCTAGCTTCACCACTTGTCTTCCGTGACCTTAGGCAAATCACTTAACTTCTCTGTACATCAGTTACTTCATCTATGATATGGGGATTAAGATAGTGAGGTCCAGGTGGGATACAGATTGGGTCCAACCTAATTAGCTTGTATCTACCTCAGTGCTTAGTACACCGCCTATGTAAGCACTTAACAAATATCATAAAAATGTAGAGGAAAGGGCAGATTTTAGAGATGTTGAGAAGGGAGATCCAACAGAATTAGGTGACAGATTGAATATGTGGGTTGCATGAAAGAGATGCGTGGAGGAAAATGCCAAAGTTACAGGCTTGCGAGACAGAAAGGATGGTGGTGTTTACAGTAATGGGGAAGACAGGAGGAGGACAGGGATTGGGTGGGAAGAAGAGGATTTCTGTTTGTAAATGTAAATTTGAAGTGTTGGTAGAAACCTATAAGCAAATATGTACCAAAGGCAGGAGGAAATATGAGATTGAAGTGGAGGAAAGAGATAAGGACTGGAGTGGTAGATTTGGGAAGCAGTGTGGCCTAGTGGACAAAGCACAGGCCTGGGAGCCAGATGACCTGGGTTCTAATCCTAGGTCCATCACTTGCCTCCTGGCTGACCTTGGGCAATCAATAAATTATTATTAATAATAATAATAATGATGATGGTACTTGTTAAGCAGTAACTATGTGCCAAGCACTGTTCTAAGCATGAGGGCTCACAGCCTTAATCCCCATTTTACAGATGAGGTAACTGAGGCACAGAGAAGTGAAGTGACTTGCCCAAAGTCATACAGCTGACAAGTGGAGGAGTCGAGATTAGAACCCACAACCTCTGACTCCCAAGCCCATGGTCTTTCCACTAAGCTACATTCACATTTATTAATAATGGTGGTATTTGTTAAGTGCTTATTATTCATTCAATAGTATTTACTGAGCGCTTACTATGCAGAGCACTGTACTATTGTACAATTGTGCAATGTACAATTCAGCAACAGACAGAGACAATATTATGTTCCAGGGACTGTACTAAGTGCTGGGATGGAGACAAGCAAATCAGGTTGGACACAGTCCTTGTCCCACATGGGGCTCACAGTCTCTATCGCCACTTTACAGATGAGGCAACTGAGGCACAGAGAAGTGAAGTGATGTGCCCAAGGTCAGTGGTGACTTTACAGAGGGCAGTTTCCATGAAGTGAATAGAGCAGAAGTCAGATTAGAGGGGGTCAAGAAGAGAATTGGAGGAGAGGAAATGGAGGCAGCAGGTGTTCACAACTCTCGAGTTTGGAGAAGAATGACAGTAGGCAGATGGAGAGATAACTGGAGGGACACTTGGGGGTCAGGTTTGGGGGTTTGTAGGTTAAAAGACACATGAGCATGTTTAAAAACAATAGATAAGGGGTCACTGGAAAGTAAATGGTTAAAGATAGCATCCAGGGTGGGAGCAAGTATTTTGATAAGGTGCAAAGGGAAGAGGCCAGAGTTGCAGATGGAGGGTGTAGATTTTGAGAGGAAGCAAGAGATCTCTTGAGATACTGCTTGGAGAGCTGAAGAGAGGAATGGGCTCAGAGTCTTGTGCTAACATGCTAGGAAGCCTAGCTGTTTCCACTCACTAAAACCTTCCCCACCGGAAATCTAGTAGCCCATAGAAGATTTGTAAAGTTTGCCGACTGAACAACCAGTGCAAAAAATTGCTTTTCTCCCCCATCGCAACTTCAGCACAATGTTCTTGTGGATCTCGACTCTCCTCACTCTAACTTTTATTTTTGAAGATGAAGTTTCTAACAGAGAGATCTAAAGTAAATGCTCAAGAAATATGATTGAATGAATGAACAGCAGAGTGGTGTGGCTGAAAGGGAATACACAATTAGGAGACTCCTGCTTTGGCCTTACACTAAATAATGCAAGATAGAGAAGATGGTTGAGGAATGTAATCATATGAGTCAAATCAATCAAACTGAAACAGTTTTCCAGTCATTATTTGGGTAAAATAAACAGGGCGGTCTAAGCCCATTCATCCTCTAGGTCCATAATCTAAGTGGAGAATTTCACTAATGTCAAAGGAATCTTGGTACAAGATTTAGCTCCACAGAAGTTAGGGAACGAAGGGAAAAAAAGTATCCATTGAACATGGTCTTTTATAAAGAAGTTAGGGAGAAAGTGGTAAGTGATGTTTTCTGGATAAAGTGCAGGGGTCTGGAGAGAATTAGCTTGGTTTAACTTTCCAACAATTTTAAGTTTTTATTTTCATTCAAACAGCTATGTTGATTCAATAAATTAATTATAACTTTCTTTTATGACAATGAAAACCTATTATTTTAAATGAGAGGAAATATTAACACTAAAGTGCACAGTATTTTATGAAACTTAATGGATCAACTATTAATTAATTCTTTTGATTAGCAATACAATAGTTGCTAGCATGCCCTTGAAATGATTATCCTATATGAACTGCTTTGGAAAAAAATGTACTAAAGGAAGCAATCTATCCATTAGTTGTCAACTACCCACCTTAAATGAAAATGGATAATGGAATTTTTACTATTGTTCTCCATGCTATGTGATGTTATCTTCTCAAATTAACGATTTCCTAGACTCAGCATTTCTGTGGAAAAGATCTGTTTGAAGATAGCGTATTCATGACCAAGTCAAGGAACAGCAAGGTATCTATCTGGTTTGTAGGGAGCCATCTGATAAAAGGCCTGAATCAAAAAAAATTTGTTACCTTACATTTCTTTTTAGCAGAATATTGCTAATGTATTGCTAACATATTGCTAACATACATGACTCCTTAAAATGTCCGGTGATTATCTTTAGATAAAAACTAATCTTGAAAAGCACATAACACCATATACAGCCTGATATTTCTGATAAGATGCTCACAGTTGAGTGTGGCCATGCTTAGTTTATCTCCTGCTTCAGTGACAAGAGGCTATCAAAAAAAAAATATTATTTAGAAGTTGTTAGTAAGAGAGGAAGCTTAGTTTGAGAGGAAGATGTCCTAATTGATTTGTCCATCTAATTAATGCACATTTAGCTGTCAATTTATCTGCACTTCAGAGAGTGAGACATCTATTTTAGCCTATGAAGATAATAGTTGCTTGAACCTTGTAAATATTGTCTGAGGGAAAGTCATATATATAGGTATAGATATACATCTACCTATCTATATGGTATTTATTAAGTGCTTCCTATGTACCAACCTCTGTACTAAGCTCTGGGGTAGATACAAACTAATCAGATTGGACAGAGTCCATGTCCCACATGAGGCTCACAGTCTTAATCCCCATTTTACAGATGAAGTACCTGAGGCACAGAGAAGTTGAAGTAATTTGCGCAAGGTCCCACAGCAAAGAAGAGGCAGAGCTGGGGTTCAAACCCGGGTCCTTCTGATCCCAAAACTATGCTTTGTCCACTAGACCATGCTGCTTTTCATCCTAAAACTAGTCTGCGGTTTAACAGCATATACTGCATAGACTATATACAGCATATACAGCATACAGCATTGACTATATTGTGGTCATTAGAATGAAGAGATAGGAGCAGATGCTTGAGAAGCTGTGGAGGAAAAACCAATAGAATTTGGTGATGGACTATGGCTGAATAAATGGTGAATAAAGGTTCATTTATTCAATCGTATTTATTGAGTGCTCCCTGTGGGCAAAACACTGTACTAAGCACTTGTGAGAGTACAATTTAAAATGAACAGACACATTCCTTGCCCATAAAAAGAGAGGGAGAATTCAAGACTAATGCTGAGGTTCTCGGCTTTGGAGATAATGTTAGCACTGTAAACTGTGATAGGGAAATTAGCTGGAAGGATAACGAGGAAAAGAATATGAGCAATTCAATCTAAGCATATTAAGTGGGAGGGAACAACATTTGGACATTTCCTGGAGGCAGGGAAAATATGAGACTGCAGTGACAAGAGGTCAAGGATAGTGAGATAGACTTGGTATTCATCAGCAGAGATGTTGTTAGTTAAAGCCATGAGAGCAGATGAACTCCGCAAGGTAGTGAGTGTTGACTGAAAAAAGAGGATCATATCAGGAATTTGAGAGATGCCCATTGAGTTCGACCATAACCCTGATGCCTACCACTCTCATTCTTTTTTCCAGGAAATGTCAGGATCTTGGAATGTAGGTCATAATGGAGGAGAGGGAGTGAGTTGTTCACTCAGCAGTCTCCGGGGATGGATACAGCTCCAGAAAGATCAGGTAGATTTGAAGCAGGTAGATTTGAAGTTAGTTTGTACACTACTTATATGTGTGAGCATTCCTTTATGTGTACTCAAGCACTAAGCTCTGTAGTATGATTCCAAGTGCATGTATATGTATGTATGTGTGACAACATTTCTTAGAATCAGACCTAGAACCGTTAAAGGGCTATAGATTAAGATGCTATTTGAAAATAGAACATTAATATTTCCTGTTGGGAAAAATAACTATAAATGGGAGCAGAAACAGAATAAAATGAGTACTTTATTTCCAGTGGACAAAACCCTTTAAAAAAGAGATATCTGTATTCTGAACAAACCTTGTTTGGGCATTTTGGGATGGATGTTTCCACTGGCTCAATCATTTGAGTAAACATTTCTAGTTTGTCAGTAGTAAGGCTGTTACTTCCCTTACAACATTCCATAGTGCTGAGGACAGAGCTAGGTAAATAATTAGCACTGAATAAATGCAGATGACTGACTGACATTAGCAAATTCACTGGCCTTAATTTTTTTGGTATTTTTTAAGCACTTACTATGTGCCAGGCACAGTACTAAGAAAGGAAGCAACAGTGTGGCCTAGTGACAAAAGCATGGACTAGGGAGTCAGAGGGATGTGGGGTCTAATCCCACATCTGGTCTGCTCTGTGACCTCGGGAAAGTCACTTCACTTCTATGTGCCTCAGTTACCCCATCTATAAAATGGATATTAAGACTGTGAGCCCCAAATGGGACAACCTGATTACCTTATATCTACCCCAGCACTTAGAACAGTGATTGCAACATAGTAAATGCTTAACAAATAACATAATCATTATTGTTATTATTATTAATAAGTGCTGAAGTAGTTACAAGAAAATCAGGTTAGACACAGTCCCTGTCCCACATGGGGCTCACAGTCTTAATCCCATTTTACAGATGAGGTAACTGAGGCCCAGAGAAGTGAAGTGACTTGTTCAAGGTCACACAGTAGACAAGTGGCAGAGCTGGGATTAGAACCCAGGTCCTTCTGACTCCCAAGTATGTGCTCTATCCACTAAGCTCTCTACTTCTCCTCCTTAAATCTGAAAAAATTATAGATTCCAGATCCAGGAAATTTTAGATGGCTGGATGGTGTACTTACGTGTGATTTTGATATTGTTTCTTGGTGAATGGAGAATTTTAAATAATTGGGTATAGTATATTTAAATATTTGAGATAAACTAGAAGACTAGATGGGTTTGAGTAGAAGTTTAAATTTTCTCCAAATTAAACCAACAGGGAAATTGGAAAAAATATTTTTTATTAATTTGGACAGCTATTCCATAATTAGATTGCAATACATCTGGTTTTTGTTCTATATTTACAGAGACGTTCCGTGATTTTGAAATTTGCTTGAATGGAGAAACAACACAAATAGCATAACCAATCAACAGAGCCTGGCCCAGCTAGAGTAGGTTCCTGAGTTCATTGTGCATGAACAATGACTAGCAAAGGAAAAGATGAGTAAAAAGGAGAGTAAATAGTGAAACAGAAAGTATTTTAAGAAAAACAGATTAAGGACCTATTAACATCTCAAGAGTACTACTTAAACTCCTAACTAACTCAGCCTTCAGGAAGACGGTGTCTAGGGGAAAGGGCTTAACCTTCCATAACCTCCATTTCACCATCTGCGAAACAAGGATTATAATAAACAGATCTCAGAGCACTGTTGTGAACACTGCATTATTAATGTCTGTAGAACCGTTAAAGGGCTATAGATTAAGATGTTATTTGAAAATAGAACATTAATATTTCCTGTTGGGAAAATTAATTACCTCCTATTGAAGATTTATAATCATAAATTACATGGAGTGGGCATCAGTTACCATAATTTAAATGTCTTTGGGGATCACACTGGTCCAAAACTTCTAACATCAGCAACATAAGACTCTTGCTAGAAAGCTCCAAGCACCTACTTATGCTATTGTTGGCTTCAGTAGTTCAAGGAATGCAAAGTCAATAGTAATTAAAAATGAAAACCTAGAAGAAAGGGATTGGCAGCAGTAAAACACTTGATTGTTTCTCTTAAAAATCTTTTCTCTTGGTGCTTGTAAATACTAATGAAAGGGCATTTCTCTATTTTAAATAACACTGAATATTTTCTTCTTCCAAGGAAGAAAAAGACCTGTAATGTAAAATATGTGCAATGTTTTCTTTTACCTCAATTTCTGTTATTTTAATGTGCATGGATTATCATCAATGAGAAAGGGATTCCGGTAGTTTAAATCCCTCCAGTGGTTGCTTAGCAACTCTCAAAAGGAATGAATAACTGCAAATAATCATTAAGAAGATGGCTATAGGTCATAATGGGGAAGGTTTTTCTGGAGTCACTGGCTTCCACGAATGTTCTATTGAGTCTATAATTACTGTATCTAATGTTGTTCCAGAAGGGCCTGGTTCACCTGACCAACTGAAGGAAACATCAACTGCACCTGGACCAATTCCAGAGAAGCATTAATTATCTAACTAATTAATTAATCACACTGGCTTGCTTAGTAAGTGCTCTGCCCTCAGTAGACCCTCAACAAATACCATGACTACTAATCGATCAGTGGACAGGTAGAGGCCAGCCACAGAAGGCAAGCCCATTTTGTGTACAACAGATAGAAATGGATGACTGTTTGAAGCAGAAGCTTCAGGGTACCAAAAAGGAAAAATGAAAACAACACCTAGAATTCTGGGGAACAAGTGCAACAGTGAAGCTGGGGGTAATCTGTCTATGCCCACAGTGTGGAAGGAATCATTTTGGCCCCATGTTGTCCTTATCAGCCTCAACCTTACAAATTAAAAAAAAAGATCTCACCTTCTGAAGACTCATCTGAGAATGCAAAGAATGATGTAAGAATTAACTTTAATAACTTTAATTGAGAAGAAAAACTTTCTTACATGTTTAGAAAAGGAACAGAGTAATACAGGGATTAGTAAAGAGATGAGTGAGTGCTTCAGTAATAGAATACAAAAGTCAGTGTCATTATTATCCTATTTGTTTACTATGTTTCAAACACTGTTCTAAGCACTGGGTTAGATATAAGTTAATGAGGTTCAACACAATGCTAATTCCACATAGGGCTCATAGTCAAAGGAGAAGGAGAACAGGCATTGTCAGGTATGAAAAGAAGTGCTGCAAGTGGTTGTCTGTTTACATATTCATGAGAAGCAGCGTGGCTCAGTGGCAAGAGCCCAGGCTTGGGAGTCCAAGGTCATGGGTTTGAAACCCGACTCTGTCACTCGTCAGCTGTGGGACTGTGGGCAAGTCACTTCACTTCTCTGGGCCTCAGTTACCTCATCTGTAAAATGGGGATGAAGACTGTGAGCCTCACATGGGACAACCTGTTGACCCTGTATCTACCCCAGTGCTTAGAACAGTGCTCCGCACATAGTAAGCGCTTAACAAATACCAACATTATTATATGTAGCTGGGGTCTATAATCTCAGAAGAAAATAAATACTCCCAGAGGAAAATTTTTCTGCAGAAGATATTGGAAGGTAGGGCAGACTCTGATCTATTGGACTTGATGGGAAAGGGTGTACCAGGCAGGAGAGAGGAAATGACCAAGTGGTGGGAATCCAGAAAAATTAGAGTGAGGCACAGAAAATACATTGTCAAAAAGAATTAAAAATGAAAGTCAGGGTGTAGTAGGTGAAGAAAGTTAATAGGTGGGAGGGAGAAAGCTGATTGTCTTAAACCCAATAACTAGGTTTTTTTGCTTTATGTAGAGAGGATTAGATAATTCTTAATGTCTTTTTAAGGATTGGGGAGAAATTTATAAAAAGTTCTTAATAACCTAGTGAAATTTGGACTGGAGAAGAGAAAGACTGGAAGCAGAGATCAACAAGAAGGCTGATGGAGTAGTCAAACCCAAGATATGACTAGTGCTTGAACGAACCTGGCGGCCACTAGACCGGAGAGAAAAGGAAGAATGCTAGTGATGTTGTGAAAGAAAAACTGAAAGGATTTCATGACAGACTCAATATAGGAGTTGAGCCAGAGGAAATCTCAAAGATAATACCTAAGTTATGGACTTCTTTGGCTGGTAGGATGGCAGTGTTGTCAACTGTGATGTGAAGTTAAAGGAGAGGGTTTTAGAAGAGTGGTGATTTCAGTTTGAGACTCATTGAGCTTGAGGTGTTGGCATGGCATCCATGGGAAAATATTTTGGTGGCAAGAGGAAATGTGTGGTTGCAATGGAGGTGAGAGGTGAGAGATCAGAGCAAGAGGAGATCTGCTCTAAAACTTGAGGGGTTTGAATGGCTTATTAGGATAAGCTCCAGAAGGGAGTGTGGAACAAAACCAAGTAGGGTCAGAAACACAAGCAAATAACAGACACAGGAGCTGGGAAGAAGCTTGGAGATTGGAAATATCATAGCCTTGCAACTCTTTGGTTCCCTCCTACTGTTTCTTATCTTTTATAGGCTTTCCAATTCACCCTATATTAGGACAGGAATGGGGAAGGGAAAAGGCTGAAGTAACAGAAATGACAGCCTATTAAGTATAATTGGAAGAAGCAATGATCTAGCATACTCGAAGACTCCACTGAATCAGATCAATGGCACTACAGAGTGTCCTTAAGAGGAGGCTAATGGGGATACATAGGCTTTGCAGTGTGGATTAAGAGACCAGGGTGGATAACAAGCAATTCATCTAGCTGGCTGTAAATCAACATAATAATCTTGAGCCAGGCTCTGTCACTGGTCTTCTGTGTACAGCCTTAAGCAGTCACTTAACAATTCCAAACTTCAGTTTCCTCAGCAGACACTTAACAATTCCAAACTTCAGTTTCCTCATCTATAGAATGGGGAAAATATTATTTGTCCCTCACTGTTTCCCAATCAAGTGCCCAGGACACAAGTGGAGGAGCAGGGATTAGAACTGAGGTTTTCTGACTCCCAGGTCTGTACTCTTTCCACTAGGCAAGGCGGCTTCCCCAAGTTGGTTGAAACCTTTCCGAAGTTTTCCTAGTAGATTTTAAATAATAACTGTGGTGTTTGTCAAGCAATTACTCTGTGCCAAGCACTGTACTACTACTACTAATAATAATAATGATGGTATTTGTTAAGCGCTTCCTTACTACGTGCCATGAACATCCATTCATTCAATAGTATTTATTGAGCACTTACTATGTGCAGGGTACTGTTCTAAGTGCTTGGAATGTACAAATCGGCAACAGAGACAATCCCTGCCCAATAACAGACTCACAGTCTAAACAGGAGAGACAGATGGCAAAGCAAAACAGAAGAAAACAAAACAAGGAGTCTGGCGTAGATATCATCAAGATAAATAGAGTCATAGATATATATACATCATTTACAAAATAGAGTAATAAATAATATATACAAAGATGCACAGTGCTGAGGGGAGGGGAAGGGGGAGAGAAGGGGGAATGAGAAAGGAAGGAGGGGCAGAGGGAAATGGGGGGACTCAGTCTGGGAAGGGCTCTTGGAGGAGGTGAGCTCTCAGTAGGGCTTTGAAGAGGGGAAGAGAGTTAGTTTGGTGGAGGTGAGGAGGGAGGCCATTCCAGGACAGCGGTAGGACGTGGGCCAGGGGTCTATGGCGAGATAGGCGTGAACGGGGGACAGAGAGGAGGTTAGCGGCAGAGAAGCAGAGTGTACGGGGTGGGCAGCAGAAAGAGAGAAGGGAGGTTAGGTAGGAGGGGCAAGGTGATGGAGAGCTTTGAAGCCAAGAGTGAGGAGTTTTTGTTTCGTGCGGAGGCTGATAGACAACCACTGGAGGTTTTTAAGGAGGGGAGTGACATGCCAAGACTGTTTCTGTAGGAAGATGATCCGGGCAGTGGAATGGAGAATAGACTGGAGCGGGGAGAGAGAGGAGGAAGGGAGATCTGAGAGGACGTTGACACACTAATCCAGGTGGGATATTATGAGAGCCTGTACCAGTAAGAGAGCTGTTTGGGTGGAGAGGAAAGGGCGGATCTTGGCAATATTATAAAGGTAAGACCGGTGGGCCTTGGTGATGGATTGGATGTGTGGGGTGAATGAGAGAGCTGAGTCAAGGATGGCACCAAGGTTGCCGGCCTGTGAGATGGGAAGGATGGTCGTGCCATCCACAGTGACAGAGAAGTCAGGGAGAGGACAGGGTTTGGGAGGGAAGATAAGGAGCTCAGTCTTAGACATATTGAGTTTTAGGTGGTGGGCAGACCTCCAGATGGAGAAGCTCTGAAGGCAGGAGGAGATATGAAGGGGAGAGAACAGGGGAGGAGACGAAGATTTGGGTGTCCTCTGCATAGAGTTCTACTGTTCTAAGCGTTGGGATAAATTGTCCCACATGGGGCTCACAGTCTTAATCCCCATTTTACAGATGGGGTAACTGAGACACAGAGAAATGAAGTGATTGAGAAGTGAAGTGACTTTCCCAAAGTCACACAGCTGAAAAGTGGTGGAGCCGGGTTTAGAACCCACTACTTCTGATTCCCAAGCCCATGTTCTTTCCACTTAGCCACACTGCTTCACCATAATGGTATTTGTTAAGAGTTTACTGTATGCTATGCATTGCACTAAGCTCTGGGATGCACACAAGCTAATCAGGTTGGACACAGTCCCTGTCCCACATGGGGCTCACAGTCTCAATCCCCATTTTACAGAGAAGGTAACTGAGGCATAGAGAAGTGAAGTGACTGCCCGTCACACAGCAGACAAGTGGTGGAGGTGGGGTTAGAACCCATGACCTTCTGATTCCCAGGCTCGTGCTCTCTCCACTATGTCCTGTGCACTGGGGTAGCTATAAGATAATCAGGTTCCCCAAGGAGTTGACAATCTAAGTAAGAGGGAGAACAGTTATTGAATCCTCATTTTTGAGTTGATGAAAATGAGGCACAGAGAAGTTAAATGACTTGTCCATTGTCAGACAGCGGGTATGGAGAGAAGTGGGATTAGAACCCAGGTCCTCTGATTCCTAGGCCCATATCCTTTCCATTAGACCACACTGCTTCTAAAGGTCTGTTAGACACAGTGGATGTCACAGGAAGAACAGGAGAGAGAAAGAGAGGGACAAAGAGAGAGAGAGAGAGAGAAACAGAGAGAGGAGGAGGAAGGAAGGAAGGAAGGAAGATAGATTCTAATCCTAGCTCTACCACTGTGTGACCTTGGACAAGTCACTTCACTTCTCTGGGCCTCTGTTCCTTCATCTATAAAAAGAGGGTTGAGACTGAACCCCATATGGGAAAGGAACTGTGTACAACTAGATTTGCTTGTATCTACCCCAATGCTTAGTACGCTGCCTGGCACATAGCAAGCCTTAACAAATACCACAATTGTTATCATTATTATTATTACAACATTAATAACAATAATGATAAAGACCTAGAGGGGGAATCCTGGAGTGGACGTGGGTATAGAGCAGGGCCTGAAAGTCAGAAGGTGATGGTAATCCCAGCAATTCCATATGTCTACTGTGTGCCCTTGAGCAAGGCACTCAACTTATGTGGGCCTCAGTTACCTCATCAGTAAAATGGGGATTAAGACTGTGAGCCTCACATGGGACAGGGATTATGTCCAACCCAATTAACTTGTATCTACTCCAATGCTAGAACCATGCTTGGCACATAGTAAGCACTTAACAAGTGCCATAATTATTTATTTATACTCCAGCAGCTTTCACCTGCCCCTATTACTGCCAGAATGGGGAAAATTAATTCATTCATTCAGTAGTATTTATTGAGCGCTTACTATGTGCAGAGCAGCGTACTAACACTTGAAATGAACAATTCAGCAACAGATAGAGACAATCCCTGCCCAATGACAGGCTCACAGTCTAATCGGGGGATACAGACAGCAAAGCAAGACAGAACAAAACAAAAACAAGACAACATTGTCAAATGGAAAATGGTGGTCAAGTTTTCTATGTAAGAGCATGCATACATGCATGTCTCACTGTGTGTGTGTGTGTGTGTCTGTGTCTGTGTGAGTGTGTGTACGTGTGTGCCCTCATTTGTTGGGGGAGGAGCTGGCATCATCATAGTAATTGTTCTGTTCATTAAGCACCTACTATGTATCAAGCACTGTAGTAAGCAGAGGGGCAGATAAAATATAAGCAGATGGAGATAGTCTCTGATCTACAAGGGGCTGCACCAAATCAGCTTGCTGCAGGGGAAACAGAAGAGAAGAAAGGGAAGTGGCAATTGTGAGAGAACCAGCTAGAGAGTACTGTGTGATCCTGGCTGGATTCCGAGATTCTTCCATTAATGTCCCTCCCCAGAGTCGCTGAGGAATGTTTTCCACTCTCTGAAAATCAGTGTAGACAAGTGTTTTCTTATGCCTTCCATGGCCTGGGGAAACTGTACTGAACCTTGGAAAAAAACAGAGAGGATAGTCTCTCTTCTGGCCCAGAAGGACACATTTTTGATGTAATGGAGATAATCGAACTAAAAACAATGGAATATTTCAGATGGTTTGTGATGAAGGAAAGCTTTCCTACGTATTAACTTATCTGTTTTAAGTGTTTTATATTTCAAACGGATCCAGTATCCAAACTAGAAAGCTTAAGCAAAACTCAAAAGGAAACAGCTGGAGGCTACTGCATGCCTCCCACTTAATGATAGTTTTCATCCATATTTCCTGGGAATTTTAGCCAGCCTCCCCATCTCCTCCACTCCCTCTCCTCCCACACTTACACAGAGCAAGGTCTAATAATAATAATAATAATTGTGGTATTCGTTAAGCACATACTATGTGCCAGGCACCTTACTAAGTACTGGGGTAGATACAAGCAAATCAGGTTGGACATAGTCCCTGTCCCATGTGGGCCTCACAGTTTCAATCCCCATATTACAAATGAGGTAACAGGCCCAGATAATTGAAGTGACTTGCCCAAGGTCACACAGCAGACAAGTGGCAGAGTCAGGATTAGCACCCATGACCTTCTGACTCTCAGGTCCTGTTATATCCACTAGGCCATGCTGCGCCTCCAGAGCACACTCCAAAATTGTGTTCCAATCTGGACATTTTCTTGATAGTTAAATCTTGTTGTGGACTCTTGCAAGGAGTAAAACATCTTTCTCTCCTGCTTTAATCAAATTAATCTTGTCTCTTGAGAAAAAATAAAAACTGGACTGAGTACACGTAGCGTGGCTCAGTGGAAAGAGCACGGGCTTTGGAGTCAGGGGTCATGAGTTCGAATCTCAGCTCTGCCACTTGTCAGCTGTGTGACTATGGGCAAGTCACTTCACTTCTCGGTGCCTCAGTTACCTCATCTGTAAAATGGGGATTAAGACTGTGAGCCCCACGTGGGACAACCTGATTCCCCTGTGTCTACCCCAGTGCTTAGAACAGTGCTCTGCACATAGTAAGCACTTAACAAATACCAACACTATTATTATTAGAATTACAGCAGCTCCTATTACCTGGCTCAATCTGAGATTTTTAGCCTGTCCTTAGTGGAAAAGGAGAGTGGGAGAGGAGGTTCTTCAATTGAGACCATATTAATTTACTAAATTATCTTCCAGATTGACTACCCATCTCTCTTCATTGTCAAAAACTGATTAAAATATTACCTCCTCCAATAGGCCTTCCGTGAAAAAAACCTCACTTTGCCTAATCACCCTCACTTTTGTGTCACTTATGCACTTGGGTCTGGTACATCTTAAGCACTTTGGTATTCATCTGACCCCCCAGCACCACAGGACTTCTACACATTTTCTTACCCTCTGCGAGTTCCTCTATCTGTAGCTTATTTTACTGCCTGTATGCCCCCCCAATCAATAATAAATAATAAAATAATTACAGCATTTGTTAAGCTCTCACTGTATGCCAGGCACTGTACTAAGGACTGGGGTAGATACAAGTAAATCAGGCTGGGCACAACCCCACCCCATGTGGGACTCACAGTCTCAATCCCCATTTTACAGCTGACAGTATTGAGGACCAAAGAAGTGAAGTGACTAATCCAGGGTCACACAGAAAACAAGTGGGAAATGGGGTTAGAACCCATAACCTTCTGACCCCCTTCCCTGGCTCTATCCACTACACCATGCTGCTTCTCAATCAATGGTATTTACAGAGTGCTATGTGCCAAGGATTGAACTAAGCTCCTTATACATGGAGATTGTATCTACTCATATTGTTCTTTTCCAAGTGCTTAGTACAGTGTTCTACACAAAATAAGTGCTCAATAAATACCACTAATTGATTGATCATCTTGATTTTTCAAGACCCATAGTCACCACATTCATCCTTCTAAAAATGTACTTCTAAGCCTATCCAATGCCTATCCAAGCCTCACAGGTAATAGAAGTCCCTATAGTTGATATTGGGTAACATTCAAGTGTTTGAAAATCTTTAATTCATGAAGCTCTCTAGACCATTATGACTCGAGCAAAGCACTAACTCTCCAGTCTTTTTTTAACCAGAGCCTCCACTGCACAGCCCTATCTATAGAGAGAAGATATATTGACCTGTTTACTTGCCAAACATTATTTTCCTTGCTTTGAAATTAGAAATGTAATTCAGTTACAACATAATGGCATGGCATCAGGACAGAATTAAGCAAAATGAACAAATGAACCAACCAGCTGTTACAGTGATAATTTGTAAAACTTCACAGAGAACTACTCAACTACAAGAACCTACTGGTCCTGAGCCACAGGAATAATTTTAGCCATTTTTTTCTACTCATTGATATTTCATGATTGCACCTTACAATAGCTAAAAATATTGCTTAGGGCTTGATTCACAGCATCTTTATCATTGAATTCTGACAGCTTCAGATGCCTGACAGATCCTTTGTTTGATAGATTCTGGTCTTGACACGTCATTTTCCATTTCAAGGTTGTTTTCAAGTTATTTTCTACCATTAACAAGAAATCTTCAGGCCTCTATATTTATTAGGACAGAAATGCAATGGGGCCTAAACACTATAGTTTGCCTGCAATTTAGAGGTTTTGAATTTAACTTTTTATTATTACATAGTTTTCATCTCTTTGCCTCTATTAGAGGGCACTAATTTCTTTTCCGCACACTTTTATTTGGATTCTGACTCAATGATTTCCCTCTGGTTTATACTTTTGTGGTAAGCTTCCTAGGCAATTAACTTTCCTTGCATGAATGACTACTGGCCTCCCATGTCAGCACTGAGAAACATCGGGGGAGCAATTTCCTTCTGAAGCTTTTTTTTACAGCTTACAGTCAGGTACTTTACAAATTTTTCTTTCCCAGCGAGTGCAGTGAGGAGTGGTCACACCCTGTGGGACTCTTATTGGTTTTGCTGGAATTTTACATGAGATGTACCATCATTTTCCCTCTGCTTGGCTCCTCCTAAAGCATTATGAAATGGAACAGTTGAGACTCATAGGCGTCATCTGGCTATGGTTTCAATGTGCTGTGAAAAGTCATGCAAGAGCTATTTGGATAGGCTCAGTTTTCTCCCAGCTCCAACCTATAAGAAGAGATTCACAGACAGAAACCTGTGGCTCTATGATCACATCACTAAAACACTATCTGGCCACACCTAAGCTACTATAACTAACCTAGGTTTAGAGAATCTAGAAGAACAGGCCAGAGACACCCACAAATCCCAGTTTGGGGAAGAGGCTTGAAGGGGTCTTGACCTTGTTTTATAAACCATCTTTCCTTTAAGTAAGCTTGACATCAGGAAATTTACAAGATCCTTAAACTATTCCCGACAAAGCCATTTTCTATAACCAACAAAATAGCGAAGGATATTATTAATGACTACTTGACTGACTTTTACATAACCCTGCTGACCGAAGTAACAAGGAATCTGAAAGGTGATTATTTTCCTTTTGAATCTGCAAAGAAATTGGTCCCTGAAGCCATGAACACTATGAAAGTGCCTGCTGTAAGCTGATGACTGACTTTCAGAGTTCAAATGGCAAGATAGCATAGAGATTGTGAACTCCTTTGCATAAATAGCCCAAAGCTCACAATAAACCCGTTACATAGAATTATCCGGGGTATTTAAGCCCAGTTGCTACATAGCTGAATATAACAATGGGGCAAGCAATAATCCCTTTCACAGACATAGTATCTTTTAGATTGATACAATTAATATGGTGCTCTGAACATAATAAATGTTCAATAAATATCACTGATTGATTGAGACTGAAATTGCTATTGTTGTGCCTTACAGGATTTAAAACTCACATGACTTGCTCAAAGAAACCTAACCAATCATGACATCAGAATAGCATGTCTCCTGCGGTGGCTTCTGAGCAGCCCTCAAATTATGACAAATTATATGAAGTTGCATTTTACATGTTTCTAAATTGTCTTTTCCTGCAACTTATTGGCATAGACCTATTCTAGCATGATTTAATCCATTCCCCTTTCCTAGCCCACGCAGTGGAAATGTATGCTTCACCACCATATAGCTAGACTCCAGGGCAGTGTCAGTGACTTTTATTTTCAGAAGAGCCAAACAAGATGAAATTTAATAATGATAATTTTTGTTAAATACTTATTTTATGTCAAGCACTGTACTAAGAGCAGGGGTCAGGCACGGCCCCGACTCATATGGGACTTAGAGTTTAAGTTAAATAGAGAACTGATATTGAAATCCCTTTTTATGGAAGAGGAAACTGAAAAGTTAAACAATTTGCCCAAGGTCACACAGCAGGCAAATGGCAGAGCCAGAATTAGAATCCAGGTCCTCTAACTGCCAGACCCAAGCTCTTTTTGGGTATGCAAGGAGTCAAACAATCCATGACCCCTATGTGCCATATAACACCAATGAAGCACAAGAGCACAGTGCAATACAATGATATCCTTGTGCCACACAGGTGCTTCATAGCAACAGCTGTTTTTGAAAGCAAGGATGGGAAATGTGAAGGAATGAAAAAAACAACAAAGAGAGCAAAAGAGAGAATGTATATATCAAAGAAAGGGAAGGAAGTGGACAGGGATGGAGAACAAGTGTAGAAAATGTAATGCCAGCATTTGTTTGAGTATGAGGGAGAGAAAAAAGAGAGGAAATTGAGAGAAGAGAGAACCAACTGAAGTAATACCTATTCATTTTCTTCATCCTCCTTCTTGCTACCATGGCAGCTACTTAATTCAACCAATCCCAGAACTAGCACTCATAGGTTCTCTCAGTAAGTGCTAATGAAATCCATGTAAGCGGCTGGGCCAAACATAGTATAAGGGGAGATGGTAATTTGCTTGCATTTGGTTTTTGACTGTGTTCCTTTTCGTATTTTATATACCTAGTAATAGTCGCATACAAATCTGGGGAGAGTGAACATAAGCATAAAACAAATCTCTGTGTTGATCCTTTGTTACACTGAAAATCAGATTAGTTATCAAGAAGAGAAAAATGGGGTTTTGCTTTTGAAGACTTTATGCACTACTATAATTTATAACACAGAGAGAATCAAATCAGCAAACAAAATTAGGTAGCTGTCCAGTTTCAGAAAGATATTCAACTTTTTTGATATTGAGAAATAACATCAAATAGCCTGCCTCATTCCTCCTGCCTCCAGGATGTCTCCACCTGGATGTCTGCCCACCACCTAAAACTCAACATGAGCAAAACTGAGCTCCTCATCTTCCCTCCCAAGTCCAGTCCTCTCCCAGACTTCCCTATGACCGTGGATGGCACGACCATCCTTCCCGTCTCTCAGGCCCGCAACCTCAGTGTCATCTTTGACTCGTCTCTCTCGTTCACCCCACATATCCGATCCGTTACCAAGACCTGCTGGTCTCACCTTTACGATATCGCCAAGATCTGCCCTTTCCTCTCCACCCAAATGGCTACCTTATTGCTACAGGCTCTCGTAATATCCTGCCTAGACTACTGTGTCAGCCTTCTCTCTGATCTCCCTTCCTCGTCTCTCACCCTGCTCCAGTCTATTCTTCACTCCGCTGCCCGGCTCATCTTCCTGCAGAAACGCTCTGGGCATGTCACCCCCCTTCTTAAAAACCTACAGTGGTTGCCTATCAACCTCCGCTCCAAACAAAAACTCCTCACTCTAGGCTTCAAGGCTCTCCATCACCTTGCCCCTTCCTACCTCTCCTCCCTTCTCTCTTTCTACTGCCCACCCCGCAAGCCCCGATCCTCTACCACCCACCTCTTCACTGTCCCCCCTTCTGGCCTATCCCGCCATCGACCCCTGGGCCACGTCCTCCCGCGGTCCTGGAATGCCCTCCCTCCTCACCTCCGACAATCTAATTCTCTTCCCCCTTCAAATCCCTACTTAAAGCTCACCTCCTCCAAGAGGCCTTCCCAGACTGAGCTCCCCCCTTTTTCCCTCTGCTCCCTCTACCCCCCCGTTCACCTCTCTGCAGCTAAACCCTCTTCTCGCCCCTTTCCCTCTCCTCCTCCCCCTCTCCCGTCCCACCCCCTCAACACTGTACTCATCCGCTCAACTGTATATATTGTATATATGTACATACATACATACATACATAGTGTATATATCATCACCCTATTTATTTTGTTTAATGAGATGTACATCACCCTGATTCTATTTATTTGCCATTGTTTTTATGAGATGTTCTTCCCCTTGACTCTATTTATTGCCATTGTTTTTGTCTGCCTGTCTCCCCCGATTAGACTGTAAGCCTGTCAAAGGGCAGGGACTGTCTCTATCTGTTGCTGATTTGTACATTCCAAGTGCTTAGTACAGTGCTCTGCACATAGTAAGCACTCAATAAATACTATTGAATGAATTAATGAATGAATAAATATCATGTATCATTACAGTTTCTGACCAAAACTTAGAAAACCTGAAAACTAAAGGCTGAAACAAAATGAGGATATTCATTAATTCTGTCTGAATCATGGAGCTGAAAAGGACACGAAAAAAAAATGTAATTCCATCAACTTCCTTGACTTGTGTTAGTTCCAGCATGAACCGTTTGTGTTTATTCTTCCTGGTGCATCCTCTTCAGAGCTACTTTACTTTCATATGTATTTTGGAGGACTCATCTGGTCTTCAGTTACAACATCACAGACTTCAGTTTCATCTGGGTATGCTATCTTGGTTCTCATTACATACATAGGAGTACCTTGCTTTTCTTTTTCTCGGATGCAATTGGGTGTAGCTTAGATTTGAACAAATGCAGCACAATGGTAAGAACAGTAGGCATATGGGAAAATCCAGACAAGTTTTAAATGCTTCCTACGTGAACAGGAAAACAATAGTTATGGAGAGGGAGATACCGTAAAAGTAAATTCATGTAGGGAATTTGGGGATGCACCAAATTATGAGATGAACGGAATGATCTGTTCTCTGTAATCTTAACTCTGCCACTTGCCTGCTCTATAACCTTGAACAAATCAGTTGAACTTTTCTGTGCCTCAGTTCACTCAGAATGGGGATTCAATACCTGTTCTCCCTCCTACTTCACTGTAAGCCCCAGGTGGGATAGGGACAGTACCTTGTCCCCTTCTCTTCCACACTTTATCTCACCTTGGCTTCATGGACTCCGTCCTCTCCTGGCTCTCCTCTTATGTTTGTGGCCTTTCATTCTTGGTCTCCTTCATGGGTTCCTCCTTCCCCCTCCCATCCATTAGCTGTGGGAGTTCCTCAAGGGTCAGTTCTTGGCCCTCTTCTGTCACTCCCTTGGTGAACTCATTCACTCCCGTGGCTTCAACTATCATCTCTAAGCAGATGACAACCAAATCTACATCTCCTCCCCTGTTCTCTCCCCCTCCCTCTAGGCTCAAATCTCCTCCTGCCTCCAGGACAACTCCACCTCGATGTCTGCCCGCCATCTAAAACTCAACATGTCTAAAACTGAGCTCCTTATCTTCCCTCCCAAACCCTGTCCTCTTCTTGACTTCCCTGTCCCTGTGGACGGCACAGCCATCCTTCCCGTCTCACAGGCCCGCAACCTTGGTGTCATCCTTGACTCAGCTCTCTCATTCACCCCATACATCCAATCTGTCACCAACACCTGCCGGTCTCACCTTCACAATATCACCAAGATCCACCCTTTCCTCTCCATCCAAACGGCTACCATACTGGTACAAGCTCTCATATCCCGGCTGGATTATTGTGTCAGCCTTCTCTCTGATCTCCCTTCCTCCTGTCTCTTCCCACTCCAATCTATTCTTCATTCTGCTTCCCGGATCATCTTCCTGCAGACAAGCTCTGGGCATGTCACTCCCCTCCTTAAAAACCTCCAGTTTTTAAGCCCATCAACCTCCGCATGAAACAAAAACTTCTCACTCTGGGCTTCAAGGCTCTCCATCACCTTGCCCCCTCCTACCTCACCTCCCTTCTCTCTTTCTACTGTCCCCCAGGCACACTCTGCTCCACTGCTGCTCACCCCCTCACCATCCCCCGTTCACGCCTATCCTGCCATCGTCCTCTGGCCCAAGTCCCAATGCTGTCCTTGAATGCCCTCCCTCCTCACCTCCGACAAACTAACTGTCTTCCCCTCTTTAAAGCCCTACTGAGAGCTCACCTCCTCCAGGAGCCCTTCCCAGACTGAGCACCCCTTCCCTTCTGCTTGCCCTCTCCTCCCCCCACCCTCTGTTCTTCCCCCTTCCCCTCCCCTCAGCACTGTGCTCATTTGTATATGTTATTTATTACCCTATTCATTTTGATAATGAGGTATACATCTCCTTGATCCTATTTATCTTGATGATGTCTTGTTTTTGTTTTGTTCCATATTGCTTTGCTGTCTGTTTCCCCCTTTTAGACTGTGAGCCCATTATTGGGCAGGGATTGTCTCTATCTGTTGCTGAATTGTACATTCCAAGCGCTTAGTACAGTACTCTGCACATAGTAAACACTCAATAAATTCTATTGAATGAATGAATGAATGAATGAATGCTGTCCAGCACAGGGGAGTCTTGACTTGTAGCAGATTGCCTTCCACTCGCTAGCTACTGGCCAAGCTAGGAATGGAATGCAATTGGTATGCCTCTGCTTAACTTTCCCTTCCACAGTCGAGACTGGTTGAGGATTGGAAACTCTCCAGGTGCAACCCTGAGAGGGTGATAGAAGGATATAACATAATTTTCCAAGGCCTACTCCCAAAGAATAAATTTGTTTTTTTCACTCAGTTGAGCTAGGATATATGAAAGCAGCATGGCCTAGTGGATAAAGCATGAGCCTGGGAGCCAGAGGACCAGGACCAGGTTCTGAACTCCACTACCAATAATAATAATAATAATAATAATAATAATAATAATGGTATTTGTTAAGTTCTTACTATGTGCCAAGCACTGTTCTAAGCAATGGGGTAGATACAAGGTATTCAGGTTGGCCCACATGGAGCTCACAGTCTTAATCCCCATTTTACAAATGAGGTAACTGAGGCAAGGAGAAGTTCAATGGCTTTCCCAAGTCACACAGCAGATAAGTGGCGGATCCAGGAATAGAACTCATGTCCTCTGATTCCTCAGCCCGTGCTATGCTACTTCACTACTTTCCTGCTGTGTGACCTTGAGCAATTAACTTAATTTTTCTGTGCCTCGGTGTCCTTAACTGAATAAGGATTCAATACCTGTCCTCCTTCCTACACAGACTGTGAGTTCCAGTCACTGTGAGGAACAGGGACTGTGTCTGACCCGATTAATTCATATCTATCTAGCTCTTAGAAAAGTGCTTTTTTTATGGTATTTGTTAATCACTTTCTATGTACAGGCACTGTACAAAGCACTGGGGTAGATACAAGCTAATCAGTTTGGACACAGTCTTTTTTCCACATGGGGCTGGAAGTATTGATCCTTGTTTTACAGATGAGGTACTTGAGGCACAGAGGAGCCACTGACTTGCCCAAGGACATGCAGCAGAAAAGTGGCAGAGCTGGGATTAGAACCCAGTTCCTTCTGACTCCCAGGCCCATGCTCTTTAGTAAGTGCTTAGCAAATATCATTGAAAAACCCAACACTATGCATTTTGCATAGAACCTGATGGCAAAATTAGGGAACAGCCTTCTGACACTGTGGCCCTACCTGGTTACAGCGTGATATGGTCCAGAAGAAATGGAGTATCTTTTAAGTTTTCCTTAACTCAAGATTCTGCGGGAATGTGATTATATTATAGGAGACATGGGTGCACTATACTTTCCAACAAACTAGATATTTAATATCCACTCTTCTTACTATCATCTAATTACCAAACCAATTCCTGTTTTCCTTGTTCAGTAGTGTATCCTTTTTAAACTCACTGGAGCCTGTCTTGCTTTGATACTGCCCTTGGTTAAATCTGGAGAAAGGTAGGTATACAGATTTTCTCCATTTTAATTTGGCTTAGTGGTTTAGTTTTCAATTTCTCTGCACACGTCTGCCTCCTGAAGTCTCAGGACCGAGGCTCATCCATCATTCCTGATGGATGATCATTTTATGTCCATATTCAGAAGGCAGTTGTATTAATAGTGTTTAATTTGTCCTAGGAGAGGTCTGTGTGGCTGAATATCTGAACTTTCCCCGGGCTTTACCTGACCCTGAATATACTGTCTTCCAGCTGCAAAGTTCAAGCAGCAAGGAAGATGGGACAGAGGAAGCTGAGTAAGGAGACTCCTCCATTTCGCACATTGAGGTTTATAGTCAATCAATCAAGTGCACTGTATTAAGCACTTAGGAAAGTACAAGAGAGTATGTAGTAGGCAAAATCCAGGTTGGATATAGTCAGTCACCAAAATAAATTAGATTGTAAATGCCTTGTGGGCAGGGAAAGTTCACCAACTTTACTGTATTCATAGAATACAGCCTTGATTCTATTTAGTTGCCATTGTTTTTACGAGATGTTCTTCCCCTCGACTCTATTTATTGCCATTGTTCTTGTCTATCCATCTCCCCCGATTAGACTGTAAGCCCGTCAAACGGCAGGGACTGTCTCTATCTGTTGCCGACCTGTTCATCACAAGCGCTTAGTACAGTGCTCTGCACATAGTAAGCGCTCAATAAATACTATAAATAAATAAATACTATTGAATTACAGAGTGGGAAGTAAATATTAAGTTAGAAATTTTGATATTAGCCTGTAAGAAGGTATCTTCTTTCAAATCTCTGACAGGAGAGTGGTAGTTTTATGTTCCTCGGTAGGGAAGAGGTTGCATTTTCTGTACTATAGTTTAAGCTCCTTGTGGGTTGGGAATTTGTTATTCCTTTGCTCTGTAAACCATTTAGTGCACTGCATCCAGTTGGTGCTCAGTAAATACTCTGAGTACTACTACTATTATTACTACTGACAGCACAACACTTAACTGATGGATTAATTCCAGAGTTTCTTTTGCTTTTGAGCTAAATTGGAGAAACAGAAGAAAACCATGTTAATGAGTCCTTCTGGCCTACCATATTTATCAAACACTCACTGTGTGCAAAACACCAAAGGGCTAGGAAGTATACAGCGGAGTTATAAGTTTAGAATCTCCACAGGAAACAATCTGCTATGCCTAAACAATGGTCCAGGAGGTGCTTAGCTCATTCACTTTTGTGAAGTGGGCCACATCAACCAATACAGATTGGCCCAGGGCTTACTAATGGCTCCTAACAGGACATCCTTTGGCCCAATAGGGAAGTTCATGCTATTGCTATGGCCTGTTCTAGCAAATGCCTGCCTGCATTTTCATAGGGTTAACATTCAGCTTGCATACCCACCTGGTCAAATATGGAGACAAATATGTTAAGCAGGAATTAGTAGGGGGCCACTCCCCCATTTCATACTAGTCAGTCTGGTGTCCTGCTGCTCTTTTTCTGCATGGCTGGACACTGCACTGGCTTCCTCTAGGTCAGGTAATGCCAAAAACTGCCTTCCATCAACAAACATGCTGGGGTTCCTGTAAGAAAACCCCTTCAAAAAGAGAAAGAACCTGCATGTCACCCCAGTATCATTATCAAACCAAGACCAAAATGGTATGTCAAGAGCTCCAAAGCATAGCAGTTTACTGGCATGCCCCGGACTGGTGTACAGATCAGAAGGGCTCCAGTTTGTGGGGTGAAGTTCACTATCCTCTGTGCCTCCTTTGACCTGCTCCTACATCCCTTGCCCCTCCCCAGTTCTGCCTCACAGACAGCTTTCCTTGCTTCTGACATCCCTTTGGGACAGTCTGGGGCATTCCTAAGGTGTGTGTTACCTGAGGTAGGGGAGTTTTTTTGTCATTCTTTCCCATCACTGCCAGTGCTCTATTGTGTTCCGGGTTTCACTGACATTTCTGAAGATTATTGCTTCCTCTTTTTTCTTGTTGCAGTTCCATTGTCCTTCTCTCCTTTGCCAATAACTATTCAGGTCCCATTATCCTGCCTTTTGTGCTCTATTCACTGCCATGCTGCTACTGGTAACTGCCCCAACCCCACCCTCATGCTTTTTCCACTATTCCAGATTTCCTTCCCTCTTCTCCCTGCAAAAACCTGCATACTTCAAGCCTGTGCCCCCAGCCTCAACATCAGCCATACTAATGTCCGATATTTTAATTTTAAGCACCAGGGTTCCTTCACCTTGACTTCTTCTACCAGGTTCTGTGACTCAAAGCAGCACCAGATACTCAGCTGGACTTGGGAAGGAAGCTTGATGGCTCTGCTGCAAAACAGAGGGAGCGTGAAAAATCAGGACACGGGCTCTAGTTTTGGGTGAGCAGTTCATCACCACATAGTTCTGTGTGCCTGGGTTAAGGCCTGTATTATCTGGTGACACCAGTGCCCTTAAGAGTAGTGGTCGGAGAATCAAACCACAGGCTCACAGATGAAATAGTTCACTCAAACATGGAGATAATAAGTGTTTCCTGGACTATAACTGATGTGAATGGGAAGGTGGCTTTTATGCCAAGTGAACTAACAAGGTAATCAATCAATTGTATTTATTGAATGCTTACTGGGTGCAGAGCATCATTCCAAGCACTTGGGAGAGTACAATATAGCAATATAGCAGACACATTCCCTGCTCACTGTGAGATTACCGTCTAGAGGGGGAGGGATATTTCACAAAGCAACAGTGAAAATGTCCTACATATTCTCCAAGTGTTGTAACCCATGGGCTGATTCAGAATTTGTTTTAAGGGTTTTAATCCTTTTGTTCCCTATATGTGAAATAAATTAGAAGTTAGGAATGTCTTGCAGAACCGTTCACAATAATCATTGCAAAACTGAAATTGGTTTTAATACATATTTATGTTCCTGGGAAGCTACTTCAGCTCTAATCCTCCTAAACACTTGTAAGCTGCATTCGCCAAATATAATTTTGCATAAATTGTTATCCAAACCCTTTATAGAAGCCACAGTGGATGAATCTTTTTTTTAAAACAACTAGTTGCACAGTCCTGCAACCAAAGCTGACGTTATCTCACTGTGAATGGTTATATTTAGTAAAAATGTTCTCCACACTAAGCAGAAATTTTATTTTTCAGGAAAAAAATGTTTGTGACTGTAGATGAATAGCTCCTTAAGTATTTGTTATGTACCAAATCATTTGAGGAAAGCACATGCCTTTTGCTATATCATAAAGTTTGAGCAATATGCTGGCTTACTAACATTGATAAGTTATTCTAAATGTAAGTCGACATAAGTTTTCATCTTAAAATAAGCTTGCTAATTTCTATGTAGGATATTTCTCTTTGAGTGAATCAATTGAAATACATTTGTTGTATTATAAAGGAGCCTAAGTGATGTGTCCCTTCCTGGACCTTGAAAAGGCTCAGCCTGATAGGCTGTGCACAAGCTTTGTCATAATAATAATAATAATTGTGGTAGTTGTTAAGTGCTTCCTATGTGCCAGGCACTGTTTTAAGTACTGGGGTAGAAACAAGCAAAAACAGATGAGATAACAGAGGCACAGAGAATTTAAGTGACTTGCCCAAGGTCACACAGCAGACAAGTGGTGGAGTCAGGATTAGAACCCATGACTTTCTGATTCCCAGGCCCAGGTTCTATCCACTCATCAAGCTGCATCACTGTGTACAGGCCAAAATTTCTAAGGGCTGAATTGACATACAGAGAACACAGAACAATTCCAACTGCCCTCCTCTGTGATCACTTACAGACCTTTCTCTTCCTTTTTACACTCCAGCTTCATTGCAGTGAACAATGGAAGGCTGGAACCTCTTAAATTTACCTCCTCCAAGAAGCCTTCCTTAACTGAGCTCTCACATCTCCATCTGATATTCCTACCTTACTAATCACTTAGGTACTCACCTTGCTCCCATCCCAGCACTTATTCAATTGTTTCTCCCACCTATAATTTCAGTCAATAGTATTTATTGAGTGCTTACCATATGCAGACCACTGTAGTAAGTGCTTGGGAGTGTACATCCCCTCCTCCTCCACACCTTATCTCACCTTGGCTTCACGGACTCCGTCCTCTCCTGGTTCTCCTCTTATCTCTCTAGCCGGTCATTCTCAGTCTCCTTCGCAGGCGCCTCCTCCCCCTCCCATCCTTTAACTATTGGAGCTCCTCAAGGGTTAGTTCTTGGCCCTCTTCTGTTCTCCATTTACACTCACTCCCTCGGTGAACTCACTCGCTCTCACGGCTTTGACTACCATCTCTATGCAGATGACACACAGATCTACATCTCTGCCCCTGTCCTCTCCCCCTCCCTTCAGGCTCGCATCTCCTCCTGCCTCCAGGATGTCTCCACCTGGATGTCGGCCCGCCACCTAAAACTCAACAGGAGCAAGACTGAGCTCCTCATCTTCCCTCCCAAGCCCGGTCCTCTCCCATACTTCCCTATCACCATGGATGGCACGACCATCCTTCCCGTCTCTCAGGCAGGCCCGCAATCTCGGTGTCATCTTTGACTCGTCTCTCTCGTTCACCCCACACATCCTATCTGTTACCAAGACCTGCCGGTTTCACCTTTACAATATCGCCAAGATCCGCCCTTTCCTCTCCACCCAAACAGCTACCTTACTGCTACGGGCTCTCGTTATATCCCGGCTAGACTACTGTGTCAGCCTTCTCTCTGATCTCCCTTCCTCCTCTCTCGCCCCGCTCCAGTCTATTCTTCACTCCGCTGCCCGGCTCATCTTCCTGCAGAAACGATCTGGGCATGTCACTCCCCTTCTTAAACAACTCCATTGGTTGCCTATCGACCTCCGCTCCAAACAAAAACTCCTCACTCTAGGCTTCAAGGCTCTCCATCACCTTGCCCCTTCCTACCTCTCCTCCCTTCTCTCTTTCTACCGCCCACCCCGCACGCTCCGCTCCTCTGCCGCCCACCTCCTCGCCGTCCCTCGGTCTCGCCTATCCCGCCGTCGACCCCTGGGTCACGTCCTCCCGCGGTCCTGGAACGCCCTCCCTCCTCACCTCCGCCAAACTGATTCTCTTTCCCTCTTCAAAACCTTACTTAAAAATCACCTCCTCCAAGAGGCCTTCCCAGACTGAGCTCCTCTTCCCCTTCTACTCCCTCTGCCATCCCCCCTTTACCTCTCCGCAGCTAAAGCCTCATTTTCCCCTTTTCCCTCTGCTCCTCCACCTCTCCCTTCCCATCCCCACAGCACTGTACCCGTCCGCTCAACTATATATATTTTCGTTACCCTATTTATTTTGTTAATGAATTGTACATCGCCTTGATTCTATTTAGTTGCCATTGTTTTTACGAGATGTTCTTCCCCTTGATGCTGTTTAGTGCCATTGTTCTTGTCTGTCCGTCTCCCCCGATTAGACTGTAAGCCCGTCAAACGGCAGGGACTGTCTCTATCTGTTGCCGACTTGTTCATCCCAAGCGCTTAGTACAGTGCTCTGCACATAGTAAGCGCTCAATAAATACTATTGAATGAATTGAATGAATGAATGACTATGAGCCTTGGAAGTACCACCTACCAGAGGAAGGTATAGGTTTTTTGGAGAACCCATTAGATCTCATGACTTCAAGTACCATCACTTTGTGGATGATTCTCAAATCTACATATCCAGCCCTGATCTCTCTCCCCCTCTAAATTCCCATATTTCCTCCTGCCTTAATTTATCTCTACCTGGATGGCCCAGCAACACCTCAAGCTTGTCTTATGCCATTGAGTCATTTCCAACCCATAGCGACACCATGGACATATCTCTCCCAGAATGCTCGCTCTCCATCTGCAATCATTCTGGTAGTGAATCCATATAATTTTTGTTTGCTTGGAAAAATACACACACACACACAAAAGTTGGTATTTGTTAAGCACTTACTATGTGCAGAGCACTGTTCTAAGTGCTAGGGTAGATACAAGGTAATCAAATTGTCCCACATGAGGCTCACAATCTTAATCCCCATTTTACAGATGAGGTAACTGAGTCACAGAGAAGTTAAGTGACTTGCCCACAGTCACACAGCTGACAAGTGACAGAGCAGGGATTCGAACCCATGGCCTCTGACTCCCAAGCCCGTGCTCTTTCCACGGAGCCACGCTGCTTCCCCAAGTGGTTTACCATCACCACCTTCCACACAGTAAACTCGAGTCTCCTTCCTCAATTCTCTCCCATGCCACTGCTGCCCATCACTGGTGAGTTTTACTTGTAGCAGATTGCCTTCCACTCACTAGCCACAGCCCTAGCTAGGAATGGAATGGGTAGGCCTCTGTTTGATTCTCCCTCTCACAGCCAAGACTGGTAGAGTATTGGAAACTCTCCAGGTGTGACCCTGAGAGGGGAAACACCTCACTCTAAGCAAATCCAAAACAGAACTCCTCATCTTCCCACCCAAACCCTATCCTCCCACTGTCTTTTGCATAACTGTAGACAATACCATAATCCTTCTTATCTATCACCAGTCCTGTCGGTTCTACTTTCACAACATTGCTAAAAATCCTCCCCATTCAAACTGCTAGTATACTGATCCAAGCACTATCCTATTCCTTCTTGACTACTGCACCCGCCTCCTTGTTGACAGGCCAGTCTCCTGCTTCCTGCCTCTCACCCCTCCACCCCATAAGTATTGAAACTCTTGCAGGCTTGTAAGAGGAAGAAATATTTTTTACCCCCTACGATCTCTCCATGCTTCCAGTAGCATCTCCTAAAATTATCCTTTCCTCCTGCTCTTATTCCTTGCCCTCTCCTCACCTAAAGGGCCATTAAAACTCTAGCATTTACATTCAGACTATTCACTCCCAACCCCATCCCTTGATTCCTCTATCAGCCTCCCAGCCTCCTATCTCTTCACACTCCAGTCTATACTTCACTCTGCTGCCTGGATCATTTTTCTTCAAAAATGTTCAGGCCATGTTTCCCCATTCAAGAGCTTCCAGTGGTTACTCATCTGTCACCTGTTGCCTGGGGATGGGTTTGGGAATTGGTGCAGTGAAAAAGGCCGGGTCAAAAAGGCTGAGCCAAACAAAATTTATTCCATGAGATGAATTGAACTTCCCTTTCAGAAGGAATATAATTATTTAATTGTTTGGATTGAATTGAACTTCCCTTCTGGGAGGAATTCACTTATGCGCTTCTTGTCTGTAACGAATTCTTCTAACTCAGGAGGAATTCACTTATGCATTATCATTGCCCACCTGTAGTAAAGCACCTAGCTCCCACTCAAGAACAATTCCCACTCAGGAGGAATTCATTTATGCATTGCTTGCCCATAGCAAAGCATTAAGCTCCCACCCACAAGTGCTCAGCAAGACACTCACCAACCCCACGGTCCCTCACTTAGTGAGCTGGTTCCAGAGATAGAGTGGATATCTGACCCTCTGAGCAGGGAAGACATGCGATCAGCTGCTGCAAGTCTAGATTCTCTGTGCAGAATGGCGGAGGCAGCAGGTATTTATCACCAGCCTTCCCAGTTTGTTCCAGTTTCCCACTTTCTACTTGTCCAATCCTCGCCCTCCCCTCCTCCAAACCTAATTTGATTGGCACAGGGGTGAGAGACACATACTTGTGCACTCTGACCTGGGATGTCTCACCATATTGGTTCTACGTCCCTGCCCACATTTCCAAGTTCCACCTTGCTAGTTCAGGAAGTCCCAGATAGTATTTTGACCTTGAGAAGATGGGTGTCCGGATTCATCTTGGCACACCATCCTCCTCTGCATTAAACAAAATCTCCTCACCACTGGCTTTAAGGCACTCTAAAACCTAGGCTCCTGCTACCTTACCTTCACACCCACACACTTTACTCCTCTTGTGCTAACCTTCTCACCTTCTGATTTACCTCACTGCTGACCCCTCGCCCATGTCCTGCCTCTGGCCTGGAATGTCTTCCCTCCTCATATTCGACAGACAATTACTCTCTCCTTGTTCAAAGACTTATTGAAGTCGCAGCTCCTCTAGAAGCCTTCCCTGAATAAGTCCTCCTTTCTTCTTCTCCCACTCCCTTTCGCATTATCCTGACTAGCTCCCTTTAGTCATCTTCCACCTAAGCCCCACAGCACTTATGTACAAATCTGTAAGCTACTTATTTATATTAATGTCTGTCTCTCCAAATAGACTGTAAACTCTTTGTAAGGAATATGTCTGTTATATTGTTATGCTGCACTTTCTAAAGCACTTAGTACAGTGCTTCTCACACAGTAAGCACTCAATAAATATTATTGACTGACTTCTCTGGGTCTCAGTTGCTTCATCTATCAAATGGGTATTGAATTCTCTTCCCTCCAGTTTAGACTCTGAGCCGTATATGGGACAGGGACAGTGCCCAACCTGATTATGTTGTATTTACCCCAGTGCTTAGTACAGTGCCTAACACATAGTAAGAACTTAACAAGTACTATAAAACAAAACAAACACAAAGCGATGTTTTAGTTGGAAAAATCCCTAAAACAAAAGTTTCCTACAAGCCATTCATTGTTGAAGTAGTTGCAGATTGGCAAACCAACCCTCTACTGGCTCTCCCAGTTGCTTATTAAAGTCCTCCACATTAGAGTTAGCATTCAATAAATACTATCAATCAATAAAGAATACTTAGTGAGTGGTGCTGTGTGCAGAATATTGTACCTAGTATTTGGGAAAGTATAATAGATAGCTTGATGTGAAGATGGCGGTGTTTGAAAAGTGGGGATTTAGGGTGGAATGAATTTTTAGAAGAATAATATGGGCAGCAGAGTAAAGTTTCAACTAGAGATGAGAGATGCTGCACAAAGAAAGGAGAGGACTAATTGACAGATTAATTGTTTACAAATGAAGCAATTAGAGCCCAGGAATTTAAGCACTTTCCTTAAGAACACACAACAGATCAGTTTCAGGTGAGCTGGGGTTGGAGCCAGTGTTTTTTGTTTTGTTTTTTTCCCCTGGCCTCTACCTGTAATGGCTGAATCTGCTAATTGTACATTATTTGGAAAAAATGTCTCCAACTGTCTGGGATCTGGGGACAGCCAACCAATTCTGGAATTGCTCTGGCCAAAGAGGTATGCATGGTTCATCCACCTGATCCACTTCTCAGGGAATGGATGAAAATATAATAACCAACCAACAGCTGCTTGTTGAAATGGAAAAGGGCAATGCAAGATGAAAGGGCAGAATAAAAAATACACAGGGAACTGAATTCCAAACAATGGAAAATGATGATGGACTGCTGGCCTGAATGACCAACCTGTAGTGCAGCATTCAGGACAGAAGCTACTATCCTTGTACAGAAACTTCACAAATATAGAAGTATCAAGAGACAGTTTCAAAAACAGAGATAAGCTCTGCATGGGGAAAATGCATCATCACACAGGAATTATCTTTACATGCACACAATGTGGAAGAGCTGAAGTGCATGTACATACACATGCATGTGTGTTCTTTTAAGAAGCCACATGTAACATCTAATGGTAAATACCTCATTCTCAAAATAGTTCCATCCTCTAAATTGATAAACTGCTATAAAATCAGACATTCATCGATACGTAGTAATGTTAGCCCTGTTTTCTCAAATCTAGAGCCCATAGTTTAAGTTATTTACTAGAATCACTCAGCAAGGTGGCAAAAGGCTAGATGGAAAATATACATTACCTAAGTCCTATTTCACCCCCTGATCAATCAGTTACTGTCCTTTCACTGAGTGCTTATTATATGCAGAACTCCTTATTAATCAATAAATTGTAGTTTAAAGCACTTTAAAGCACTAAATCCCCCAGATCCTCTTACCTCACCTTGTTACTCTCTTACCCAGCCCCCACACTTCACTCCTTTAATGCTAATCTTCTCACTGTATCTAGATCTTGTCTATCTCACCACCAACCCCTCACCCTCATCTTGTCTCTGGCCTGGCACTCCCTCGATCCTCAAACCTGAAAGACAATTACTCCCCACAGCACCCTTTTAAGCCTTACTGAAGACACATTTCCTCCAAGAGGCCTTCCCTTACCAAGTCCTCCTTTCCTCTTATCCCATTCCCTTCTGTGTCTCCCTAACTTGCTCCCTTTGAAGGAAACTCCAGACTGGAACTAGGCCTTGAGCATGGAGTCAGTGGCAAGATAGATCTGATAGAGGCATGGTAGGTAACGTAGTATTAGAAGAGAAGTGCAGTTGCAGACTGGATTGTAGTAGGAGAATAGCAAGGCTAGATAGGAAGGGAAAAGCTGATGGAATGTATAAGTGCTAAAAAAAAAACTATTGATTGATTAAAGCCAATGGTAAGAAGTTTGTGTTAGATCCAGTGATAGTCAACCAGGAGTTCTTCGTAGAGTAATTTCAAATCCCTTCAATTCTTCTCCCACAATTGCCACTTTAACACTTCAACTACTTGGGAAGAAGCTCTCTTCATAAATACTCTTTCACCGTAAAGCCCCAGGTTTCGCTACTTTCCTTTAGATTTGCTGCTCAAACAGTTGGGTTACTCAAACAATTCTTCTATAGAGACATTTGTTTTCTCTTCTGGGTGAAATAGTAGAGAACTGACAATACTAGTACATACTAATCTGATGTCTCATGCCTTAGGAAACAGTGATAAATTATCTTCATCTAGAATCACCACCACACTCTCTTCATCCTAACCTTTGTTCCACTGATGAGGAAGTAGATGTAAACCTTAATGACCATTTTATCTTTAGGTTTTAGAGAACTGGAGATTCATAGATTATAACAATAGCTTACGGTGGTAGTCTAGGAAAATGCAACTACCACGGGAAAGATTCAGTATGTGAGCATGCAATTAAAAATGTATTACATTTGTGTTTGTTAGCTATGTTCTGTAATATTATAACTTGCACTACTAAATTCAGGGCTCGAGGCTTCCCCAGTGAGCTCAAGCAGTTGAAACGAAGAATGTTCTTTCTTAGTGTCCTTATTCAGTGAGAAGAAAAGCAAGCCACAAGGTATCACTATTTCCAATGTTTGGTGGAATAGTGGTTTGGTTGGTGTGAAATATTATACCAACTGTCTCTTCATTAAAAATCCACCTCCTTCACCTGTGCCTTAAATCCTCATCTCTTCTCACCTTATCAAAACACTTTTCTTCAGCTCTTCACTCTCCAGTGGCTTTTTCCCCACTGTTTTCAAATATGCTCACATCTCCCTTACCCTAAAAAGAAATCCTCCCTTGACCCCCAAGATCCCTCCAGGTATTGCCCCATCTTTCTCCTACCATTCTTCTCCAAACTCCTTGAGCGAGTTGTTTACAGCTAATGTCTCCACTTCCCCTCCTCAAATTCTCTTCTTCACATTTTCCAATCTAACATCCATCCCCTTCACTCTACAAATAAAAGCCCTCTAAAAGGTCACAAATGATCTCCTTATTGCTAAATCCAATGGCCTCCACTCCATTCTAATTATCCTCAACCTCTCAGATTCTTTCGACACAGTGAACTACCCCCTTTTCCTAGAAATATTATCCAACCTTGGTTTCACTTCTCCTAACCTGCCTTGATTACTGTATAAGTCTTCTTATCCATCTCCCTGTCTCCTGTTCCTCCCCACCCCAGTCCATACTTCACTCTATTGCCCCGATCATTTTGTTTTTTTATCGAAACTTTCAGTTCATGTTCTCCCACTTCTCAAGAACCTCTAGTGGTTGCCCATCCAAGTCCACATCAAACAGAAACTCCTCACTATTGACTTTAAGCAGTCAATCACCTTGACCCCTGCTACCTTACCTCGCTGCTCTCCTACTACAACCCAGCTTGCACACTGAAATCTTCTAATGCCAACCTACTCACTGTACCTTAATTTCATTTAACTTGCTGCTGGCTTCTCACCCGCATCAAGCCTCTGGGATGGAACACCCTTTCTCTTCATAATTGACAATGACAATTGTTGAAGGCACATATCCTCCAAGAGGCCTTCCCTGACTAAGCCTTCATTTCCTATTCTCCAACTCCCACTGCATTGCCCTTGCAAGTGAATTTATTCCCTTTGTCACTCCTCCCTCAGCCCCATAGCACTTCTGTACATAGCTGTTGTTCATTTATTTATATTAATGACTCTCTATCCCTCCAGACTATAAGATTATTATGGGCAGGGAATGCGTCTACCAACTCTGTCACATTGTTATATTGTACTCTCCCAAGGACTTAACTCAGTGCTCTGCACACAGTAAGTGCTCAATAAATGATAATAATAGCAATGGCATTTGTTAAGCACTTACTATTTGCCAAGCACTATTCTAAGCACTAAGGTAGGTACAAGATAAACAGGTTGGACACAGTCCCTGACCTACATGTGGCTCACAGTCTTGATCCCCATTTTACAGATGAGGTAACTGAGGCACCGAGAAGTTAAGGGACTTGCCCAAGGTCATACAGCTGAAGTCTGGCAGAGCTGGAATTAGAACCTACATCCTCTGACTCTCAAACACATGCTCTTTCCACTAGGTCATGCTGTTTCTTAAATAAAATTGATTTATTTGCAGGCTCTTAAGCATGTTCTTAATTCCATCTCATATCATGCCTGGTAACTTTACCAGCCATGGTGACAAAATTGAAACCATCAGATGAAAATTCCCCAAAATCTCCCTCTAACCTCCCCCAAATCTCCCTCTCACCTCCTGAGGTCCCTCCCACCTTACATTCACATTCTCCTATTCTTTTTGTCATCTTGTTGTTTTTACAGTCTACTCTGTCCACTTTTTCCTCAGTCCCCATCCCTTTTCACCTTCTAAAACTCTTATACAAGTCTCTTTCGTTCTCTGAGAAGCACTCCTCTAGACTCATGTGGGCAGGGAATATGTCTGTCTATTGTTATATTGTACTCCCCCAAGTGCTTAATACAGTGTTTTGCACACAGTAAGTGCTTAATAAATATGATCAAATGAATGAACGAATCTTGTAATGTTAGGTGTTGCTTTCATCATGCCATTTAATATAAAAAATTTCACTTATGTCTGTCTTAGATTACTTGTAATCATCTTGTCTTCTCCTCTGCTTCAAACTGGGCAATGTTTCTTGATCTCACTACATCTAGTCATATCTCCATCACCTTCCTCCTATTCCTGTGCAAGCTTCTCAAATGGGTTATACTTTAATGATGGTATTTAAGTACATATTATGGGTAACAAGATTATCATGTTGTCTCAGATAGGGCTCATAGTCTTAATCCCCATTTTACAGATGTGGTAACTGAGGCACAGAGAAGTTAAATGACTTGCCCAAAGCCACACAGCTGACAAATGGTGAAACCAGGGTTAGAAACCACAGCCTCTGCCCCCTAAGCCCGTGTTCCTTCCACTAAGCCCTCTGCATCCTCTTCCTCTCCTCCAATTCCCTTCTCGACCATTTACAATATAATTCCTAACACACATTGTTGCTGTGCTGTGTGGATGCTGAAACTAATAGTAAGGAGTTAGATTTTGTGGATAAAATAATAGCAGGTGTTTATTTGTGCAGATCATTAGGTAACCAGGAAATGCCTCACACTGCTGTAAACAAAAAATGGAACAGCCTGCAGCTGCCAACAGATTGACTCAGATGAGTCCTGTTTTTCTCTTTTTATGCTTAATTTTCCTCATTCCCTGGATGTCACAGCCTCCTTGACACCTCCCATTCCCCACCCTGAGCACTGTGCCCACTCCTGCCTCCTCATGGGTTTCGTATGTTTGCTAAATCATGGTATGATCTTTTGGGTATTGCTTTCATCATGTCATTTAATATCAAAATTGTCACTTAAGTCTCTCTTAGCTCACTTGTGATTATCTTGTGTTGTCAGTTCCCTTTAGTTTGGCTCCTTTTAACTTATTCTTTCCTACCAGGTATCCTTCTTGGCTCTCCTAGCTAGCTGTCCCCCTCAATTTGGTAACATATCAGAGGAGGGTTTTTTCACTGTTCCCTCTCCTTTTGATCAATTTGCTGTTTATCACTTCATTTTAACTGTTTTGGGGCTGTCAGGGCCTCTTAGTTTTCCCCAGTACCCATCATTCCACCATTCCACCATTCCACAACCTCCAAGGTCGTCACTGAGTTCCTTTTTTGCTAAATCTACCAAAGTTCATTCCATTCTAATCTTCCTTGACCACTCCACTATCTTTGATACTGTGTACCACTCCCTCCCACTAGAAATATTAATTTAACTTGGTTTTTCTGACCCTATCCTCTCCCCTTTCCTCTCAGATAGATCTTTATTAAGGATCTTAATTTTATTAAGAGCTTACTATGTGTCGAACATTGTTCTAAGAGCTAGGGTAGGTAAATCTTTAATTAGGTTGGATATAGTTCCTGTCCCACATGGGTCCCAGTCTAAGTAGGAATAAGAACAGGCATTTGATCTCCAATTACAGTTGAGGAAATTGAGGCACAGAGAAGTTAGGTGATTTGTCCCAGGTCATACAGCAAGCAATTGGCCAAGCTGAGAATAGAACCCAAGTTCCCTGTCTCCCAAACCTGGGTCCTTCCTCTCCCTCCCAATGTCTGTTCAGGGTCTCCCTCTCTTCTCAATATATACTCACTTGCTTGGAAAATTCAACTAGTCAAAATCCACCTCAATGTGGATAACTCCCAAATCCAGGCTCCAACATGTCTCCTCTCCAATCAGTCAATCAATCAATTGCATTTATTGAGTTTTTACTGTATGCAGAGAACTGTACTAAACACTTGGGAGAGCTCAATACAACAGAGTTGGTAGTCACTTTCCTGACATACAAAGAGCTTACAGTCCAAAATTAAATTTCTTCTGCTTCCAGGACATCTGTATATCCAAAGTTAACAAACAACAAGTGAACTTAACAAAGTTAACTTCTACATATGTGTCCAAAATAGAACTCCTTACCTTCCTTCATTAATCTTCACCAATTTTTTCCATTAAATTGGCAACTCCAGTCAGTCAGTAGTAGGTACAGAGTGCTTACTCTGTGCAGAGCACTTCAATAAATGCTTGGAAGAATACAATACAAAAGAGTAGGTATAGATGATCCCTGCCCACAGGAAACTTATAGACTAGAGGGAAAAACAGATATTAAAATAAATTATAGATGGATATAGGCATAAGTGCTGTAGAGCTGGGAGAGGGTAAATATTAAAGGTCTTAATAATAAGAATAAGAATAGTATAATAGTAATAATAATTGTATTAGTTGTTAATTGCTTGTCTTGTCATATGCTGTCGAAATGTGTCCGACTCATAGCAACACCATGGGCACATCTCTCCCAGAACACCTCACATCCATCCTCACATCTGCAATCGTTCTGGTAGTAGATTCATAGAGTTTTCTTGGTAAAAATACAGAAGTGGTTTACCATTGTCTCCTTCTGCACAGTAAACATGAGTCTCTGCCCTCAACTTTTTCCCATGCTGCTGCTGCTCAGTACAGGTGGGTTTTGACTTGTAGCAGATTGCCTGCCCCTCGGTAGCCACTGCCCAAGCTAGGAATGGGATAGATGAGTCTTGATGAGACTTCTAGAGGTGTGATGGGAAAGGAAAATTCCAGTTTCCACAAAGAGACCATTGTCCTTCCTTCTGAAAATTCCTGGATATTTGTTACTTGTCCATTTCTATAAAATCCCTGGAGGTAAGCCATTTTCCAGAGAATAATTTAACCTTTTGAATTCTCCGAGCCTGAAGAAAACTGAGGTGACCTACAAACCACATGAAGAAACCATTCATTCATCTAAAGTTTGTCATAAATATCACTGAATTCTGCTTTATAGACAGTAGTAGTAATAGTATTGATTAAATGTAAATTTTGTGCACACCATAACACTAAGTGCAGCGAGATAATATGCAGTTGGGAATTAGGCATGGTCCCTGTTCCTTGGGGAATCAAAAACTAAGAGTTTAAGTAAGGAGAAGGGATTGGTGACAGACATATCAGGAGTGATGGAACATTAAAACATAACACAAAACAAATACATAAATTAGGCTCAAAGTCTCAATGTGGAAATGCAGATGTCCGGGAATGTGTGGGAACAGTTTTAACCCTGGTCTAGCTCACTCATAGCATTTCAGCAGTGGGGACCCTTGGTGGAGGGAGGGAAGGTGGTGATACTTTCCTCAGCAGGGATGGAAGATCCAAGAGTGTGGGGGAACAGCTATTATCCCCATCTGGTAAACACGGAGCACGCTGGAAACAAGGACCCTCAGTGGAGGGAGAGAAGGTGGTGGTCCTTCTCTGTAAGCCCATTGTGGGAATCTGTAAACTCATTGTGTGAATTAGACTGTAAGCTGCTTGTGGGCAGGGAATGTGTGTGTTTATTGTTATATTGTACTCTTCCAAATGATTAGTACAGTGCTTTTCACAGAGTAAGTGCTAAATAAATATGAATGAATGAATGAATGAATGAATGAATAATTTCCCCCAGCAGGGATGGAGAAATCCAATAGTGTGAGTGAGCAGTTATTATCCTCATCCTAGTTACCACAGAGCATGCTGGGAGTAGGGACCCTCCGTGGTGGCAAAGAAGATGGTGGTTATCACATGTACTTTCTTCAGCAGGGATGGAGGAGTTCAAGAGTGTGGGGGAGCAGATATTAACCCCATCATGGTGAGCAGGGAGCACGCTGGGAGCAGGGACCTTCATTGGAGGGATACAAGGTGGTGGTTACCTCAAGTACTTTCCTCAGTGAGGATGGAGGAGTCCAAGACTGTGTGGGAGCAGTTTTCATTGCTGGCTTAGTTCATACAGAACATGGCCTGGGTGGGGACCCTATGTGGCAGAGTCCAAGAGTATTGGGGAGCAGCTATTATCCCCATCTTGATGAGCAGGGAGTATGAGGAGAGCAGGAATCCTTGATGGTGGGAGGGAAGATGGTTGTTACCACAGGCACTTTTCTCAGCAGTGATGGAGGATTCCAACAGTAATAATAATAATAATGGTGGTATTTGTTAAGCGCTATGTGCAAAGCACTGTTCTAAGCGCTGGGGGATACAAGGTGATCAGGTTGTCCCATTTGGGGCTCACAGTTTTAATCCCCATTTTGCAGATGAGGGAACTGAGGCCCAGAGAAGTGAAGTGACTTGCCCAAAGTCACACAGCAGGCAAGCGACGGAGCCGGGATTAGAACCCATGATGTCTGACTCCCAAGCCCGGGCCCTTTCCACACTAATCCACGCTGCTTCTCCACATTACATAGCAATGAACTAAGACAAAACATAAGAAAATAGAACCATAGATATGCTAACTATAATGAGGGAGAAGGACAAAGGTAGATAGGGAAATGACAAAGTAGCATTAAGTTTAAATTCAAATTTATCATTTACAGAACTATAAAAATGTCTAATTAATGATCATGATTGTAGATATAAGAGAATCAAGCCCCCGATGGGTCTCACAGTCTAAGTAGGAGGGAGAACAGTTACTGAAATCCCATTTTGCAGATGAGGGAACAGAGGAGTTAAGTGATTTGTCCAATGTCTAAGTAGAATTAGGACCCAGGTCCTCTTACTCCAGGCTCGTGCACTTTCCATTAGGCCACACAGCTTCTCTAGTTGACCATAGAAATCATGTTCTGATTTAAGCAACTACCTCTTGCTACTACAAGCTAACAGCCAGCAACTACAAGCTAGTTGTACACATGATCCAATGGCAAGGCAAGATCACCAACAATGAGGTCTTGAAATACAATCAGTTCATCAGCATTAAAATATCACTCAGCTTTTTGGATTGAGGCACTTAAGAAGACTGGATGCCAGCAGGGTACCCAAGCAAAGCAGTGTTTTGTGTTGAAAAGCTTGCAAATAGGGGGCTTAGAAGGAATGCCATAAATATACAGTGAAGATAATATCTCCTTCTCAATGCAAATGGCAGTGAACTACTGGGAAGCTAGAGTCATTTTATCTATTTTGACAGGTGATGGGCAGGATTAGGATAGAACTTTTTGATCAGAGGTTACAGAAAGATTGGGAAATAAAGAGAGTTTAGAGAACTGAGCCACAGCATGGCTTAGTGGAAAGAGCACGGGCTTTGGAGTCAGAGGTCATGGGTTCATATTCTGCCTCTGTCACTTGTCAGCTGTGTGACTGTGGGCAAATCACTTAATTTCTCTGTGCCTCAGTTACCTCATCTGTAAAATGGGGATTAAGACTGTGAGCCTCACGTGGGACAACCTGACTAACCTGTATCAACCCCAGCACTTAGAATAGTGTTCTGAACATAGTAAGCACTTAACAAATACCAACATTATTAAGTAGCAAATGCAGAAAGATTAAAAAAAAGATAATCTTTCATCTGCAGAGTGTATATGAGTGGACATTAGTCTTTGAAGGGACAATCATGTTCCAACTAAATAGTTACTCAAAAAGTTCCACTTCAATATCAGTTTGCTTACTTTTATTTCTCTTATTAATTTTTCAGCCTTTTGTTAAAAGTTGAATGACTTTAGAGGCAGTCCAGACATTTTATTTTTAAATATTCCAAACAGCATAGTAATTGCCACTCAATACCTTCACTGGATACATTATGGCACCAGATTCTATAAGCAATTAAATCAAAGAAATTTAGTATTTCCCTAGACTATCAAAATTCTAAAAAAGCCTCCTTGTGACAGGAACAACTCAGATCAAGCTCTCCTTTGTAATTTCTCCTTTTTACTTTGACATGACTGTGAATTGTTTCACAGACAATTGAAAAGGGGAATCCAGTTGCACAGTTCTACTATATCCTAAAATTATAGCTAGTTTCACTAAAATGGTGAAGGCATGCAGAGATCATAAGAGCAAATCTTGTGAAAAGTTCTGTCTATTATATATTTCTCTTTTCATTTTTGCCCATGGTATATCCGTAACCACTCTTGACAGACACTTGCATACCATTCCAGAGAGAATCAACTGGAAGGAATGCTGGACTCAGAGTGACAACAGCCATGCTTGAGCTCTGCCACATATTCAACTGTTCCATCATCCCATCCATGCAGAGTGGGGTGGGCAGGATTGAGGAGTTCAAGAAAGTAGCAGAACTGTGGAGACTGCAGTAAGAGAACAGTAGAACAAACAGTACAGTAATAATAATAATAATGTTGGTATTTGTTAAGCACTTACTATGTGCCGAGCACTGTTCTAAGCGCTGGGGTAGACACAGGGGAATCAGGTTGTCCCACGTGGGGCTCACAGTCTTAATCCCCATTTTACAGATGAGGTAACTGAGGCACCGAGAAATTAAGTGACTTGCCTAAAGTCACACAACTGACAAGTGGCAGAGCCAGGGTTCGAACCCATGACCTCTGACTCCAAAGTCCGTGCTCTTTCCAGTGCACAGAAACAGTAGCCTCTGCTAAGCGGTATCCAAATGTAGTCAGGTCACCTCTAATCTCAGCATGCTGTAAATTTTGAGGGGACGGCAGCCATATCTCTTTCTCAGTGGTAATCTCCCAGCTGCTAATTACAAAATTCTCTTTAGGGAATACACTTATAAAGACCACTGATTGATTAACCAGAATGCTGAGTATTATTGTTACGTGAAGGCTATTTGGAGAAGCATAGTAGCCTAGTGGAAAGAATCCAGACTTGAAAGTCAGAGGACCTGGGTTATAATCCTGACTCTCCCACTTCCATGCTCTCTAACCCTGTGCAAGACATTTAACTCTTCAGTGCTTTAGAATCCTCATCTGAAAATGGAGTTTCAGTATTGGCTCCCCTTTCTATTAAGATTGTAAGCCCCATGTGAGACCTACTTATCTTGTATTTACCCCAGCACTTCGTAAAATGCATGGCATAAACACTTTACAAATGCTATTATTAATATTGATAATAATAATAATGTTGGTATTTGTTAAGCACTTACTATGTGCAGAGCACTGTTCTAAGCGCTGGGGTAGACACAGGGGAATCAGCTTGTCCCACGTGGGGCTCACAGTCTTAATCCCCATTTTACAGATGAGGTAACTAAGGTACAGAGAAGTGAAGTGACTTGACCACAGTCACACAGCTGACAAGTGGCAGAGCAGGGATTTGAACCCATGACCTCTGGCTCCAAAGTCCGTGCTCTTTTCACTGAGCCACGCTGCTTCTCTATATTATCATCGCTATCATCATCATTATTATTGTTATTATCATCATTATCATAGCACCTACCCTACTGCACCTTGACTGCCTTATCAGCCTTCTTGCTTACTTCCTTGCCTCCTGCTTCTCCCCCACTCCAATCCATATTTCACTCTGGTGCATGGATCATTTTTCCAAAAAAAACCAAAAAACAACTCTCACTCCATATTCCCCATTACTCAAGAACCTCCAATGACTGTGAATCCACCTCTGACTCAAGCAGAAACTCTTTTTTTGCTTTTAAAGCACTCAGTCGCCTTCCCCCCTCCAACCCTACCTTGCTGATTTCCTACTATAACCCCAAATGCACACTCTGATCTTCTGACAACCTACTCACTGTATCTTAATCTTGTCTGTTTTGCCGCTGACCCCTTGCTCTTGTCCTGCCTCTTGCTTGGAACTTCCTTCATTCATTCATTCAATCACATTTATTGAGCTCTTACTGTGGGCAGAGTACTGTACTAAGTGCCTGGAAAGTACAATTCGTCAACAGAGACAATCCCTACTCATCAATGGGCTCTTTCGCCTTCATATCTGAAAGACCCCGACTCTCCCCACAATTAAAGCCTTATTAAAATCACATCCTCTCTAAGCCCTACTGAGATCTTACCTCCAGGAGGCCTTCCTCAGACTGAACCCTCCCTTTCTTTCTGCTCCTCCTCCCCTCCCCATTCCTTCTTCTCCAGCCCTCTGCCCTTCCCCCATCCCCTCCCCTCAGCACTGTGCATATTGTATATATTATTTATTACTCTATTTATTTTGTTAATAATGTGTATATATCTATGATTCTATTTATCTTGGTGATATCTATGCCAGACTACTTGTTTTGTTTTGTTCTGTTTTGCTTTGCTGTCTCCTCTGTTTAGACTATGCGCCTGTTATTAGGTAGGCATTGTCTCTCTCTGTTGATGAATTGTATAATGTTGGTATTTGTTAAGCGCTTACTGCATGCAGAGAGAGCACTGTTCTAAGCACTGGGGTAGATACAGGAGAATGAGGTTGTCCCTTGCGAGGCTCACAGTCTTCACCCCCATTTACAGATGAGGGAACTGAGGCACAGAGAAGTGAAGTGACTTGCCCACAGTCACACAGCTGACTAATCCCCCTTTTAGACTGTAAGCCCATCAAAGGGCAGGAACTGTCTCTATCTGTTACCGATTTGTACATTCCAAGTGCTTAAAACAGTGCTCCGCACATAGTAAGTGCTCAATAAATGCTATGAAATACTATAAATAATAAGAGACAGTAAGGGACAGTACAGTGTCCTGCACGTAATAAGCGCTCAATAAATACTACTGAATGAATGAATGAAAGAGGCTTTCCCCATCTAAGCCCTCATTTCCCCTACTACCTTTTCCCTTCTTCATCACCCTTGCACTAGGATTTGCACTAGGATTTGTACACCCATTCACGCCAGCCTTATCCCCATATAGCACTTATGTACCTATCCATAATTTATTCATTTATGTTAATATAAATATATATTAATACCTGTCTCTTCCTCTAGGTTGTAAGCTCATTTTAGACAGGGAACCTATCTCTCAACTCTGTTGTGTTGAACTCTCCCAAGCACTTAGTATGGCACTCTGCATAGAGTAAGTGCTCAATAAATATGATTATTGATTGATTGATATCCAGAATTTATTTTAATGTTTGTCTCCTCCTCTAGACTATAAGCTCTTTGTGGGATGGGAATATGTCTACCAACTCTCCTAAGCACTTAGTACAGTGCCCTAACCACAGTATATGCTCAGTAAATACAATTGATTTTTTGATCACTATTATTAAATAGCTTAACCCTATATCTCTATATTACCATTACTTTGTGATATCTTACTATCACAAAGTAAGAGAATTTCAAAGAAAGGAACTTGCACAGTTTTTCATATTAAAGGTCATGTTTTTTCTCAACATTTCTAACAGAAAGGGGACAACTGACTTGATTTAGAAATGTGTACCTGTTAACCAAGAACATTTAGATAAATAGCAAAAGCTGGTTACAACCATCCCAAAATGCAACCACCTCGGGTAAATTGTATTATGTAATGACTTACACCTACAGACTCAATTCTGACAGATTAAGTGATCAACAACAAAGAGATCTTGGAAGAAACTCTGCCTTCAGTCTGTATCAGATTTTCATGAAATTTGAGGAATAACTGACTATATAAGGGAAGAAGTTATTGAACTGGAGAGTCCTCTAGAGTGTAAGCTTGTGGGGAGGGGACATGTTTACCAATTTTTTTGTATTGTACTCTCCCAATTTATTAAGTATTGATGACAATTTCAACCCATAGCCGTTAATCCTTTAAATCTACTTCACTATATTGTAATAGGTAACCGCTTTTTTTCTTTTTTATCCTGAGTAATTCAGGTTGCATTTCTATATTATGCCTGTAGGCCCACAAAAAATTAAAGTACCTCAAATTATAAATATTCTAAGCTTTTGAAATATACCAGAACATTTATACCATTCGTCTTAGTCATGAAAATATGCTAAAAAGAAAAGTGTTACTATAATTTTGAAGTTGCTGAAATTAGGTTAGAGCCATTGCTTGTGTCATTTGTAAATGCAGCACTTGAACATAAGTCCAATGGAATACTTACTAATCATTGTGTTTTATTCTTTTATGATATTAAAAGTTTCTTTTAAGCCAAACTTCATTAGTTTTATGATTTTAAAGAAGTTGACTTCAATTTTTTCTACATTAAACCTTATTAAAATCACAGCCAGTCTTTTCATAACCTTAAGTTTTCATATTGAAATAAAAATATTCAATTGTTTTAACCATTGAGGGCCTAGTTAGTAGCTAAATTGTTATTTCACCCAGTTCTGTTTTGGCTTTTATATTTTATCACTTTTTTATTTTGACAAAGTTGCAAGTTTCATGGTCTACATCAGGATGAAGGCAGAATTGTTCCTTCCTACAAGGCAAGCTCATGCCCACGGTTGTGTGGTTTCACTTCGCATGGGCAACTGCATTTAACAAGCCAATTATCATCCCTGCAGTTGCAGTGACAACTGGAGGCTCCATAATTAGTCCTACTAAAGATCTCTTCTCTCTGATGCTACGTTCAATAGCACAAATTATATTCTTCCACCACCAAGTCTAGACAGTAGAGAAGGGCTATATACTCTTTGAGAGCAGAAACAATAGGTTATGCTTTTGTTTGGAATTATGTCAGTGCCTGCTAAGTGTGTAGGCACTAACTATAGATTTTACTGGCCAACCAGTTTTCCCAACTATGGATAGGAATGTCCATGCTCAATTTTTTGCAGATCACTCATTGAGCATTGAATTATCCAATTTTAAGTCACTACAGTTTTCTTTGACACTCCTTAATTAAGTTGATTGCATTTGACTTGTTTCTTTCAGCACCAGGATGAACATGTGCTTCTCCAATACTGAATCAGCAATTTACATCAGATCATCACTTTACCAGTTTTAAGACTCTACCTCAGCATTTTCCATTTTACTTGTTGGCTATATTCACCAGCTATTTCCTGCTCACTGCACTTCTCCCATAGTCACTTTCTAATTGTTCCTCTCCTTTGACTCTCTTATCCCCAATCCCTCACCAATGAAACAATTGAAACCAACTAAGTAGGACAGATACCTTGTTCTCCCTCCTACTTAGACATATGGGAAAGGGGCTGTATCTAACCTAATTGACTGGCAACTAACCTAGTTTTTAGAACAGTGTTTTAAGCGTGGTAAATGTTTAATCAAATACCACAAAAGGGTCTCTCTAACACCGATCTCTGAAAGCCATCTCTCCATCCTATTTTCCCTGCCCAATATGTCACCTATGTATGCACTTGAGTCCAACATCTAATCCTCACTCCTGCAGCACTTATATTCTGCTGTTTCTCCCATCTGTACTTTATTTTAATGTCTGATTCCCTCCCAGGCAGTAAATAAAGATCCTTGAGGGTAGGAAGCATGTCTACATCTGCTATCGTACCCTTCTAAGTGCAATGCTCTACCCACAGTAAACACTCTCATTAAAAATCATTGGTTGATTAACTGATCCTTCCTTTAAGTTGTCAGCCTTGCCCAGCCTTGGAAAATATTGGTTTAGCGAGCAAAGGATTCTCTCTTGATGACATTCTTACCCATGAATACAGTCCCACATTCAACAGTATCATTTCAAACCTAGAATTCTACTTATAAAAACTGAAAAAAAAATCCACAATCAATCAATTAATCAATCAGTGCTAGTCACTGAATAGTTACTGGGTTCAGGGCTTTGAACTAAGTTCTTGGGTCAGTACATTAGAGAAGCAGCATGACTCAGTGGAAGGAGCCCGGGCTTGGGAGTAGAGGTCATGGGTTCAAATGGTGTCTCTGCCACTTATCAGCTGTGTGACTTTGGGCAAGTCACTTAACTTCTCTGTGCCTCAGTTACCCCATCTTTAAAATGGTGATTAAGACTGTGAACCCCACATGGGACAAGCTGATCACCTTGTATCCGCCCCAGTGCTTAGAACAGTGTGTTGCACATAATAAGTGCTTAATAAATGCCAGTATTATTATTATTACAATACAATATAATTGCTAAACACAATTCCCACCATCAGGGACTTTACAATCTAGCAGATTCAATTGCTTCCCACAGAACATACCAAAATCTCAAGGCTGGGGGTAGAAAATCAAACCTAACTGCCTTGAAAAATGTTTTGTATTTCTTGATTTGTTTTCCATAAGACTTTGCATTTTCACCTAGAGTGAGGAAACTTGGGCAACTCAAACCCTCTTATCCCATATGTGTTTGTCTTATCACCTATGGATGTACCAACTGTGAGTACTTTCAAGAAGTTGTTGTTCCCAAAGGAATGCTCCTGGAGCTAAAATTACTGTTATTTCTACTATAGGGTTATGAGATTAAACTTCTAGAAAAACAATGATGAACAGTTACAAAGTCAATTGGCAAACACCTTAAAAAGAAAGGAAATATGGAGTATACCCAGCATGATTTTGTAAAGAAAACTGGAATAGGTTTCTGAGGGATACCTTATAAAAGTAATTCTCACCAATCTGGAATGGATAAGGTGTAGTTAAAGATCATCCTGGGAGTAGAGGAATTCATTATCTCTCCAACTCTCTTCCAGATCTGTAAATCTATGGCATCTGAGTAATTAAATTATAAAACAATAGTAAAGACTTCAAAATTGTACATATGCATAACATGCATATATACATACTTACATTGCTCTATTACTACATATTACTACTTTATGTTATTACTCTATATTACTCTATTATAATTCTATATGCAGTTTGATATTGATATATATTATATATTTAATGTCCTTTCATCAAACTGTAGGATTTCACTTAAGTTTTCAAATTAATTTTTTATAACTTGTTAAATCTAAATCTTTAATACCATGTTGATTTTGTTCAGAAATTGGTTGTTAGACTCAACCATTCCCCAAAGTAGTAGTAATAGTATTTATTAAGTGCTAACTGTATGCAGAGCACTCTATGTATTGACCACTTGGAAAGAATACACAGGTTGGAATCAGATATGGCCCCTGTCTATTGGAGGACTCAAATCTAAGAAATATGTTTAAAAAAAAAGTGTGTACAGATTTGGTAACTCTCTTTCCTTTCCCCTCCAACCTCTGCCCAGCCCTTTGTCAACTCTCCAGTCTTTCTTAGCAGTATCTCTGGAGGAGATCTCCTGCCTCCTCTCAAGATCCACCCCCTCCACCTGTGCATCTGACCCCATTCCTTCACACCTTATCAAAACCCTTGCCCCTTCTCTTCGTCACTCCTCAGAAGCCATCTTCAACTGTTTGTTCTCCAATGGCTTCTTCCCCACTTCTTTCAAACATGCCCATGTCTCCCCTATCCTAAAAAAAAACTCCTCCCTTGACCCCATGGCTCCCCCAGTTATTCTTCCATCTCCCTCCTACCATTCCTCCCAAACTCCTTGAGTGAGTTGTCTACATCTGCTGATTCAAATTCCTCTCCTCTAATTCTTTCCTTAACGCCATCCAATCTGGCTTCTGTCACCTTCACTCCACAGAAACCAGACTCTCAAAGGTCACCAATGATCTCCTTGCCAGATCCAAAGGCCTCCACTCCATCCTAATCCTCCTTGACCTCTCAGCTGCCTTCGGTACTGTCAACCACCCACTTCTCCTAGAAACATTAACCAAGTTAGGCTTCAGTGACTGTGTCCACTCCTGGTTCTCCTTTTAGTTCTCTGGCTACTCATTTTCAATCTCCTTCATGGGCTCCTCCTCTGCCTCCTATGCTCTAACTGTGGGGGTTCCTCCAGGTTCAGTTCTGGGTTCCCTTCAATTCTCTATCTACACCCATTCCCTTGGAGAACTCATTCATTCACATGGATTCAACTACCACTTCTATGTGGATGATATCTAAATCTACATCTCCAGCTCTGATCTCTCTCCTTCTCTGCAGTCTTGCATTCCCTCCTGCCTTTAAGACAGCTCTACTTGGTTGTCCTCCTGTCACCTCAAGATTAACATGTCCAAAACAGAACTCCTCATCTTTTCATCCAAACCACATCCTCTCCCTGACTTTCCCATCACTATGGAAGGCAGCACCATCTTTCATGTTTCGCAAACATGTAACCTTGGCAATATCCTTAACTCCTCTCTCTCATTCAACCCACTATTCAGTCTATTACTAAACCTTCATAGCATCGTTAAAATCAGCCCTTTCCTCTTTATCCAAATTGCTACCTCATTAATACAATTGTTCATCCTATCCTACCTGGAATATTACATCAGCCTCCTTGCTGAACTCCCAGCTTCCTTTCTCACCCCAGTCCAATCCATACTTCACTCTGCTGTCCAGATCATTTTTCTACGAAAATGCTCAGGATGTGTTTCCCCATTACTCAAGAAACTCCAGTGGTGGCCCATCCACCTCTGCATCAAACAAAATCTCTTTTGACTTTAGCGCTCAATCACCTTGCTCCCTTCTACCTCACCTTACTTCTCTCCTAGTGCAACCCAGCCCGCACACTTCACTTCTTTAATGCCAAACCTCACTGTGCCTTGATCTCATTTATCTCATCATCCACCCCTCACCCACAACCTGTCTCTGGCCTGGAACACCCTCCCTCCTCAAATCTGACAGACAATTATTTTCCCTACCCTTCAAAATCTTACTGACTTCACATCTCCACTAAGAGACAGTTCCTTCTCTCCCCTTCTCTTGTCCCACTCCCTTCTGCATCACCGTGACTTAGTCCCTTTGTTAATCCCCACTCCAAGCCCCCCAGCACTTACGTATATGTCTGTAATTTATCCATTTATATTATTGTCTGTCTCACCTCACCACACACACATACAAACACCAGACTGTAAGCTCATTGTGGGCAGGAAATGTGTCTGTTGTATTCTCCCAAGTGTTTATTACAGTACTCTGCACATAGTAGTTCTCAATAAATATGATTGAATGAATGAATGAATTTGGTACACACTGAAGGGTGAGAGCAACCAACATTTCTTGCCTTTATTTTTTTCATTTGATCAGTAGTATTTGTTGAGCTCATATTGTTGGTCCAGGGAAGAGAGCATGGTTGTGGGAGTTAGAAAACCTATATCATCACCGGTGAAGGTTTCTGAATGAATAAACCCCACAGACGTAATTCATGGTGCAAATAAAAAAATCCTTGGATGGAACACCTGCCTACCTACTTATTCATTGCACCCCTTACCCAACCAAGAACATGAATGATAGTCACCCTAACCACAGCTTTTATGTAACTGTCACTATGCTCTACTATTAAACCTAAGTGTAATATATTTTACTGTCTTCCCTTCTAGACTGTAAGCTCCTTGTGGACAAAGATCACCTCCACCAATGATATTTTATTTGTACTTTCCCAAGTGTTTAGTTCAGTGCTCTGCACAGAGTAATAGCTCAATAAATACCATTATTTAATTGACTGATAGGGGAAAAGAGGGCACAGGGGGTCTTATGCAAACCACTAGTACCATAATTGATTCTTCCTGCAAGTTATTGATCCTTAAGTCTCACAGTGTTGTGGATAGAGCACAGGCCTAGTAGTTAAGCTCTGCCACTTGTCTGCTGTGTGGCCTTGGGCAAGTCACTTCACTTCTCTGGGCCTCAATTATCTCATATGAAAATTGGGGATTGAGACTGTGAAGTCCACATGGGACAGGGACTGTATCCAGCCCGATTTGCTTGTCTCCACCCTAGAGCTTAGCACAGTGCTTGGCACATAGAGGTCACTTAAATATTCATCCATTCAATCATATTTAATGAACACTTACTGTGTGCAGAGTACTGTACTAAGCACTGGGAAAGTACAATTCAGCAATAAAGAGAGAAAATCTCTGATCATGTCATCAAGCCTTAACCCTGCTCATGTGTATAAGTACTTAGCGAATAACATTATTAATTATTATTAGTAGTAGTATTACTGTTACTATGTTTAGTAAAAAGCTCACGTATATGCATTACTGTCACTGAATATGTATACTTATTCATTGTGTTGTGTCCCATCTAGGTAAACAGTAACTGATAAGGCCAGGATCCATCTTATCAACATCCTTAGCAACAACCAATCACTGACCGCTGGGGTAATTCTTAGACCCCCAAATTGTCAACAGTGAAATTCCTGAAGGCCATCTGCAGCCTTGAGACCCCAGATTATCAGCAATCCTGTCAACAGTGAATTCCTGTCCATAAAACCATAGCCTTGAAACTTTACACCTGCGTTTGCTGAAGACTTCTTCAGCCACAGAGTGTCCGCTGGATGACCTAAAGCCGATAACGAAGGAGCTTGGTGTATAATGAGAGGCTAATGAAGACAACAACAAACAGTGGCGGAGCGGCACATGATGTGCCAATCCAACACACGAACAAATGGGACTTGAGGGGAGGGGTTGGACTAGAGGGAGGGACTTGATGCTGTGCCACCCAGGGAAGGGGGACCAGTGGGAAATATAAGGATAGACTCATCCTCAGGCCTTTGTCTTTGGCTACCAAACAGCCACTGACCTTTTGTTGCAACAAAATGAATAAAAGGTTGGCATAAGCTGACTGGCTACTTAGGATATTTTCCAACAATCGCAATGGGCTTAAAATCTAGAATACCATAATAATAATAATTACTATTATTATCATTGCTATTATTATTATTAAATCTCAGGACACACATCAATTTCTTCTGGAGCCTCCAAAACTATCCGTTTTTATTAACAGTAATGATTGTGGTATACATATAAGTTATATGACTTGCCCAAGAGGATCAGCATGGCCTAGAGGGAAGAGCATGGGCTTGGGAATCAGATCAACCAATCAATCAATGTTATTTAATAAGTGCTTACTATGTATAGAGTGCTGGGCTAAGTGTTAATTAATGAAGCAGAATTAACAGTCACTTTCGCTGACCATAATGAGTTTACCATCTAATTGATCAGTACTCGAATCCAAGCTCCACCACTTACCTGTTGTATGACCTTGGTCAAGTCACTTCACTTCTCTGAGTCTCAGTTTTCTCACCTGTAAAATGGGAATGAAATACCTGCTTTCCCTCCTATTCAGACTATGAGCCGTGTGTGACACTATTTCCTACATAATAGGTGCTTAACAAATACCGTAAAAAACATAGCAGGCAGGTGTTAGAGTCAGGATCAAAATCAGTCAGTCATTGGTATTTATTTATTCAGTGCTTATTGTGTGCAGAACACTGTACATAGCACTTGGAAATGCACGCTATAAGAGTTGGTAGACACATTCCCTTTCTATAAGGAACTTAGAGTCTACAGAGCTGCTTGACAGCCTAGAGAGGTACTTTACAGTCTAAAAAGGTGCTTAGCCAGTTCCCCTAATTCCCAAGCCCACACTATTGCCACTAGGTCATGCTTCTTCTACAATGCATCCACTTTATACTGAGCACTATTCAAAATGGTTAGGAAAGCACAATAAAAGTCCAAGAGTCCAACAAACTAATGTTTAAATCTCAAGATAATAATTATTTTACTTGCATAAAATTATTTAAACTCAATTCCTAATTTATATTTAAATGTTAAGAATTGTTAATCAATCAACCAGTGATATTTACTAAACGTTTACTATCTTCCAAGCATTGTACGAGGTGCTTGAGAGAGTACAATACAATAAAGTTGGTAGACAGAATTCCTGCAGACAAGGATTTTACAATTGAGAGGGGGAAACATAACCAAATAAATTACAGTTAGAGGAATAAATTACAGTTAGAGGAAATGGATATATATTTAAGTGTTGTGGGGTTGAGTATAAATTTCAAATGCTTAAGTGGTACAGGTCCAAGTTCGTAGGAGAACAGGGGAAATGAAGGCTTAGTCTCGGAGAACTTCTGCAAGCAATGTGATTTTAGTTGGCTTTGAAGATGGGGAGAGTGGTGATCTGTTGGCTTTCAAAGGGGAAGGTGTTCCAGGCCAGAGGGAGGATGTGACCAGGGGTCAGAAGCAAAAAAATTGAGATTGAGGTACAATATAAAGGTTAACGTTAGAGAAGTGAAATGTACAAGTTGGGTCATGGGATGCTGAAGGAAAGAGAATGAATATTTCTCATAATCAAGAAATATTAGAGAGGTCATTGAGTATTTACATAATTTGAAATTGTCTTGACAATAAACTCAAGCACTGTGGACTTATTAAATGATAAAAGCTAATTTTTGGAGGCTGAAATTAGATTTTGTAGCCTCCATGTCTTGGCCCTAATAAGAGATAAGTGAGTTTTGATAGTAAAATTCAAAAAACCTGTCTTCTGGCTCTGTGAAATTTCATTCAGTTCAGGAGCATGTAAATAATAACACTATAAAGGCATCTGGAGGCATGTCATAATGCTAGAAGATTCATCTGCCCTACTGATTAATATTAGATGTGAGCAATTTCAGACTACTGATTAGGGCCATTAATAATTAATGCAGTGTTATTGTGGATGATTAAGGTTATTTCCTTTAATGGGATTCTCAAATCACTTCTAACACCTCACTATAAATTCTTTATGATATCTAGCCATGCATTCATTTCAACAATCCTACTAGAGAAAGCTTTATATTAAAAAATGCAACCAATCTGTCACAACACAGAAAAAGTCATATTCAGACCTCTATGTGTAAAATAGACTGGCAGGCCAATACTGCATTTTAAGGGCAGGAATATTGCTGCCATCTCATCTTATTGACTCCTTCATTTTGAAATTTCTTTTCCTGTTACTCTCTATTGAACACATTTCTTCTCCAAATAAATGCAATCTCTAGTTTCATTAGCTGATGAAAAAGAAAAGAAAGGACTTGTCAAAACACCATTATGGCAGATCGTATTTCAAGAAAAAATGAACATTGGGAACATACAGAAACAGTCCTGGATTAACCTGTGGAGACTAAGTTAAGCAGAAAATTGTGATTTCTTGGAAAAATGGGTGCCTCTGGTTTAAAATAATTATGGTATTTGTTAAGTGTTTGCTATGTGCCAAGCACTGTTCTAAACGCTAGGATAGATACAAGTTAGTCAGTTTGGACCACATAGGGCTCTCTTAATCCCCAGTTTACAGATGAGGTAACTGAGGCCCAGAGAAGTAAAATGAAGTGACTTCTAGACTGTGAGCCTGCTGTTGGGTAGGGATTGTCTCTATTCGTTACCGAATTGTACTTTCCAAGTGCTTAGTACAGTGCTCTGCACAAAGCAAGTGTTCAATAAATACAACTGAATGAATGAATGACTTACCCAAGGTCACACAACAAACATGTGGCAGAGCCGGAATTAGAACACATGACCTTCTGACTCCCAGGCCCATGCTCTATCCACTAAGCTACGCTGTCACTGACAGTACTGGTGAATAATTAATGACTCCAGTCAAAATAGGACAGCCAGCCTCGGCTGAGGTGATAGCAATCTTAGTGAAGAGGAATGGGCAGATATGGAAAAGACCGTGTAAGAAGAACTGTTAGGATTTGGCAGTAACCTGAAAGGTTCTGAGCTGCTGGGCCACTGTCACTGACACAAGCAGGGATGTTGGAAGAAAGAATTGGTTTAGAAGGGAAAAGTTAGAGTTCAGTTTTAGAAACATTAAATTTGTGCACATAGGAGAATTTTGTCAGGAGGATTTACCAGTAGAATTGCAAGACTGTAGTTACCTGGGAGGTTGGGGCTGAAGTAGATTTCAAAGTCAACCATGTCCTAATAATAATTGTAGTATTTGTTAAGTGCTTAGTATATGTCAAGCACTATGCCTAGCACAGGGGAGAATATGATCAGAACAAATTCAGCATCTCTGTCTCAATCATTCAATCAATGGCATTTACTGAGTGCTTACTATGTGCAGAGCATTGTACTAAGTGCTTGGGAGAGTACAATAAGACAGAATTAGCAGTCATGTTCCCTTTCCCATAATGAGCTTGCACTCTAGATTAGAAGACACAGAATTCACAGCTGATGAAGAGTGAGAAGTTGAAGAGAACATAGAAGAAAGGAAGTAGAGGAGGAAAAAGTGCTTTTAAGGAGGTGACAGTAAGCACTGGGATAGATACAAGCCAATCAGGTTGGGCACAGTCTCTATCCCACAAGGGGCTCACAGTTTTATTCCCCATTTTACAGAAGAGGTAACTGAAGCACAGGTAAATTAACTGGTTTGTCCAAGATCACACAGCAGACAAGTGTCAGAGCTGGGATTAGAAGCCAGTTACCTCTGACTCCCAGGTCCGTGCTCTATCCACTATTCATTCATTCAATAGTATTTATTGAGCGCTTACTATGTGCAGAGCACTGTACTAATCGCTTGGAATGAACAAGTCAGCAACAGATAGAGACGGTCCCTGCCGTTTGACGGGCTTACAGTCTAATCGGGGGAGACGGACAGACAAGAACAATGGCAATAAATAGAGTCAAGGGGAAGAACATCTCGTAAAAACATGGCAACTAAATAGAATCAAGGCAATGTACAATTCATTAACAAAATAAATAGGGTAATGGAAATATATACAGTTGAGCGGACGAGTACAGTGCTGTGGGGATGGGAAGGGAGAGGTGGAGGAGCAGAGGGAAAGGGGGAAAAAGAGGGTTTAGCTGCGGAGAGGTAAAGGGGGGGTGGCAGAGGGAGTAGAGGGAGAAGAGGAGATCAGTCTGGGAAGGCCTCTTGGAGGAGGTGAGTTTTAAGTAGGGTTTTGAAGAGGGGAAGAGAATCAGTTTGGCGGAGGTGAGGAGGGAGGGCGTTCCAGGAACGCGGGAGGACGTAGCCCAGGGGTCGACGGCAGGATAGGCGAGACCGAGGGACGGTGAGGAGGTGGGCGGCGGAGGAGCGGAGCGTGCGGGGTGGGTGGTAGAAAGAGAGAAGGGAGGAGAGGTAGGAAGGGGCAAGGTGATGGAGAGCCTTGAAGCCTAGAGTGAGGAGTTTTTGTTTGGAGTGGAGGTTGATAGGCAACCACTGGAGTTGTTTAAGAAGGGGAGTGACATGCCCAGATCGTTTCTGCAGGAAGATGAGCCGGGCAGCGGAGTGAAGAATAGACTGGAGCGGGGCGAGAGAGGAGGAAGGGAGGTCAGAGAGAAGGCTGACACAGTAGTCTAGCCGGGATATAATGAGAGCCTGTAGCAGTAAGGTTGCCGTTTGGGTGGAGAGGAAAGGGCGGATCTTGGCAATATTGTAGAGGTGAAACCGGCAGGTCTTGGTAACGGATAGGATGTGTGGGGTGAACGAGAGGGACGAGTCAAGGATGACACCGAGATTGCGGGCCTGCCTGAGAGACGGGAAGGATGGTCGTGCCATCCACGGTGATAGAGAAGTCTGGGAGAGGACCGGGTTTGGGAGGGAAGATGAGGAGCTCAGTCTTGCTCATGTTGAGTTTTAGGTGGCGGGCCGACATCCAGGTGGAGACGTCCCGGAGGCAGGAGGAGATGCGAGCCTGAAGGGAGGGGGAGAGGACAGGGGCGGAGATGTAGATCTGCGTGTCATCTGCGTAGAGATGGTAGTCAAAGCCATGAGAGCGAATGAGTTCACCGAGGGAGTGAGTGTAAATGGAGAACAGAAGAGGGCTAAGAACTGACCCTTGAGGAACTCCAACAGTTAAAGGATGGGAGGGGGAGGAGGCTCCAGCGAAGGAGACCGAGAATGATCGGCCAGAGAGGTAAGAGGAGAACCAGGAGAGGACGGAGTCCGTGAAGCCAAGGTTTGCAACACTTGGGAGAGTACAATATAACGATATAACAGACATATTCCCTACCCACAACGAATTTACAGTCTTCAGGGGGAGACAGACATCATTATAAATAAATAAAACTACAATAATGTACATAAGTGCTGTGGGGCTGGGATGGGGGATGAATAAAGGGAACAAGTTGTGGTAATGTAGAAGGGTGTGGAAGGAAAGGAAAAGAGGGCTGAGGGAAAGTCTCTTGCGGACATGCTTTCAATTAATGCTTTGCAGAGGGGAAGAGTAATTGTCAGATATGAAAAGGGAGGGTATTCCAGGCCAGAGGCAGGAGGTGGGCGGGAGATTGGCAGTGAGCTTGATGAGATCGAAATACAGTGAGAAAGTTAGCATTAGAGTAGGGAAGTGTGCTTGCTGGGTTGTAGTAGGAGAGTAGCGAGGTGAGGTAAGAGGGGCATGATGATTGAATACTTTAAAGTGGTTGGTAAGGAGTTTCTGTTTGATTTGGAGGTGGATGGGCCACCAATGGAGGTTCTGGAATAATGGGAAAACATGGCCTCAACGTTTTTTAGAGAAATGACCTGGGCAGCAGAGTCAAGCATGGACTGGAGTGGGGAGAGACAGGAGGCTGGGAGGTCAGCAAGGGGGCTGATACATCATCAAGGTGGGATAGAATAAGTGCTTGGTTTAACGTGGTAGCAGTTTTGATGGAGAGGAAAGGGCAAATTTTAATAATGATAGTGATAATAGTAATAATAATAATAATAATAAAAGTAATAATGATAATTAAGTACTTACTATGTACCAAGCACTGTTCTAAGCACTGCAGGAGATACAAGTTAATCAAGTTGGACACAAGTCCCTGTCCCACACTGGGCTCACACTCATCCCTATTTTACAGATGAAGTAACTGAGGCAGAGATAAATTAAGTGACTTGCCCAAGGTCACACAGCAGACATGTGTTAGAGCTGGGATTAGAACCCAGATCCTTCTGACTCCCAGGCCCATGCTCTATCCACTAAGCCGCACTGCTTCTCTGTGATGTTGTGAAGGTTGAGCTGACAAGATTTATTGATGTACTGAATATGTGGGCTGAATAAGAGAGAGGAGTCAAAGGTAACACTAAGGTTACAGGCTTGTGAGACAGGAATGATGGTGGTGCCATCTACAGTGATGGGAAAGTTAGGGAAAGGATAGGGCTTGGGTGGAAAGGAAAGGAGTTTTGTTTTAGACATTTGATGTTTGAGGTGACTACTGGACATCCAAGTAGAAATGTCTTGAGGCAGGAGGAAATGCGAGACTGCAGAGAGTGAGAGAGTTCAGGGCTGGAGATACAGATTTGGGAATCATCCGCATAGACGTGGTAGTTGACACCATCAGCGAAGGACAACCACAGTTAGGGGTTGGGAGGCAGAGGATGATCCCACAAAAGAGAGTGAGAATGAGTGGGCAGAGAAATAGGAAAAGAACCAGAGAGGAGAGTCACTGAAGCCGAGGTTGGATGTTTCCAGAAGAAGGCGATGGTTGACATTGTCGAAGGCAGCTGAGAGATAGAGGAGGATTAAGATGGAGTAGAGGCCTGGTTTTGGCCAAAAGGAGATCACTAGTGACCTTTCAGAGGCTGGTTTCTGTGGAGCGAAGGGGATGGAAGACAGATTGTGGGGGGGGGGGGTCAAGGAAAGAATTAGAGGAGAGGAACTTAAGACTATGAATGAAGACAACTTGCACAAGGAGTTTGCAAAGAAATGGTAAGAGGGAGATGGGGTGACAAATGGAGGGAACCATGGAGTCAAGGGAGGGGTTTTTTTAAGCTAGTAATAATAATAATAATGATAATGTTGGTATTTGTTAAGTGCTTATGTGCAGAGCACTGTTCTAAGCGCTGGGGTAGATACAGGGTAATCAGCTCGTCCTACGTGAGGTTCACAGTCTTAATCCCCATTTTACAGATAAGGTAACTGAGGCTAGGAGAAGTTAAGTGACTTGCCCATAGTCACACAGCTGACAAGTGGCAGAGCTGGCATTCGAGCCCATGAACTCTGACTCCCAAGCCCGTGCTCTTTCCACTGAGCCACACTGCTTCTCTAGTAGAGACATAGGCATGTTTGAAAGTAGAGGAAAAGAAGCCATTGGAGAGCAAACAGTTGAAGATGGTGGTAAGGGAAGTAAAAAAGGAGGGGGCAAATGTTTTGTTAAGGTGTGGTTGGGTGTAAAAGTGGAGTGGGTGGATTTTTAGTAAAGTCAGGAGACCTCTTGAGGTACTTCTGGGAAAGACAGGAGAGTTGAAGAAGTGACAGGATCGGGGAGGGACAAGGGAGATTTTAGGGAGATCATTCCTGATGGTTTCAGTTTTCTCAATAAAATAGGTGGCCACATCATTAGTGGCAAGAGATGGGGAGGGAGGTTGGGGGAGCAGGGGGTTTGAGGAGAAAGTTCAATGACTGGAACAACTGGTGAATGTGGTGGGCATGGATGTCAGTAAGGGTGGAGAAATAATTTTGCTGGGCCAAGGAGAAGGCAAAGTTAAACCATGTAAGGATAACCTTGAAATGGATGAGCTTGGCCTGATATCTAAATTTCTGCCAGAAGTGCGCTGCGGCTCTTGCACAAGAGCAAAGGATGAGAATATGGAGGTGATCCAGGACTGTGGGCTAGTGGTACATCAATCAAGAGACAAGGGAGTGAGTGAGTTGAGTTCAGTAGAGCATGTGGTGTTCAGAGCATCAGTTTAGTCATTTAAAGAAGGAAGTTTGGGTATGGAATATTAGGGGTCTTTTCCCTTTCCTGGAGAAAACAAGGAAAAAGCAATAGTAAAAAACACATAAACCAAGAAATAGCCACCAACAGTACAGTCGCTCTCTTTACAGCTGCATGGCCTAGCAGAAAGAGGATGGGCCTGTGAGTCACCACTTGTCTGCTGTGTGACCCTGGGCAAGTCACTTCACTTCTCTGTGGCTCAATTACCTCATCTGTGAACTGGGGACTGAGACTGTGAGACCCATATGGGACAAATAATGTGTCCTACTTGATTCACTTGAATCCACCCCAGTGTTTAGTACAGTGCCTGGCACATAGTAAGTGCATAACAAAAACCATCATTATTATTATTATTACTAACTGGACAGACAGAAAATGTCAGAAGCACAAGAGCAGGGCATGTGCAGTCAAGGGCCATTATTTCCAGGAAAGCCTATACCAGAAGACAACTCGATTTACCTCTAAATCCAATCAAACTAGAATGAAAAGCTGCCGCAGACATTAGTGATTTCACTGTAACTCCATCAAGAAATTCTGCACACCAATAAGATTAGAAATGGATGGGAGGAATCACACCAATTCACTCTATAAAAACGTTATATTTCTCTTTAATGAAGATGCTGACATTAGTTGTCATTACTTTTGCATTCAACGACTCTAGATTGTTACAGGCAGCAAAGTGAGAAATGAAATTGTAGAGCAGGTTTATATTTGCGACCATCTGCCCAGTTTAGAACAGATGGCACAAATCCTAGTACTTTTTACCTGGCATGCAATGGGAAAGAATGCTTCTTAATCATATGTACTTTGATCTATGATGTAAAACTGATTTTGAAAAAATCTTTATTTGCTCTTTTTTTAAAATGTATTTGCTAAGCATTTACCATGTGTCAGATACTGTATTAAGTGCTGGGGTAGATACAAGATAACCAGGTTGAACACAGTCTATGTCCCACATGGAGCTCACAACCTTAATCCCCATTTTACAGATGAGGCAACGGAGGCTCAGAGAAGTTAAGTGACTTGCCCAGTGTCACACAGTAGATTAACTGGTAGAGCCGGAATTAGAACCCAGGTCCTTCTAGTCTCTCAGACCTGTCCTCTATCCACCATGGCATGCTGCTTCTGAGAGAACTTTGTTTAGAAATCCTTCAAAGCATTCCAAATAGGTAATTTCACTTTCATTTCATTTTCATCATCACTCTTTATGTAGATTTCTCATTTACTGCTCCCAAGGCTCCAGCTCCAACTTTTTGAACCATTTTGACCCTTTCTCATGTTCTCACCCCTTCTGTCTTCCTCTGTCCCTACATTAATCTCAGGGACTTGAATATCCATGTGGTTGTTCTCAATGACATTTTCATTGACAGCCTCCTCTCTCTCAACTAAGTGACCTTCCATTCAACTCCATCTCCCCCACTTACCAGTTTGGATACACTCTTGATCTCATCTCTTGTCACTGAACAGCCTCTAACTTCACCAATTCTGAAATTCCACTCTCGGTTGACAACTCCTCCCCTGCCTTCTCTTCCACACTTCCTTCCCCATAAATTTGCCCCATTCTTCTACAGAGATCTCTGATCTTTTGACCCCGCCAATTTTTTCAGGCTTCATGTCCCATCTGGCATGACATCTTAGACACACAAATCCATGAAATCAACTCCCTTGTCCTCCACCAATCTTGTACCAACATCTCACAGCCCTGAATCATCTCCATGGTATACTTCCTCCACTGTTGTGATCGAATTAGGGAGCACTGATGGTGGAAAACTAGACATCAGGCTGACCTTGTCCATTTGGAGCTCATGCTCACCTGCTTTAACTCCGCCCTCTCATCAGCCCAGCAACAGTACTTCTTCCGTATCAACTCCTATGCTTGATGCACAATCCACCTCTTTCACATTTTTAACTCTATCCTCAAACCTCATGCTCCCTACCAATCCAGTTACCCCAGTGACCTTATCTATTTCATCAAAAAATAGAAACCATAAAGTATCCAAGAATGTGTCCTGCACCTCTCCAGTCCCACCTTCCTTTATGCTTTCTTATACTCTCCCAACTTTCCCAGCAGTTTCTCAAAAGGAAATCTCCCACCTCCTGTTAAAATCTACCTCCTTCAATGAGCCTCTGAACCCATTAGAGAAGCAGCATGGCTTAGTGGAAAGAGTGCAGGCTTGGGAGTCAGAGGTCATGCATTTTAATCCCAGCCCTGCCACTTCTCAGCTGTGTGACTTGGGCAAATCACTTAACTTCCCATCCCTCAGTTACCTCATCTGTAAAATGGGGATTAAGACTGTGAGCCCCACATGGGACAACCTAATAACCTTGTATCTATCCCAGCACTTAGAACAGTGGTTGGCACATAGTAAGTGCTTAAGAAATACCATCATTATCATCATCACTCCTTTGCACCTGATTAAAACATTTGCTCCCTCCCTTCTCCCTCTGTGACTGCCATTTTCAACCACTCATTCTCTAATGACTTCTTCACATTAATTTAAAACATGATCATGCAAGTCCTAACTTTCAAAATCCTCCCTTGGCTCCACAGCATCCTTCAGTTATTGCCCAATTTCCCTCCCTCCCTCTCCATTTCTAAACTCCTTGAGTGAGTTTCTTGCGCCTATGGCCTCCACTCCTTCTCCTCCAGTTTCTCTCCTTGATCCCTTCCAATCTGGCTTATTTCCCCTCTACTCCATGGAAACTGCCCCCTCTAAGGTCACCAATGACCTCTTTTTTGTCATTTGCCTCTACCCCATCTTAATCCTCCTTGACGACTCAGTTGCCCTTGACACTGTGACCCTCCCCCTTCAACCTGATATGCTAAAAGTCAGCTGGAAACCAGGACCCATGGCTTCACTGACACTGTCTTCTTCTGGTTCTCCTCCTATCCCTTTGGCCACTTCCTTTTCAGTGTCTTTCAGTGACTCCTCCTTTACCTTCATCCTTTAACTAACTGTGGGAGTCTCTTAGGGCTCAGTTCTATACTCTACGCTCTTTGTGGCTGGTAATTTGCCAACTAACTCTGTTATACTGTACTCTGTCAAGCACTAAATTTGGTGCTCTGAACGTAGTAAGCACGCAATAATTATGATTGATTGATTGATCATTTCTGAGTCCCTTCTATTCTCCATCTTTATCCACTTCCCTGGAGAATTCCCTTCCTTAGTTTCAATTGCCACCTCTGTACAGATCATTCCCAAATCTAACTCTCCAACTCTGACCTCTCCTTCTCAGCACTCTCACATTCCTTCCTGTCTTAGAACACCTCTACTTGGATGTCCTTCTGACACCTCAAACAGTTTACAAAATAGAACTCTTTATCTTCCCACCCAAAGGTTTGAGCTTTTCCATCACCACATATAGCATGAATCTTTACATTGTCATTGACTATCTCATCTATCTCGCTGCTGGCCGCTCACCCACATCCTACCTTTGGCCTGGAATGCCCCTCCTCCTCATATCAGACAGATAATTGCTCTCCCCACTTCAAAGCCTTATTGAAGGCACATCTCCTGCAGGAAGACTTCTCTGACTGAGACCTCCTCACCTCTTCTCCCATTGCCTTCTGAACTGCTCATACTTGCTCCTTCATTCATCCTCTCTCCCTTCCCAACAGCATATATATATATATATATATATATATATATATATATATCTGTACATGGCTGTAATTCATTTATTTATCTATTTATTTATTTACATTAATGTCTGTCTCCCCCTCCAGACTGTGAGCTCGTTGTGGGCAGGGAATGTGTTTGATGATATATTGTACTCTCCCAAGCCCTTAGTGGAATGCTTTGCACACAGTAAGTATTCAATAAGTACTATTAATAATGATAATAATAATGACTAGATGCTCTTACTCAACCTGCATATTAAGTCTTTCAGCAACTCTTGTGAGTTCTCTCTTCACAGCATCACTAAAATCCATCCTTTCCTCTCCATCCAACCTGCACTGAGCTTTCCAAGCCCTTATCATATCCTGTCTTGACTACTGCATCAGCCTCCTGTTGACCTCCTGCCTTCTTTCTCTCCCCTCTTTAGTTCATATTCCACTCTACTGCAAGAGCCATTTTAATTATTGTTGTTAAAACTATATTGTTATTATTTTCATACTTGTTAAGTACTTACTAACACTGGAGTGTAGTCAAGATATCCAAGTTGGACACTTTTCTTGCCTCACATGGGTCTCACAGTCTATGTAACAGGGAGAAGGATTTAATCCAAATTTTACAGATGAGGAAACCGAGGCAAAGAGAAGGTAAATGACTTGCCTACACTGCAGACAAGTGGTGGGTTCAGGAATAGAACCCAAGTCCTCTATCTTCCAGGCCCAGGCTCCTTTAACTAGACTATGCTGCTTCCCAAAAAAACACTCAGTTCACATTTACTCTCTACTTAAAAACCTGCAGTGGTTGCTCATGCATTTCTCTATCCAACAGAAATTCCTTCCCATTAGCCTTAAGGCACTCAATCAGTTCTCCTTTTCTCTTACTCACTAATCTACTACAACTCAACTTGTACACTTTGCTCATCTAACACCAACTATTTCACTGTAGCTTGATTTCATCTTTCTTGAGGCTGAACCCTTTCTTGTCTCATACCTTTTCCTGGATGGAACTCCCTTCCCTTTCATTCATTCATTCATTCATTCATATTTATTGAGCACTTACTGCATGCAGAGCACTGTACTAAGTGCTTGAAAGTACAATTCAGCTACAGATAGAGACAATCCCTACCCAACAACAGGCTCACAGTCTAGAAGGGGTAGACAGACAACAAGACAAAACAAGTAGACAGGTATCAATAGTGTCAAAATATATAAATAGAATTATAGATATATACACATCATTAATAAAGTAGAATAATAAATATGTACAGATATACACAAGTGCTTGGGGGAAGGGATGGGGGAATAGCACAGGGAGGGAGTAGAGGCAACGGGGAGGGGAGGAAGAGCAGAGGGATAGGGAGGGCTCAGTCTGGGAAAGCCTCCTGGAGGAGGTGAGCTCTCAGTAGGGCTTTGAAGAGGGGAAGCGAGTTAGTTAGTTTGGTGGATGTGAGGAGGGAGGCCATTCCAGGCCAGAGATAGGATATGGGCCAGGGGCGGATGATGGAACAGATGAGAATGAGGCACAGATAGGAGATAAGCAGCAGAGGAGCGGAGTGTGCGGGCTGGGCTGTAAAAGGAAAGAAGGGAGGTGAGGTTGGAGGGGGTAAGGCGATAGCTTTGAAGTGAAGAGTGAGGAGTTTTTGCTTCATGTGAAGGTTGTCAGGCAACCATTGGAGATTTTTGAGGAGGGAGTTGACATGGTCAGAGTGTTTCTGTAGAAAGATAATCTGGGCAGCAGAGTGAAGTATAGACTGAAGTGGGGAAAGACAGGAGGATGTGAAATCAGAAAGGAGGCTGATGCAGAAATCTAGTCAGGATATGATGAGAGACTGTACCAAGAGGGTAGCAGTTCATATCTAACAGACCACCATTCTTCTCATCTTTAAAGCCCTAATAAAAATTGCATTTCCTCCAAGAAACCTTCTCCTACTAAGACTGATTGAATAGTGAAGTGCCCCCATCCCCCTCCACACTCAACATACTGTAAGATTGTTATGGGCAGGTAATGTGCCTGCTTATCATTATATTGTACTCTCCCAAGTGCTTACTATAGTACTCTGAACACAGTAAATGCTTAATATGATTGACTGATTGAATGACTGGCTGATTAATTTTCAATTCTCTCATCATGCCATCTAACCTCTACCCTGAATGTGGATATGCACATTGGCTTCATAATAACAATAATGGTGGTATTCATTAATCACCTACTCTGTGCCAGGCAAGGAAAATAGGACTGGGGTGGATATAAGATAAACCACTCAGACACATGTCCTTGTCCCACATGGGCACACAGTCTGTAGGAGAGAGAACAGATATTTAATCACCTTTTTGCAGATGAGGCACAAATAAGTTCAGTGGACAGCTGGATTCCCTGATAAGAATTAAGGAGTGAGTTCTGGGATGTGGGGATAATTTGGACAGAGGAGAATAGTCCTCCTTCCTCCCTCCATCATCTAAAAGTTCATTAGTAGAGCTCCCTGGAACCAAAAGCAGAGAATCTGCTTCTAAATTTGGTAACTCTTGAAAAAGAAGATAAATGAACTAGCCTGGCATATCGCTTCCCTGACTAGTCATGTGACTGGATAAATCTGAGGGAAAATAGGAGTGTTCAATTATTTAAAATCCTTCTAGGCAAATGTATTTTATGTTGTGTCCATGGTGTAATTCATGGTGAAACTAGTTTGCTTCCTGTGGCTCTCTGGAGAAAGATGTCGGACATGTTGATGTGTATGATAATATTCTCTCCACAGAGCACACTGGAAGAGGTAAAGCAGTATGTCACACCAAGTATGAACCATTATTTCTGAAGCTTAAATATGTAGTGGTCTTTGATCATTTATGCATAGCTGCAATGATAACTTTGAAGACTTTGATTTATCAGTTTGAAAGTTTGATTATCAGTTTGAAAAGCTCCCTACTACACTTTGATGATATATGATGATGTATCTCCAGTATGGCCCACCTTATCCATTTCCTATCAATCAATCAATGGTATTTATTGAACACTTATATCATGCAGAGCATTATAAGAAGTACTTGAAAAGGACAACAGAGTTGGTAGAAATGATCCCTGCCCTCAAGGAGCTTATGGAATAATGGGACAGATAGGTATTAGAATAAATTACTGACAAGGGAAATAAGTGGGTATAAGGACATGCTTATAAGTCTTGTAGTGGTAGTTTTGGAGGGAGAATTTAATTGAATAGGGGGTGGGACTAAGTGCATGGGAGAGGTAGTAGAGAAAATAGCGCAAGAGGAATAGAGCATAGTCTAAGAAAACTTGCTAGAGGATAGCTTTTTGAGGACAGGGCAAGTTGTAGTCTGTTGGATATGCAGTGGGAGGGAATTACAGACAGAAGAGAGAGTATGAGTGAAGGGTAGATGGCAGGTAAGGAGAGAGCAACTGGTGGTGAGAAGGTTGGTATTAGACTGAAGTATGCCGGCTGAGTTGTAAGGGGAAAAGAGTGAGAGGGAAGATGAGAAGTTCAGTTCTGGACATGCTGAATTTGAGGTGATGGAAGGATATTAAGGTAAAGATTGTAGAGATGAAGAGGGGGCAGGGCTGGAGCCATAGATTTGGAAGTCACAGACATAGAGATGGTAGTTGAGGCCAAGAAAATGGATGAGCTTCCCAAGGGAATGGATGTTAATGGAAATTAGAAGGGAACCCAGAACTGATCCTGAATGACCACCCCCCTCAATTAGGGCATGGGAGGCAGAAGACAATCCGGGGGAAAAGGTGAGAGGAGAACTAGAAGAGGATAGATCAGTGAAACAAAGGTCTGACAATGTTTCCAGGAAAAGTGTGAGCTTCACAGTGTCCAACGTGTCTGAGAGGTCAAGGAGAATCAGGATGGAATAGAGGCTATTTGATTTGGCAAGGGAGAGATAACTGGTGACCTGAGAAAGGGCCATTTTCATGAAATAGAGAGAAACCAGGTTGCAGAAGGTTGAGAAGGGAGCTGGAGGAGACAAAGTGAAGGCATCAGGAGTAAACAACAAGTTCAAGAAGTTGGGATGGGAATGGAAGAAGAAGATGGGACAACCACTAAAAGGGGCAGTGGGTTGATGGAAGGATTTTATAAACTAGAACATACATGGACATTTTTGAAGTGGAGGGGAAGGAGTCATTGGAGAATGAACATTTAAAGGTAGCAGTGAGTGAGGAAAGAAGGGCAGTTGCAAGTGTTTCAAAAGGATTGGGTTGGCGGCATAGGTTGAAGAGTTAGATTTCAAAAGGAGATGGTTGTGTAACTCTCCAACAGATTCCCTCCATTTCCACCCTCCCCCAACCTGGAACCCCCAAAACCACAGAAGTGGATTTAATAATAATGTTGGTATTTGTGAAGCGCTTACTATATGCAGAGCACTGTTCTAAGCACTGGGGTAGGTACAGGGTGATCAGGTTGTCCCACGTGAGGCTCACAGTCTTAATCCCCATTTTACAGATGAGGTAACTCGGGCACAGATAAGTTAAGTAACTGGCCCACAGTCACACAGCTGACAAGTGGCAGAGGCAGAATTCGAACTCATGATCTCTGACTCCCAGGCCCGTGTTCTTTCCACTAAGCTATGTGTGGAAGTCTACCATGTTCCCTTCCTCCCCATCCCTGACCCTGCTGCTCCATGGGAAAGACAAAAATTGAACAAAGCAATAGAGAATCCGAGGAGCAGGGCAGTGCTCTGTCCTTTTATGGTGATACGATGGGTGACAATGGCTAAGCCACAACCAGAGATCCATTAGCCAGATTAAAATAGCCCAGAGGGCCGTCATCTAATAATAACAACTGTAATACTTGTTAAGCACATACTCTGTGCCCAGCACTGTACTAGGCACTGGGGTAGATAATCAGGCCCTACATGGGGCTCACAGTCGAAAAAGGAGGAAAAACAGGTATTGAATCCCCATTTTTCAGAAGAAGGAACCGAGAAAGAGAGAAATTAAGTGACTTGCCCAAGGTCACACAGCAGGCAAGTGGTGGAGCCGAGATTAGAAACCAGGTCCTCTGACTCCCAAGCCCATGATCTTTCCAGTAGCCCATGCTGCTTCTCTAGCTTGCACTCCGCAATTACTAAGAGTCATCAGTCTCTAAAGAAAGTAAAATTTTAAACTTGCCAAGTAACTTGTTGGCCTACCGAGATTTTTTTTCAGAGGGCCATAGAAAATCACCGAATTTGAAGTTAATACAAACTATACTTTCCCTCAAGAAATATTATTGTGGAAAATTATGGAAAAGAGACTGCCTTTATGCACACAGTGGGTAATGCATTTTCCATTTGCAGTATAATCCTGTAAATCAAGAATCAAGCCTCTAAATGCATCTTTGAAGAGTTGAAATTACAAAGACTATACAAAGACTAACAGCTGTAGCACCAGATTACCCCTCCAGAAAAAATGTGATAATGTACATCTTTTTCCTTTCCAAAAGCTGTTTAATAAAATAAAGTTTCCCCAAGTGAGAGGTGCCTGCCAACGCACCATGAAAAAGGTGTAATATTCTCTAATGTCTTTTTGCTGTGTCAGGATCCATAAGGAAATGCTCTAAAATGACTGCCAAGATCCCTTGCCTTTGTTCCCAATTTTAAAACTTGCAAATGTTTCCTGTTCTATGTGATTTCTTTGTCTGTCTCATGTCTCTGGGTGTTAAAGTCAAACGAGGATATTCTGAAGATGTGGTTGAGAAGTCATAGATATGATGCTGAATAGACTTACCCCTGAAATAAGCTGGATCAGAAGGAGACAGAAATGAACAGGTTTATTTGAATTCTGCCTCTGCAGAGTTCATTCTCCAAGCTTAAATGGTTATCACAGGGACCATACATTTAGCAGAACCAACTCAAACCAGAAAAGCCAACTCATGACACTATAAATAGTCTTCATACAGAAGGTCCATTAAAACTGAGAATTAGCAATTAACCTAAAAGGCAATTATTGAGTCTAAACTAGGTAAACTATATTTGATGGAACCTTGGACACACTGTGAGTGCACGTTAAACTTTGTGACTCACTCCTACTACTAGTCATTTGGAATTTGGAATTTGATATTACCTTTAAATATTGTGTTTTTGAGCCTATATTTCATGAATACAGTGCAATGAATTGGAATCTCAGGAATAACTTTGTTAAAGGACTACCTTCATTAAAAGTGGAATTTTAAAGTCTACAATTCTTGACTTAACTTACTGGAATTCATTATTTATTCACAAAGTGGTATTTGTTGAGTACTTATTGTGTCCAGGGCTCTCTTCTAGGTACTTGGGAGAGAATAATTCAGTAAGAGATACATTCCTTCTCTTTGATTAATTTCCAATAGAGCTTTGTATGGCTTGTTTACATAGGGCTCTCTCATTCTCTCTCTCTGTCTCTCTTTCTCTCTTTCTCTAAATATATACATATATGACCAGCATGCCACTATTTACCCCAGCCCAAAAGAACCGATGTAAATGTCCTTATACCCTATTTCCCCTATCCACAACTTATTTTAATGTCTGCCTCCCCCAGTAGGCTGAAAGTTCCTTTTGGGCAGGGATTACATCTACCAATTTATATTGTACTTTTGCAAGCCCTTAGGACAGTGCTCAGAGCCCAGTTGGCACTCAATAAATGGCACTAATCAATTTTTTTATGGTACTTGTTAAATGCTTACTATGTATCAGGCACTGTACTAAGTGCTGGGGTAGATACAAGCTAATCAAGTTGGATGCAATCATGTCTTGGTTCTGCCTGGGAACCTGCAACCACTGCAGGAGAAGGAAGGAGGAGGAAGAAGACAATCTCAGATATAATGGCTCTCAATCAGGGGAGCGGATGAGTTCTAGGCCCTTGTAAACTCCTTGTTAAAGAGTAAACTCCTTGGGGGAAGGGAGCGTATCACTTTGTTACTCATTTCTTCCCAAGTGTCTAGTATCAATATCCTGCACTACACCAAGTAAGCATTCAGTACATACCTTGGCTACTTCTACTACTAGAGGGCAGGGCTACAGATAAAAGCAGCAGAAACAAAAAATGAATCCATAAAACAAGGTATGTGCTCATTTGGCTTAAAGCAGTCTATTTGAAGGAATTTCTGTAAGCAAGAGAGAAGCTTTAAACAGATGGAATTGTTAATCAGCAGGGTGATAGAATCTAATCAAGTTTTTCTAAACAAGATTGAGGGGCTGGGAAACCAAACTCAATTGTACATCACTAGACTCCAGGGTCTGCAGAACTCTGAAGAAGGCGCTGATTTGATTGCATTTATGGAAATATGGGTCCCGAAGTTACTGAAGATTGATACTGTGGCTGATCCAATTAGATTGAAAGGGCATTGCAGATACGATGAGGAACCTTAATAATATACAAAAATATGAAGTTGAAATAACACTTGAAGTCACAGGGCATGGATCTCCCCTCCACCCACACCAACAGAAAAGGCAAATGAAATCAAAAGTTTTATTATGCTCAGAGCTGAACTTTAGCCCTGCAGGTAAGTGGAAGGCCATGGTTCCACTAAAGTGAGTTTTAAAGAATGTGGAAGAGAAAAATCAATGCTGCTATTTTTTAAACGGAAACCACAGCCTGGGAGAGTCTGAGACAGTTAAGTTGTACTTCAATATGAAATAGCAGATTATGAAAGACTAAAATAAATTGTACTGCTTAGAAACATGAACAATAAATGCTTCAGTTTGGGTGATATATTTCTAATTCAGAGAATGATTATTCTAAAAATGTGATAAACCTTGTAGTCTAGCTGTGCATTGTATTAAATGACATTGTTTTCTGTGATTGTTTAGATAAATGAATTCATGGCCATGAGAAAGCAATCCCAGCCTCCAATAAACATCTTTGATGGTGGTGTCCTCATTCACAGAACTGAGAAATCTGGAATATGACCTGAATCACCTTACAAGGTCAATTAAACTTTTCTTCCACTGATCACACAGTTATGGTTAAGGTTGGATCCACATAATGATCAGTTATGTCTGGGTCATATTCCCCTTCTCCTTAAAGAAATGCATAATAATAATACATTGATTATTTTTGCAGTATTGAGTGCTTGCTTACTTAGTGAAAAGCATTGGGAAAGAGTATAAGGATAACAATTCAGATACCACCTTCATCCAGAATTTTAAAGGAAAGGGACTGATTGTGTGGGAGATGGAGGCGACAAATCCACGAGGAAGGGATAACATAAAGGAAAGACACTAAATGAAGAAGCAATACCAACAATAAAAACAGGGAGCTGCTGTGTATTATTGTTTGAGAGATTTTTCCGATTTTTTCTCTTTCCTTTCTCTATACCAACTGTCCCGGTCCTCCCAGTGTTCTATTAGTTAGTGAAGGTAATGTTGCAGTTCCATCTTCTTCCCTTTTCCATTGGAGCTGGTTGAGTCTTTATCTTCACCAGGCAATGGCTTGTATGGAGTGGGTGCTGGACAGGTAAGGGGTCCAATGTCTCTCCTCAGACCACAGGGCTTCAGAGGAGGATGTTGCTGGGCTACACTGATCAACTGTATTTCAATCAACTGTTTTTATTGAGAGCTCACTGTGTGCAGAGCACTGTACTAAGCACCATTTTGGAGAGTACATATTAATCCAAGGGATGGACAAAAAATTCAATTTAGGATATGGGATTCAATCACTTATAAATAAAGGATCATTCCCCCTATTTAGAAATTCCTTCATTAACATCCATGATCAGAGTAGTATTATGTCTCCCAAGTAATAAATTATCTTGTGTTCCAATGCTCATCATCAACAGAAATATATAATTGACTAGAGTCTCTTGATCCCTGAGGCCTCTTTGGAAGTTGTGTTAACGCTCTCAGGTCTGGGACATACTATCCAGTGTATGTTCAGACCTCCAGCCTCCATGAAAGCCTCTGTGCTACAATCAGTGGTATTTGTTCTCCATCAATTATCAGTTTACCAGATTTATCAGACACATAAGCCAGACTGTGTAATGTGTCTCTTGAGGAAAATTATTTGGTCCTTACTCTTTCTCCACAAAACAGTCTTGCTGTCTCACAAGCCCTCAACCTCTCTATCACCCCAAACATTCAGTCAGTCACTAAATCTTGGCCATTCTATTTCTACAAGATCTTCCAAAGCTGTGCTTTGATCTCCATCCAAACTGCCAATTTGTTAGTGCAAACACTCATCATACTGGATCTTGACTACTGCAGTCAACCTCCCTCTGACATCCCAATCTCTAGCCTCTCCTTTCTCCAGTCCATACTTGGCTGCCCAGATCATTTTTTAAAATTTCCTGCACACCTCCCACTCCTCTAATGGTTACTCATCCTCTCCACATCAAGCAGAAATTCCTCATCATCAGCTTTAAGACAGTCTCTCCCACAACTTGATCCTTGCTCCTCTCCAGTACAATCCCGCCCTCATACCTTGCTACTGTAATGCCAACCTACTTATTGTGCCTTGCTCTCATTTTCCCCATTGTTGACCCCTTGCTATGCCCTCCCTTCTCTTCAGAACTCCTCTCCTTTCAGAGCCCAACAAACGTCACTACTACTAATATTGCATCCTCTCTACTGAAGCCTTCTCTGACAAAGCTGTCATCTCCCTACCCAATTTTTTCTCCTTTCCGAGCCACCTGTGCATTTAGTCCCACCCCATAGACTGTAACTTAACTGTGGGCAGGGAACAGGGAACATATCTACTAATTCTGCTATATTGTACTCTACCAAGTGGCTAATACAGTGCTATTAACACAGTAAGCACTCAATAAATGCACTGATTGACTGACAACAGAAGCACTCAGCTGCATTAACTCAACTTGCACCAATTTATAGATTGCATTATACCCGGAAAGAATTTGCGATATGAGAGAATGTTGCCTAGTTCTTCCATATTCTTCCATATTTGGATGATGCAAATAAAACATTCTCTTTAGCAGCAAAAGTGGCTGTTCTTTGTTTGTATCACCCACAGCATCCAAATTACTTTCTGTGTCCAACAAAGATGCAAAATTATGCTGCTGATGGAGTCAAGTTCAAATACAACTGACTCAGTTGGCTCTATAACTAAATCGTATTTTTGTAAGCACAGGTTTTACATTTCTTGCTGGAAAGTTAGATACTGAAAGCTTAATGCACAGACTAGAAACGTCTGAAGTGGATCTATTCATATGTATAAACTTAGTTTCAATAGCCTGCATAGAAGAATAAAGCCTGTAATTTCTCATAGTGTTGGCACATCTCTCCAAGAGGCTTTTCCTGATTAAGCCATCATTCCATCTTCTTCCACTTCCACTCCCTTCTGCATCACCCTTACACTTGGATTTGCTCCTTTTTTCACCCCTCCTTCAGTCCCATAGCACTTATACGCTTATCCACAATTTATTTCTATTCATGCCTGTCTCCTCCTCTAGACTGTGGGCCAAGAAGATAGCTATCAACTCTTTATCTGTACTCTCCCAAGTGCTTAGTACAGTGCTCAGCATATAGTGAGTGATTGATTAATCATTATTTGAATATACATTATATTTCTTCTTTGCCAAATACACTTACCTAAAACCACAGTCTCTGTCATAAAGCTTTTGCCTTCTCTTATTTTTTTAAACGTCACAACTATGTCAACAGCATTCACATATTACAGTGCTCTGTATGTAGTAAGTGCTCAATAAATGCCAATGATTGATCGATTGATTAACTGAGTGCTTTGAATCTAGGAATGTTTGCTTAGTGAGTTACTACATACTTGACTATTTTATCAAAGGAATTTATGAAAGTTATAACTGTGTATTTGTTAAGCACTTACTATGTTCCAGGCACTGTAGTAAGAGCTGGGTGGATGCAAGCAAATCAGGTTGGACACAGTCTCTGTCCATATGGTGCTCACAGTCCTTAATCCCTGTTTTACAGATGAGGTAAGTGAGGCCCAGATAAGTGAAGTAACTTGTCCAAGCTCCCCAGCAGACAAGTAATAATAATGTTGGTATTTGTTAAGCGCTTACTATGGGCAGAGCACTATTCTAAGCGCTGGGGTAGACACAGGAGAATCAGGTTGTCCCAAGTGGGGCTCACAGTCTTAATCCCCATTTTACAGATGAGGTAACTGAGGCACAGAGAGTTAAGTGACTTGCCACAGTCACACAGCTCACAAGTGGCAGAGCCGGGATTCGAACTCATGATCTCTGACCCCAAAGCTGGTGCTCTTTCCACTTAGCCACGCTGCTTCTCAAGTAGCAGAGCTGGGATTAGAACCTATGACCTTCTGGCTCCCAGGCCCATGCTCTATCCACTATGACATGCTCCTCTAGTAGTAGTAATGATAATAGTAGTGAAGTAATAGTAGTAATAGTAAATTTACTGAGTATCCACTGGAAGAAGTACTCTGTACTAAAGGAATGCTCAGGGGAAAACAAAAGAAGCAAAAGATATGTTGCCTGGACACAAAAAGTTTACATTTTAACATGGGGAGTCAGACATAAAGCTACTTATAAGTAGAGAGGTCAGATTGAATAATTGACAGCACGAGTGACCAGATATGTTTAGGTAGTTACAGAAGAATAACAAATGCATAAGTCCTAGAGGTTGATGCTGGGATACTTTCACTCAAAAGGTGGGAAACAATTTAAATTGCCTCCCCCCCCAAAAAAAACCCAGTTAGGAATAGGATATTGAAAACAGAGATATATCAATTAAAAGACGTGGTACACAGAAATGATAAATACATTCACCAATTGTACATTTGTGATCCTATCTCAAATCTTGAGAGAGAATGGGTATTTCATGTTAATAAGTGGGTCAGTCTTCTTATTCATTAATTGATTCATTCAGTTGTATTTATTGAGCACTTATAGTGTGCAGAGTACTGTACTAAGAGCTTGGAAAATACAATTTGTCAACAGATAAAGGCAACCCTACCAACAACGGTCTCACAGTCCAGAAGGGGGGAGACAGACAACAAAACAAAACAAGTAGACAAGCATCAATAGCATTAAAATAGATAACTAGAATTATAAATATATACACATCATTAATAAAATTAATAGAATAATATGTACAAATACACACAAGTACCTTGGAGCAGGGAACGGGGTAGAGCAGAGGGAGGGATTAGGGGCAATGGGGAGGGGAGGAGGAGCAGAGGGAAAAGGGGGGTTCAGTCTGGGACGGCCTCCTGGAGGAGGTGAACTCCCAGTAGGGCTTTGAAGAGGGGAAGAGAGTTAGTTTGGTGGATGTGAGGAGGGAGGGCATTCCAGGCCAGTGATAGGACGTGGGCCAGGGGTTGACTGCAGGACAGGCAGAATGAGGCACAGTGAGGAGGTTAGTGGCAGAGGAGTGGAGTGTGTGGACTGGGCTGTAGAAGGAGAGAAGGGAGGTGAGGTAGGAGGGGGCAAGGTGATGGAGAGCTTTGAAGCCAAGAGTAGGAGGTTTTGCTTCATCCGAAGGTTGATAGGCAACGACTGGAGCTTTTTGAGGAGGAGGCTGACATGGCCAGAGCGTTTTTGTAGAAAGATAATCCAGGCAGCAGAGTGAAGTATAGACTGAAGCGGGGAGAGACAGGAGGATGGGAGATCAGAAAGGAGGCTGATGCAGTAATCTAGTTGGGATGTGATGAGAGATTGTACGAACAAGGTATCAGTTTGGATGGAGAAGAAAGGGCGGATCTTGGCAATGTTGTATCCATTCAGTCATCAGCATTAAGAGAAAGAAATGTCAGTCAAGCTTTAATATTCTCAGGCATAGCCCGAGGGAAAAAAAATCTGTATATGAAACAAATCATTTGTTTGCTATTGAACAAATGTGATTTATGATACTAAAGCTGAAAAATGAACATCCAAAAGAAAGAACCAATCCTTTAAAACTTCTGGGCAAGCTCTGTTCTTAAATTTTGCCTTATAAACTTTTAAAGTTATTTTTTATTATGAAGACTGAAGAGCATCTGTAATGGAAAATTTCCTCCCAACATACCACTTTTCTTTTTTTCTAACATGATTTGCAGTTATGTCGCATAAAACGTCAAAAGTGACCATGAAAGTGTAGCTCATAGGCTACATGCCTGTGTTACTGATGATAAATATTCTTGGGGATAGTTTGTGCTCTTTGGGAAAAATCAAATACCTGTATATTTTAAAGGATCACATTCAAAAGTTTAACTACAACAAATTATTAAACCTATAATTTTCCTCTCAAACTATTTCACAGTTTTCTACAGAAATTGGATACTTTTTAAGTTTTGTAAAACACTTCTGAAGGCCCATTTCTCCAGTTTGACACCTGAAAAGGAACTAATAGCCCATGATTAATAAAGTTTTCACCACGCATGTTTTTAAAAATCTATTTTGTAACTCTGCTTCCTTAAAAAGAATCGAAGGGCATTGATTTCTCAATGGCCTGCGGTAATCATCATAAATTTAGAAACTCATTTTTCTGTTTAATTTGAAGCATGGACACTCTATCATCCTTAAACAGTCAATTTCCACTGTCTCTCTGGAACAATACTATACTTTCATTTCAGTTGTCTACCTTACTCCATATCTTCTCTTCCTTCTTGATATTTAGCATTTTTAATATGTAACTGTGGCAGTTAGTTAATTGTGTTTTAAATAACTGATAATGATGACAATAATAATTATAATAATAATAATACAATTTATTAAGTGCTTATTATGTGCCAAGCCCTGTGCTACACCTACTAAACCTGTCCTTCCCAACTTTCACACCAGATCATCTGCCAATCAATCTCCTGCAGGCTCTTCCTACCACAACCTCTCCATGATGTGACCTTATGATAGTACCTTATAGTTACTATCTGGTACCTGTTCAAAAGAAGCAGTGTGGTCTAGTGGAAAGAGCATTGCCTTAGAATCAGGGAACTTGTGTTCTAATCCCAGATCCATTACTTATATCTGGGTGACCTTGGACTACAGAAGATAATCATGTTGGATACAGTTCCTTTCCCACATGGGACTCACAGTCTAAAGGAGAGAACAAGCATAGAATCCCCATTTACTAAGACACCAAATCCTGAGATCCAGAGAAGTTAAGTGACTTGCCCAAGTTTACAGCACAGGTAACTGGCAGACCTGGTATTAGAACCCAAATTCTCTGAGTCCCAGGTCTGTTCTTGTAACACTAGACTAGGCTGTTTTCCCCACAGAGGTGCACATTTGTTTATTAAATATATATCTATATGCTTATGTAGGATGAGAAGCTTGGCCTAGTGGAAAGGACACCTGTCTCTCCCCATTCCAGTTTCCACTGCCTCTGCTGCCTGGAAATGGCAGCCCCAATGTCATCTTCAAATCCATGCTGTCCTTCATCAACTCTCACACCAGATCATCTGCCAATCAATCTCCTGCAGGCTTTTCCTACCACCACCTCTCCCTGACGTGACCTTATGATTCTACCCAAAGAGTTACTTTCTGGTACCTGTTTAAGAGAAGCAATGTGGGCTAGGGGAAAAAGCATGTGCTTTAGAATCAGGGACTTGTGTTCTAATCCCAGATCCACTATTTATCTCTGGGTGACCTTGGATATGTCACTGAGTTCTTGTTTGCCTCAATTTCTTCATCCTGTAAAATGGGAAAAAAATATCTGTTTTCCCTATCCCTTATCATGTGAGCCCATATAGGGCATGCAACTTGTCAGACCTGATCATCTTTCTTTACCCCTGCAGCTAGCACAGTGTTTGGCATATACTAAGCACTTAACAAGTATTATTACAAAAGGAATTGATTATAGCAATAGTGGTGAATCAAACTGCACTAGCACTCTTTCTTCTCTTGCCAGCCGTGGTTCCCACTGAGACAAAATGCACAATAAGCTAGTAGTGGGTAAGGCTGCAGAATGATGCCAAATCCACTCAAGAATTTTGGGTTCAAAACCCACATATGCTCTAAATGACCACAACATTGTGCCAGTGACACATGATAGCACCATGAGCTACCAGTCTCTGGCTCTTTGTTGCCACTGCATGGCAGCTTTTTTTTTTTTTAACTATTCCTTCCAAACACAAGACACCTATGTGATTCTTCAGTTGGCACTCTTGAGGAGCAGCATGGTCTAGTGGATAGAGCACAGGACTAGAAGTCAGAAGAATCTGGGTTCTAATTCTGGTTTCTCCACTTGTCCTCTGTGTAACCTTGCATAAGTCATTTCACTTCTCTAAGCCTCAGTTACCTCATCTGTAAAGTGGGATTAAGTCAGTGAGGCCCATAGGGAACTTGGACATTGTCCAACGTGATTAATTTGTATCTCCCCCAGTGTTCAGTACAGTGTCTGTCACATAGTAAGCACTTAATCACCATAAAATAAAATAAAAATCTCTTCACCATCAATGACTTCAGGAAGCCCTCTCCAACTTCTAGTGGAAGGACTCCTCACCACAGAGGCAAGTGAGTTAGATTTTGGAGGGGGGAAGCGTAGCTATATAGGATGCCTAGCACATAGTAAACACTTAAATACCCTATTTATTATTATTAGAAAAGGTTTGTGGAAGGAGATGGGATTTGGAGGCATCTTCAGAGTTCGGGCAGGCTGAGGCCTGGTGGATTGAGTGGAGAAGGGAGTTAATAATAATAATTGTGGATTTTCTTAAGGGTTTACTATGTGTCAAGCACTGTTCTAAGCATTGGGGCAGATGCAAGTATGATTTAGTGGATCGAACACAGGCCTGAGATTCAGAAGGACCTGGGGTCTAATCCCATCTCTGCCACTTGTCTTCTTTAATTATCTTGGACAAGTTGCTTAACTTCTCTGTGCCTGACTTACCTTATTGCCTGATTTACCTTATCTGTAAAATGGGAATTAAGACTGTGAGCCCCATGTAGGACATAGACTGTCTCCAACCTCATTAGCTTCTATCAACCCCAGGACTTAATACAGTGCCTAGCACATAATAAGCACTTTATAAATCTCATTTTTTTTTTAAAGACAATCAGATCAGGCACAGTCTCTGTCCTATACAGCTAACAGTCTGAGTAGGAGGGAAAACAGGTATTTAATCTCCATTTTACAGATGAGGTAATTGAGACACAGAGAAGTTCCACGACTTGCTCAAAGTCACACAGAGGGCATGTGGTGCAGCAGGGATTAGAACCCAGGCCCACTGACTCAGACCTGGTTTCTAATCCTGGCTCTGCACAGTTTCCACTAGGCTACACTGCTCCTTCTGAGTTCTGTAAGCACCGAATCAAAAATATCAGTAATAGTGATATTATCATTGTTCAGAACACACAAAACTTCAGAATTCCAGATCTTTTCTAATCAGCATGTTATATATCTTCAACTGCTTGCATGACTGTCTAGTGCCTAGCATAATTCTCTGCATGTCAATAATGAACACTGTTCAGTATGAGCAAGAAACCTGTCTGCTAATTCAGTTGTATTGTACTCTTCCAAAGGCTTAGTGCAGTGGTCTACATAGTACTCATTTAAAACCACTGATTGTTTGATTGTCTGACCTAGAAAAATTTATGTCATTTATAAGGTCTTCATTTTCCATAACCAGAAAAATAAAGCATACAACTGAACTGTGAGAACACCTTTTATGGTTCATGTCAATCATATTCTAATTCTCAATTAGAGTAAAATTATTAAGAAACCAAATTACGAAGGGTTACATTGCATGCTTTATAATTTTAAAAATCCTTTTCTAAGCAATTTTAGCTGCTTAATATCAACAGAGTTCCTGGTTAAAGGTGAACTGCGAAACTCCAGTGAAAACAAAATTAATATCTGATTTATGTGCTGAAAAGATCCACTAACCAAAATCTGTGAAACATTTAGCACATGAATACACTGTGACTCAAAAGTCCATTTGTTAAATGCCATTTCTGTTCAGATCCAAAAATTCATCTCCAAGATCCTTGAAAACATGGACATTGGGTATTAATAGTTCATTTTCCGAAGGTGAAAAAGTATTTTTAAGACTTTGGGAATAGACAATATTAAACTACAATTAATTCACCATCCTCCTCTATGACCTAATTTATTTGCATTGTCTAACAGAATGAGCCCAAGCCTGGAAGTCAGGGCACCTGGGTTCTAATATCAGATCTGACACTTGCCTGGTGAGAGAACTTGGGCAAGTCACTTTATCTATACCTTAGTTTACTTATCTGTAAAATGGGGATTAAATGCTCTTTTTCCTCACTCAAACTATGAGCCACAAGGATTGTGTCCAACCCAATTATCTTGCACTTAGTACTTTGTTTGGAAGATAACGCTTAGCAAATAGCATAATTATATTATTTCTGGGATATTTTAGATGATGGTTATAATTTCAAAACATGCAGTTTCCCACAAAATTACTGCTGGAAAAGCTCACCGAGTTATTGTAAGCATTTTTGTTGGTTTGCTCAACCCTTATAATGTCTGATAAAAACTACTGGTTTTAGGATATATCTAAAGAGATCAAGATTAACGTGTTGCTGGAATTGATGACCTCAGATACACTTTAGACTGTGAGCCCAGTGCAGGATCTCATTATCTTGTGTCTACTCCAGCATTTTAATACAGTGCGTGGCACATTCATTCCTTCAATCATATTAATGGAGTACTTACTCTGTGCAAAGCACTCTACTAAGTGCACATAGAAAGTGCTTAGCAAAATACACAGTTATTATCATTGCTATTATTATTATTCTGAAACCAGAAAATAGAAGTGGAAAGTTATATGTTCTTTGAGAAAAGTTACTGTTGTCAAGCTGTTGTACTCTCCCAGCCACTTACTACAAGTGCTCAATAAATACCAATGACTGATAGTTCAGAATACATGATCAATCTCATATCAGACTGTTCAAAGAAGGCCAGTGAATTTTTTGATTTTCTCTCTTTTGGTAATTATAGGAAAGACAATAACACTAAAATCTAAAGGTGAAATACATCTTTGAAAAAGGAAAGCAATATTTGATCAAAATATCTACATTATTTCTGCATCTTCTTGGCTAAAAAGAAGAGATGCATTTTTGAGTTCATTCATTCATTCAATCGTATTTATTGAGGTCTTACTGTGTGCAGAGCACTGTGCTAAGCACTTGGGAAGTACAATTCAGCAACAAATAGAGACAATCCCTGCCCACAACATAATCTAGAAGGGGGTAGAGAAACAGCAAAACAAATAAACAGGCATCAGTAGCATCATTATAAATAATAGAATTATATATATTTAATAAAATAGAATTATAATTATAAATATGTACATAAATACACAAGTGCTTTGGGTGGGGAGGAGGTAGAGCAAAGGGAGCAAGTCGGGGCAATGGGGAGGGAAGGGGAGGAGAGGATAAGGGGCAGGGGGCTGCTTAGTCTGGAAAAGGCCTCCTGGAGTTCCCATCCTTTGGTGTTGATGACCTCTACACTTCCAAAAAAAAATTCACTGGGAATCAGATATCTTTCCCAAACTCTGGAACCTTCTCTTATCCAATATTTTGCCACCTTCAGTAGAAGCTCATTTTGCTCAGGAAAAGATAATACTTTAGATGAATCAAAGTCCACTTTACAAAAAATAACACTTCTTATATTAAGGAATCCTCCATCAAAATCATTCTGTGAAAGAATGTTGCTTTTTGAATATCTCTACCTATTTTATATATTTTTCAAAACTATTCAAAGTGATAGAATCCTGAAGTTATTTTTAATAAAGCATTTTGGAATCATCAGACTTATCATTGAATTTTTAAGACTTATCTTTGAATTTTAATCATTACATCAGGCATCAAATTTAGCAGATGGCGAGGGCTGAAGAGCAGCTACATCTGTAGTGTAGATATATGTGTTCCTTCTGAAGCTGCAGGCAACTGCTAGAGGCTTCATCCCTCTGGCAGACCACTTTAGAGCAAAACTCCGCTACATGGAAAAGGCAGCAATAGCACCAAAGGGCAAAGGTGCTTACTTATGCAGAAAAAAAAGAAGGTGTTTATGTGGAGAAGCCCTGAGAAAGGAAAACTATGAAGGTAATAGAGCATGTGTCTAATTGGAAAAGGATGAGGAAAAGCAGAAGTGACGTTAACTCTTCAATCATTTGCACATTTTCAGAAGGGCCATCAACCTCTACTCGATATCTCCAACTCTATTTTATTATACTCTCCCAAGAAAGTACAATGCACCACACAAAGTAAGCACTCAGTAAATACCATTGATAAATTGATCTCACAAAGTTTTAAACGTTATTGCCATTGGCTTCTTTCATCACGTACACTTCATCCTTCTGTTTCATTCTTCAAAGTACAATTTCTGGTCTTTTCCAAAGTTTGACTTCATTTGATTTTGCTCTAAATATTAAACTGTGAGCTTCAAAGAGCCTTGGAGATGTGGAGATGACAAAAAAATAAATGCTGAAGCTCTTACCAAGATAAAAAGATTAGAGAGCTTTAAAATGAGGCTTTTGTGGAGTATGGGCCGGGGGGGGGGGGGGGGGGGGGGGGGGGGCGGGGGGGGGGGGGGCGCTTTGCCTACCCCAAGGTGTAAAGAAGCTGAAATTTAACTTTGGTATCTATTTGGGAAAATTGGATAGCAACATCTCATTATTCCTTCAGCAACCCAATTTCAAGCTGAAAAACACCTTTCCCTATTGCAAATGTTGGACATTAGCATTTCCACAAGATAAAAGCTGGAAGTTCTACAATTTTATCAAAAGTATTCTTTATTTCTGCAACACTAGTTTCATGTAGTTTTAAGTTACCTAATGTGGTAATTTTGCTACACAGCCTGGAGTAGGAGGGACAATCTTCTTGACCATTCCAGCAGTGTAGTTTCCCAAATAAATGAAAAACTAGTCAAAAAGCAGAAAGCAACTTCTATGCTTCACTAGTTATTTCATGAGGATGGAGTGAGTTCAATGAAAAGGTCATTTTAGAAGGCTCCCAGAAAAAGGTTTGAATAATTTATGGAATAAAATAAATAATGATAATGATAGTTATGATAATAATAAGGGCAATTGTTAAGCAATTACTATGTGCTAAGCACCTAGGTAGATACAGGGTCATTAGGTCGAGCATAATCCCTCACCCACATGCAGCTCACGGCCTAAATAGGAAAGAGAATAGGCATCTAATCACCATTTCACAAGATGAGGAAACTGAGACACTGAGACACTTCTGTTAAGTGACTTGCCCATGGTCACACAACCGGCAAGTAGGAGAAGAAGCATGGCTTAATGGAAAGAGCACAGGTCTGGAAGTCAGTAGGACTTGGGTTCTAATCCCAGCTCTGCCACTTGCCAGCTGTGTGACCTTAATCAAATCACTTAACTTCTCTCGGTCTTAGTTACCTCATCTATAAAATGGGGACTAAGTTTGTGAGCCCCTTGAGAAACAGGGACTGTGCCCAGTCTGATTATATCTGCCACAGCATTAATACAATGGCTGGCATGCAGTGAGTATTTAACTAATATCATTAACAAAAAAAGTGGCAGAACTGGGATAAGAACCCAGGTTCTCCCAGGCCTGTGCTTTATCCAAATCAGCTAAATTGCTGAATCACTTTGCAGTTTCCATCTTTGAACTGTTTTCATGAGAGGAAGTATCTCTAACCCACGAGGCTCAACCAGTGATTTGGCACTCTGTCTTTTGACCTCGAAATACAATCGTGGAGCTTCCTAAATTATACCCACGATGCAAGACCATGAGAAGTTGAGGATTAATCGATAATCTACTCAAGTAATGGAGGCCATTGCAATGTAACACATTAAATAAGACATAGCCCAGGCCTTGACCACCTTAACTACTGAAGCAATTAGCCATAAATTAATTTAGATTTAGGTGAATCAAAAAAAGCATAGGAGAGGGAGGACACAGTTCACTGTTCTGACCATGACTACCAATCAAAGCAGCTTTATATACAACTCTGGTCTTGCAGATTTGGTGTGAGAATAAAGGGGAAAAAGAAAATGTGGACCACATTTTAAAGTTAATCCTAATGGACCCAACCTTTATTTTATATGCTGTAATCACAACTACATTCAAACTATATCTTATAACTTTCATAGATACCCAAAACTCATATAACATTCCATGTTACATCCTTGGGTGAAAATCCCATTGACATGATGTGCTTCTTCAAATAAATAATTGGCATATGCTCATTAATAAAAATATCAATCATTCAACTTGTGAAATTGAATTCACCTTGTATGTTGCAATTGTAGTAATTCAACAAAAACGTATTTAAGCCAGTTACAATTGAATTCTCACTAAGACACCTTTGTGAAAGATTATTCTTATGGACACTCTTTATGCACAAAAAGGCAGCTTGTGACATTTTGTCACAAGAACAAGATCAGTTCCTGAAAATGAATTCATGCCCACCTCCCTGCTTCAACTATGTTCTATCAGTAGAACCTGTACCAAGATAAATTGAAACATGTGACAATTTCTCTTGTCTTTTCACGTGTGGATTTTGTTTTTCTAATACCTTGACCAGTTCTACTGGGCTGAAGAAGTTTCCAAATCTCATCAGTTATTTTTCAATTAAAACCACCACTCAAACACTGTTAGTTCTGAATAAAATTGGAGGTTATTATCCTACTGAACCAAACAACATAAAACCCACTCTCATTCCATCTTTGAAGTTTAATATGAAAGTTGAGGCTTCATTCACCTTGTCTGTCTCAAGGCATTTATAACAACATTAATCACCCTGATACTAAGCTTATTTTGATAGTTCTTCTCAAAGCTTTGGTGGATAATTTTACAACCCTCTTATTTTGGGGAATAGTCATTCAGTTTTCTGATAAATCCATAAAATAATTATAATATTTACTTAGGGTAAATTGAAAGTATTTTTTGATTAATTATTTCTATGGAGCCATGAGCTTTTTTACTTAGTATGGTTGTTGTTGTTTTTGATGGGGAGGGTGCTTTTAAAGAAAAAGAAGATTGATTGTGAGGAATGATTGTCAAAGTTTTATTACAGAGTTCATGTTTGTTAAATAAATATGCACAAAACACCCATGACAGGATAATTTCGCTATCATTCCACTTAGAGATGCTTGAGTAATATTACATCTGCAGCAATGAACTTTCCCTGTTTGTACAGCTCTCTCATTATCTCTAAAAGGCTAGACAGATGTCTTCCAATTTCCATATACAGCCATCATTGATCTTTACTGAGTTAATCAGGAAAATAGGAAATGAGTCAGAATTAAGATTAATAAAACTCAAAACAATGAAAACACCATTTAAAGGTGTCTAAGCAAGAGCTATGGAAGATTGATGACATCTCACATTCTCAGTGCAGTTAGTGATTACAAATCCATGGACTAGATGAAGCCCTAAGGGGGGAAAAAATTCCATTATGAACAGCCAGGGAAACATCCCCCAGCAGTTGTCCAATGTATTTATGTGTATATTTTATGCTGATCCCAACTGGTTAATTTTTTATAGGCATCATCTCATATCCCCATGTATTTATAGCATTTATTAACAATCAAGACATCCTAAAATGAAAAATAATCTCTACTGAGCAATACAAGGGAGATGAGGTTTACTTTTTCATATTTCACAGCAAGGAAGTAGGTGTCCATTAGATTTCCAAGAAGGGTAAATATTCACAGAGTGAAGATGTTCCTGGCTTGTACCTGAGGATTTATTTACATTCTCTGAATATTGAGCAAAGATCCTTAAATATTTGTATTAGGTAAATGAAGTTTGGATAGACCAATAGGTTTCATGTCCTGTTTTACTTTCCTGGGTGTGCATTAATTAGATACCTGACACTTAAAAGTATTTTTGAAGGATATATTTGTTGAGAGTGAATTTAGAATGAGAAAAGTTAGGAAGTTCAATGGAACATCTGTAACTATGATAAATATCAAGGAGGTCTCACAACTACAAGAAGCAGTGTGGCTCAGTGGAAAGAGCACAGGCTTAGGAGTCAGAAGTCATGGATTCCGATCCTGACTCCACCACGTGTCAGCTGTGTGACATTTGGCAATTCACTTAACTTCTCGGTACCTCAGTTACCTCATCTATAAAATGGGGATCAAGACTGTGAGCCTCACATGGGACAACCTGATTACCCTGTATCTACCCTAGCCCTTAGAACAGTGCTCAGCACATATGAAGTGCTTAACAAATACCAACATTATTACCCCAATGTTTAGCATCCCAATGTTTAGCACAGAGATTGGAACATTGCAAATGCTAAATCAATATAGCAATTCCCAAATATAATACTTTTCTTTTAGAGCATTTTCAGGATGACCATATTCAGTATTAATGTGGCATTTAACATACTATACTCTCACTTGGGTTTAACTTTACAGAGTATTCCTTGGCCTAATTAATTCCCTTCCTTTTTAAATATTTTGACTGACTTGAATAGTATCGTTAGAACACATTTCAGTATTACATTATAGTAAATAAGGGCAAAAAAAATTTAGTATAGAAATATTTATCATCAATTAAATACTGCATTTACCTATATTCACAGAAATGATCTAATTCCAAATATTTCATTATGGGTAAATACAATGCTCTTCAATCATGCAACTATTATGTTTTATCACTTTTGAAAATATATCTCTATTGTTTTTGTCATTTGTTCAGATTAGGGGAATCCATCAGTGCACTTATTTCCTAAGGGAAATTATTATACATTTAACACTCCCACTTTATACACTTCATGCCTTCGTAGTAACAATTAAGAGAGCTAACTGGGGAATAGTAGTACTATCATTGAATATCATAGTTAATCAATTAAGGTTGTCAATCACACCCTTCTCCATTCATAGTTTGGTGCTATTATTTACAGAATGTTTGAATGGATGGATAAAAGACTGCCCCAGTGTGGCACTTCTTAGAACTAATCTCTAGAAAATTTGTTTTAGCATGTAGTTTGTAATTTCATAATCTACATTAGCAAAAAAGAAATTCCAGGATCAAGCAACCAATCATGTTTACTGAGTACCGTATTTGGGAGAGTGGCACAATCAGTGGTGTTTACTAAGTGCTTTTACTATGTACAGAGCACTGTACTAAGCACTTGGGAGAATTCAGTACAAAAGGATTAACAAATTCCCTCCCCATAATGAGATGGCAGTCTAGCGGGGAAACAAAAGTTCCCCATCCTCAAGGAACTTAATAATAATAATAATAATAATAATAATGTTGGTATTTGTTAAGCGCTTACTATGTGCCGAGCACTGTTCTAAGCGCTGGGGTAGACACAGGGGAATCAGGTTGTCCCACGTGGGGCTCACAGTCTTCATCCCCATTTTACAGATGAGGTAGCTGAGGCACCGAGAAGTTAAGTGACTTGCCCAAAGTCACACAGCTGATTAGTGGCTGAGCCGGGATTCAAACCCATGACCTCTGACTCCGAAGCCCGTGCTCTTTCCACTGAGCCACGCTGCTTCTTACAGGCAAATGGGGGAAGACAGGCAAACAGAAAATATTTATATCTTGGGAGCAAAAGGTAGTTGTCTGCAATGGGGCTGCATATTTGCATAAGAGGTGTTTGGTTGGATGATGAATTTTCCTGCATGTCCTACTAGTTTGACCAATCCCTAGTAGAAAGGATTGAATTATGACCCAAAATGATGCCAGGCATATGATACCCCCTGATGCCAAACTGTGCCCCGCCCCCCAACACAGACAAGCATGTATGTAGCATGATAGAGGGATGGGTGTGGTCCTGTCCTGCCCCAGACGATTGCTGGTCTCGGAGAAGGGGTTTTTTTTGTCATTTTAAATGAAAAGAAAACAAAAACAGAGATTCTCATTTCAACTCCTCCCAACCACCCTGGAGCCTAGGCCAGAGAGTCCAGGGTCTGATGAGGAACTGCATCTGCTATTCTGCTTTCCCTGCACTGGGCACTGCTCCCAAGACTCAGCTAATGAGTGGGAAGACAATTCTCAGGTGGCACAAAGTCTCATGAGGAGATGGAACAGTGTTGCTTCGCTTCGTACTGCTTTCCTGCTTTGAAGGGAGACAGAAGAAAGGTTTCCCTGCAGCAGCTGCTGCTCCAAAGCCCAGGTTGAGAAGTGGGAAGAAGAACCTCTGTCCCCCACAATCCTAACTAAAATGCCTCTTCAATTGCATGCACTTCCCCCTTCAAAATGGTCTGTCCCCTCTCTGTCTACTGGATGGGAAGCAGTCCCGAGGAACAGGGGATACAGAGGGAAAGTTGAAATAGAGCTTCTTCGGTTTCAGAGAAAATCATGTGCATATGTGTCCCCAATGGACAATCTGCCCTCCGTGGACATAGACCCTCTGTGATCCACGTACCCACCGTCAACCTTTCCTGGGGAGCTTCATGAAAATCTCACCTCCCTCGACCCCCATGTTGCCCTCTGGTCAGAAGATCAAGTAGCCTAGTAATATAAACTGTGTCAACAATAAATTAGTAGCTGCTATAAGCCGCTCATCTATTGGATCATCCTGAAGAATTTCCCCTGTGTCAAGAGTAGCACAAAATGTAACAACCTGTCATGGAACCAGGAGACCAAGGATATGATGATAATGGCAAGAGTCTGGGAAAATGAATTAATGAGTCAATAAATGGCTACACCCAAATTCCACTGTTGATTGCCACAAAAAGAATAGAGTTTATAAATATCCCAACACACCTCCCCCTCACGCTCCTCCATTCAACTCCTCTCCACCCATTATGCCGTCCCCACCCCTCTCCCCCACTCCATTCCTGTTATCCTGTCCCAACGCCACCCCTTATCCCTCTGCTCCCCCTCCTCTCACTTCCCTCCACCCTTTGCTCCACCCTCCTCCCCCATCCCCTCCTCTCAGCACTGTGCTCATTTGTAAATATTATTTATTACCCTATTTATTTTGATGAGGTGTATATCCTTTTGATTCTATTTATCTTGATAATGTTGTCTTGTCTTTGTTTTGTTCTGTTTTGCTCTGCTGTCTCCCCCAGCCCGGTTAGACTGTGAACCCATCATTTCGCAGGGACTGTCTCTATCTGTTGCTGAACTGTACAATCCAAGCACTTAGTACAGTGCTCTGCACATAGTAAGCGCTCAATAAATACTATTGAATGAATGAATGAATAATACCCTCTCCATATGCTAGACTCCATCAAATTATTCTCATTCTACCCCTCCCCACCGCTTGCCCAGTCCCCTCTATCAGCACACCCCCTATAGCCTCAGTCAAGTGTGGCTTGTGGACCCCAAACTTCATCATGGGGAAGCTTCCCTTCATTAATCACTTGTTCCTGACCCAGTCACTGCTCCTCCTCACCATCACAGTATCCCACCTCTTCCCAGATGACATGATCTCCCCTACTGCTCTCTAAAGATGGGGTCTCATCTTCTCCTACTCCCACAGAATCACTGGGAAAGGGAGAGGTGTTAACTTCCTTCGCATATTCCAGTGCCGCTTTCACACCATTCCACCTATCCCATCTTTTTCTCTCCCTTCTCTTGAAGCCCATATCATCTATCTCTGCCACTCACTCCAAGATCTAGTAGGGGTCATCTACCTCCCACAGGCCCCACCTCTGACTTTTTGAACTATATTAATGCTTTTCTCACATTCCTTCTTTCTTTCTCCATCCCTACGTTGATCCTTGGGGACTTCAAAATCCACATAGTTGTTCCTGAAAACCTTTCTGCTGTCCACTTTCTATCACTCTTCAGCTCCATTGACCTCCCGCTCCAACCCAGCTTGCCCTCCTCTCACCAACTTGGACACACGCTCGATCTCATCATCTCTATCCATTGCACAATCGGTTCTGCCACCTGTCAGCTGTGTGACTGTGGGCAAGTCATTTCACTTCTCGGTGCTTCAGTGACCTCATCTGAAAAGTGGGGATTAACTGTGAGCCTCACGTGGGGCAACCTGATTACCCTGTATCTACCCCAGCTCTTAGAACAGTGCTCTGCACATAGTAAGTGCTTAACAAATACCAATATCATTATTATTATTATTATTACCCTGACTAACTCTGAAATCCCTCTGACCACAATCTCCCCACCTGCCTTCTCTCCTACACATCTCCTCCCCACAAATCTGTGTGGTTCCCCCACAGAGACCTCTGAACCTTTCCTCACCTTGCCGCCCTGTCCTCTCTTCCCACTCTCGACGAGCGGGTCTCCGCTCTCAACTCCACCCTCTCTACTCATCTCGACTCTCTCGCCCCCCTTTCCCTCCGCCGCTCTCGCTCCACTAACCCACAGCCCTGGATCACCTCCTCCGTCCGCCTCCTACGCTCCTATGCTCGAGCTGCTGAGCGCTGCTGGCGAAAGTCCAAACACCAAGCCGACCTCACACACTTCAAATTTATCCTTTCCTGTCTTAACTCTAACCTCTCCTCCGCCAGGCAAAGCTTCTTCTCCTCCCTCATCGACACCCATGCCCGTCACCCCTGCCGATTGTTCCGGACCTTTAACTCTCTCCTTAGGCCCCCTGTTCCTCCCCCTCCCCCATCTCTCACCCCTAATGATCTGGCCACCTATTTCCTCACGAAAATCAACACGATCAGGTCTGAGCTCCCCAAAGTCACCCCTCCGCCTCTCCCCTCCCCCCCAACAACCCCTTCCCCTACTTTCCCATCCTTCCCTGCAGTATCCTCAAAGGAGATCTCCTCCCTCCTCGCAAGTGCCACCCCCTCCACCTGCGCCTCGGACCCCATTCCCTCTCACCTTCTTAAAACCATCGCCCCTGCCCTCCTCCCTTCCTTAACTTCTATTTTTAACCACTCAATCTCCAAGGGCTCCTTCCCCTCTGCCTTCAAACATGTCCACGTCTCCCCCATCCTAAAAAAACCCGCTCTTGACCCCACTTCCCCCTCCAGTTATCGTCCTATCTCCCTACTACCCTTCCTTTCCAAAATCTTAGAACGAGTCGTCTACAATCGATGCCTAGAATTCCTTAACTCCCATTCTCTCCTAGACCCCCTCCGATCTGGCTTCCGTCCCCTCCACTCTACCGAGACTGCTCTCTCTAAGGTCACCCATGACCTCCTTCTTGCCAAATCCAATGGCTCCTACTCCATTCTGATCCTCCTTGACCTCTCTGCTGCCTTTGACACTGTCGACCATCCCCTCCTCCTCCATACCTTATCTCACCTTGGCTTCACGGACTCTGTCCTCTCCTGGTTCTCCTCTTACCTCTCTGGCCGATCATTCTCGGTCTCCTACGCTGGAGCCTCCTCCCCCACCCATCCTTTAACTGTTGGAGTTCCTCAAGGGTCAGTTCTTGGCCCTCTTCTGTTCTCCATTTACACTCACTCCCTCGGTAAACTCATCCGCTCTCACGGCCTTGACTACCATCTCTACGCAGATGACACGCAGATCTACATCTCCGCCCCTGTCCTCTCCCCCTCCCTTCAGGCTCGCATCTCCTCCTGCCTCCGGGACCTCTCCACCTGGATGTCGGCCCGCCACCTAAAACTCAACATGAGCAAGACTGAGCTCCTCATCTTCCCTCCCAAGCCCGGTCCGCTCCCAGACTTCTCCATCACCGTGGATGGCACGACCATCCTTCCCGTCCCGCAGGCCCGCAATCTCGGTGTCATCCTTGACTCGTCCCTCTCGTTCACCCCACACATCCTATCCGTTACCAAGACCTGCCGGTTTCACCTCTACAATATCGCCAAGATCCGCCCTTTCCTCTCCACCCAAACGGCTACCTTACTATTACGGGCTCTCGTTATATCCTGGCTAGACTACTGTGTCAGCCTTCTCTCTGACCTCCCTTCCTCCTCTCTCGCCCCGCTCCGGTCTATTCTTCACTCCGCTGCCCGGCTCATCTTCCTGCAGAAACGATCTGGGCATGTCACTCCCCTTCTTAAACAACTCCAGTGGTTGCCTATCGACCTCCACTCCAAACAAAAACTCCTCACTCTAGACTTCAAGGCTCTCCATCACCTTGCCCCTTCCTACCTCTCCTCCCTTCTCTCTTTCTACCGCCCACCCCGCACGCTCCGCTCCTCTGCCGCCCACCTCCTCGCCGTCCCTCGGTCTCGCCTATCCCACCGTCGACCCCTGGGTCACGTCCTCCCGCGGTCCTGGAACGCCCTCCCTCCTCACCTCCGCCAAACTGATTCTCTTTCCCTCTTCAAAACCTTACTTAAAAATCACCTCCTCCTAGAGGCGTTCCCAGACTGAGCTCCTCTTCCCCCTCTACTCCCTCTGCCATCCCCCCTTTACCTCTCCGCAGCTAAAGCCTCATTTTCCCCTTTTCCCTCTGCTCCTCCACCTCTCCCTTCCCATCCCCACAGCACTGTACTCGTCCGCTCAACTGTATTTATTTTCGTTACCCTATTTATTTTGTTAATGAATTGTACATCGCCTTGATTCTATTTATTTGCCATTGTTTTTACGAGATGTTCTTCCCCTTGACGCTGTTTAGTGCCATTGTTCTTGTCTGTCCGTCTCCCCCGATTAGACTGTAAGCCCGTCAAACGGCAGGGACTGTCTCTATCTGTTGCCGACTTGTTCATCCCAAGCGCTTAGTACAGTGCTCTGCACATAGTAAGCGCTCAATAAATACTATTGAATGAACCTTTGAACCCACCCAGTTAAATCAAGTCATCATGTTGCATTTAGCCTCCATATCTAAACTATCTTCCCTTGATGACCAAACTGAAGCTCTCAACACCATCCTTTCGACTGCACTGAATACACTTCTCCTCTAGCCCTTTGTTGATCTCATACCACTGACCCACAGCCATGAATGGCCTCTACAGTCCACCTCCTTCCCTCTTGTGCATGAGCCACAGAGCGTTATTGGAGGAAATCAAGATATGAGGCCTACCTCATCCACTTCAAGTTTATCTTTACATGCTTAACCTCTGCCCAGCAAAATTATTTCCCCATCCTTATTGTCACCCATACCAATTGCCCTCATCAGTTGTTTCAGGTATTTAACTCCCTCCTCAAACCTCTTATCCCCCCCACCTCTATCAGCTAATTACTCAGTGCCTGGCCACCCTACTTTATTGAGAAAATTAAAGTCATCAGGAGTGATCTCCCTAAAATATATCCTCTCCACCCCAATCCCTCTCCCCTCCTGCCCCTTATTAAACTCTCCCATCTTTCCCAGAAGTATCTCAAGAGGAGATCTTTCAAAATCCACCCTCTCCACCTTCCCATCTGATTCCATCACTTCACACCTTATCATAACCCTTATACATTCCTTCTTCCCTCTCTAATTGCCATCTTCAATTGTTCACTTTCCAATGGCTTCTTCCTCTCACTGCTTTCAATCATGCTCATGTCTCCCCATCCTAAAAATCACTCTCTAGACACAACAACTTCCTCCAGTTGTAGCCCAATCTCTCTCCTACCTTTCTTCTCCAAACTCCTTAGCAAGTTGTCTATACCCATTGTCTCAAGATCCTCTTCTACAATTTGCTCCTTGACATTCTCCAATATGGCTTCTATCTTCTTCACCAGTGAATAATGGTGACTACAAGGAGCCTACTTTTCTGTGTGCCTCCTCAGAAACAAATCAGTTGACATATTTAGCTAACTGCAGGCTATTTTAGGGGCAAAATTTCCACTAGAGGTATTGATACACCAGTCAGTGACTATTCCATCCTCAAAAGAAAATATAACAATAATTGTGCTATTTGTTAAGCACTTACTATGTGCCAGGCACTGTACTAAGCACTGGGGTAGATACAAGTTAATCTCATTGGACACAGTCCCTGACCCACATAGAGAATATAAAGTTGCTTTTCTCAGAAACCTAAAATAACGCAAAGCCCTCTGAGTTCTAACAGTATTTTCACTTCTGTCAATGTATTCATTGTCATTCTCTCCCAGATGGACATCTCTTGATTTTCAAAAGGACATTCAAAGTCCCTTTTAGAACCTCAACATTGCAGCCTAGAAGAGGTTGAATGGGACTTGACCAAATACACAGACTTACTTTACTCCATTGGTGAGTGTTTTTTCTCAACTTTAGATTCTTTTCTTAAGAAACATTTGAGAAAAGAAGATGAGGCGACTAAAGAGAATGGAAAAAGTGTACTCTTACTGTGCTATTAGACTGGAACTTGGTAATAATCAGTATTTTAATTAATCATAAATTGTGGAGAAAGCACAATTGAATTTAGAATAAAACAGAGTAAACATCCTAGTTGAAATGCTTATCCTCTGCTTTTGTTTCCACATTCAGCCACATGGTCTTTTTCCAAGGCAAAAATAGAAATGGAATGACATGTAACCATAGAAACTGCATGTAGATGGACGGAAACTGCCTTTAAATTTTTTAACACAAAATTAATATACAGGTCATAACCAAAGTACCATCAGTGGTTGACAATAAACCAAAATGATTGCAAAAAATCTCCTTGACTGTAATGACAGGACTTCAGGAGGCACCTGATGAATGTTTAAATGCATGTTTCCTCTTGTGGTGAAATCAGCCCCAAAATTCCCTTCTTTCTTTTATAATTTGACCTACTGAATTGAAAAGTTGAATGCAAAGAAGAGAAAGGATAGAATGCCTAATTTGGAAAATCTGGCATGAGAGAGAAATTACCATTTTGTTTTCCTTCATTATTTCTCCAATTATAGTCCTTATTGTTTAGCTATGTATTCACAAGTGTCTTCAAAAACTTTTAAATTTTAATGAGAAAATACTCACATTCACTTTTACAAAATTTTCAGTCACCCAATAACATCATAATTCTTCCTTGACATTTATTTATTGTTACTCTTAGATTCTTATAGTAAGCCCATAACAAATACTACAATCATTATTACCACAGTGATGGAGAATGCAGGTTACTATTATTCCTGCCTTCTAGGTACTTTGATTCGATATAAATTATTCCTTATAATATCTCAATGTCTTCTTCCAATTACGACCTGGTAAGTACCCTTCCCAAATATTCCATGCAATTATAAATGGCCAGATTTTTTTTTTCTGTTCCAGGAGGCACCATGTGTAGTGAAAAAGACATGGACATGGTATAACTCTGTTGATCCTTGGGAATTCAAAATCCACATAGATGGATCTCTGCTACTAGATCCTGGAGTGAGTGGTAGAGGCAGATGCTATAGGCTTCGAGAGAAGGGAGAGAAAAGGATGGGAGAGGTGGAATGGTGTGAAAGCGGTATTGGAGTACCAGAAGGAAGTTAACATCTCTCCCTTTCCCAGTGATTCTGTGGGAGTAGGAGATGAGGCCCCCTCTTTAGAGAGCAGTGCTTACTATAGTGCTCTGCACACAATAAGCAATCAATAAATATGATGGATTGATTGATTGGCCCTGGAAGTCAGGAGAACCACAAGTCTAGCTCTGTCACTGACCTATTTGTAACTCTGGACAGCTCCTTTAATGTGCCTGTGTTCCAGTTTCCTTATATGAAAAATCAGGATAATGAGCTCCTGCTCTCCTAGATTTTGACCCTACTGTAGAATAGGCATGGTGTCTAATATAATTTGCATGTGTGTGTGTGTGTGTGTGTTGGTATTTTTGTTAAGCGCTTACTATGTGCCGAGCACTGTTCTAAGCGCTGGGGTAGACATAGGGGAATCAGGTTGTCCCACGTGGGGCTCACAGTCTTCATCCCCATTTTACAGATGAGGGAACTGAGGCACAGAGAAGTTAAGTGACTTGCCCACAGTCACACAGCCGACAAGTGGCAGAGCTGGGATTCGAACTCATGAGCCCTGACTCCAAAGCCCATGCTCTTTCCACTGAGCCACGCTGCTTCTCCAGCATGTGTGTGTGTGTGTGTGTGTGTGTGTGTGAATAGCTAAACAATAGGGACTATAACTGGAGAAATAATGAAGGAAAACAAAATGGTAACCTCTCTCTCATGCCAGATATTCCAAATGAGGCATTCCATCCTTTTCTTTGCATTAAATCTTTCAATTCATGAGGTCAAATTATATATATATATATATATATGTATGTCTATATCCCAGCACTTAGCCAGTGTATAGCACATTGCTAAAATTTGTTATAATAAATGAGTGAATAAAAGTAAACACTAATGTTTCTATGTTGAGTTAGTAATGTGGAAGATGATTATAAAATTTTCAAAAGGGATAAATGAGTAGATTACACTATATTGAACTCACCACTATATCAACAGAAGTTTTTGTCAGGATTGACTATTAGACTCTGCTGAAATCCAGAAAAGTATTTTATATCTGGCTACTGCTTAATTAAGAATTTTAGTTCCCAGTCATCAATAAGAAATCTGATAACTCAGAAGTTAAACATGCCACCAAGTTGGAACACCACTGAGGTCATTTTTTGAGTGGCAAAGTTAAAATTAGAATTAAGGATACTGTTAAGGAGAGGATTCGACTAGAGGCTCATTCTCAGGTGCCACAAACTCCACTGATGGTTTTCACTCTCAGAAGATGGCCATGTGACACCACTTCAGCACGGCTCCTGAACGATCAATTTGACAGAGGCTATTTTGGCCTTGCAACCTCTCAGACAACCCCAATAGGGGTTATTAATATCAATGTTAGTGGAACTAATATGTTTCATTCCTATTTAATAAGGGGACAACTGCCAAAAATTCACATAACTAAAAATTTCACTAATGCCTCTGTACATTTACAACCTTAGGGAAATAGCCTTAAAACTGCTAAATTGCTCCACAGATGCCTTTAGTGGAATCTAACTTCGGACAACGTTAACACCAGAAGTGTCCTAACTGTCTACCCAAGCTGCTGAGGATTTTTTACTTAGTAGATTGCAATTGACAATGAAGAAAATCAATCAGTGGTATTTATTGAGCATCAGCTGTATGCAAAGCTCGATACAAAGCATTTGGGAAAGTAAAATAGATTAAGTAGACATGACCCTTGCCCTCAAGAAGCAAACAATCTAGCAGAGTAGAGAGACATGTGAAAGTGTGGTGGCCGAAGTACATACGTTTGGGAGTATGGATTCAGCTGTATAGGCAGTGCAGTTAGTAGTAAGGGAAAAGTAGTTAGGGAAAGGCTTCCTGGAAGAGCTGAGATTTTACTAGGGTTTGAAGACGGGGAGAGCATTGGTCTGTCTGAAATTAACTCCACTGAACTGCAGGGAGGTGACTGGCCAGTATTCTTTTTGAATGCTCCTAAGCACAATTCCTACACACTGAATGGGTGCAAGAAATAATAAAGTATTATCAGATTCTCATTAAATTCCTCTTTTGCCAAACTGTAATTCAATACCAGTTCTCTAACTCTGTTTCCAGTGGATATGAAAAGTAGCTTGTTAGCTTCCTCATCTTAATCATCCTTTTTATGTAATCAATCAACCAGTCATATTTAATGGGCGCTTACTGTGTGTTCAAGAGCACTGTACTTAATACCTGGGAGAGTACAATCTAACAGAGTTGGCAGACATTCTTTACCCATAAGGAGCTTGGAGTCTAGAGGGTTAAGCAGACATCAGTATATAGAAATAAAATAATTACAGGTATGAAATAAATACTGTGGGGCTGAGGGTGGGGTGAAAAAGGGTACTGGGTATTTCCACTTCCACAGAGAAATAATTTCGAACTACTTTGCAGAATCAGCAAAGTACATTGGCCGAAAATCAAACTTAGAAAAAGAGATTAGTACGCTCCTTTGAACTTAAGAATGCTTACCAAAAAAGATTTCCAATAATAAAGAAAGAACGCAATCTGGCAGCATACTGCCCAACCATGCACATATATAGCATTATCCCTTATTTTAATATTCTGATTTATTTCTGGAATGTTTCAGCGAAACTGAGAATGTAATCATCTTGTATTTGATTTGGACCACAAAACCTGGATAGATAGACAAAGATATAGAAAACTGAATTAAGCAGATCACTAGATTCTGCAGGTGAACAGCAGTGTGGTGTATCAAGATGGAATCAAGTGTCAGCTGTTGTCGGTCCAACGTCTATGTGACTGAAAGATTAAAGAACGCTTTGCTTCTCTAGCACCAGCTTGTTCACGGTACCTTTGTCTCATCTAGCATTCTGCTAACCCCTTTCCAACATCTTTCCTCTGGCCTGGAACTCATTCCCCCTCCATATGTACCAGACCACCACTCCACCTTCAAAGCCTTAATTAGGTCATATTTCCTCCAAGAGGCTTTCCCCAGTTAAGCCCTCTTTTCTCCAACTCCTTCTCCCTTCTGCATCTCCCATGCGCTTGGATAATAATAATAATATACAGGACTAAGACTGTGAGACCCACATGGGACAACCTGATTACCTTGTATCTATCCCAGCGCTTAGAACAGTGCTTGACACATAGTAAGTGCTTAACAAATACCATAATTATCATTATTATGTACACATCCAAATTTATATTAATGTCTGTCTCTCCTTCTAGTTCCTTGTAGAGCAGGAAAATTGTCCAACAACTGTGTGGTACTCTACTAAATACTTAGAAGAGTGTTCTACCTATACTAAGTGCTCAATAAATAACATCAACTGGTTAAATGACAGAATCAAATGCACAGAAATGATACAATGCAGTCAATTATCCTGCCAAAATTAATACACTATTTATCGCACCCTAACTTCACTGTGCTGAGTAACAGACAGATGACATAAATAAGGCCAAAGAAACACTGAAATTCACCTTGAAAAAATGGGAACAAATGCAAAATATATAGATTAAAAAATAGATTTGCCTCAAGAGATGACTCTGATTAAATTCCTTCTATTCACTGCTCATTCCCACTAGAAATGAGGTGATGCAGTCCTCAATGAGGAGATTGGGTTAGGATGAGCCAAAGATAGTGTGGTTGGTTTGTGCTCTCTCTGCCGTTTTCCTGTAGTGGTACTTCCATAGAGAGCAGGGAAAGCATTCTTTCCTAGATTTCCCTTTCCTCCTTCAGGCAGTTAGCTTTGTGAGCACAGAGTATTCTCGTGGGGGAGGGAGAGTGTTGAAATGACACAACTCTAACTCCCTGCATGCGAGGCAGGGAAGACTAAGGCTCACTAGTCTTTTAAATATTTATCCACGCATTCTGGAGGATCAGGGCTCTGAATTAACAGGATGCAATGCAAAATGAGGAGCTAAGCCCCTTAATGATGAACATTCATATTGGAGCTACTGCCGTAATTTATTTTTATTAAAAATTGCATATGAAATGAACATTAATTAAAATATGCCTCTGAGGACAAGTAAACAAAACATGAACACCATGTGTTTAGAATAGACTGTTCAGTGGGTCTCAAACAAAATAAACTCTTCAATAGAACTGATGCTTGCCAGCAGATTAGGATCCAGTATTTTTCTGTTTGAGGGAGCTGACCATGCATTATTTAAAAAGAAAGCGTTTGCAGACTCAGAAACATTTAAGTTGGAAAGCAGAGTAGCTAGCAGCCCACACTCAAAGAAGCAGTACAATGACCAAGAAGCAGGAACAAATATCACTAGAGAGACTGCATCTCCTCAACATTTTTGATTCATGCAATGAGGTTACTGTATTTCTATATACACTTTAACTCCACACTTGGCTTATACAATGGTACAAAGGATTATTATCAGTAAGTGCACAAATGATGGAGATTGCTGGTGGGGCTTTAGATTTAGGGCGGTAGGAAGGCTTCTTGGAGGAGTTGGGACTTTACAAGGGCTTCAAATTTGGAGTGCCTGTGTTCTGCTAGATTTGTGGACCTGAGAGTTCAGATTGGGGAAATATGATGGGTGAGGGGAAAAAGAGAGAGGGGAGAGAGAGAGACAGAGGGAGAGAGGCAGAGAGAGAGAAAGGAAAAATTAGGTTAGCAGAAAGGAACAAAGATAGCAACCTGGGAAGTAGCAGTTGAAAAGAGTAGAGTAAGATGAGAATCTTGAAGCTGAGTGTGAGGAGTTTTTGTTTCTTGCACAGGGACACTGGAATCTAATAGAGGGATGTGAGGAGAGATATGGATTGAGTGATGCTCCAATCTGGGTGGCAGCTTGAGGTAAAGATCGGAGTGAGAAGAGGCTGGAGGCAGGGACTTACTTCAGCAAGGAGGCTTTCGGGGTACAATCTAGTAACAGTGGAGTAGCAGTATGCCCAGTGGAAAGAGCATGGGCCTCGGAGTCAGAGGACCTGGGTTCTACCTTGGCTCAGCCATTTGCCTGCTTCATGACCTTGGGCAAGTCATTTCACTTCTCTGTGCCTCAGTTGCCTTATTTGTAAAATGGACATTAAGACTGGGAGCCCCATGTGGGTCATGGACTGTGTCCAAACTGATTATCCTGATTCTACCCCAGTCCTTAGTACAAATACCATTTTAAAAAATATGTGACTAGATCGCCTAGTGGAAATATCACAAAACTGGGAGTCAGAGGACCTGAGTTCTACTCCTAACTCTGCCAGTTGCTTACAGGGTGACTTAGAGCAAGTCACTTAACTTCTCTGTACCTTATTTTCCTCATCTGTAAAATGGGGATTCAATGCTCAGACTGTGAGACCCCCTGTGGGGGAGGGACCATAACCAATCTGGCAAACTTGTATCTACCCCAGTGCTTAGAACAGTGGTTGACTCATAGTTGACACTGAACAAATACAATAACAATAACAGGATTTTTTGTTTTGTTTTTTTAATGCCATTGGTTAAGGCTTACTTTGTGCAAAGCACTTTCTAAGTGTTTGGGGAGATACAGATGTATATATTATATATAGCTCTATTCTATTAATGATGTATATATATCTATGATTATATTTATCTTGGTGGTATTGATGCCTGACTACTTGTTTTGCTTTGTTGTCTGTCTCCCCCTTTTAGACTCCGAGCCTGTTGTTGGGCAGGAATTGTCTCTATCTGTTGCCAAATTGTACATTCCAAGTGCTTAGTACAGTGCTCTGCACACAGTAAGCACTCAGTAAATACAATTGAATGAATGAATGGTCAGGTTGGACACAGTCCCTGTACTACATAGGGCTCAATGTCTTAATCCCCATTTTGCAGATCACTGGGACACAGAAAAGTTCAGTGATTTGGCCAAGGTCACACAGCAGACAACTGGACAACTGGCTGACCTGGAATTAGAACCCAATTCCTCTGACTCCCAGGTCCGTACACTTTCCACTAGGCCACTCTGCCTCTCCGTAGTTCTTTGGGTGGAGAGAAAGATCCGGATCTGAGATTTTATGTAGCAAGAATTGTAAGGACAGGGCAGTAGATTGAAAAAAGAATTGAAAGACAGTGAGGAATTCACACCACCACCAAGGTTATGGGCTTCTGAGACAAAAGCAGTTAGTGATTTTTGTCAACAGAAGTGGGAAAGTTAAGAACAGGAGTGGGTTGAGTGGAAAAGTGCCCTAAGGGGAAGAAGGTGAGAAAAACTGGAATTGGGGTTCTTTGGAAATTAATCAGTAGCAGTTCATTTGAGTGCTTATTTTGTGTGCCTACTTACTTTGGGACTAGCTAAAATGGAATCTTAAACCCATCGTATGCTCCTTACACATAATACACTTCTATTAATACAGAAGGAAATGTTTGCTCTTATTTTGTCAGAGAACAAATCTTGACTTCACCTCTTCTGACTTCAAAAATGTATTCTACTAGGATACAGTTTCTTCTATGCCCACAAATTGCTTAGTTCTATCACAGCCTCTTCATGCTCTTTATTTTACTACTACTGAAGATTGATAGACAAGATGATTATGCATATATTCAAATGACAGATTAGAAGAGAATACATTTTTATGCTCACTTCATAACCCTAATTTATTTGAAGCCTATTTGATGCAGAAAATATTCTAGTTAGTACCCTGTCAGAATTGTTCAATTCCAGCTTTGAGAATATAGGAAGCTCAGATGAACTTCACCCCCAACCCTTGTTGGGGCCTAATCTGCCAATCACCTTAATAGTCACTTCTCATCAATTACTTTATGTATTGGGAATACTTTGATGGACACTCTATTTGTGTATGTAATTTTCCTAACAATCAATCAATCAATCAATCAGTGTTTATAGATTCCTTATAGAGTGCAAAACACTACTAATTTCTTGGGAGAGTAATAATAATGTTGGTATTTGTTAAGCGCTTACTATGTGCCGAGCACTGTTCTAAGCGCTGGGGTAGACACAGGGGAATCAGGATGTCCCACGTGGGGCTCACAGTCTTCATCCCCATTTTACAGATGAGGGAACTGAGGCCCAGAGAAGTGAAGTGACTTGCCCACAGTCACACAGCTGACAAGTGGCAGAGCTGGGATTCGAACTCATGAGCCCTGACTCCAAAGCCCGTGCTCTTTCCACTGAGCCACGCTGCTTCTCCAGAGTAGAGTAAGGGGCTCCTCAAGGAGCTTACAATAGAATGAAGAATACAGATACTAACAAATTCTAGATAGAGGAAACAAGAGAGCAGAAATATAGATATCTAAGTGCAAATTTGGGTGTGAGAATATGCAAATGTTCATGTGAAATGGAAGTGCTTAAGCAGGAGATCGAGGGGGCATTTAGGCTGGGGAAATGAGAAATGAATTAGGAAAGGTCTCCTGGAGGAATTGTGATTTTGAAAAAACTATGAAGATAGGCTGAGCTATGAACTGCCCGATGTGAAGGGAGTGGGAGCTACAGGCAAAGGGAGGGTGTTAGAAAGAGTTTGGCAAAAAGAGTAGCATGAACAACTTGATACAGTGGATAAAGCATGGGCCTGGGAGTTAGAAGGTCATAGATTCTAATTCCAGCTTTGCTACTTGTCTGCTGTGTGACCTTGGGCAAGTCACTCCACTTCTCTGTAAAATGGGGGTGGAGACTGTGAGGCCCACATGGGACAGGAACTGTGTCCAACCTGATTTGCATGTATCTACCCCAGCACTTAGGACAATGCCTGTCACATAGTAAGGGCTTAACAAAAATTACAATAATAATGAATATTATTATTATTATGAACAAGGCACAGTACATCTGCTGTCTTGATGGAATTCTATGGCAAATTTAAAACCTTAAGTCACAGGAAGAAAAGCAAGAGGAGCATTACATTGGGGTGTGATATGCATACAAGGCATTTGGTTGGTTTACAAAGACATCTGGGAATCCTATCTATTAATGCCAAAGCGAAGGGATTGACCTTGGGTCCAACATGGTACCGCCTCCCTCTTCCAGTAATATGATGCAATCTGAGTTTGGCCTGGTTCCCACCTGCCTAGTGTACCAGGTCACCCTTGCCTTGGACTGTGGCTGGCCTCAAGGAATTTTTTCTATTTATCTCTAAATAAAAAGAAAACAATCACAAGGCTTTGTGTGGCCCCAATGCTGCCGGGGTGGGGGTGAGGGGGTCACCCCTATCTCAGACCTCACCTAGGGAGAAGGTCCTCAGGCAGTATGAGACCTCCCAAGGAACTGGTAGACCCCAACTTGCAGTGATTCAGACTGGGACGTGTGTCCCCCCCCCCCCCCCCCCCCCCCGGGCCCTGTGGGTCAGCTTCAGTTTCAACTACACATGCTTTGGTTTTGAAGAAAAGTTCATGTGCCCCTGAGGTCAGCCTAGGTTCCTTCCCCCCGAGTGTCACAGGAAGTCCCACCTCCCTCTTCCCCTGCACTACCCCCTGCTCACCTAGTAAGTCAAATTCTGGGAAAATCAAATATTAGCCATGAAGAGGTGCTCGATTGTAATGTCATCTTGAAGGATTTAGCCAGAATAGCATTCAGTAGAGCAAAGAGTGCCACCTTGACATGGAACCCCTTCAGGCAGTACCTATGTTCCCTAACGCATGGATAACTGGCAAGGGAAACAGGGATCAGAAAATGAATCAAAGCAGGATCCAAGACAGTTGCCAATTGTGAAAGGTGCATGTGATGTGTTTAAACGACACAATTCTTTCATGCAATTCCTTCAAAGCAATCTGCTGTAGGAGAAGAAATCCAGAGGAAAGTAAGAGGACTCAAGATGATGACACCTACAGAATAAGCTTGACTTATACATATTCCTTCCCCTAGAAAAGACTAGTTTATGTTGTGTGAACATTCAGAAATATAAAATTATCAAAATCAATCAGTCAGTGGTATTTATTGAGGGCTTACTGTGTGCAGAGCACTTATTAAGCCCTTGAAGAGTACAATAGAGTTGATGGGCTCAATCTCTATCCACAAGGAGCTTACAATTAAGTAGGGGAGAGAGAATAACATGCAGTAAGGGAAGTAAAGGAAGCAACAAAATATAAGATATGTCTGGGGGTTGTGGGGGGAAGGTGAGTATCAAAGAAGAAGGGCAATTTCAGCCCCCATTAAAAAATATAATTCTGCAATCAATAGTATTTATTGAGTGCTTACTGCAAGCTGTCATCTTGAAGGAATTCCCTGAGGGATCTCTTCTTGACTTCATGGTTTTCCACCAGAATTCATGCAGCAGTTAGGGACTGAGCAATCGGGAGAAGACTATCAATTCCCCTTTCTTGCAGGGAATCATACTCCAGTCATTTAAATTTCTGTGCTAACTTGAGATTGCAGGATACTACCCTCCTGGTGTGACACCATTCTTTACCTTGTTTCTTGTTAGGTTGTGTTCGTGAGGTCATTTTCCATTCTTTCCAAACAGGCCAGCCAGGGGTTTGGGACATGCCGTGGTAAAAGTACCTAGGTTTCCAATCTTGAAAGATTCCTTAAGATGGTCCTTTCCAAGAACACAGTATACTCTGTAGACTACCTGATCTAACAGGTGGAGGATTCTACACCTAAGAGAAGGTAAAGCTCTTGTGTGAGCACCTTGTGTTAATCTTCAGACCCTTTTCATGAATGGGTAGGTCAGGGGCTGGGAAAAGAGTTCAAAAGAGACCAATGGGTTAGGCTTGGGTGAGATTCTAGGGAGAGAAAATTCATGAAGTAGGCTTTCTTGGGCATTTAGAATTTCAGGGCCTCTGATGAGTGAGTCTTATGTTAGGTCACAGATTGGGAGCCATCAAACTTTCATAATTAATTATACCTATTCCAGTGCTTAGCTCAGTGCTTTAGCACACAGGAGGTATTTATTAAATACTACTTATTATTCGTTATTAGGGTGGGTTTAGAGGACTCACTGATTATTCATTCTAGTTTCTCCAATAATTATTTACGTAATGGGATCTATCTGTAAATATTTGGAGGTAATTTTGGATCAATGGTAAAAAAAAGTCACTGGGGTAATCTCCTGGGGACAGAATCCTTACACCTTGGATTCAACCCTAATTGAGAATTGCTCCAACTAATCTTTTTAAGTTCAAATCAATGAGAAGTTTTTGCAAATGTCTGAGGGCTATACATGCAATATCATCCCAAAACACTTGCCGACCCAGGTCACTCCACCTAACCCCTATGCCCTATAATACCAAACAATTATGTTTCCACAGCTGATGGAACATATGAGGAAAATGAAATAAAATAAAGGACAATCCCAGACATAAGAAGTGTTTAGACTTTGCATTACAGAAGCAGCGTGGCTCAGCGGAAAGGGCACGGGCTTAGGAGTCTGGGGTCATGGGTTCTAATCTCAGCTCTGCCACTTGTCAGCTGTGTGACTTTGGGAAAGTCTCTTAACTTCTCAGTGCCTCAATTATCTCATCTGTAAAATGGGGATTAAGACTGTGAGCCTCAGGTGGGACAACCTGATTACCCATATCTACTCCAGTGCTTAGAACAGTGCTTGGCACATAGTAAATGCTTAACAAATACCAACATCATTATTATTATTATTTTTAATGTATCAACTTCTTATGGCCTGCTATCATGCTGCTGCTTATAATAATAATGATGATATTTGTTCAGCACTTACTGTGTTAAACATTGTTCTAAATACTGGTGTAGATGCAAGCTAAACAGGTTGGACACAGTTCCTGTCCCTCATGGGACTCATAGTCTTAATCCCCATTTTACAGATGAGGGTTCTAATCATGGCGCCACCACTTACCTGCTTAGTGTCCTTGGACAAGTCACTTAACTTCTCTGTGCCTCAGTTACCTCATCTGTAAAAAGGGGATTGAGACTATAAACACTATGCGGGACAGGGACTATATCCAACCTGATTAGCGTGCATCTAGCCCAGCACTTAGTACAGTTCCTGGCACATAATAAGCACTAAACAAATACTATAAAAAAGGAGAACTGAGGCACAGAGAAGTGGCCTGCCAAAGGTAACACAGCAGACAAGTGGTGGAACAGGTTTTAGAACCCAGGTCCTCTGATTGCCAGGCCTTTCTACTAGGGCATACTTCTTTTCACAATGATGGTATAAATGTTGCTTCCCCACTTTTGTAGAATTTTCTCATGACTTATTTACACTTCAAAAATATGAAAGAATCTTGACTAATGAAGATAACAAAATGGTAGCTTATCAATGCCAATATTTTGCTAGCCAAGTCTGCATGGGGCAAAACCAATGCTTATTAAGAAAAAGTCAATCACAAGCTCTTACGTTCCTAAACAGCATGAACAGAAAGAAACTTGTTTTCAATTTTGTCAAAAGAATGTTTGCACTCTGTTTTTTGTTGTAACTTGTGCCAATCAGATGAACTCTGTTACATGTTCAAAAAAGGTTGGTTTTTTTTTTTTGTTTCCTGTGCGCGTATATCCTGGGGCCTCACTTTTGATTGGCACAAGATTCAGCCAGACTGACTAGTCTTGCCAGAGGACTTAACTGATTTGATTTCAGATCTGCTAATGTGCCTTGTCTCATACTTGTTATCTAAATGGATTTAACCGGGGACAGAAGCGTTTTTAAAGGCAGAAATATGTTCTCCCCATAGTGATTTTTCAGCTCCCTCTCACGGTTTTAGAAAGCTGTAATCAAGCGTCATTCATGAAAACAAGGTTGAGGACAAATAGCTTTACCTGTAAATCTGCTTGCATTTTCACTTTCAAGGAACCTCAGTTTTCTCAGTTTCCCAATGAATGGGGGTAAATCTGAAATGCAGCCTGCATGCAGAACAAGAGGTGAGAAGCAATGTGGCTTAATGGATAGGCCACGGGCCTGGGAGTCAGAAGGAACTGGGTTCTAATCCCTGCTCTGTCACTTGTCTAATGTGTGACCTAGGGCAAGTCACTTAACTTCTCTGGGCCTCAGTTACATCATCTGTAAAATGGAGATTAGGAGTGTGAGCCTCATGTAGGACAGGGACTGTGTCCAACCTGATTAACTTGTATCTACCCCAGAGCTTAGAACAGTGTTTAGCACATAATAAGCACTTAACAAGTACCATTATTATTATTAATAATTATTATCATCATCATAGGGTTCTAGGGTGGGCTTGGAGACATGGCAAGTAATCACTGGAATTTCACTTCTCTAGGATCCTCAGAAATGAGCTACATTATCTGTAACCTGTTGTTAAACCTCACCCCTTTTGAGGCAAGTAAATACATATTCCTTACTCTTCCTCCACTCCCTGTGGTTTTTAGCTCCCTCTGCTCTCCATTGCTAGTCTCTCTCCCCATTTCTGCCCCACACCAGACCTGTAAAGTGGAAACTGCCAGGCACGGGAGAGATTGGGGCAAGGGTAAGACAAGCATGAAGAAATGCAGCTAGGAAAAAAAGTACACTGAATCAATCAGTCAACAATCAGTAACCAAATTTTGTTAAATGCTTGCTATGTGGTGAGCACTGTACTAAACAATGGTAGATACATGATAATTAGGTTGGACACATATCCAATCCCTTATCAGACTCACAGCCTAAGTAGGAGAAAGCAGGTAGTCAATCCCCATTTTACAGATGAGGAAACTGAGGCACGGAGCAGTTAAGTAACTTGCCGTAGGTCACACAGCAGGCAAGCAGCAGAATCAAGATTAGAACGCAGGTCCTAGGTTCCCAGGACTATGCTCTTTCTGCTAGCCACGCTGCTTCCTTACAAATAGAGATATAGGATAGAAAGAGGAGACTGGGGTGGGCTTAAGGAATGAGGGGCAGATTTGGGATGTGGGGAGGGGAGTCAGGACAACCAAACTCCAGAGCAACCAGTGAGACTGGGCTAAGGGAGAGGGGGAGGGCTTCTTTCCTGAATATTTGCAGAAGTGGGCACAATCATTTGTCAACTGAAGATGAAATGATTCCTGCTGAGCACTTTTCTAAAAGGCTATTCAGTCCACGCTTCCCCACACCTCAAGAACATCCATCACCTTGCCCCCTCCTACCTCACCTCCCTACTCTCTTTCTACTGCCCACCCCGCACGCTCCCTCCTCTGTCGCTCACCTCCTCACCATCCCCCGTTCATGCTTATCCCACGGTCGACCCCTGGCCCACGTCCTCCCTCCTCACGTCTGCCAAACTAACTCTCTTCCTCTCTTCAAAACCTTACTGAGAACTCACCTCCTCCAAGAGGCCTTCCCAGACTGAGCCCCCCATTCCCTCTGGTCCCCCTCCACCCTCTTCTCCTCCCCCTTCCCCCCCCTTCAGCTGAGCCCCTTTCCCTCTCCTCCCCCCTCCCCCACCTCCCCCTCTGCTCCTCCCCTTCCCCCTTTCCCCTCCCCTCAGCACTGAGCTCATTTGTATATATTATTTATTACCCTATTTATATTGTTAATGAGGTGTATATCTCCTTGATTCTATTTATCTTAATAATGTTGTCCTGTTTTTGTTTTGTTCTGTTTTGCTCTGCCATCTGTCTCCCCCGATTAGACTGTGAACCCATCACTGGGCAGAGATTGTCTCTATCTGTTGCTGAATTGTGCATTCCAAGCATTTAGTCCAGTGTTCTGCACATAGTAAGCGCTCAATAAATACTATTGAATGAATGAATCCAGTGGCTACCCATCCACCTCCACAACAAACAGAAACTCCTTACCATTGGCTTTAAAGCACCTTTCCCCTCCTTGATTTCTTTCTACAACCAGCATGCACACTTCATTCTCTAATGCCATCCTAATCACTGTATCTCAAATTCATCTCTCTCACCACTGACCCCTCATCCATGTCCTGTTTCTGGTCTAGAACTCCCTCCCTTTTCATAATGACAAACGTTTACCTTCCCCACCTTCAAAGAATTATTAAAAACACAACTCCTCCAAGAGGCCTTCCCTGGCTAAGCCCTCATTTCCTCTGCTCCCACTCCTTTCTGCATTACCCTTGCACTACAATTTGCACATGTCTATGAACTCTATTGTATTATATTCTACCAAGTGCAGAGCACACAAGAGAAGCAGCATGGCTAGAGAAGCAGCATGGCTTAGTGGAAAGAGCACGGGCTTGGGAGTTCGAGGTCATTGGTTCTAATCCCGTTTCTGCCACTTGTCTGCTGTATGACCTTGGGCAAGTCACTCAACCTCTCTGTGCCTCAGTTATCTCATCTGTGAAAATGGGATTAAAGAAATGTGAGCCCCTTGTGGGACAATCCGATTACTCTGTATCTGCTCCAGTGCTTGGAACAGCGTTCAGCACATAATAAGTGCTTAATAAGTACCATATTATTATTATTATTAAATGCTCAATAAATATTATTAACTTAAGGAGTTTTCAGTATATAGGAAGAGGCAGACATTAAAATAGATTAGGATATAGGAATGTAGAATAATATTTCTAGTATCCCTTATTCATCCTCTACAATCTTATTTCTCCCCTCTTTAATCCACTGAGACTACTCTCCCAAAATACCAATGATTCTCTCCTTGCCAAATCTAATAAACTCCACTCTATCCAAATCCTCCTCAATTTCTCGGGCTGACAGTGTGCACTAAAAAGAGGAGTGAAGTGATATTTTCAGACCCACCTAATGGGACACATGAATAATATTTCCCCTTCAGCTAGATAATGCAGAAGTGCTATATTGCACAAGTTGTTCCAGTTGTCTTTGAATTTGATAAAAATTTCCTGTAGCCCCTGGCACCATTCTCTAGTCTTTAATTATTATTGATTGATTGTCAAACTTGATTTTCTGATCATTGTAATCAGAACTTGTTAGCTATTCCCCTGCTCCTTAGAGAATTGACTTTTGGTATGCCAATGAATTCAGCATACAAATTCAGTATAGCCAAAGACATTAAATACATTTTATTAGAATGGTTAGAAACATCAAAGTAAACAGAGGATCAAAATGCAGTATATAGAAACTACATTCCCACAGGACAGCTATCCAATTGCCTTATATGTTTGTTATGATAAATGAAAAGGGTAGGTGAAAAATAAATGGGATACAGATAGTCAGACCTCAGTTATATTTCCAGTAAAGAATTTAGAGTAAAACTCAAAAAGATATATTCAGAGTTTCTAACACCAAATTCTTCAGGGCCAAATCCCTTCATTCAAACATTTATTAAACATCAAATTATTTCCATTTCCCTTTAGCAAAAGATTGGGTGACTGAGCCTTCAAGGTAAAATGAACGGTCAAGTGATTAGGCAGAAAGGATGGACATTTTATATCCAGCTGCCCCATTTTACACAGGCAGTAGCCACTTTAACATTTTTTATGGGATATGTTAAGCACTTAGTATGTGACAAGCACTGTTGTAACCTATGGGATAGATACAAGGTTATCAGAATGGACTGAGCCGCTGATTTGCATGTGGTTCATAGTCTACATAGGAGGAAATAGGATTTAATCCCCTTTTTACAGATGAGGAAACTGAGGGACAGAGAAGTTAAGTGACTTACTCAAAGTCCCACAGCAGACAACTGGCAGAACTGGGATTAGAACCCAGGTCTTTTCACTCCCATGACTGAGTTCTTTCCACTAAGCCATGCTGTTTCTTCTGTCTTCTGTCTTTATAATTACCGGAGTTAAGATCTCTATCTTACTACATGAGCTTGAAAGTGATGTGTCAAGAAAACATTTATAACTTAAATACTGGTAGTTAATAACTGTCAATCTCCACAAGGATAAGTGGAGGAAGAGAAGGTGAGAAGCTGAGGAAGCAGCATGGCTTAGTGAAAAGACACAAGCTTGGGAATCAGAGGCCATGGGTTCTAATCCTAGAATTTGTCCACTGTGTGACCTTGGGCAAGCTGTTTAACTTCTCTATGCCTCAGTTACCTCATCTGTAAAATGGGGATTATCACCCCCATGAGACAACCTGATTACCTTGTATTTACACCAGTGCTTAGAACAGTGTTCAGCACATAGTAAACACTTAACAAATACCATAATTATTATTACTATTAGAAAGGAAAATTTAAAATAGGAAGGGCGTAAAGGCAGAAGGTGACTGGGAATGGAAGAATGTTCAACTGAGGAGAAAGGTTTGTATCTGATTGAGATGAGTTGCAAAGTAGAAGATAAAGGACCCTGGGGAAGTGTAAGCAGCATGAATCATATTTCCTCTGTGACTTTTCATACTCATGCTCTGTAGTGAACCAAATATTTTTTCTCCACCTAACCACTCTCCTTTTCCACACCAATGATCTCCTGTTGCTTGAGAATCCCAGATTAAGGCTTTACTAGAAGTTTAGGACACATACTATGGCAATGAAAGTATTTATGCCAATGTATTTTTGCTTCAAGTAAAAGGGAAACAAATGGCTAGGAAAAGAATGACTGTTTTCTTAATTCCTTGAACTAAAAATATGATTATGAGTGTCCTAATGGAAAGAGCACTGGATCAGGAATCAGCAGGCCCAGATTCTAGTCCTAACTCTACAATTTGCCTGCTTTGTGACTTTGACCAAGTCAAATATTATCTTTGAACTTCAGTTTGCTTACCCATAAAATGGGGATAAATGCCTGTTTGCCCTCTCTAAACTATTTCAATCAATCAATAAGTCAGTCAAGTTCCTGAGTATTGACCATGTGCAGATCACTGAGCTAAGTGTTTGGGACAATATAATACAAAAGAGTTGGTACAATTCCTGCCCACGGGGAGCTTACAGTCTAAAGGAGAGATATCGATTAATCAATCATATTTACTGAGTGCTTATTGTGTCCAGAGAACTGAACTAAGAACTTTGGAGAGTACTATATAAAGGAGTTGGTAGAACCATTCCCTGACCACGAGGAGCTTATAATAATAATAATAATAATTGTGATATTTGTTACATGTTTACTATGTGCCAAGCACTGGGATAGATCCAAGCAAATCAGGTTGAACACAGTCCCTGTCCCACATGCAGCTCACAGTCTCAATTCCCATTTTGCAAATGAGGGAATTGAGGCACAGAGAACTGAAGTGACTTACTCAAGGTTACACAGCAGACAAGGAGTGGATGACCTTCTGACTCCCAGGCCCATGCTCTATCCACTACGCCATGCTGCTTCTTACAGTCTAGACATTAAAATATATTAGGAATAGGGAAAATATTAGATTGTAAGAATTGTATACTCCAAGTGCTTAGTACAGTGCTCTGCACATAGTAAAAGCTCAATAAATACTATTGAATGAATTACATAAGTGGTGTGGATCTGTGTGTCCCTTAAATACTTTCATACTCACCACAGCCCCACAGCCAAAGGGTACACAGCCCAATGCTGTGACAGAGAGGGGAAATAAAAGGCTTACTCTGGGAAAACCTCTAGGAAGAGATGCACTTATCCTTCCCCACCTTGATTACTGAATCATCCTCCTTACTGACCTCCTTGCCACCTTTCTCTTCCCACTTTAGTCAATACTTCACTCAGCTGCCTGGGTCATTTTTCTACAAAACTCTTAGTCCATATTTCCCCACTCCTCAAGAAGGTCCAATGGCTGCCCATCCTACTCCACATCAAACAGAAACTCCTTACCATATGTTTTAAGGCATTCAATCACCTTGCCCCGTCCAACTTTACCTTGGTGCTTTCCTACTTCAATCCAGCCCATACACTTCACTCTTCCAATGCGAATTTACTCACTGTACCTCAATCTCACCTATCTCACCACCGACCTCTTGCCCCATCCTGCCTCTGGCCTGGAAGGACCTCCTTCTTTATATATTATAGACGATCACTCTCCCCATCTTCAAAAGTAAGTCTCCCCAAAGAGGTCTCCCCTAAGCCCTCACTTCCTCTTCTCCCACTTTCTTCTATATCACTCTTGCATTTGGATTTGTACCCTTTATTCACCCCTCCCTCAGCCCCAGAGCACTTATAATAATAGTAATAATGTTGGTATTTATTAAATGCTTACTATGTGCCAAGCACTGTTCTAAGCACTGTGGTAAATACAAGGTAATCAGGTTGTCCCACGTAAGGCTCACAGTCTTAATCCCCATTTTACAGATGAGGTAACTGAGACACCGAGAAGTTAAGTGACTTGCCCAAAGTCATACAGCTGAGAGGTGGGGGAGCCAGAATTAGAACCCATGACCTCTGACTCCTAAGCCCATGCTCTTTCCACCTGAGCCACGCTGCTTCTCTAATGTATACATCTGCAATTTAATCATTTATTCTAATGTCTGTCTCTCCCCCTAGACCATAAACTCACTTTGGGCAGGGAACAGATTACTTACTCTCTTCTATTTTACTTCTCCAAGTGCTTAATACTGCATTCTGCACACTGTAAGAGCTCAGTAAATATGACTGATTGATTGTTGTGATTTTAGGAGGGTTTTGAAGCTGGAAGAGTGGTGGACTGATGAGAAAATATCATAGCCTAGTGGAAAGAGCATAGACCTGGGATTCAGAAAACCTAGGTTCCAATCCTGACTCCACCACCATGCGTGTGTGACCTTAGAAAAGTCACTTCATTTCTTTGAACCTCATTTTCCTTCATCTGTAAATTGGGGATTTGATATCTCTTCTCCTACCTATTTAGACTGTGAGTCCCATGTGGGACAGGGACTGTATTCAACCTGATTAACTCATATATATGTCCAAATGCTTAGAACAGTATTTAATTTAAGCACTTCACAACTCTCATATTATTAAAAAAATAACAAAAATAAGCCCAGACACAGATGGACTAAATACTAGAGTATAGCAAGAAGTCTGAGGGGAAGTTGGGAAACTCAAGGTATGAATATGTTACCTACCTTTACCTAAGGTAACTGTAGCTGAGAACTGGCAGATGACACAATTTGAAACCAATCCATGAAAAGATCTCAGGCATGATTCTGGAAAATGTAGACTACTTTAAATGAATTGGGTAAACACTGTGGGTGAGTGTGAAAAATCCAATTAAGAACTTCTCTATGAATCCCTGAATAATAAAGATGAGTAAAAATGGTTTTCTTACAAACAATGAGGAAATGGCAGAGGCACTTTGATAAGCTCCTTATAACTTCCACCACTGGAGGATGACACTCCGTGAAGATCAGTTTGTTTGCCAATATGTGAAGACTTGGCATTTGCTCCAACATTTGATGAAGTCACCACTACATTCAGAGTAATGAAGAATGACAAAGTTCACAGATCTTATGGCACACCATCTGAGGTATGCTAGCAGGGAGGAGTTAAATTGTTTGTAGCCTTCATAAACCCTTACTCAACATATGGAACTGTTGGCAGATCCTAATAGTGATAATATTTTCGATATTTACTGGAGGTGGACCTGAGGTCAAGAGCTAAAGGGAAAGTAGGCACTTAGTCTTGAAGCACTCTGTTACCAGGGAACTATATTTCCCAGTATTATGGGATTCAATTAGCAACTTTTGTAAATACAGAAGGACCTTCATTGGCTTTCTCTCAGTTCCTGACTGCTAGAATCCAATATGACAGTCTCAAAAACATATGAGTTCCCAGGTTTTGGTTCTTGCTCTGTATCTAAGGAGGTTTTCTTGTATATGGATACTAATTTGGGTTTCTAATAAAGACTGCATATTAAGGGATAGCTCTGGTTTAGCTCTTATCTTTTTCTTTCCTTAGGTGTTAAACTAGGTCTTTGTGTCTCAGTTATGAGTACTTAAAACCATAATCTTATCTATTATATACTAGCCTGTACCTAGCTATTGACAATCACCTATGTCCTTCAGCAATATTATTCCAAGATGCATAGATTTACAAAACCAAATAAAATAAAGCAGGGCATCCTTGGGAGACTAACAGACACAATGGAACAATATGGCATAGCAATGATCAGTTGCGAGACAGCAGCAGAAGATGGATGGTTCTGGTATACAACAAGTAGAAATGGGACAAATCATTCAGTGGTATTTATTACGGCAGAGTACCATACTAAGTGCTTGCTTGGGAGAGTACAATACAACAGAGTTGGTAGACATGTTCTTCAACCGTAAAGAGCTTACAGTCTAGAGGCAAATATCTTAGAACAAAGACTTTGGAAAGATTAAGACACCAGGAGGAAAAAATGAAAATGACATCAGAAAGTGAGGTAATAAATGCAATTATAAAACAAAGGGTGTTCTAGACATGCACATAGAGTGGAAGAAGATACACACACACACACACACACACACACACATCCCATTATATCCCATATCTAGAAACAAAATGTTTTGTTATGCCCCAATCTTAAATGCCTTTTCCAGTTAGATTGTAATCCTGCAGCCTAACTTTGGTTTATTGATGGTGGACTTAAAAAGAAGGAATTCTGGAAACATTTTATCTTAAACTAGTCAGAGGCTGAAGAAATGTCATAGAGGTCCCAGAGGAAAGAAAAAATGATTCAGTGTCTAACATAAGGAGTGCCCAAAACATTTAACTCTGTAAAAAGCTCAATACAGCAAATCCATTTCACTCACTGCTAAGTATGCTTGACCTCCCCCAAGTTTGGACCAATCTCTATTACTTGAGGCATTGCTAAAATGCCTCCATAATATTTCTTTAATAGACCAGAGTTTACTTAAGGCCTTGGAGCTGGTCCATTGCCAAACATTTTAACATGAATTACAGAATCCTTTCTTTGCGTTCCATCCAAAAAGAGAAATATGATCAATCTGACTAAATCTTCACTATATCTAGGGCAGGAATGGGACTATTTTTTTCTCTTGAAAGGTCCAGAAACTTCAAGTTAAAATGAGACTAGTAGGCTTTGGGGAGTGTTGAACAATCTAACAAGAAAGCAGACTATAGTTAAATAACTCTACCTCTCTTTACCAAAAGAAGTTCAACAAAACTCACTCAGAGGCTAAGTTTCCAGCATGTTATCCTGCAAACTGGGCATACCACAGCCATTTGACAATCACAGCTAATTATCCCTATTTACGGGATTAGCTGATGATTCTATTGCACTTCTGCACAGGAACAAGATGTGCTCAGTCTGCATGTTGTTCAGCTAAATTGTTTCATTTACAATAACACTCCTAAGCAGCACACAAACCTTAAGCAGCATTGTATATGATAAAGCAAGCTCGAAGTCACTGTGAAATAGTACTGTGGTATCGCCTATGCTCATCTCAGTTTGTGAAGTCTCAAGGAAAACATATTATTCTTTTTGTACTGAGCTGAAAAAATTGGGAGGATCAGAGGCCTTTAGTCCTTGATCCTTCAATCTCCATTATCTCTCTATTTTGGACTCTTCATTAACTCAAGGGGAACTCAAGTACTTTAGTATTTGCTTCAAGACACTCCACAGTCTCTACACCATTAAGAGAACATATTGTACAAAAATTTCTTTTATTAACAATATATTAAAAAACAAGGTGTCTGAAGCCCAAAGAAAAATACTGTAGTTTGAAATTAGCCATAAAAATAGCATCTGCATAAACACAGATATACAGAATTTTGGCTTAATGTATCAGAAATGCTTTAGAATCTCAAGCATTATTTTTAGGTCATTCTCTGTGGTCAAAAGCAAAATATCACATGAATGCAAAGACTAGTATTAGAATAATGCAGGCATCCTAGCATCCTAAACAGACAGTGCTTTGCACACAGTAAGCACTCAATAAATACGATTAATAATTTGTCATTTATGATTCCATCTGAATTTGTTCTTTACTTATTTACTGGATTTATTACATCTGCATTAGGCTTCAGGACATGGAGGAATCATTGTAGACTGTACACGATAAAGATGATTTTATTGCGTTTCAATTTTTAAAAAATCATAGAAATGGCATAAGCCTCCAATTGATACAGCATGACTAACAACCTAAAAACACCGCTTTCACTCATGAAAGGTAATAACCCTATGCTTTACCATGCTAGGAGAGAAAGGAGCATTCTAAAGAGAAGCAGCATGGCCTAGTGGCAAGAGCAAGGGCTTGGGAGTCAGAGGTTGTGGATTCTAATCCTACCTTTGCCACTTATCTGCTATGTGACCTTGGGCAAGTCATTTAACTTCTCTGTACCTCAGTTACCTCATCTGTAAAGTGGGAATTGAGATTGTGAGCCCCATATGGGACAACCTGATCATCTTGAATCTACCCCAGTGCTTAGAACAGTGCTTAGCACATAGTAAGCACTTAAATACCATTATTGTTATTATTATTATTAAAGATATATTTCCAGTCCATATCAGCCCAAAGGAAATTCCTTCCTTTGAAAATGACTGCACTTTGAGTTTTCCCATTAGCCAAGGAAGAAACCCTGCCCCACTTCCTTATTCTAGGCATCTAGCTCCCTTATCTATTCCATTTCTTCTTTTATCATTTATTTATTTCTTCCAAAGCTTCAATGTTTCTGGCTTCCATATGGAACCTCATTGCAGTTTCCGCTTCTGCATTTCTGCCTATTTCCATGGCTACTGGTCTCTTTTGGCTTCCCCGTGCTAGAATTTCCTCCCTCTCTAAAACCATCAAGCACACCTCTTCCCATATACAAAGTCCACCTAAAATACCACTGCCTTCCCCAATTAATTCCCAGAACTCTGTTTTGTACATACTCATAGACACTCATACACACACATAGAGAAGCAAAGTGGCTCAGTGGAAAGAGCATGGGTTTAGGAGTCAGGGGTCATGGGTTCTAATCCCGGCTCTGCCACTTGTCAGCTGTGTGACTTTGGGCAAGTCACTTAACTCCTTGGTGCCTCAGTTCTCTAATCTGTAAAATGGGAATTGAGACTGTGAGCCTCATGTGGGACAACCTGATTACCCTGTATTTACCCCAGCACTTAGAACAGTGTGGCTTAGTGGAAAGAGTCCGGGCTTGGGAGTCAGAGGCCATGGGTTCGAATCCTGGCTATGCCACTCATCAGCTGTGTGACTGTGGGCAAGTTACTTTACTTCTCTGTGCCTCAGTTCCCTCATCTGTAAAATGGGGATTAAGACTGTGAGCCTTATGTGGGACAATCTGATTACCCTGTATCTACCCCACCGCTTAGAACAGTGCTTGGCACATATTAAGCGCTTAATAAATACCAACATTATTAACAGTGCTCGGCACATAGTAAGCACTTAACAAATACCAACATTACTATTATTATTATTACTCACCAGTAATCTCCAGCATTTATGTCCCTTTTCATACTCTTTCAAATGCTAAATACATGTTCTGCACAAAATAAGCACTTAATAAATGCCATTCATTGACTGATCCACTCTGACCACTTTGTATATATGATATTCAACTTTGTATTCAGTGACTTCTTGGTTACTCTATTCGTAAATATTTTAAAGTCTGACTACCCCATTAGAGTGTAATCTCCTTGTGAGCCAAAGATGTGCACTTGCATATTTCATATTTTACAAGCAGTAGGTCAGAGTGCCAGTAGGTCAGAGTGCTGTACCAATGAACCCTCAAGAGAGGATACTTTTACAGCTACTTTTATTTTATGGGGTTGGGGAGTTGGGGAGCTTGGAGCCAGACTAAGGTGGAGTGGGAGGAAGGGAGACAATGGTAATGTAGGAAGAGAAAGGTGTAGGAGGGAAGAGCACAGAGAGGATAAGTTTCAAGGTCTTCCCCCTCTCCCTTCCTCCTGCTCTTTCTTTATCCCATTCCAATCTGGCCCTCAATCACAAAAGCAATACCAGCCACCCATGCTTCCAGGAGTCATTAGTTTAATGATACTTCACTCTTATTATTTGGTTCCGATTCCATCTGCTGTAAAAGATGGTAATCTAGCCCTATAGTTTCTCATACAGGCTTTGGACTGACAATGTTTGATTTTTTTCTGGCTCTTTTTTCCACTCATTAATTCATTCATTTGTATTTACTGAGCACTTACTGTGTGCAGAGCACAGTACTAAGCTCTTGAGAGAGTAAAATAGAACAATAAACAGACATATTCACTGCCCACAAAGAGCTTACAGTCTAAACTGGGGAGACAGCAATGCAAATAGATAAATTACAGGTATGTATATAAACTCTGTGGGGCTGGGAGGGGAAAGAAAAAGAGAGCACATCAGGGGGATGCAGAAGAGTATGGGAGAAGAGGAATGAGGGGCTTAGTCTGGGAAGGCCTTTTGGAGGAAATCTGCCTTCAGTCAGGTTTTGAAGGGGAGAAGAGTAATTGTCTGTTAGATTTGGGGGCGGGGGGAGGGGGGGGGGGGGGGGGGTAGTTCAGGCCAGAGGCAGAATGTGGACTAGAGGTCAGAGGCGAGATAGGTGAGATACAGAGCTTAGAACACCATTATTATTATTATTTTTATTATGGAGGCTCAGTGAGAAGGTTAGCACTAGAGGAGCATGAGTTTAGTTGCTTATTCTTTGTTACTGTTGAAGTTAGAAAGGACATTCAATGTTGATATTTTCTGGTTCTTGGGATGATCACTGGTCAGTTTCAGAGATTCATTAGTGAGTGTGCTAGCCAATGAGTATACTGGAGTTAATGGCTGTTGAGACTATTTATTCAACCTTCCATTTTTTTGAGAAGAAGCATGGTCTAAATGAAAGAGTATGGGCCTGGTAATCAGATGACCTGGGTTCTAATCCTGAGTCTTCCAATTCCGTACTGTGTGAACTTGAGCACGACACTAAACTTCTCTGTGCCTCAGTTTCCTCATCTGTAAAATGGAGATTCAATACCTGTCCTTCTCCCCCCTTAGACTTTGAGCCTCATGTGGGACAGGGACTGTATTACACCTGATTAATTTGGCACAAAGTAGGCAACTACCAATGTTATTATTATTGCTATCATTATTATTATTATAAGAACATTATTATCCTTATTATTGTTCCTGAAGTGTGACTTGAAAACAACCTAGCTCAGTGGCCTGGGATTCTGACCACTGGGGTTCTGGAGTCCATGGCCAGTAGGGAGAATATCTAATGATTGGAGCATCCCTTTCCAATCCTGTCACCTCTTTTTATGGCATTTGGGAAACCCTTAATATGTGCCAGGCACTGTAAGCGATACTAGATAATCAGGTTGGACACAATCCCTGTCCCACTTTGGGATCCCAGTTTTGGTCCCCCTTTTACAGATGAGATAACTGAGGTACAGAGAAGTTAAGTGACTTGCCCAAGGCCACACAGCAGACCTCCACCTCCACCATCTCTGGAGAGGAATCAACTCCCAGTGGAGTGGGATAACAGAAGAAGGCTTCCCAAAACTGGTAAAGCTATGAAACAATGGTAAACCTATGACAGAACCAAGACTGGTCCTGCCTGCAGTTGTGATGAACCTGAGGAAAATATACCCTCCCAAAAAGGATCTCCTGTTGTTATTAATCTTATAATTTTGTTAAATTTACCCTACAATTTCTATCCCTGTGTGTCCATCTTTCCCCTAGCCTGTTACACTGTAAGCCCCTTCAGGGCCAGGAGACATGCCTGAATAGATATCCCGGCATTTTTCTATAGCAGTGCAGTGTGTATCATGGAAGAGTCAATGCCAGGGTAGCTATATATAAAATCAGATTATATATAGACAAAAAAACTGAATGCTACTATTAAATTATTAGACCTAAACATCAGTGATAGACAAAGTAGAAAATCTAATCAGGAAGGCCAACACAGTCATGGAGTGGCAGAGCAGTATTTGGTATCAGGCTCCAGATCTCCAGTCTCCAGAGCGGCAATGCCTGCCCAACTTTTCTCACGCTGTGGTGCTTGGACCCCCTGCTCCAAAGCTCTGGAGAAGCTTGACCAGAAGGTGCCACATCCAACCAACACCTTGAGTAGTTACATCACTGTCACTCATGAGAGATTTATGAATTCAATTCCAAGACAGAATCAGAAATGGAGAACTTCTAGGTGAAGTAAGCCTCCCATTATATAGCTCAACTCCACACAGCTGTGCTGACTGGGTGAGACATGGGAGAAGAATGGACAACAGTAGGATATTGTTCAAAATAGAACTTTCCATCTTCCCACCCAAATCCTGAACTCCATCTTTCTTACCAATCACTGAAGTCACCACAACCAACTTCCCTGTTTCACAAGCCCACATCTTCAGCAATGCCCTTGTCTCATCTCTCTCATTCAGGCTACACATTCAATTTGTAAACCAAAGCTGTAAGTTCGACCTTCACAGCATTGCTAAAATCTGCCCTTTCCTCCCCACCCAAACAGCTTCCACACTGAAACAAGCACTTATAGTCCACCTGAACCAGTGTAAGCCACGTAGCTGACTTCCCGGCCAAATGCCTCTCTTGATTCTAGCCCATATGATTCTTCACTCTGCTGTCTGGATAATTTGAAAGAAAAAAATACTCAGTCCATGTCTCCCCATTCTTTAAGAGCCTCTAGTAGTTACCCATCTATTTCCATATCAAAAGAAACTCCTATTATGGGCTTTAACTCTGCCTACTGTACCTTACTGATTTTTTACTACAATACAATCCACACAGTAAGTGTTCACTTTGCTTCAAAATTAGAAGGAACCATAGTTTGGTACTAGAAGTTCTCCAAATCCCAACTCTTCATTATCTGAAGCAAGTCCTTTAATTCTCTGTGCCTCCGTTTCCTCACCTGCAAAATAGAGACTCAATACCTGTTCTCCTTCCTACTTAGACTGTGAGCACTATGGGGGACTGGGACTGTATATGATCTGATTAACACATAGTGTTTATTAAATACAATTATTATTACATTGTACATACATCAAGAGATAAAGTGACAAAGTGAGAGAAGAATAAAACTGATGATAAAAGGCGGCCTGAGCTATCTGTTTTTTTCTGATCTCTTTGTGCAACTGGTCTGGTTTGAGTTTTCACTCCATTCCTTAAAGTATTTTTTCTGCATACCCAATTTACTAATGACTTCATGCTTTATGAAGCTGTCATGCTAACATAAAACTTATTATCTAAAATAAAGCAATGTAGCTTTAATTGTATATGTTTTTGATGATCTTATCTGTTAGATCTATTTTTTTAACTTTTAGTATTTTTTAATCTCTGCAAAAGTTCACATGTATACACTTTATCTCTACTTTGATGTTAGACTTTGACACGATGATTTGCTAATCGAATATTTTCAAAAGCATTTTATAATGTCCAACAATGAATTTTGGCACCAAACTTAATTAAAGATGTCCACAATCCTTTCCTAATTATTCTGCCATCGTTCTATAAAATTAAATCATTATAACAATGTATCTTACAGGATCACATGTGACTAGAATGTGTTTCAAAATCAGGTAAAGGCAGAAAGTGTGAGATGCTGGGGATAGAAGAGTGGTTTTAAAAGCAGAAGGGAAAGAGTAATCCTTTTAAGCAGGACAAAATATCGCACAATCTAAAAATTTTCTCTCTCAAATACCACAAATTTTACCAAAGTTTCTAACTACAAAATTGGCTGATTTGTCTTTCATCTCCTCTCCTTTATGCTGCCTAATCCCCAAGTTGTTATTGTAGCAGCAGTAGCTGTAATAGTAATGGTATTTATTCAGTGCCAATTTGCTGCTATGTACTATACTAAAAACATGGTAGAAAAAGACAAAATACCACCATTTTCCCTTCCCTTAATCTTCTGATGGGGGAGACTGGCATAAAACCATTTACTAATAGAGCAGTAAAGATATATCACTGAATATACAGTTAAAGATCGATAGAAAAATGATGAAGATGAGTAAAATACATTAATAAGTGTTAGAGGTACTAGCTGGGTTATATGGTTTAGAGTGCCAGATACGTATTTGGAAAGTCTGGCTGGAAGAGGTATTTTAGGAGGGCTTTTAAAATGGGGAGAGCTGTGGTTTGTTTGATATGGGAGAAAGGAGTTCTAATCAGGAAGAAGAGTGTGAGCAAGAGAACAAGAATGGGAAAGTTGAGAATGATGTACAGAATAGTGGTCTGCTAGATATGAAGGGTTAAAGGCGAGGAACCTTCACTTTTCTGTCCAGATGATTTTTCTAAAAAAACATTCAGTCCATGCTTCCCCACTCCTCAACAATCTCCAGAGGCTGCCCATTCACCTCTGCATCAAACAGAAACTCTTAACCATTGGCTTTGAAGCACTTACTCACCTTGGAATGGTAGAAGGGAGATTGGGAAATAAATGGATAGAGCAAAGGGAAGATTTTTAAGGTAAGGATACATGGGTCTGAAAGCAGAGGGAAAGGAACTACTTTAAAGTATGTGGTTGAAGGTGGCTGTCAGCGAGGGGAGAAGGGAGGGCCCAGAGGTGCAGGTGGAGATGGTAGATTTTGAGTGAGAAAGGGGCTCTTCTCTTGAGATACTGCCAGGAAAAATGAGAGAGTGAAGGAGGGCAGGTCTGGAGAGGAACAGGGGAGGTTTTAGGAGATCATGCATAATAGTTTCAACTTAATCAGTAAAATATGTGGCCAGGACATTAGGGGAAAAAACAAAAACTAGAGGTGGAGGAACTGGGGAGAAAAGTGGGTTTGAGGAGGGAATTATGCGTTTGAAACAGTTGGCACAGGAAATGGGCATGAGAGTCGATACGGATAGACAAATGACCTTGACTGGTGGAGGAAAGTGATGGATGAGGTTGGTCTGATGTCTGTATTTCTGCAAGCAGTGCTCCACAGCTCATGCCCAGTAGTGGAGGAAGCCTAATGCAGTGATCCTGATTTGCAAGTTAGTGGCACAAGATTGGCAGAGAGATAAGGGAACAAGGAAATGAGTTCATTGGAGAGGGTGGCATAACTCTACTATATTTCATGTTCTCTTTAAAATGCTTAATACAGTGTTCGGCACACTGGAAGCTCTCAATGGTCCCCTGAATTGTTATCATTTTGAACTGTAACCTACTTATCTGGAGAAGTCCTTCAAGACAAGCAGAGAAGCTGCTGCCATATCTTGTCGCTTCATCCATTTTCTAAGTTGTTTAAACTACATCAGTAGCCGGCCTAGTAATAAGGGGATGGAACTGGGGAAGAAGGAGGTGGGACATTTGGTGAACCCAGTGTCTACCCCTCCTGGAATGCCCTCTCTGTCTGACTCCACAGACACCACCCCTCTTGGAGTGTCCCCTCTACCTCCTCTCTGCCCCCTGGAGCGGTAACAGTGACATTCACCACCATCACCCTTCACCGTTTAGGTAAATCAGTCTCCGAATCCTGTTGGTTCCACCTGCACAACATTGCTAAAATCCTCTCTTTCCTCTCCATCCATACTGCTACCATGTTAATACAACAACTCATCCTATCCTGCCTGGATTATTGTATCAGTCTCCTTGCTGACCTCCCAGTCTCCTGACTCTCCCTACTCCAGGTCATATCTCACTCTGCTGTCTGGGTCATTTTTCTACAAAAACACTAAAGACACATCACCCTGTTCCTCAAAAAACTCCAGTGGTGCCCATCCACCTCCTTATCGAACAAAAATTCCCCACCGTTGGGTGTAAAGCACTCTATCATATTGCCCCCTGCTACCTCACCTTGTTTCTCTCCTACAACCAGCCTGCACATTTTGATCCTCTAGTACTAACCTTCTCACTGTGCCTTGATTTCACCTGTCTCACCCCCAACTCCGAGACTATATCTTGCCTCTGGCCTGGAATGCTCTCCCTCCTCAAATCTGACAATTACTCCTCTCTCCTTCAAATTCTTATTGAAGGCACATCTCCAGGATGCCTTCCCACACTAGCCTCCCCACCCCCACCATTCGCATTTCTTTCACTCCCTTTTGCATCACCCTGATTTGCTCCCTTTGTTCTTCCCCCACCCCCCCCCGCCCCCCACCCCCCCGCCTAGCCCACAGCACTTTATGTACATATACATAATTTATTCATTTATATTGGTATCTGTCTTCCTCCTCTAGACTGTAAGCTTGTTGTGGGCAGGGAAAATGGCTTCTTATTGTTGTATTGTACTTTCCCAAGCACTTAGTACAGTGCTCAGCATACAGAAAGCACTCAAAAAATGCGAATGAATGAATGAATGAACGGAGAAGGGCGGTAGGGGGAGGTCAGAGGAATTTCAGATATCAGCTTTAACTGTCACAGAACATCCATACATTGCACATAGTAATCGCTCAATAAATAACCTTGATTGACCTAAGATGTTCATTCATTCATTCAATAGTATTTATTGAGCGCTTACTATGTGCAGAGCATGTACTAAGCGCTTGGAATGTACAATTCGGCAACAGATAGAGACAATCCCTGCCCAGTGACGGGCTCACAGTCTAATCAAGGGAGACAGACGGACAAAAACAAGACAACATAATCATGATAAATAGAATCAAGGGGATGTACACCTCATTAACAAAATAAATAGGGTAATAAAAAATATATACAAATGAGCACAGTGCTGAGGGGAGGGAAAGGGAGAGGGGGAGGAGCAGAGGGAAAGGGGGCTTATCTGAGGGATGGTGAAGGTGGGAAGGGGGAAGAGCAGAGGGGGAGCAGAGAGGGAGCAGAGAGAGCAGAGGGAAAAGGGGAAGCTCAGTCTGGGAAGGCCTCTTGGAGCAGGTGAGCTCTCATTAGGGCTTTGAAGAGGTGAAGAGAATTAGTTTGGCAGAGGTGAGGAGGGAGGGCATTCCAGGTCAGTGGTAGGATGTGGGCCAGGGGTTGACAGCGGGGATAGGCGTGAACAGGGGACAGTAAGGTGAGCAGCAGAGGAGCGGAGCGTGCGGGCTGGGCAGTAGAAAGAGAGAAGGGAGGTGAGGTAGGAGGGGGCAAGGGAAGAAGAGATGCAGAATTGGAGAGGATCAGTTTGGGGCTACTGGGTGACATTTGAGAATTATCCATAGAGACGAGGTAGTTGAAGCTGTAAGAGTTGATGAGCTCACCAAGGGAAAGGCAACAGAATAAAAGGGAACCCAAAACTGACCCTTGAGAGACACCCTCATTTGGGAAGTGGAGGGAAGCAGGAGCAAAGGAAGCATTGACCAAATAGCATGTTAATCTTCATAAGGGAATCTTTAAAACATTGAAAATACAACAAAAACAGTGGGCAGAGCTTCCTTAGAGAATAAATCACTCTTGACTTCTTAATTTCAGCTGGGATGGTGATGGGCAAGGATGTATTTATCTGTAGCTCTCAGCTGGCCTATTGGGGTTGGTTGGGTGTAAATTGAGGCCCAAAGTGTGTCCTAATAGCAAGAGTACAAATATGAATCAAGGAGGTTCTTTCATTTAGGTTGCAAACTCTGTGTGAGACAGGAATTTTTACAACCTGATTATCTTGAATGTACCCACTGTGCTTAGTACAGTGCATTACACTTAGTCAGCACTTAAAAATACTATTATAATTATCATTATTATTTTACCTAATTGTGTTGTAACTACCAGAGCATATAATAAAAGCTTGACCAATAGCACATTTTTTATCATCATTAGCATTATTGTCTTTCTTATGCAGAGTATGGCATTGATTCAAATAATATAGATTTTAACCCTAAATTGTTTGAAGAATGAAAAGCAATGTGGTACAGTGAAAGAGCAGAGGTCTGGGAGTCAGAGGACATGGATTTGACCTGGGGCAAATCACTTAACTTCTCTGTGCCTCAGTTACCTCATCTGTAAAATAGGGATTAAGACTGTGAGCCCCATGTGGGACATGGGCCGTGCCCAATCTGATTAGCTTGTATCTACCCCAGTGCTCAGTACAGTCCTTCGCACATAGTAAGCGCTTAGTAAACACCCTAAAACATCTAGGCCTAGTTTGCAAACAATGCTGGCTGTATATCTGGGATGATTTTAATGGAAATGGACGTGACCTGGGTGTGACTGTGTACGCAGTGCTAAGGAAGGGTATGTGTATGCTTGTGTGCATTTGCATAGGTTTGAATATGAGCTAAATGTCCTTTAATAAGAATTTGCATTCTAAAACAAAACACCCAACCTGCAAATAAATTAAAATAAACGCATATGCAACAAGATCTTATAACATATAAATATTTACTTAATTTGTAGATTTTTAAAATTCCACTACATGACACTCATTTCTAGATGTCAGAGAAGGTAAAAATCAAGTGACTGCATTTGATCAGGAAAGTTTTAGGAAAGAGATAGGCTATCAGAAAGTGCAATTACTGGTCAATTACATGACATATTCCATCAACTAAAAGTCCTAAGGAATAGGCTAAATCTATTTCAACCACTCAAGATGAATTAGAAAGGGAATAATTGTAAGCATAGTAAAGATATCTTTAGAGTCTTGATCCCATGTAGAATCTCACCGATTGCATATTGCGTTGAGTTCTCTAATAACTAACTATATCTTTCTTGATTAGACCCTGTGAAAAGTCATCCTTCTCAATTCACTCAAAAGAAACAGAATTCCCTTAACAAAAGATTGTGATATAAAACTTAAATTAGTTTGACTTCATTATATGTCTAAACAGCTTGAGGAAATGAGTCATCCATAATTCCCACGAACCTATAAAGTGCATTGCTCTCATAAAGATAAAGGTTACATTTAGTAGGTTGCCTCGAGTAATGGTTTCAAAGGTTGCTATGGCAACCATCCTATGTAAATTAGCATGAGTTTTATCACACAATTTTCAGATTGCTGGATTTATGAGAGACTGGAGCAGTCGTTGAAGGGAAAAGGGAAGCTGCCAAAGGGTCTTCAGGGACCAATTAGTAATCAGCTGTGGTTCACTGTGTCTAGTCACTAATTTTTTTTTTATAGGTTTGAGTTGTCCATCATCTAAGAAACACTGTGAAGGATCTTCTATTAATATGAATGTAGCCATTGTTTCTAGTAAAGGAATCTCAGAACACTTTAAAATTATTAAAATTTAAAATTTTTCTCCCAGGAATTTTCTTAAATCACCATGGTTCATATTTGGAATTTGCAGATGAGAAGAACACGAAGGTGATATAGTTTGAATTTCACTTCTAGTGATATTTCACTTCAGTGATATTTGTTAAAAACCTTCCTAGGCACAAGCTCCCGTCTCCCTCCATGCTGATCTCTTAAGGGGGCAGTTTTAGGCGCATGATCAGCAGGACTTACACTTGAACTGCAGGCCATGCTGAGCCATTCACACTCTCACCCATCCCACTGTACTCCCTGAACAGTGATGTCTTAATCACTACCTTCCTGCCACTCTTCATGTCCTCCCGCTCTTCATATCTGGCAGACCACTGCTCTCCCTATCTTCAAAGCTTTTCTGAATTGCATCTCCTCCAGAAGACCTTAACTGACAAAGTCCCATCGCTCTTCCTTATTTACCCTGCAACTGCCACTGCAGCATTTGCACATCACCTAAACACTTAGCTACTCACTTCCAACTTGATGCACTTAGGTACATATTTTTACCATTGATTATTTCCTCCTCTCTGAAATTTACTTTAATGTCTGTGCCTCTTGCTAACTTGTTAGCTCCCTGAGATCACATTGAATAATGATAATAATAATGGTGTTGATAATAATAGTAATAATGATAATGAATACATTTTGGTAGTGTTTAAGAACTCACTGTGTGCCAAGCACTGTACTGAGCAAAGCAAGATGATCAGGTCACTCTCACATGGAGCTCAGAGTCGAGGTAGGATGGACAACAAATATTGAATCTCCATGTTACAAGCCAGGAAATTGAGGCGGGGGAAATTAGATAACTTGCCCAAGATCCCACATCAGGTAAGTGGCACAGCTGGAACTAGAACCCAGGTCCTAACACTCCCAAGCCTGTGCTTTTTCCACTAGGCCATGCTACTTCTCTGATGCTTCCTTTATCTATTATTAGGCAGAAATCAATCAATTAATATTTATTGCATGCTTACTGTGAGCTGAGCACCGTAGTAAGCACCCGCCTCAGCCTTTCGCTACCTGGACCTCCGCACCCCCGCTCGGGAACTCCGACACTACGGATCTTCGCCCCCACAGACCCCCATACACCAGCTTCCAGTCCACCCCCCCCGCCCCCGCTCGGGCCCGGGGACATTGTGCTCCCCTTCTCGGCCCCAAGGACATTGTGTCCTCGGGGGACATTGTGTCCTCGGGGGACATTGTGTCCCCCTGCTCGGGCCCGGGGACATTGTGCTCCCCAACCGCTCCCCCACTCCGCCCGAGGCGGCCACTTTGGGAAGCCCCCACTCTGCCTGAGGCGGCCATTTTGGGAAGGCCTCACTCCCTCTTCCCTCTTGAGGTGATTCATCCCTCCCGCCCCCGCCCCGGGCGACGACGTCCTTGTTCTCACCATGTTACCTTACCTTAGCCGCCGCCCATGGCCGCCACCCACCCCGGACAACCTCAGGGCCCCCCCGCCGCCACAGGGTTATTTGGTCATGAGCTCTGGGACTCTCTCGGCCGCTGGCCGCTTGACTTTGAGTCTGATCGGGTAGGGTCGGCTCGTCCCCCGACCCTGGTCATCGCCTGCTTATTAACACTATTGTAGTGTGCCTTACTGTAGCATGTTGCTATATTAGCGATCTCGCTTGTCATTGTTTATTGTCGTCAGACTTTGAATTTGATCAGGTCGCCCCTTAATCGAGTCTACCCCCGACCCTGATCATCACCCCTTTTATTAACACGACTATATTGTATCATACTGTATCATGTTGCTATATTAGCACTACTGTATTGTATCATACTGTATCATGTTGCTATATTACCGATTTTGTTTATTACTGTTTATTGTCGTCAGTGCTGCCACCCACCTCTCTGGCCTCGCCATGTCCCTCCTCCCCCCCTCCCCCCTCCCGCCCCTTCCTATCCTCCCCTTCCCCTTCCCCTCTCTCGCTCAGCTCTTTCCCGCTCTCTCCTCTGTCTCCTCCCCCCCTCCCCTCTCCCGCCCTAGAACCCCACTTTACCAGCGCTACCCCTCTTCCCCCTCCCCCTACTTTTCCCCCCACCAAACCCCCTCTTCACCCCCTCCCCCCTTCTCTCTTCCCCACCCATGCCCCATCCCAGTCCTCTTGTCCCACCGCCACCCCTCATCCCCCTCTCCTCGTCCAGGGCCCCGCCACCTCCTTCCCATCCAAACCCTCCCCTCCCCCCGCCCTTCCCGCCCTCCTCCCCTTGCACCCACAGCTACTTTCAAGTGTGGCCTCTGGAACCCCCGCTCTATTACAGGCAAGCTACCTTTCATCCATGACCTTTTCCTCTCCCGCTCTCTCCTCCTCCTCGCCCTTTCGGAAACGTGGCTCTCTCCCGAAGACACGGTCTCCGCCGCCGCTCTCTCCGGCGGAGGCCTCTCCTTCTCCCACTCCCCCAGACTCACCGGTAAGGGAGGAGGCGTCGGCTTCCTCCTCTCGCCCCGTTGCCGCTTCCGCACTATCCCTCCTCCCCCCTCCCTCTCCTTCCCCTCCTTCGAAGCCCATATCATTCACCTCTACCACCCACTCCAGTTACTTGTCGCCGTCATCTACCGCCCTCCCGGTCCCACCTCCGACTTCTTCAACCACCTTGACCCCTTTCTCACCTTCCTCCTCTCCTTCTCTCTGCCCACTCTGATCCTCGGAGACTTCAACATCCATACGGATGTACCCGACGACTCCTCTGCCGCCCACCTGCTATCCCTCCTCGACTCTGCCGACCTCCTCCTCCACCATACCGCGCCCACTCACTGACTCGGTCACACCCTCGATCTCGTCATCTCCTACCGCTGCACTATCTCCTCCCTCACCGACTCTGAAATCCCTCTCTCTGACCATAACCTTCTCACCTGCCTCATCTCTCACACTCCCTCCCCCTGCAAATCTTCGCTACTGCCCCACAGAGACCTCCGTTCTCTCGATCCCATCTGTCTTTCCAATAGCATCTCTCCTCACCTTGCCGCCCTGTCCTCTCTTCCCACTCTCGACGATCAGGTCTCCGCTCTCAACTCCACCCTCTCTACTCATCTCGACTCTCTCGCCCCCCTTTCCCTCCGCCGCTCTCGCTCCACTAACCCACGGCCCTGGATCACCTCCTCCGTCCGCCTCCTACGCTCCTATGCTCGAGCTGCTGAGCGCTGCTGGCGAAAATCCAAGCACCAAGCCGACCTCACACACTTCAAATTTATCCTTTCCTGTCTTAACTCTAACCTCTCCTCCGCCAGGCAAAGCTTCTTCTCCTCCCTCATCGACACCCATGCCCGTCACCCCCGCCGATTGTTCCAGACCTTTAACTCTCTCCTGAGGCCCCCTGTTCCTCCCCCTCCCCCATCTCTCACCCCCAATGATCTGGCCACCTATTTCCTCACGAAAATCAACGCGATCAGGTCTGAGCTCCCCAAAGTCACCCCTCCGCTTCTCCCCTCCCCCCCACCGACCCCCTCCCCTACTTTCCCATCCTTCCCTGCAGTATCCTCAGAGGAGATCTCCCTCCTCGCAAGTGCCACCCCCTCCACCTGCGCCTCGGACCCCATTCCCTCTCACCTTCTTAAAACCATCACCCCTGCCCTCCTACCTTCCTTAACTTCTATTTTTAACCACTCAATCTCCAAGGGCTCCTTCCCCTCTGCCTTCAAACATGCCCACGTCTCCCCCATCCTAAAAAAAACCCGCTCTTGACCCCACTTCCCCCTCCAGTTATCGTCCTATCTCCCTACTACCCTTCCTTTCCAAAATCCTAGAACGAGTCGTCTACAATCGATGCCTAGAATTCCTTAACTCCCATTCTCTCCTAGACCCCCTCCAATCTGGCTTCCGTCCCCTCCACTCTACCGAGACTGCTCTCTCTAAGGTCACCCATGACCTCCTTCTTGCCAAATCCAATGGCTCCTACTTCATTCTAATCCTCCTTGACCTCTCTGCTGCCTTTGACACTGTTGACCATCCCCTCCTCCTCCATACCTTATCTCACCTTGGCTTCACGGACTCTGTCCTCTCCTGGTTCTCCTCTTACCTCTCCGGCCGGTCATTCTCGGTCTCCTTCGCTGGCGCCTCCTCCCCCTCCCATCCTTTAACTGTTGGAGTTCCTCAAGGGTCAGTTCTTGGCCCTCTTCTGTTCTCCATTTACACTCACTCTCTCGGTGAACTCATCCGCTCTCACGGCTTTGACTACCATCTCTACGCAGATGACACGCAGATCTACATCTCCGCCCCTGTCCTCTCCCCCTCCCTTCAGGCTCGCATCTCCTCCTGCCTCCGGGACGTCTCCACCTGGATGTCGGCCCGCCACCTAAAACTCAACATGAGCAAGACTGAGCTCCTCATCTTCCCTCCCAAACCCATCCTCTCCCAGACTTCTCTATCACCGTGGATGGCACGACCATCCTTCCCGTCCCGCAGGCCCGCAATCTCGGTGTCATCCTTGACTCATCCCTCTCGTTCACCCCACACATCCTATCCGTTACCAAGACCTGCCGGTTTCACCTCTACAATATCGCCAAGATCCGCCCTTTCCTCTCCACCCAAACGGCTACCTTACTATTACGGGCTCTCGTTATATCCCGGCTAGACTACTGTGTCAGCCTTCTCTCTGACCTCCCTTCCTCCTCTCTCGCCCCGCTCCGGTCTATTCTTCACTCCTCTGCCCGGCTCATCTTCCTGCAGAAACGATCTGGGCATGTCACTCCCCTTCTTAAACAACTCCAGTGGTTGCCTATCGACCTCCGCTCCAAACAAAAACTCCTCACTCTAGGCTTCAAGGCTCTCCATCACCTTGCCCCTTCCTACCTCTCCTCCCTTCTCTCTTTCTACTGCCCACCCCGCACGCTCCGCTCCTCTGCCGCCCACCTCCTCACCGTCCCTCGGTCTCGCCTATCCCGCCGTCGACCCCTGGGTCACGTCCTCCCGCGGTCCTGGAACGCCCTCCCTCCTCACCTCCGCCAAACTGATTCTCTTTCCCTCTTCAAAACCCTACTTAAAACTCACCTCCTCCAAGAGGCGTTCCCAGACTGAGCTCCTCTTCTCCCTCTACTCCCTCTGCCATCCCCCCTTTACCTCTCTGCAGCTAACCCTCATTTTCCCCTTTTCCCTCTGCTCCTCCACCTCTCCCTTCCCATCCCCACAGCACTGTACTCGTCCGCTCAACTGTATATATTTTCATTACCCTATTTATTTTGTTAATGAATTGTACATCGCCTTGATTCTATTTAGTTGCCATTGTCTTTACGAGATGTTCTTCCCCTTGACTCTGTTTATTGCCATTCTTCTCGTCTGTTCGTCTCCCCCGATTAGACTGTAAGCCCGTCAAACGGCAGGGACTGTCTCTATCTGTTGCCGACTTGTTCATCCCAAGCGCTTAGTACAGTGCTCTGCACATAGTAAGCGCTCGATAAATACTATTGAAATGAATAAATAGTAAGCACTTGAGTACAATGCAACAAAGTTAATAGACATATGCCCTGCTTACAAGGATTTTACAGTCCAGAGGGGGAGACAGACATTAAAATATAGTATGGATAGGTACATCAGTGTTGTGGGGCTGAGAATACACTAAATATCAAGTGTTTAAAGGGTACAGACTAAAATGCACCGGCAACACAGAAAGCGAGGGAAATGAGGGCTTAGTTGGAGAAGGCCATTTGGAGGAGATGAGATCTTAATAAGGCCCAGAACATAGGGATAGTGGTGGTCTTTTATATATGAAAGGCCACTCACTGCACCAAATTCCTCTCCTCCAACTCTCTCCTGGACCCCCTCCAGTCTGGCTTCCACCCCCTCCACTCCACTGAAACCACCCTCTCAAAGGTCACCAATGACGTCCTTCTTGCCAAATCCAATGGCTTCTACTCCATCCTTATCCTCCTTTACCTCTCAACTGTCTTTGACAATGTGGACCATCCCCTTCTCAATACATTAACCAACCTTGGCCTCACTGACTCTGTCCTCTCCTCGTTCTCTTTATCTCTCTGGCCGTTTATTCTTGGTCTTCTTGGCGGGCTCCTCCTCCCCCTCCCATCCCCTAACTGAAGAGATCCCTCAAGGTTCAGTTCTTGGTCCCCTTCTATTTTCCATGTATACTTACTCTCTTGGGGAATTCATTTGCTCCCACAGCTTCAACTATCATCTCTATGCAGATGACAACCGAATCTATATTACCTCCCATGTTATCTCTCCCTCCATTCAGGCTCACATCTCCTCCTGCCTTCAGGACATCTCTACTTGAATGTCCACTCACCACCTAAAACTCAACATGTCCAAGACAGAGCTCCTTATCTTCCCTCCCAAACCCTGTCCTCTCCCAAACTTTCCTGTCACTGTAGATGGCACAATCATCCTTCCTGTCTCACAAGCCTGCAACCTTGGTGTCATTCTTGACTTTGCTCTCTCATTCAACCCCCATATCCAATCCATCACCAAATCCTGTCGGTCTCACCTTCACAAGATTGCCAAGATCTGCCCTTTTCTCTACATCCAAATCGCCACCACATTCGTACAATCGTTCATCCTATCCCGACTGGATTACTGCATCAACCTCCTTGCTGACCTCACAACTCCCTGCCTCTTCCCACTCCAGTCCAGAGTTCACTTTGCTGCCCAGATAATCTTTCTCCAGAAATGTTCAGGGCATGTCACCCCACTTCTCAATAATCTCTAGTGGGCATTAACCTCCATGACAAGCAAAAACTCCTCACTATTGGCTTTAAAGCTCTCCATCACCTTGCCCTTTCCTATCTCACCTCCCTTCTCTCCTTCTACATCCCAGCCTACACACTCTGCTCCTCTGGTGCTAACCTCACTGTGGCTCAATCTCACCTGCCCTGCTGCCAAACATTGGCCCAACATCCTACCTCTGGACTGGAACACCCTCCTTCCTCAAATCCTGCAATCAGTCTTCCCCACTTCAAAGCCCTAATGAAGGTAAACCTCCTTCAAGAGCCTTCCCATACTAAACCCCCTATTCCTCAACTCACCTTCCCTTCCATGTCGTCTCAACTTGCTCCCTTTGCTCTTCCCCCCAACCACCCCATAGCACTGATTCATATATGTATATATCTATAATTCTATTTATTTATATTGATGCCTGTTTACTTGTAATGATGTGTGTTTCCCCCTCCCCAGATTGTAAGCTCATTTTTGGCAGGTATTGTCTCTCTTCTTTGTGATACTGTTCTTTTCAAGTGTTTAGTACAGTGCTCTGCACACAGTAAGCAATCTATAAATACGATTAAGTGAATGAATTAATATTAAAGGGCAGGGAGTTCCATGTCAGAGGGAGGATATGGGGAAGGGGTCTTTGGTGAGGTACATGAGATAGAGGTACAGTGAGTAAGTTGGTGTTAGAGGACTAAACCAAACTGATTGAGTGCTTTAAAGCTGATGGTAAAGAATTTCTCTTTGATACAAAAGTATATCAACACCTACTGGAGGTTCTTGAGGAGTGGAGAGTCAAGATCTGAATTAAAAAAAAAAAAATGATCCAGGCAGCAGATTGAAGTAAGGACTGGAAGGGGGAAAGACCAGAGTGAGGCAGGTCAACAAGGAGCCTGATGCAGTAATCAAGTAGTGACATGATAAGTGCTTGAATCATGTAGTAGCAGTTTGGATAGAGAAGAAAGGACCAATTTTAGCAATGTTGTGGAGGTAAAACTGATAAGATTAGGTGACAAATTGAATATGTGGGTTGAATGAGAGAGGAGTTGTGATTAATGCTAAAGGTTCAGGCTTGTAAAACAGACAGGGTGTTGTCTTCTGTAATGGGGAAGTTTATGGGAGGACAGGGTTTGTGTGGGAAGATGAGGGTCTCTTTGAAGGAGGTGCAAAAATTTCCATATTTGCAGAGGAAATATGAGACTACAGAGGAAAGAGGTAAGCACTGAAGAGGTAGATTTGGAATTTATCTACTTAGAAATGGTAATTGAAGCTTTGGGAGTGACTGCGTTCTCCAAGGGAGTGTGTGTAGAAGGAGAATAGAAGGGGAACCACAACTGAGCCTTAAGGGATGCCCGGAGTTAGAGGGCAAGAGGCAGAGGAGGAGACTGAAAAGGAGTAGGCAGAGAGATAGGAGAACCAGGAGAGGACAGTATCAGTGAAGTCAAGGTCAGATAATGTTTCCAGAAGAGAGTAGTCCACAGTATTAAAGATAGTTGGAAAGAATTAGGATGGAGTGGAGACTGCTGGATTTGGCAAGAAGAAAATCATTGGTGTGTTTAGAGAAAGCAGTTTCTGTGGAGTAAAGAAGGTGGAAGCCAGATTGAAAGATGGAATTGGATGAGAGGAGATGGAGGCAGTGGGTATTAAGAACTATCTTAAGCCGTTGGGAGAGGAATGGTAGAAAGGAGATAGGGTAATTCTGCACAGTGGAAGCTCTCAATGGTTCCCTGAAGCATAATCATTTTGATCTGTAACCTGTTTATCTGGTGAAATCCTTCAAGATAAGCAGGTAGACTGCTGCCATATCTTGTCACCTCATCCATTTTCTAAGTTGTTTAAACTACATTTGTAACCGACCTAATGATAAGGGTGTGGAACTGGGGAAAAGATGGGACATTTGGTGAACCCAGCTTCTATTCCTCCTGGAATAATAATAATAATGATGGCATTTGTTAAGCGCTTACTATGTGCAGAGCACTGTTCTAAACGCTGGGGTAGATACAGGGTAGTCAGGTTGTCCCAGGTGGGGCTCACAGTTAATCCCCATTTTACAGATGAGGTAACTGAGGCACAGGGAAGTGAAGTGGCTTGCTCACAGTCACACATCTGACAAGTGGCAGAGCAGGGATTCAAACCCATGACCTCTGACTCCCAAGCCTAGGCTCTTTCCACTGAGCCACACTGCTTCTCTTTGCCCTCTCTGTCCCCCTCCACAGACACCACCCCTCTTGAAATGTCCCCTCTCTGTCCTGTGGAGGGGTGACAGTGATATGACACCCTTGGAGCCTTCCTAAGCCTCCACTCTATCTTCTGAAGTAATAGCAGGAACATGAAACCCCAAGGGCCCCTTTATACCTCCACTCTGCCTCCTTGAAAATATTTGGCAATTTTGACTCTCTCCTGGATAAGAGATGAGTGTGTCAGGGATGGAGATTGAGAAGGAGACTGATTTTGATTTTTCAGACATACTCTCTCAGTCTCTTTCTCAGTCAACATGTTCCACTATGCTTTTAATGCATCAGAAGATTGACAGATCTTACAATCAAACTGATCCTGTCTATAGGAATCAATCAGACAACATAGCTCATTCATTCATTCAATAGTATTTATTGAGTGCTTACTATGTGCAGAGCACTCTACTAAGCGCTTGGAATGTACAAATTGGTAACAGATAGAGACAGTCCCTGCCCTTTGAAGGGCTTACAGTCTAATCGGGGGAGACAGACAAAAACAGTAGCAATAAATAAAATCAAAGGGATAAATATCTCATTAAAACAATAGCAAATAAACAGAATCAAGGTGATGTACATCTCATTAACAAAATAAATAGGGTAATGAAAATATATATAGTTGAGCGGACGAGTACAGTGCTGGGAGGAGGGGAAGGGAGTGGGGGAGGAGCAGAGGGAAAGGGGGGAAAAGAGGGTTTAGCTGAGGAGAGGTGAAGGGGGGGTTGAGGGAAGAGGTTGGTAGAGGGTTGCTCATGAGCAAGCAATGAATCAAAGTCTTCAACTAGATAAAGGACGATCAGATATGTGTGCTCAGGAATATCCATAATCCCCTCAGACATAGTAAAGCCAATTCACACCTGAATCATGTGCCCCATTCAATAAATCCACTGATCAAATGGTTAATTATCAAGTACCTTTTGATTTACTTTAATGGATGAGAAAGACATCAGCATTCTTATCAGATATGTGGGACATCCAAGTAGATATGTCTTGATAGGAGGAGGAAATGTGAGATTGCAGGGAAGGAGAGAGGTCAAAACTAGAGATATAGATTTGGAAATCGTCTGCATATATATGGCAACTGAAGCCATGGGAGCAAATGAGTTCTCCAAGGGAATGGGTGTAGAGGGAGACTAAAAGGGGACCTAGAACTGAGTCCTGAAAGACCCTTTTGTCAGAGAGATAGGAAAGATAGGAGGAGAAACCAAAGAGAACAGGGTCACTGAATCCAAAGTTGGATAATGTTTCAAGGAGAAGGGGGTGGTCTACAGTATCAAAGGAGAATGAGAGGTTTAGGAAGATTAGGAAGGAGAAGAGGCTGTCAGATATGGTGACGAGAAGGTCACTAGGAACCTTAGAGAGGGCTGTTTATGTGGAGTGAAGGGGATAAAAGCCAGATTGCAGAGGATCCAGGAGAGAATTGGAGGGTAAGAAGTGTCTCAAGAAGTTTGGAGAGAAATGGTAGGAGGGATATGGGGGAATAACTGGATGGATCATGTTTGAAAATAGTGGGGAAGGTAGTGAACAGTTTACAGTGGCAGTCAAGGAGGAAAGAAGAAAGGGCTGAGTGTTTTAAAAAGGCATGAAAGGATGAGGTCAGATTCACAAATGGAGGGGGTAGTGGACGGGGTGGGGAGGGCAAAAAGGGTAGGAAGAGGTTGAATGGAGGTGAGATGGTGGGGATCAATGCAGGGGAGGGTGATGAGGAGAAGCACTGGTACAGGATGATAGGGGTGGGGGAGGAGAGAGAGATGGGGGGGCCTCAAGAGGTAGGATGGGAGCACACTGTGTGAGGAGGGCTGGCCTATGGGAAGGAGGTTAAGCAGGGCTTCTAAGCATTGGGGACAGGAGAGGGGAGATCAGAGGAAGGGGACTGAAGGCAAATGGTGGAGCTAGTGTTTAAAAGAAAGAAAGTCCTGAGCTGCAACAGCTCATATGTTGACCCAGTAGGTTGTGGCAAGTTCCTCTAGTAAGGGATGACTTAGTATCTTTCAGCTTTAGAGGAAATCCCCAAGTTGTCAAACACCAACCTACTCACTGGACCTTGATCTCATCTATCTCACTGCCAATCCCTTGCCCACATCTTGCCTGGAACTCCTTCCCCCTTCATTGTCAACAGATGATCACTATCCCCACCTTCAAAGCCTTATTAATAGCATATCTCCTAAAAGAAGCCTTTCCCAACTAAGCCCTTATTTCCTCTTCTCCCATTCCCTTCTGTGTCACCCTTACACTTGGATATGCATCCTTTATTCAGCCCACCCTCAGCCCCATAGCATTTATATCCGTATCAATAATTTATTTATTTGTATCGGTGTCTGTCTCTCCCTCTAAGCTCATTGTAGGCAGGAAATGTATCTACCAACTCTGTTATACTCTCCCAAATGTTTAGTACAGTGGTCTGGACAGAAAGGTTCAATAAATAAGATTGATTTTAATGATTGAGAAGATTAAACATTAAGAATATGCCAACCACTGTGATAGACCCTGAGATAGTTATGACAGCAATTAGATAAAGATGCTCCTTTTTGCACAAGAACTTCAAAAGATTAAGTGGCAAAAAGATTAGGCATTTCATCCCCATTTTACAGATGAGGAAACTGAGACAAAGAGTATGGTCCTGACCCCAGGATCTTACAATTTAATGAGAGAGACAAGTGGACATAAATATCATATAAGGTAAGAGAGCAAGAGGATAGATTTGTGATACAAAAATAAATAAGCAATTAAATAATGATCAGATAAAAGCATGGGTGCTGCTAAAGTGGCTATCAATAAATAATAACAATATCAATGGTGACAGAGATGATGGAATGAGAATATTGTGAAAGTGGGGGTCAATCAAGTGCATGTCAAAAATATATGAAAACTAAGAGTTCTAGTGACTTAGATAGCCTTGTCAATACCATGGGGCCAACCAATATACTTTCTATATCAGACAGATCACAAGCAAATTTCAAAGAAAAATAACACAGTTTGCTGGGATAAGTGATTGCAAAGGCTATAAGTCTAGCGAGGGAATAGAGTGATTTGGTGGGAAATACCTAATGATGACTCAAAAAAGCATTAATGTGTATGTGCTCATGTCCAGAAACTGAGTACTATGTAGTAGCCAGTTTTCAGATAACAAGGATTTATATGCCTGAATAACCCTAAATTGAGGAACAATGCCTTTATAGAATGCGTGCCTTCACCCAGCCTTCACACATGTACACATCTCTTTCTTCTGAGGGCAATATAATCTTCCCAGATAGATTAAATATTTGTGACTGGAGGAAGAATTCCCAATTCCCAAGAGTGTTCTGCCCAAAATTTGTGGTTAATAATAATATAATTGTGGTACTTGTCAGGTGCTTACTATGTGCCAAGCACTGTTCTTAGCACTGTGGTAGATACAAGATAATCAGGCTGTCCCTCGTGAGGCTCACAGTCTTAATCCCCATTTTACAGATGAGGTAACTGAGGCACATAGAAGTTAAGCAGCTTGCTTAGGGTCACACAGTGATAAGTGACGAAGCTGCAGTTAGAATCCACGTCCTCTGGCTCCCCAGGTCATGCTCTTTCCACTAAGCCACACTGTGGGAGAAGTGACTTTATTGAAATAACTAGGAAGCAATGCATCCTAATGGATAGAACATGGACCTGCAAGTCAGAAGGACCTCGGTTCTAATCTCTGCTCTGCCATTTGTCTGCTATATGACCATGGGCAACTCATTTCACTTCTCTGTGCCTCACTTACCTCATCTGTAAAATGGGGATTAAGACTGAGCTCCATGTGAGACAGGGACTGTGTCTAACCTGATTAGCTTGTTCCTACTCCCAGCATTTAGGATTGTACTTGGAACCTATTAAGCACTTAAATAGCATTTTAAAAAAATAAGAAAAAGACCTATGCTTTAGACCTGGAAAAGCCATTAAAAAGCAGGGTAATGCTAGAAGAGTTTTAAAGTTCATCTGAGAACATTAACTAAAAATGGGTAGGAAGTGGATGATACAGAAAGTGATTTATTTGGAAAGAGTGCAGTCAAATAACTTAAGACAATAAAAGTAGACACTCTCTCAACAACTTTAAGAGGAAACTAAATCTGTTCAATCAACACTATCATCAAATTTGATAATTGATTTGATGATTTTAAAAATAGATTTTTAACTATATATTGGAGTATATCTCAGCTATAGATTTAAATAGATTTCACAAATTATTGGAGAGAATGACAGTGTTTAAGAGTAAACCTAGCAAACAATCAATTTAAACCATGCCCTACACACCCAGTTTATCTCCCTCCCTCCCTCCCTTGGCTCCATATGGGACAGGGACTATATCTGATCTGATTATCTTGTGTCATCCCCACAGTGCTTGGCACATTATAAATGCTCAATACCATAATTAAAATTATCTGGCAAATCTTATCTCATTTGGATGCCTTCATACAGTGGCTCCAGTTCTTCTTTATGCATAATCAAGTTTCTAAGGCTCAGTGAAGACAAAGCAGCCACATCTAAAAATAGTGAAAGGCAAATTGTGAGATAGCCTGTATGCTAATTCTTAAACATATTTGAATATAAATCAATATCCATTTCTAGCTGTTGGGAGAGACAGGCGTGCATAAGCTGTGAATATGCAGTATGAACAGGAGGAAATCTATTAGGATAGGAGGAAGAGTATAGAAAAATAAAATAAATGAATCAGATGGAGTGTTCACCAAAGTGTTAAAGGTGGCTATATAAGCATGAGTGTTGACATTTTTCTGTCTTAGTCTATTCAGTATATAATAATGATAATAATAATGTTGGTATTGTTAAGCGCTTACTATGTGCAGAGCACTGTTCTAAGTGCTGGGGTAGCTACAGGGTAATCAGGTTGTCTCATGTGAGGCTCACAGTTAATCCCCATTTTACAGTTGAGGTAACTAAGACACAGAGAAGTTAAGTAGCTTGCACACAGTCACACAGCTGACAAGTGGCAGAGCTGGAATTCAAACCCATGACCTCTGACTCTCAAGCCCAGGCTCTTTCCACTGAACCACGCTGCTCTAAAATGTTGGTATTTGTTAAGCCCTTACTATGTGCAGGGCACTGTTCAAAGCATTGGGGTAGAAACAAGGTAATGAGATTGTCTCACATGAGGTTTACAGTTAATCCCCATTTTACAGATGAGGTAACGGAGGCACAGATAAGTTAAGTGACTTGACCAAAGTCACACAGCTGACAAGTGGCAGAGTCGGGATTCGAGCCCATGACCTCTGACTCCCAAACCCGTGCTCTTTCCGCTGAGCCACGCTGTGTTATCTGTATGGAGTGTTAATGTAGTAATCTGTGAAAGTTAAAGTCCTGAATCTGAAAGCATTCCACAACTATTTGTTTGAAAGACTAGTACTAAAAAAAGCATGCTGAAAAAGACAAAAGGAAACAGCCTAGATGTTTCAAATAGATACTGGAGCCTTTTTTGAATCATTTGCTGCAAGGGAAAGCAAGGTTAGACATTCTCATTCCACAGCTTGAAAATGTTTGATTCAGCAAAGAACATACCACAGGTCTTTGAAGTCCAGCTGAGAAGAGAGCGCTGGTCCATGCTGACCTACTCAGGACAGACTGCAAAATGCATTTTGCTTGATAAACCAGTATTACATTGATTTCCTGAGAGAATCTAGAATCAAACCCACTATTGGTAAATGGAATTTCGGTTTATCAGAATTTACTGTTCAAGTTAGTCATGGTGTGCTCAGTGTTCTGTCAGCACTTGCAGTGATCCACAGTCTTGCTGATTGATTCAATAAGGAAGTGTAGAGGTTTAAACATGGATACAAGTTTAATCCTAACTCCCTCCTGAACTTTTCCCACCCCAAGTTCCCCAGCTATACATTCCTTGGGATTGAAATTTTTATGATGAACTAGTGTAAATACTGCACCAAAAATGATCATTAGATGAGATCCAAATTTGTCCATCGATGGCACCATCATCAAGGCTGCAGGTGTAGCAACATGAACTCTGGATTGTAAATTCCTGGAGGGAAGGAACTACTACTTTTATTATATGCTCTCAAGCACTTAATATCTTCTTCTACCCAAAGCAGGTATTTAGTAAATAGTGAATGATGTTCTACAAACTACCTCTTCCTTCCTTCTCCCACTGTAAGCTGTGGTCTCTGGTGGCAGTGTCATGATGGCTGGGGAACCTTCCTCTCTTTTTCCGTCTGACACTGTAGAAGTAAAGCCTGAAACAATCATAACTTTCTCGATTCTGTGAAGATCATGGGAGAAGCAGCGTGGCTCAGTGGAAAGAGCACGGGCTTTGGAGTCAGGGCTCATGAGTTCGAATCCCAGCTCTGCCACTTGTCGGCTGTGTGACTCTGGGCAAGTCACTTAACTTCTCTGTGCCTCAGTTCCCTCATCTGTAAAATGGGGATTAAGACTGTGAGCCCCACGTGGGACAATCTGATTCCCCTATGTCTACCCCAGCGCTTAGAACAGTGCTCGGCACATAGTAAGCGCTTAACAAATACCAACATTATTATTACTTTGTAACCAGTGACCATGTGAAAGACCTGAAGACAACCCCTCAACCCCATTTTAGCTACTTAATGTGAATTTATAACTTCTGAATTGTTTCATTTTCTTCTTGTAATTTTAGTAAGTTTCATAATGCATTACTGTTTATAATTTATTCCTCTTTGCTGAAGGAATAACCTCTCCCATTAATATTCTGAGTCCACTGTGGGTCAGGGACCAAGTCTGAGTTCAGCCTGAGTTCAGCTCAGTGCAAACACTTAATAAAAGCAAGAATAATACAAATAATAGGTGAGATTAGGCTCAATGTCTGAAAATCCCATGGAGGATGTAAAGCTTTAAGTACTGAGAAATGAATTCTAAGGAAAGTGAACCATCCTCAGTGTCGAGGGCAGTAACTACCTTTACTCCAACAACTAGTTAGGTCAATCTAAAGACTGCTACATTTTTCTTTACAGAACAGAAAAACAACTGATTATATATCTTTTTTTGTTTCCCCTTAAAACCCTTCAACCTGGTCTGTGGCCAAAGTCTGTAATCTCTTCAATTTTGCTGTTCCTTTCCGGTTTTTTTCCCCTGAGAGATGAAATATGCTCTTTTCAGCCCATTTTGTCCAGATGAATATTTCAGTAACTTAACATGAACTCTGCTTTTACTTAAAAGGATTAGCATTGTTGGAAATATTTTTGGATTAATTGGGGGCCCCAGCTATTCCAATCTGATTATGATTAAAAGTGGATTTCTGCCCGGTGGTAATATGTCCTAAAGCCCATAAATGTCTTTGACATTATTATAAGGCTCTAACAGGAAAGAAATGTCAAGATAAAGAAGGAGGACTCCCCTCATTCCAAATAAAAAGAGTAGGGTTAACATAAATAAACTTGCACAGATTTACCATTCTAGTTTTTTGGGGAAAACAGATAATTTTAATGGATCTCCTGTCACTCAACCACCTCTTATGAACTCCCAATTACATTTAAAAAGAACGGACCTTATTTCAATTGCCTTTGAAAATCGTGATATGGTAAAGTCAAAAAGAGAAAAAAAATAGAGGAAATGTCAACAAAGTCACTTCTATTTGAGGGGTCAGATTTTCAAAAAGGGCAGTCAGTATCCTCAACAGCACTCTTCCCCAGCATGAAATGCAGGTAAAATATGAACCAGCATAATAGTCTGTCCTCTAAACCAGTGTCTCTGGAAAGGGAAAATTTCATCCATGATTATCACTGCAGAAAAAAGAAGCCTGGTGTTTCTTACAAATCATATGTAGATCTTAGAGATAAAAAAAATCAAAAAAAAAATAGAATCACTCTTCTTTACCTCTCCTTCTATAATAATTGGTTCCCCAGAGCTGTGATTTTTTTTTTTTAATATAGAGTAGGCTTCTTAAGCTTATTCAATTCCAACCATACTAATCTCCTTCAAGGGACTCTCAGTTCCAGACAAGGATATAGAATATTGACCGGAGGTAGAATAAGTGAGAGTAACATGGCTGGCTGAATGTCATGTTTGGAATAAGAAAATAGTCATAATTAGTTCTTGTTGACAATGAATCAACTCACACATGTTCTTCTTATCAATCAGTGCCATCTATTATTGTATGCAGAGTACTATACTAAGTGCTTGAGATATGAGCCATGTCTCCAAGGAGCTTACTGTCTAATATAGAAAGGCAGGCAACAAATTACAGACAGATATGTGACACAACAGAGTTTAAGGATATGTGCGTAAATGCTCTGGAGAGGGGAGAAGGTGATATATCAAAGAGCTCTGGGTATGAATGGAGGTGAATAGGCAATACAGATAAGAGGGGGAAAGGGAGGGGGAAATGAGAGGTTAATCAGGGAATGTTTCCTGGAAGAAATATGATTTCATTAGGATTTTGAAGATGGGAGAATGTTAAATCGGATATGAAGGAGGAGGGAGTTCCAGGCAGGAGAGAGCAAGGGTGTAGCAAGGCATCCATAGTGAGAGAGATTAGATCAAGTAGGTTGGTATGAGAAGAATAACATGTATGAGCTGGGTTGTATCTGGTGTCATAATAGTGGTGCATAGAACACATAATGCTTCTGCCACTCACATCTCCTGTTACCTAGTGGGAGTGGTAACTGAGAACCAATTAGGCATCAGACATATCTTAGTGTGAGAGTTCTAATGCCAGGTCTGCCACTTGTCTGCTGTGTGACTTTGGGCAAGTCACTTAACTTCTCTGTGCTTCAGTTACCTCATCTGTAAAATGGGATTAAGACTGTGAGCCCAATGTTGGACATAGACTGTGTCCAAGTTGATTAGCTTTCACCTACCCCAATGCTTAGTAGAGTGTAAGGCACATACTAAGTGCTGAACAAATACCAGAGGGGGAAAAAAAAGAGTTTGCATAGAGTGTGCCAGCGGTATGGGAATCCAGGACCTTAGTCAGCTTCAGGCTGATTATCAATCAAAAGAAATTTGCTAACTTTGCAGAGAGAGCTCATCGATCAGTCAGTCATATTTATTGAGTGCTTACTATGTGTAGAGTACTGTACTAAGTGCTTGGGAAAGTACAATGTAAGCAATGGTAGACACATTCATTATCATTCACATCTCTGAGAGTGAATGGTGTTTCTTTTGCAGACTCATCTGCATATATGAGTTCCAGTATGACTAATTCAAGAGCTACTGTTGATGCTCTGAAACAGTCAAAAAGTCCTTCAGAGTATTAAAATCATATTTTGGGACTAGTTTCCCCATGTGGGACAACCTGATTACCTTGTATCTACCCTAATGTTTAGTACAGTGCTTGGCACATAATAAAAACTTAATAAATACCATCATCATAATCATCATTTCTTGTTGCATTTACAAGTATGGCTTCATAGACTAGGTGTACAAAATGATTTATTTAAATACTAATACTGCTTTATTTCTGCTGTGCATTGTTATAGAGAAAGGATCATATAGGCCTTTCCATTTCCATTCCTATCTTCCAATCTATACACATTCCCCTTCCTTGAGGACATTTTCTCTTGGTTGTCCCACAAATCCCTAAAACTCAGTATATCCAATACAGAACTTTTAATTTTCCCTTGACAAGCGCATACTATGTGCCAAGCAGTGTACAAAGTACTGGGGTAGGTACAAGCTAATCAAATTGGGCACAGTCCATGTCCCACATGGAACTCACACTCTTAATCCCCATTTCGTAGGTGAGATTACTGAGGCAGAAAAGTCAATTGATTTTCCCAAAGTCACATAGCAGACAAGTGGCAGAGCTGGGATTAAAACTGTTGCCAGGCCTGTTCTCTATCCATTAGGCCATTTTGCTTCTCTGGAGATATTTTGGGATATAGAGTTGGTGGGAAAAAGTGATTAATCAGGGAAATTATCTTGGAGGAGGTGTGATTCCAAAGGAAAAGTGGAATAATCAGAGGTCATGCTTGTGTGGAGGTAGCTCTAGGTAGAAGAAAGATGTAAGGAGTCAGCAGTGAGAGATGAGAATGAGACACAGTCAGTAGGTAGGATTGTATTGTTTTTATGAAAAATTCTGCCCAGCCCTACACTAATAGGAAGCTTTTGCTACCTACTGTGATACAATCTACAGCCTGGAAAATGAAAAACAAATATATGACTGATTACATATAAATTACATGAATGAAGCTTATAAATTCCCTTCTCTAAGTTTCTCGAGTTTAGATAAAGCAAAACACATATTTGAGCAGTACATTACCACGACTCCATTCACTCTCTTTGTCTCTATAATACATAGGGCTATGTGCATTTTAACGATTTGTCATCACTAAATTAGAAACATACCCATGAAAGTGCTTCCTACTTTCTTACAGTATGTTAATCTTCACTAGATTAAAACTGACTGTAAACAGTTTTTACATTAAAATCTCATTCCAATATGTCTACGTTATTTCATGTCCTTCCCAAGAAAGAAAGCAAATACAAAACACGTACACATTCTTGAGATTGTCAAAGTCCCTGCATCAATATATACAGATTAACATGGGCTGCAGTACTGTCAGATTTATAAAATTTTATACATGTATATCAATTTTTCTATGATGATAATGCATTATTGCCTTTTATAGCCATAATTCTGTAATAGATTCTAAATAATTTCCTATATCAAACCTCTTCTGTATCAAAAAGGCTACAGCTTTAAACCTTGTTTCATAGATAAACAGTGCTCTCCTGTGATCAGAGCAAGGAACTGCTTGAATAATGAAATAGGTAATTACTATCTCCTTTATTGCCTATGCTTCACCTCCTGTATTCCTATGGTTATTAGCAAGATTATCTTTTATGTATAATATGCTCATTATCTCTCCAAGGAATGCCTGTCTTTTCCCTTTCCTTCAAGAAACATGTTACTATAATAATTATTTTATTGAAATGATTATAACTGAAATGCCTGCAGTTCATTTTTTACCCAAGTTATGAAGTCATAGAAGCAAACTTAACATTTATGAAAATAGCAAGTTTTACTTGGATTAATCACATGTGCATAAACATATTGAGAGATGTTTTGTTCGTAAAACTGAAAATCCCTTCTGTTAATGCAAATATGTTAGTATTTGAGTTAGTTATAAAAGGTACTGGGAAAATTCACCACAACTCACTTTGTATTTCTGAAATGCAGTACATGAGTCTATTAGTACTTTTGAGCTACAAAAAAAGACAGTTGACAAGAGCTGCCATTTTAGAGGTCCATGAGTGACAGTATCTAGCACTCATAGTAATAATAATACTAATAGTGTACGAAGTGTTCAGGTACAAGATAATGAGGTCATACATAGTCCCTGTCCATATGGGGCTAAAAAGTCTAAGCAGGAGGGAGAACAGGTAATGAATCCTCATTTTACAGATGTAAAAGCTGAGGCACAGAAAAGTTGAAAAAATTTCCAAGGTCACCCAGGAGGAAAGTGGAGGACCAGTGTTAGAACTGTGGTAATCTTCACATTCCCATTAAGGAAAATAACACTTTGACTCTCCAGATTCACAGGCAGTATTCATGAACAAAGCTTGCCAAGAATTTTGCAGGACCACCCTACCTTCCACTGACAAGTTTAAATGATGTCATGAAAGTGTCACTCAAAGGAGTGCAGGGAAACTTGTTCCTTTATTCAGTGAACAAGAAAACATCACACAACCCTGTCAAAGCTGACTTCTTGATGGCAAAGAAGGTCTGGCATAATCAGACTCTGCCATCTACAGTAGTGACTAGTTGGAAAAGCTAGAACTTAAGATATGACAGTTTAACCACTCAGTAGTGAATTCAATAATATATGTTGTGTACTTACTGAGTCCAGTGAACTGTGCTAAGCATTTGAAAGAGAGTAAAAAACATGGTCCCTGATCTCAAGGAATTTACAATTTAGTATAGGAGCCCGGCAGGCATCAATTGTATACAGACGAACATCTTGAAGACTGGGATCATGTCACTTGGTTTTGTATTTTCCAAGCACCTAATAATAATAATATTAATAATTATGGTATTTGTTAAGTGCTTACTATGTCCCAAGCACTGTTCTAAGCTCTTGGGTAGATACAAGGTAATAACATTGTCCCATGTAGGGCTCACAGTCTTAATCCCCATTTTACAGATGAGGGAACTGAGGCACAGATAATTTAAGTGACTTACCCAAGGTCACAGCAGACAAGTGACAGAGACAGGATTAGAACCCACATCCTCTGACTACCAAGCCTGTGATCTTGTCAATAGCCAGTGGATACCAAGTAGATATATTTAGTTTATGCCACTGCAGCTGCTATTCCTACTACCACCCCTGGAAGCAGGATAGCTCATTTTTGGAGATTTGAGTGCCACACCCAATTCCTCCCCTTTTCAAAGCTCTACTGAGAACTCACCTCCTTCAGGAGGCCTTCCCAGACTGAGCCCCCCTTTTCCTCTGTTCCCCCTCCCCTCCCCATTGCCCTGACTCCTTCCCTCTGTTCTACTCCCTTCCCCTCCCCACAGCACTTGTGCATATTTGTACATATTTATTACTCTATTTTATTAATGACTTGTATATATCTATAATTCTATTTATCCATTTTGATGCTATTGATGCCTGTCTACTTGTTTTGTCTTGTTGTCTGTCTCCCCCTTCTAAACTGTGAGCCCGTTGTTGACTAGGGATTGTCTATCTGTAACTGAATTGTACTTTCCAAGTGCTTAGTACAGTACTCTACACACAGTAAGCGCTCAATAAACATGATTGAATGAATGAATGAATAAGATGAGCTCCCAGGTCCCACTCCCAACTGAACCTGCACTGACATAGAACTGCAGCCAGAGAATAATGTTATGCTCTTAAAACTCCAAGGAGGAAATCAACCAATCAATTAATGGCATTTATTGAGCACTTCCCATGTGCAGAACACTGTTCTAAGTGTTTGGCAGAGTACAATACAACAGAGTTGGCAAACTCATGCCTACCCATAATGAGCTTACAGTCTAGAGATTGGTCAAGACTACCCTCATCCTCCAACCCCCTGTCCTTGAAGTGTGAAAAGCATTTGCAGTAAAAACACCTGATTTGGCTACAGATTATCCTTGGGGCAGATGCTGATGGACTCCAGTCTTGCCAAGACCAAGGCCACACTTCAAAGAGGGACACCAGTATCTTAGACTTGGCTGTCCCACTAAGCATCACTTTTTCAGGATTTGAAGTTGTGGTCAAATGTTCTTTTTCAGGAGGTCTAGGAATAGTTTTACAGTGAGAATCAGAAGAGAGATTCGTGGAGGATGATAAGTAATGCCTAGTTTCTGAAAGTGAATGACTTTTGTTTTTCTTGACTGAAATCAGGTTAATCCATATTTAGTCATATCTTTGATAACACAAAGATTTTATTATCATTATTATTAGTGATGATTATGATAATGATATAATGATAACATTATTATAATACTCATTAAGAACTTATTTTATGCCAAGTATTGTGCTAATCATTGGGGGAAGTGCAGGATAATTAGATCAGACATAATCCCTGTCCCACGTAGATTTCACAGTCTAAAGGAAAGAAAGGTATTTTATCCCCACTTTACAAAAGAGGAAACTGAGGCTCAGAGAAGTTAAGTAACTTACCCACAGCAGGCAAGTGGCAGAGCTGGGATTGGACCCGAGGTTCTCTGACTCCCAGTCTAGTGGTCTTTTTGCACAGGACAATGCTGCTTACCTTTTTTTCAATTTCACCACTTTAGTCTATCACAGCAGCACTAGTGAGAGAGCCTGCAGACATCTGAGTTACCAAATGCTGAGAGCACCAGTGTATATTTGCTTCTTTGAAACCTCTGCTTTTAAAGTCTTTTTCTCCCTGCCTTTGTACATGCCGAGAAAGAAATACTGTGATACTTCATTCCTAGAAATATCTGGTTTTATATGATGAGCCAACAAAATACAAATATGGGGCATCTTTCTCTCTCTCCATGGAGGATGAGTAACAATGTCACTTTTAAAAAAATACTGATATCCATTTATATCAGATGTCTTTTCTCTGGCAGTGATGAGTCTGAGAAAAGCAGAAAGAAATTTAGCAGCAGGTAAATCATGTTGAGGGACTATAGATTTTTTTAGCTACTCTGCAAGACCAAATATTGTCTCTACAGGGTATTTAGTTCAATGCTATTCTTGAAAAATGTTCATAGACTTCTCTGTTTTCATGGCTGGAGTTGGTACAAAATGAGTACTTTATGTGATCCTCCTCTTAGTGGAGCATGCAATGGCATGCTGCTACAAAATTATTGGTTTTCCTTTGGAATGGGCTTGCATTTCCCTATATTTTCATGTCTGCTAAGGAAATATGGATGTCCTGGGACTGTTCCACAAGGAATAATCTAAATGAAAGGATTTTCTTATTAATTTGGACCTTGAAGGCAAATTTACCCAACTCCATTCTACCATTCTCCACTTCCTTTGTTCATCTCACCTCCTCCCCATCTCTCCCACTGATAGGGAAAGGATTCAAAGCCCTTGAATGAAAATTGCTTCAATAATGTACATTATTTTGTCAGGGGAGACTCGGTCTTCAGAAATAATATCACTTATCTCTCCTTCTGCAAATAAATATTTTTACAGGTCATAGCATCAGTAGCACGATTGTCTTGATCAAATTCAAACTTACCCAAACTGTAACTATTATTGGTAGAATGAAGAAATTGCTTTATTCATCTCTATGTATCTCTGTCAAGCAAAAAACACAGGCAGGAATAAGGCCTTATAGCAGGTCACTAACTTTACATTTACACTGTCTTTCTGAGTTTTGTGGTATTTTTTTTCTGACTACAAATGTGAATCATTTATATTTGCCAGAATTCTTTGAAATTTATTTTGAGATAATCCTTGGCATGTATTTCCAGGCTGTATTTCTCGGTTCCAGGCTGTTGGATTCTGGCAGTAAGGATTTGGGTGGAGGTCAAGTAGATCTTTCATAATAAGGAAATATTGAAAGATACTTCGTTTACTTGACGTGAGCGAGGAAACTCTTCTGCTGCTATGCTGTTGGTGCTTCCTCTCAGCAAAACCATTTATAAGCAATGGGGTTTCACTTTGGAGTTTGCCAGAACCAGGAGCCTATTCATATTAGGAAACTGATTGTTTCAAAGAACTGAGTAATTCTGAAATGAGAGCTTCAGGACTAGGCTCCTTCCTTACAGCCATAAACACGGAGTTGTAAAATGGTGGATCTGACCTTCATGTGTTTTCTTATAATGACAGCACATTTAAATGATTTCTATCTTTGAATGCAGCAATTTGCATTATCCCTGCCATTTTCTGAATTTCACTGTAGACATGTACTTTTTCAAAAACCAAACCACTGTTGACTTTCTCTCAAATTTTTGGTTTTCGTCCATTAAATGCACAGTACTCATTTCCAGCTATCCTGGTCTTTAAAGTCTTTATTAAGAACCCAGATCTTAACTTCATCTAATGGTTTTTTTTTCTTGTTTAAAATCATTCATCTGGTAAGATGCAGCATGGCTTAGTGAATAGACAACGTGCCTGGGAGTCAGATGGGCATGACTTCTAATTCTGACTCCACCACATGACTGCTGTGTGACCTTGGGCAAGTCACTTCATTTCATTTTATTTTGTTAACGAAATGTACATCACCTTGATTCTATTTAGTTGCCATTGTTTTTATGAGATGTTCTTCCCCTTGACTCTATTTATTGCCATTGTTCTTGTCTGTCTGTCTCCCCCGATTAGACTGTAAGCCCGTCAAACAGCAGGGACTGTCTCCGTCTGTTGCCGACTTGTTCATTCCAAGTGCTTAGTACAGTGCTCTGCACATAGTAAGCACTCAATAAATACTATTGAATGAACTTCACTTCTCTGTGCCTCAGGTACCTCATCCGTAAAATATAAAATTTAAGATTATGAGACTCATGTGGGATGGGGACTTTGTACAGTTTGATTAATCTGTATTTATCCCAGTGCTTAGAACAGTGCTTGGCACATAGTAGGAGCTTAACAAGTACCACAGTTATTATTATTATTATTAAATTCAGTACAGCCATTTCTGCTATACCCAAACAGGGTGTATTCTGAAGAACTTCATGTTATGGGGAAAATTATGCTAATAGTCATCACTGACTCAATAAGAATTAATGTGTGATCAGTCAGTGGTTTTATTGAACAATTACTGTGTGCAGTGCACTGTACTAAACATTTTGGAGAGTACAATATAATAGAAATTATAGACACAATTCTTTCCCATAAGGAATTGAGTCTATGAGGTGAAGCAGGCATTTAAATAAATTACAAACTGAGGAAATAGTTAAGTATAAGGATATTTACATTGGAGTGTGGGTGAGAATCAGAGTGGTTATGGAGTACACAATCAAGTGTATAGTTGATGCAAGGGCTAAGGCAGATAGGGAAAATGAAATGAGGAAAATGAGTCAGAGAAGATCTCTTGGAGGAGGTGGAATTTTAAGAGGGTTTTAAAGGTGGAAAGGGCATGGACTTTTGTGTCAAGAGGTGATAGATTTGGCATGGAAACCAAATGGGTCATGATGAGTTTAGAACATTGTCTTGTCTTATGCCATCGAGTCATCTCCAACCCATAGCGACACCATGGACACATTTCTCCCAGAACTCTCCAGCTCTGACTGCAACCATTCTGGTACTGGATCTATAGAGTTTCCTTGATAAAAATATGGAAATGGTTTACTGTTCCCTCCTTCCGTGCAGTAAACTCGAGTCTCTGCCCCCGACTCTCTTCCATGACACTGCTGCCCAGCATGGGTGAGTTTTGACTTGTAGCAGATTGCCTTTCATCGCTAGCCACTGCCCAGGCTTGGAATGGGCAGGCCTTTGCTTGTCTCTCCCTCCCATAGTCAAGACTGGTAGAGTACTGGAAACTCTCCAAGTGTGACCCTGAGAGCACGTTAGACTATTGGAGGCGGTCAAAACATCAGAGGTCTCTGTGGGGGAACAGGAGAGATTTCAAGGAGGCAGTGTGTGGGAGATAAGACAGGTGAGGAGGTTATGGTTGGACAGACATTTCAGAGTTGGTGAGGTTAGATATAGTACAGTGACTAGAGATGAAGAGATCAAGCATGTGCCCAAGGTGATGAGTGGTTGAGGTGGGGTGGAGCAGAAGGTTGTTGCAGTTGAGGAGCAAGAGGAATAGGACAGTGGGAAGCTCATTGGAAACATATTTTGAGGTAGACAGCTCAAAGATACCACCAGGACTGACTGACATTTTTCGATACAAATTCCTATATTAAGCTTTACATCCTTTCCAAACATTCTTATTTGATTATAATAATGTAAATTACAAAAGCATGAACATATTACATGATATCATATGGTATGATAATAATAATAATGATGTTGGCATTTGTTAAGCGCTTACTATGTGCACTGTTCTAAGCACTGGGGGAGATACAAGGGTAATCAGGTTGTCCCACGTGAGGCTCACAATTAATCCCCATTTTATGGATGAGGTAACTGAGGCACAGAGAAGTGAAGTGACTTGCCTACAGTCACAAAGCTGACAAGTGGCAGAGATGGGAGTCGAACCCATGACCTCTGACACCGAAGCCCAGGCTCTTTCCACTGAACCACGCTGATCAAGCCAGAATCCAGAAAATATAGCAATTTTATGTCCTGACCAAGCCAAGCACATCTACTTAATCATTTCATCCTGCATTGAATCTACTTTCACCAACTTGTAAAGTATGTATGTTATCCCACAACCCACTGGTGCTCTAAGAAGAGTGTTGCCCAACACTTCCATCGTTATCACATCCATAGTGTCCTATCCAAGTAGTGTGGCTTAGTGGACAGAGTGTAGACCTTGGAGTCAGAAGACCTGGCTTCTGTTGTCACACTTCCCCGTTATGTGACCTTGGGCAAGTCATTTAACTTTGTGCCTCTGTTTCTTCATCTGTAAAATAGGGATTAACACCTATTCTCCCTTCTTTCTATTCATTCATTCTTTCAATCATATTAAGCTTTTAACAAGTACCATAATTATATAACAAAATAAGCACTTAACATGTACCATTATTATTATTAAATTCAGTCATTTCTGCTATAATGAAGGGGGTGTATTCTTGAAGAATTTCATGTTTTGGGGAAAATTATGTTCAAAGTAATCACTGACTCAGTAAGAATTAAGTGAGATCAACCAGTGGTTTTATTAAGCAATTACTGGGTGCAGTGCACTGTATTGTTTGCCCTTCTTTTTATTCATTCATTCATTCAATTGTAATTATTGAGCTCTTACTGTGTGTAAAACACTGTAATAAGCACTTGATTAATAAGCACTGTGAGCCCCATGTGGGTCTGGAACTGTGTCACCCCTAATTATCTTTTAAGACCCCAGTACTTAGTACAGGGCTTAGAAAATAGTAAGTATTTGATAAATACCACAGTCATCATTATTATTATCCAATGTACTCTGTAACAGAAATGACTGTATTGCCATTGAATCACATTATCGGAAGAACATTCCCTAGTAGTTCACTATAGAAACAAATAACTTGATATTATCTAGAGTTAATGGAGGTGCCAATATTTCATTTTGAAATTAATGGTGCTAAGGAACCAAGGATTTCAGAAAGGGCTGAGGACTGTTAGAGTATACCATGTTGGGTCTTTCCAGCCTTGATGGGAAACAATCACTTCTTGTGAAAGATGAGGGAAGAGGAAGGCTGAGACCAGTTCTGAAACCTGTTGGGGTGATTGTTCCCACTGCACAGGTGAAATGGACACCTATGGAGATGAAACAATAATAGCAATTATGGGGCTAAGAAAATGATACTTCTTCAGTATAGGGACTAAGAGAACAAATAGCCCAGATTAGAATCTGTTTAAGTGGAACAATGTACTGCTAATTTTATTTCACTTGGGACTGAAACTCAAGAGGAACCTTCAGTGTCTGTGATTAAGCTAATAATGAAAATCCTATCTACTATTCATTTTTCTTCCCTAAAGTCTTTATTCCCAGAATTGAGATGAAAAAGAATGCTCCAAAGCCTTACACCTCTGTCTTTGCAGTTTTCTTTCTGAAAATTGACACATTTTCTTATCCAAATTTCAAAGACAAGCACTTGTAACAAATTTTAGTAAGACTGTGGGAAAAGCCCATTACTATTAGAGAGGTAACTCATAGGGATGAAAAAGCCCTTCCCCTATCAATTAACCCACCGCTTCTGATCATCTATTAAACAAATAGGCACCCAGTAGCAATACTGATTATATTGGCACCCTTTACACTTAATATATTGATTGCTGCATGTAATCCATTTATTAATTCATTTTTTCATACTCCTGCTGTTACCAATTGTCTCACTTGCAGTTTATGTCTATCTGCTCCACTATTACATTGCAAGTTACTTTTACGGAAAGGGCTGTCTCTCATACTTTATTTTACTCTCTCAATATTATTTTTTTTAATGTAATCATGGTATTTAAGTCCTTTTTCTGCTGGGGAAGATTGGACATAGCCTCTGTTCTACCTGGAATTCAAAATCTAAAAAATAATGAGAGCAGACATCTCATTTTCCACTTTATGTATGAGGCAAGTGAGGCCTAGAAAAGTAAAGTGACTGGCTCAAGGTCACATTGGAGCCCAGTGGTGAAGTTAGGGCTTAAAACTGGGTCTCCTAAGCTGTACCCCCACAGCTCTTTCCATTAGATTACATTGCCTTCCAAGTACTTAGTACAATGAATTGAATTCATTAATGAGGATAATAATAATACCTGCTTTTCACTCTCTTGCAGAGATGTGAAGATAAAAAGAAATGTTAAGTTAAACCATGTTAGAAAAAACAACTGCACTATTCTAAAATATACTAATTCTATTCTACTCTCCCAAGCATTTAGCAAGTACAGTGCTCTGCATAACAATGTTGGTTTTTGTTAAGCACTTACTATGTACTGAGCACTGTTCAAAGTGCTGGGGTAGATACAGGGTAATCAGGTCCCACGCGGGGCTCACAGTCTTAATCCCCATTTTCCAGATGAGGTAACTGAGGCACAGAGAAGTTAAGCGACTTGCCCAAAGTCACCCAGCTGACAAGCGGCGGAGCCAGGATTAGAACCCATCACCTCTTACTCCTAAACCCATGCTCTTTCCACTGAGCCATGCTCATAGAGTAGCCACCTCAATTATATTAGCTAATTAATGGAAGGCAGTTTAATTAGGGCAATTTTATAAAAGGAAAATTATTTCAAGATAATAAAATAAGGACATCCTGATTTATTGTTATAGAAGAAAAGCAAGTAGGGGATAATGTTATTTAGTGGACCGTTGGACAGCTTCAGAAAGAGGTGAAAAGAAAAGGTTTGAAAGTACTAGTTGTAACAGAGGTATCATTTCACTGTAGCATTGCTGACCTCTCACCCCATCTTGCCTCTGGCCTTGGAAATACACCCAGCTCCACCCTCTCATTTATATCTGACAGATGATCACTCTCTTCAGAGCCTTATTAAAATCCCATCTCCCAGTGGCATTCTCCAACTAAACCCTCATTTCCTCTTCTCCTACTCTCTTCTGTATCACTCTTACACTTGGTTTTGCACTCTTACTCACCTTTTCCTCAGCCCCACAGCACTTTTGCACATATCCATAATTTATTTATATTAATGTCTGTCTCCCCTTATAGTCTGTAAGATTTCTGTGGACAGGGAACGTGTCCACCAACTCTGTTATATTGTACTCTCCCAGGCACATAGTACAGTGCTTTGTACACAGTAAATGCTCAGTAAATAAGGTTGATTGACTGACTGATTAGTGCAGAAATACTGAAAGTATGAGAAGTCAAAGGTAAGAACTCAGACAACTGAAGGACTGAATCTTGAAAAGAAATACAAGAAATTAAGTGATGGTTGAGGATGCTTTTATTGCTGAGAAAAACACTTTTCTTCTTTTAGACTTGCAAAGAAATGGAAAGAAAGCCACAAATTAATGAGATTGAGAGGCTAAAATAATGGAATGAGTATGGTGGGAAGATAATAGAAGTGGAAGATCATCAGCATGAAAGTGCTATCTTGGGATAGGTGATAACGATGGAAAAGGAATAGAGAATTGAAGATAGAAAGGCAAGAAACGACAGTTGACTAAGCAAACTGCAGCTGTGATGGTGATGATAATGATGAGGATGAGGAAGAGAAATCAGAACTGAGTTCTGCAGACTGGGCTTGTGAAGGTTGTTGGGCAGAACTTCAAAGCAAAGATGTTTTTTGCTTTGCTGCTGCACTGTGTTTGTTCTCAAAAGTGGAGTGGCCAGGTGGCAGATGTGTTTTTAGGAGGACAAGTGGAGATGAGTAAAGGTGATGTTTTGACAATATCGAAAGGGTTGATCAGAAGAGCATATAGACAACCAGAATTTAGCGATTGAGCCCCCAAATCATATCCCTAAACCCCAACCTACCCTTAGGAGGTTTGACAAGGAACTGAAATAGGCCCAGGAAATCTGCTTCAGGCAACAGTTATTCCAGGGGGTCAGGGCAATTGGCCCTTTTTGAGTGACTCCAGGTAAGAGGGATGGTGTCAATCCATTTCTGGATTTTAACTCATTTCAGAAATCTCCCAAGGATCCTCTCCCAGAATTCTTTGAAGTCAGTCAAAATCCAGTCAACCTCCTGGGGCAGCTCTAATTTCCCTAGTTGAAGGAGTCTTGGAGGCCATTCTAAGGTTCAGGATGCAGTTTTGAGATTCTGAACCCGTTAGTTTTTCATGGCATTTGGTGAAGTACAAATAGTTGTTGGAGGGAAAGAAAAGGCAACTCCTCTTACAGAGTTTTGAGGCTTCACTGAGATGCTCATATTGAGATTTAGGTCAGCCAGGAAAAAGTGATCCTCTGAAGCATTAAAAGTTGCAATAAAAAGTGAAGCAGGAGAAATTGACTACCCGGAGGACAGTATTTCTATTTTTGAGAAGCAGGAAGGTGCACATTCAAGAGCACTCCTATATTGAAAGATAGAGGAAAGAGGGTTGACAAGGGGATTCTAGTGTTGTTTTCAGGGGATAAAATTTCAAACTTCTAATAGTGAGGAAACTCTCAAAGGAGAGTGATTTGATAGCATAGAGCTCACTGTTTAATAATGTTAAGCTATATTAATGTATTAGGAACAATACCATGTATGCCCTAACCCAGAAATGTGTTTGAGGGCTTGCAAAGACAAACTCGGTACTTACAGCTAGAACTCCTTTTGGTGGTGTGAGGGATTTTCAAAACATGATTGAGTCACATTTTAAAAAGAGATTGCAGGTTTGATAGGGACTGAACACTTATGACTAACAACTAATCAAAGTGATTATAAAATACCCTCTACTAATCAAGTCCCAAGAGTAGGACTAACGATACTAAATAGAAATTAACCATGAACAGACAATAATATAAACTTTACTTATATTATTGACAAAATTATTGTATAGTTTTACAATTTAGGGTCTGATTTTTTGCCTTTCTTTGTTCATTGTTTTTTGTTCCTGAAAAATGAGTCTTCCAATATTATCTCTGATAATCTTAAAACCACAATCTCAAAACTTGATTCTCAAAACTATGTCTCTGAAATAACATAGGGAGATCCCTCAAACCTTTCTGTCTTTAAGCAGACCTTTTCTGCTGCTTTCAGCTTCACAATAGACAAAGAATAAGAGTATATTAAGTCAAAGAAAGATCATAATTGCACAACTGAAAGGATGTGTCTCAAAGAAAGCCTTGACTCTTCTTTGACTACAGCAACTGAGTACCAAAGGACCCAATTACCCAGTGAACAGATATGAAAAAATGGTCAATAATCCTCAGTAATATTTCTACTCTTTTGTATTTGAGAACTGGTGAAAACGATTTGAAAATTAGATTTATTAAAGTATTCAGCAATATGGTAATTAATAGTTGTACCCTGGCAAGTGAATTGATAATTAAACTAATGAGTTCGTCCCTCTTCACCTTGAATAATTAGCTTACATTTGGGGGTAATTGCATGCAATGCTTCTATGACCAATATTTACAATTAGAACAAATTCTGCCCTGCAATATGCACATGTACCTTTAATGGTGATAAGTATTGCACATAGTAAGACAGACCACAGTTTGCCCTTTCCTAAATGGAGATGACCATTATTATCATTATCAAATGCCATCAAGTCATTTTGGATTCACAGCAACTCTACAGATATATTTTCTCCAGAACATCCTATCTTCTGCCACAGGGCCAGATTTAGCAACAGACCTCTTGTGCAAAAACATAAGGATATTAAGAGCAGGCTGGAGGCTTTTCTTGAGAGACTGCTGAGGAGAAGAAAACTATAATTTTGAAGGTTTTGAATTAGAAAAGGTAGCCTTTATGTAGGTTCATATCTGGTGGTCTTTATCTCAGTGAAGTAGTTAGTGACATCACTGGTGTTAGAGAGGAGGCAGGAGAAAAGGAGGATTCCACCAGGAATTACATGTCTGGGTAGTTGGGCATGGGAAGGTTTTCCTATCATCATTGGTGTAAAAGCCCCACAGTGGGTAAATAACTACCAAGAAAAATTCTAGAAAGGTAGCTATAAAAAGGGGCATGTTCATCATGAGAAACTTTAAAGAAACTGACATCAGAGACTGTAAGATCATGGTGGGCAGGGCCTGTGTCTGCTGTGTTATACTGTACTTTCCTAAGAGCTGAGAACAGTGCTCTATAGCCAGTAAGCACTCAATAAATATGATTGATTGATTGATGGATGTCATGAGATTGCTAAGCTAAGTAGCAGTTGTCTTCTCTGCTCACTGAATGTACCAAACATAATAATAATAATAATAATAGTGGTATTTGTTAAGCGCTTACTACATGCCAAGCCCTGTACTAAGCGCAGAGGTGGTTACAAGCAAATCGGGTCAGAAACAATTCCTGCCCCACATGGGGCTCACAGTCTCAATCTCCATTTTACAGATGAGGTAACTGAGGCCCAGAGAAGTGAATTGACTTGCCCAAGGTCACACAGCCAACACTTGGTAGAGCTTGGATTAGAACCCATTACCTTCTGACTCCCAGGCCTGTGATCTATCCACTACACCATCACTATCATTATCTTCAACTTTCAGAATAAGAAAAAGACATTTTCTACACAATGGCATCTCAAGTCCATTGATGGGATGGGAAAGTTATCTAGATAATTGGAGTCTTAGATAGCTCTGAGTTTAGACTGACTTGGTTTGATGCTACAGATTTGAACTATCAATACCACCAATGCTTCAAATGCGGTTTCAAACCATTTCAAAATCTGTGAAACAGTACAACACCATCATAGAGTTCCTGTTGAAATAAGTAAAGATGTGAACCTTTGAAGAAGCACTTTCTCTGAAACACCATTAGGCAGCCATCAAGATTGTATCATGAGGAAACACCATCAAGACTCACTGGTTGAAAATGATTCAAAGATGTTAAAAATCCATATGGAAAAAAAAAGTCATCGAGATGATCTTGATTACACCACTCTACATGCACTTATATATACCTGGTGATCTTTAGCTTATGTGTATTTACTGATTTATTTACTATACTATTTAAGATTTACTGATTTACTTCCCTCTAGACTGCAAGCTCCTTTTGGACAGGGAATGTGTCTACCAACTCTGTTATATTTCATTCTCCCAAGTGCTTAGTATAGTCACAGTAAGCACTCAATAAATTACTGATTTATCCATATTTCTTATTTCTCCTTTTTCTACTTGTATCTTTGCCCTTCTAATTCAATAATTTTGTGTCTCATTTTTTCCATTAGATAGTGGAAGCCTGGTGGGCCTTCCATGATGGTTTGGCAGATTTTGCTCTATGGAATATCAATCAAGCAAAATCCTTCTAGGTGTTCCCATAAAGCAGAGTTTTATAAAGCTTCTTGAACAACTTTATGCAAACTCTAAATTATGAAATTGCCAGACTTTTGGGTTGGGAGTGGTGCAAAGGAAGGTGGAAGTGGGGCTCTCAGAAATCTCGGGAGAAAGGAATACAAGTTGACTGCCGGAAAGACACTGTCTCCTCTGAAACCAAAGCATATGTAGGTGTATCTGGAGCTGACACCTGTGGCTGGGGGGACCAGCACGGGCCCGCCAGCCAGGGGTTTCCCAGATCCTGGGGAGGGTTCTATGTATACCCACTCATTAGCCAGGAGTGGGGAAAGCCTGTGGGCAGGGGGAGACCAGAGTTCATGGGGAACTGCTTATGTAACCTCTGCTGCCAGGATGTTTGGGTACATGCAAAGCTTCCATTGCTGGTTTGGAGTAAAAAAGGCTTATCCAGCTGCATAGGGACTCTTTTCCCTCCCTGTAAAGCAAGAAAGTGGAGCAAACTGAAATGAGTCTCTAGTAGCTCTTCGGGACAGTTCAGTCTGCCCAAGGTCCAGCGTGACTACTCCCAAATGAAGGTTCAACATGACGTCAGGCTCCCTGAACCCTCCCAAGGAGAGACTACAAAGGCACTTCAGCCTATGGAGGTTCAACATGACCTTAAGCAGCACAAGAAGTTGAGACAGAACTGCTTTCATTTGAGCTGCTTTCAGGCTTTGAGGGGAAGGAAAAGAACCACCTCTATAATTTGAACAGATACTTGGCATTTTCTTAACATAATATTCATTTCAGCCTCATTTTTAATTCAATAAAAAGGGACTTATTTTGGACCCCATCCTTTTGCACTTTAGCAAACATTTGCTCTCTCCCTTCTTTCCACCCTGACCACAAACTTCAGCCTCTCACTTTCCAATGATTCCTTCCCCACTATTCTCAAACATACTTACTTATGTATCCCCTGTCCTATAAAACTTTCCCTTTACCCTGTGTCTCCCTCCAGTTATCCTACTAATCCTCTCCAAATTCCTTGAGTGAGTTGTCTGCACCTGCTGCCTCCACTTCCTCTCCTCTAAGTCTTTTTGACCCCCTCCAATCTGGCTTCCACTCCATCCACTCCATGGAAACTGCCTTCTCTGTGATCATCTATGACCTCCAGCTTACCAGATCCCAAGCATCTACTCCATCCTAATTCCACTTGTCCACTCAGCTGCCTTTGATATTGTGGACCATTCCTTTCTCTTGGAAATTGTATCTAACCTTGCTTTCCCTGATAATGTCTTCTCCTGGTCTCCTCCTATTTCTCTGACTGCTCCTTCTCAGGCTCTTTCTCTGGCCCCTTCTCTGCCTCTCACTCTCTAAGTGTGGGGACCCCTCCAAGGTCTGTTCTGGATCCCCTTCTATTCTCTACCTACATCCACTTCCTTGGAGAACTTATTTGCTTCCACAGCTTCAACTGCTATTTCTATGTGGATGATTCCTAAACCAACCTCTCCATCCCTGACTTCTCTCTTTCTCTGCAGTCTAGCACTTCTTCCTACCATGAAGACATTTCTATGTGGATGTCCCAACAACACTTCAAACACAACTTGCCCAAAACAGAGCTCTTCCTCTTTCCACCAAAACCTTGTCCTCCCTCAAGATTTCCCATCATCACAGACACCACTATCATCTCTGTCACGCAAGCCCATAAACCTGGCTTTGTCCTCAACTCAACTCTTCCATTCAACTCACATAGTCTGTCACTAAATCCTGTCAGTTCTACCTTCATATCTTGGGTAAAATTTGTCTTATCCACTCCATCCATACTGCTACTCTGTTGGGCAGTGTGGCTCAGTGAAAAGAGCCCGGGCTTTGGAGTCAGAGGTCATGAGTTTGAATCCCAGCTCTGCCACTTGTCAGCTGTGTGACTGTGGGCAAGTCACTTAACTTCTTTGTGCCTCAGTTACCTCATCTGTAAAATGGGAATTAAGAGTGTGAGCCCCACGTGGGACATCCTGATTCCCCTGTGTCTACCCCAGCGCTTAGAACAGTGCTCGGCACATAGTAAGCGCTTAACAAATACCAACATTATTATTATTATTATCATAGTCTGCCTTGACTACAGAGCACTGACTTGGGAGTCAGAGGACGTGGGCTCTAATCTCACCTCCTCCAACTGTCTGCTGTGCGACCTTGGGCAAGTCACTTAACTTATCTGTGCCTCAGTTACCTCAACTGTAAAATGGGGATTAAAAGTGTGAGCCCCTCATGGGACAACCTTGCTACTCTGTATCTACCCCAGTGCTTAGAACAGTGCTAGGCACATAGTAAACCCTTAACAAATACCATAATTATTAATATTATTATTACCCCATCAACCTCCCTACTCACCTTCCTAGTCCCTGTCTCTCCACACTCCATTAATTACTTCACTCTTGCCAAGATCATTTTCCTAAAGAAAGGTTCAGTCCATGTCCCTCCCACTTTTCAAAAGCCTTCAACAATTTTCCATCATTAACACAGCAAACAGAAGTTCCTTGTTATTAGCCTCAAGGCACTCAATCCACTCTCCCCCTCCTATACTACCTCATTGATTTCCTACTACAACCCAGCTGGACACTTCACTCCTATACCACCAACGTGCTCACTGTACCCTGATCCCTATTCTGCATCTATCCCCTCTGGCCTGGAACTTTCTCCCCCTTCTTAGCTGAAAGTCTCATTACTCCCCCAACCTTATAAGCCCTCCTAAAAACCATATATTATCTCCTCCAAAAGATCTTTTCCAACTAGGTCCTCATTTCCCCAATTTGCTCTCCCTTTAGTGTCATCTGTGCACTTTGCTCTAATGCACTTTAGTATTTAATGTCCACCATACTTTTTGCCCTACAGTGTTTATGTACAGTTCCTTATACCCTGCTATTTCTCTTATCTTTAATTGATTTCAGTGTCTTACTACAGTGTCAAGCACTTAGTACAATAACAAGTGCTTAGTATAGTGTTCTGAACATAGTAATCCCTCAATAAATAACATCGACTGATTGATTGATTGATTACCCTCTCTTCTGGTAGATCCTAGTGGGCAGAGACTGTGTCTAGCAATTATACTGTATTGTTCTCTCCCATTGACTTCATATGGTGTTCTGCACACACTAAGTGCTCAGTAAATAAAATTGGTTGATGGATGGGATATAGTGCAAATGAATCACCTTAAACCCAATTTGTGGCTGAATGAAATAATGGTGATATTTGCCTTCTGCTTGATGCCTAGTTAATTTGGGAGTCCACTTAATTGACTATTCCTGCTTTCAAGGGAAAGCGGTGTTGGGGGAAAGTGTCTACAATTGCTTTCTGCACAACCAGACAGACTATGGGCTCCAAGCCTGGCTCTGATGAAGGACTAGTGGTATGTGGATACAAACCCATTATCACTGTCATCACACTGTTTCACTGACAACAGTTGGCATAGAGAGGTAGACAGGCCCCAGGTAGATGCCAGTCAAGACACTGAATAAATCTTTGCAAAAATATGCCTACTCTTTACACTGCAGATGGTACATGACACATGACTTCTCGTTTGAGCTTCTCTCCTGGTACCACAGTCTCCTGAAAAGTAACTCTTTTCTCCATTCCAAAGTGGCATCAGAGAATTATCATTGTTTTGGTAGAGAAAGGAAACCAGAATAATTCTAGAAGAATGCCAGGTTGTTTGTGACTATGACCCCAACCTCAGAAGCAGTGTGGCCTAGTGGAAAGGACATACGTCTGGGAGTCAGAGAACCTGGGTTTCAGTCTCAGCTCTGTCATTGGCTTGTTGTGTGTCCTTATGCAAGTTGTTTAATTTCTCTGTCTCTCAGTTCCCTCATCTGTAATGTGGTGATTCAATGTGGTGTTTTTCCTCCTACTTTGACTGTGAGCCCCATGTGGGACAAGGACTGTGTCCAAAATGAGTACCTGGAACCTACCCCAGAACAGTGCTTGCCACATAGTAAATGCTTAATTACCATTATAATTTATTATTATTATTGTTATTGTTTTCAGTAGGTAGCCAGTCTGGAACATTAGAAAAGGCCCAATGCTGAGCAGGAATCTACTAATACATGTTACTACAGAGGAAAGCTGTAGGCACCTTAACTATATTAACATTAAGGTCACTTCAGTGCATTAAGGCAGCTTTGGAAATAGCAACTCATATACCTGACCTCCTTTCTTCATTCCATTATTTTACCTATTGTCTCCTCATTTCATTCCTTGGGTTGTATTAGGAAATTAGGAAGAAACTAATGTTTCAGCCAAGAATCCCAAATAATTATTTTCAGTCTTGGAAATTAATGAGGTTTTATTCCCCTGTCACTTTAATATTCCTGGGCCAAGTTAACACTTGTATACTCACAATCTTCCATGAAGATATGTACGTTTTGTGCATATCATTTTATTTGAGCCCTAAAACTTCCTTCTTCCTCCTCTCTATGAGTTATTTAAGTGCTTTTCCACCCTGCTAGAATATAAACTCCTTTAGGGCAGCAGTAGTACCTGCTATCTCCTCCAAGTGTCACGTATGGCACTCTGAAACACTCTAGGCATTCCAGAAATACCATTTATTGATGGACTGACCCTTGTTTCAGCATTTATTCTGTGAAACAATATAGTAAGTTTCAATCACTCTACTAAATTCTCCACAGTATAGAGGCTACAACTTTCTTATAGAGGCTGTGTGGGTACAATCCAAGATTGAAATAACTCTTCTGAAGGGAAACTTTGAAAAATTAAAGAAGCATTCCTTGTTCCTGAATAGGCTAATCTGGAGTGAAAAACAGTCTTATTCATGTTATCCTGCTTAAGTTAGCCAAATTCAAAACACAACTAAATTGAGATCAGATCAACATTACAGCAGTATTTGGGGGGCTTTTTTAGGGCAGATTAGAGAGATAAGTACAGATCTGTTAATAAGGTGTACATCTCCTTGATTCTATTTATCTTGATGATATTATCTTGTTTTTGTTTTATTCTGTTTTGCTTTGCTGTCTGACTCCCCTGTTTAGACTGTGAGCCCATTATTGGGCAGGGATTGTCTCTATCTGTTGCTGAATTGTACACTCCAAGCATTAGTACAGCAATGCCTCCTGAAGAATGAGTGAAAATTAACCAAGAATTTCATCTTGAATCATCAATATCATTAATGCTTTCTCCTTAAAGGTGAATGATAATAATAATAATGTTGGTATTTGTTAAGCTCTTACTATGTGCCAAGCACTGTTCTAAGCGCTGGGGTAGACACACGGGAATCAGGTTGTCCCACGTGGGGCTCACAGTCTTAATCCCCATTTTACAGATGAGGTAACTGAGGCACAAAGAAGTTAAGTGACTTGCCCAAAGTCACACAGCTGACAAGTGGCAGAGCTGGGATTCGAACACATGACCTCTGACTCCAAAGCCCATGCTCTTCTAGACAATTAAGCAGTACATTTGCTCATAAAACAATATAGTTGTTTAGTATTAGCACAAGAATATTTTTAAATATGTAAAAAATGTTTTTTCATAGATGTAAACCCCCAATTCTCAAAGGCAACTCTCATCAGACAGATCTAGAAATTTTTTTAATGTTCCACTTTTGGGTAAGAAAATATGCTCCCCAATTCCTATACTCAAGCACCAAGAAACTGGAGGGAAGAGTAGAAGAAAAAACAATGTTAAAGTAGAGGTTGGACCATAATTAGCCAATGTCTGTTAAGATGATGTTTGGAACAAAGTGAATTTTTGGTTTCTTTCAGAAAAACAATTTAGCTTTATGAAATTTAAACAGTTCTCTCCTATTTTGAAGGAGAGAGTAATTTTCACTGCTTGCTTCAAATAATAGCAGCAGCAAGGCTTGGCAATTGGTTTGCACTTCTACTTTATCAGAGTAATACAGGCACAAGCCAACCCAAAAGCTCATTTATCTTGAAACAGTTATATTTTCCCCCAAAGAAAAAAATACAAGTTAAGGAGGAGAAGAAAATTCTTTTCTCTCTGAAGCAGTGATAAGGTGAATGTAGACATTTTCTATAGAATAGAAATTAGTGAGCTGTAAAGAGTTTGACAAAATTGCTTTGGTACAGTTTGAGTCATTTGCCATTTTTTATTCAATAGTTCCAAAACCAAAATTGTATTTCCCCCACCTCTAATGTCTCAAGGATTTTATTTGGAATATGCATTTTCCCCATTATCAGCTTCAACGTTATGGTGAAAAATTGTTAACCCCCAGAGGCAGAGCTCCATGGCCAGTTGACAATTTGGGAACTGTGATAATGCAATTAAAATAAATGCTGAGCGGCAAGCAGTCCAGTAGGAGCTTTAATTACCTGTAATCTACAGGATTTAGCCTACTTTTTCAAAGACCACATAGCAGAAAGTATTACTTTTTTTTCATGAGACTTGTTGGGTGAAACTTCCATGACTTCAACTAGAGAATTTTTTTTAGAAAACACCAGGAATGCTTACCAAGCCACGAGGGAATTGAATTAAAATTAAAGTTACTTTGGAGTGGTCTGTTCACCTACTCTGCCTATCAACATCATCATTAATGTATAAAGGGTTTTGTATGTGTAGCAACAATACCCCCCTTCTTTCAATCTTTACTACTTTCAATCTTTCTTTCAATCTTTACTACTTTATTAGAAGCAAAGTGGCTCAGTGAAAAGAGCACAGGCTTGGGAGTCAGAGGTTATGGGTTCTAATCCCCACTCCACCACTTGTATTGTGACTTGGGGCAAGTAACAACTTCTCTGGGCCTCAGTTACCTCCTCTGTAAAATGGGGATTAAGATTGTGAGCTCCATGTGGGACAGCCTGATTACCAAATTGTACATTCCAAGGGCTTAGTACAGTGCTCTGCACATAGTAAGCACTCAATAAATACTATTGAATGAATGAATTACCTTGTATTCCCTCTAGCACTTAAAACAGTGCTTGCCGCGTAGTAAGCACTTAACAAATGCCATCATTATTATTATTACTTTCATTGCAAATTCACTCAATGTCAAATTATTTCACTTTTGCAAACAAGAAGATTGATAGCCTCAAGGCAAATTATAATCTACAAGGTGGGCAATTGTTTCAGTTGAGGGCTAGTCCCCATATTGTTGAGAGGTGAACTCAGTGCAGAAGCACAGTGGCTGCTATCTGACTTTGTGAAAGTCACTTAGCTTGAGGCTTCAGTTTCTTCAGCTGTAAAATGGGGATTCAATACTTGTTCTCCCTCCCTCCTAGATTGTGAGCTTAATAATGATGATAATAATAATAATAATGTTTTTTGTTAAGTGCTTACTATGAGCTAAGCACTGTACTAAGTGCTGGGGTAGATAAAACATCATCAGGTCCAATATAGATCTCACAATCTAAGTAGGAAGGAGAACAGATAATGAATCACCCATTTTACAGATGAGGGAACTGAGACAGAGAAGTTAAGTGACTTTTCCAAGGTCACAGAGCCAGCATTTGGCAGAGTCAGAATTGAAACCCAAGTCCTCTGACTCCCAGGTCCATGCTCTTTCCATTGGGCCATGCTTCTTCTAAAAGCTTCTAACTTTAAAAGCTTTTCTTGATTCCAAGGTGGCCACAGATCCCTCCTCTAGCCCATAGAAAGTGCCACATGCTGCTCTTTTTAGAATAACAACGTGTGGAGAGTTGGCACAGGGATTTTCCCATCCCTGTGGCAGAGCCTGCCCCATATACATATACCCACCAATACGTATACATGCATACAAACCATAGAGGGGCATATCTTTTTTCACTGAACAGTCAGTTCTGCCATAATGTTTTTTTCCAAGCATTTTGGCTAGAATACAATTGAGAATTTAGGGAATATTCTTTGAACAACTGTCCAGATCAGGCAATCAGTTAATGTTATATGTGCCTTTATTTTATGCAGAGACAGCCCTAAGTGCTTGAGAGATTGCCATAGGGTTAGCAGACATGATTCTGGCCTTTAGGGAGATAATGCAATGTGGGAAGATATGTCTGGATGCTTATGCTAGCCATGCTCAAGGTTTGATAATGGAACACAGATTTCTTCAGGAACAAAACCACCAAGCTATAGGATACTTAGAGCATACCAACTACAGTCTTTCCATTTGGTGGCCTGATTTTTTTTTTCAATCTGTGGAATATATTTTCCTGAGTTTCTGAGATGTTTTCAAGCATTCAGCCGGTCAATGAGATTTGAGCATTGACCCTGTACATAGCACTTGGGAGAGTACATTAGATTTAGTAGACATTGTTCCTGCTCTTGAGCTTACTTGAGCCTCCAGTCTGACTGACAGGGTTATTTGCTCCTTTAGCTACTCCATTCACCTTTTTCCTAATGACCAAATATTACCTAAAAGTTAATTAATGTGACTTTATTGGATTTTCCTTAGCCTTCCAGTCACAGTAAGAAGTGGAAAGAAAACAGGATTAGTAGCCAGAAGATTTGGATTCTAATCCCAGCTCCACCATTTGCCTGCTGTGTGCCTGAACAATTTATTTAAGTTCACTGAGCTCCAGTTTCCTCATCTTTAAAATGGAAATTCAATACCTGTTCTTTCTCCTACTTAGACTGTGAGTCCCATGTTGAGCAGGGATTGTGTCTGATTTGATTAGGCTAAATTTTCCCCATTCTTAAAGCAGTGCTTGCAACTAAGCTTTTAAAATATTATTATGATCATTATAATAAACTTACTCATGACTTTTTATGGCATTTGTTAAGCTCTTACTATGTGTCAGTTACTGTACTGAGCTCTATGGTAGGTCTAAGTAAATCAGGTTGGACACTGTCCCTAACCCACATAGGGCTCACAGTCTTAATACCAGTCTCATAGATAAGGTAACAGAAGCACAGAGAATAATAATAAAAATAATGGTATTTGCTAAGTGCTTACTATGTGCAAAGCACTATTCTAGGTAAGTGCCTTGTCCAAGGTCACAAAGCAGATAAGTGACAGAGCCAGAATTAGAACCCAGGTCCTCCATTACTTGTCCAAGATCACAAAGCAGATAGGTGAAGGGCCCAAGATTAGAACCAGTTCCTTCTGATTCCGAGGCCCATGCTCTATCCAGTAGGCTGTGCCGCTTCTCATGATGTGATCATTTCTCTCATAAATACTTTCCTAAGCCAGCTTCTGTCTTCAACATAAAATTGCATCCAGTATATAAGGTCATTCCACCAGTCACTCTCAGCATATGTGCATTTATGTTTATTTAGTCTGATTATTTATTCATTTATCTTTTCTCAATTTTGTTACAGCTTGAAGCTATGTTGTCTTTCAGATTCCCATTGAGTACACACAATCTGTGATCATAGCTATATCTGTTTGTCTTCACCATCAGAATGTAAATTAATAGAAAGGAAGTTTTAGTCTTCAAACTTTTATTATACAGGTACTCAAAAAATGATCAAACAATTAAATTTATTTAGTGTCAACTGTGTCAAGAGCAACATGCTAATAACTGGGGTGAGTACAAAAGATTAGTCTATATGATCCCTACCCTTACTTAACCATATTATAAATATAGTGAGGGACATGAAAATAAAAACAAATTACAGATATGAGGAAGTAACAGAGTTTAAATACATTTTTCTAATTATCATGGAAGATTTGAGCACTTAAAAGCTTAGGTACCACAGAAGGAACATGACCTAGTGGAAAGAGCCCAGGCCTGGAAATCAGAGAACCTGGGTTCTAATCCCAGCTCTGCCATCTGTCTGCTGTGTGACCTTGGGCAAGTCATTTAACTTCTCTATACCTCAGTGACTTCATCTGTAAAGTGGGCATTAAAAATGTGAGCCCCTTGTGGGACAGGGACTGTGTTCAACCTGACCCACTTGTATCTTCCCCATTGCTAAGAGCAGTGCTTGACACATAGTAAATTACTTAACAAATACCATCATTACTATTATTAGTAAGTACTAAAGTGGCACCACTTGCGGGAGGAGATGTAATTTCAGAAAGTCTTTAAAGATGGGGAAAGAAGTGGTTTGTTGTGAAAGAGGATGGAGTTCAAAGAAGAAAGGAAGGCATCAAGAAAAGTTCAGTGGTGATGCAAATAAGAATGAGGAACAGTGAGTAGGTTGGTCTGAGAGAAATGAAGAGAGTGATTTGGGGAGGTAGTGAGAGAAGTGAATGGTTAAGTAGCAGGGAGAGACTTGATGGAGTGCTTTAAATCTAATGGTCAGGAGATTCGCTTGATGCATAGTCAATTATTGTTGTTTTTGAAGGGTGGGAATGCACAGAACAATGTTTCAAGTTGATGTGGTAATAAGACTGGGATATTACTAGTACCTCTAGGCTGTGAGCTCATTAAGGGTAGGGAATGTGCCTATCAACTGTTGTACAGTAATTTCCCAAGCCCTTAGTAAGCGGGGGTTGAAAGAGAAGGAGGGATCAAGGTTATTGCCAAAGCAAAAGACTTGAAAGATAGGAGGGATACTGGAAGATAGGAGGGATACTGGTGTGGTGATTATGATTGGATAGATGGAAGAGATTATTTAGGAGGGCAGATGAAGTATTTGCAGTGGCCATGGAGCATTCTGGTAGAGATATCCTGGAGGAAGGAGGAATTGAAAGATCACCTAAAAAGAGAGAGGTCAGAGCTAGCAAGATAGATTTGGGAGTCATATACATAGAGGTGATAACTGAAGCTGAAGGAGCATTAAAACTGGTGATCAGAAACTTCTCCTGCTCTTTTCTTTCTCTTCTAATCTCTTCTGCCACTGCACTCCATTTTGCATGGTTTATACTTCTCAAACCAAACTCTTCATTGTGGCATTCTTATCTCCCCTAATCATACTCTCCCTTCTGCCAGGAACTGCCCCATCACTATGGTACATAACAGGTGGGGCATTACTCTCCCCAACCTCTAAGCTCTTCTGAAATCACATTTCCTCCAGGAGGCTTTCCCTGACTAATTTCTCATGTCCCCACTCTATAACCATCTGTATCACCTAAACACTGTCCACTCTCTCCCTTCTGATCATTTCACCTTTGGACATATATTTACATACTTTCATTTCCTCCTACCTGTAATTTATCTTAGTCTATCTCTCATGCTAAACTGTAAGCTCTCAATTCTATTATACTATCACAAGCACTTAACACAGTACTCTGCAGCCAGACACTCAATAGACAGTAGAGACAGATTGACTGAGAGGTCAAGAAGGATTAAGACAGAAAGCATCCATTAGATTTAGCGAGAAGAAGTCATTGGTGACCTTGGAGAAAGAGTGTGATCTCAGGGGAGTGAAGTGGGTGGAAATTGGATTGCAGAGTGTCAAGGAGGGAGTTGGATAGTGAGTGTAAACAACTTGTTTAAGGAATTAGGACAGGAATGGTAGTTAGGAGTTGGGGCCATCACTGAAGAATGCGCCTAATGGAAATGATTTCCACAACTTCCAGAAAATATAACGTTTTCTGGATTTCACTGTTAAACATACTAAAAAGACTTGGTGTTTTATAATGGATTTGTAAATAATCCACTAGAAATATAAATCACATATTCTGCTTTCAATTCATTTTAGTCAGAAAATCATAAATTTGAAAATTATCTTGAAAGTCCATCCTTCCACCTATATGCATACTGGGATTGAATTTGAACTATTTTTCAGACTGTACATTCCTCAAGGAGGAAGAATATGCTGTTTAGGTTGCTCTGGGTAAAGTCCGTATCCACACCACACACTTTGTGGGTTCTAATGCAAATGTTTAATGACTTTTAAAAGGTTGACATCATTTCTGGGTTTCTAGGAAACCGGTTTTGTAAATCCACTATTGTAAATTATCCAACTCATACTAATATCAGATTAACCACCAGAGAAACAGAAAGGAAAGAACAAAAGCACTCATTTCTCTAGCCAGACTCTAATCATGAAATCCTGCTGATGCCTTAGAATAGCTTCAGAATGCAGATCTGGGCAAGAATGACAGTAAAATCCTATTTATTTCCAGAGGAATGACCAGTCAAGACTGGTACATTCAACCAACTGAGAATTGTTACTTAGCAAATTGAAATCACTTCAATTTGTGAAATCTTACAGAAAAACAGTTGTGGCCAAAATAGCCTTTAGAGATGCAAACAGAGCCACTACATATGGAGCAGTGTTGGCCTAAATGAAGCCTTTAAACTTCCTGAGAATATAATAGGATTCCTTCAAGGGAACTCCTTCGTGAAAGTTTAGGGGTGAGATTGTTTCTCTACTTTATTTGACAAAAGAACGTAAAAGAACCCTACAATAAGAGGAGAACAAAATGGACAAGACGGTAAAGAAGAACAGTAAGGAATTCTGTTCTCGAGTATGCTTCATTTTTACAAGAAAATATTCACCTGGAAAGATATATGACTTGAATAGATGGTTCGCCACTCTCTCCTTATACTAGCATATGCCTTGATCTCTTAGTGATCTGTTACAAAAGGAGACCAATTTTAGCTACATTAAAAGACCCGCATTTATCTTTCAAACTATGAATATGAATGAGCATCCGACCTGCTATTTGATTGGAACTGCATTAAATGTCCCATTTTGGTGAAGCCTTTTTTACTAAAGTGATTTTGAAGTTTGATCCCACAGTTAGCAAGCGTTTCCTTAATATGCTTTCTTTATAGCATATTATAGTTATATACTATACTACACAGTATTTTGAGCCATTTTGATTAAAAAAAAAATTTAAATGATAAATAAGGAAACCTTGTGTCTGGGGGAGAAAAAGATTGCCTAAAAGTGAGAAAATTCTTGGTGGCTTTTCTCCTAGCAGGAAGTAGGAAGGGAACAGAGATAAAATTGTTCTTCTCTATACCCCAACTCCCAAGGATTCAATGATGAAGATAGAGTGGAGGGATTTACAGGCCAGGCATGCTTGCAGGAATGTAGGTTGTTCCAAAAGAAGGATAATGTCACAAGTCCAGCCATGAAGACGCAGATGGCAGCAGGGCTATGGAAGGTCTGTGAAAGGCAGCAATGTCAACACCAGAGTTTTGAAGTGGGACAACCTCTCCAGATCCATTCACAAAGGAGAAGGGTTGCTGACACCCCGGCTCTTCCTGCAGGGGGTTTAGGACTGCAGGGGAAGGAAGGTGCTCTGAGAGTAACTGAAGACCTAAAATTGTGCCAGCGAGAAGAAACGTAGACCATCCCATTGTCCACTCGGCAAACCCGCGGTCAAAACTGAGTTAAGGGGAGGATCCCTCCCCTCCCGTGCCCCCACTGGTGACCTAGGATCAACCGTGGGGAAAGGGATGCCAAGCCCTCTGGCCCACTCCCTGCAACACTGGTGGCCTAATATCGTGCCTGAGAGGAGGACCATCAACCTTCCAAGTGCCCACTTGCCAAGGCAGGGGACAAAAACTGAATCAAGGGGAGGATCTATTCTGCCCCCCTCACTGTGGGTGACCTGGGATCGCTGTGAAGGGAAGGAAGTACAGCTCTCTGTTTCCTCCCCACATACCTGAGGCCTGACATCACATCAGAGCAGAAGCTGCCAAAGAACCCAGAACCTACTCGGCAGACTACAGATGAAAAACTGAGCCAAGGGGAAGAGCTGCTGCCAGGGTAGGGGTGAGTGCCTCCCCAGGGTGGGGAGGATCCGTCGATCCCCCAGCGACACTGGCCAAGCACTCGCTTGCACGTGGAGCACTGTACCGAGCACTGCAGCGAGGCGGCCACCGAACAAACTCTCTTCCCCTCTTCAAAGTCCTACTGAGAGCTCACTTCCTCCAGGAGGCTTTCCCAGACTGAGCCCCCCCTTTCCCTCTGCTCTTCCCGTCGCCAAAGCACTGTGCTTATTTGTATGTATTTATTGCCCTCTTTATTTTGTTAATGACCCACAGCCCTGGATCACCTCCTCCGTCCGCCTCCTATGCTCCTATGCTCAAGCTGCTGAGCGCTGCTGGTGAAAGTCCAAGCACCAAGCCAACCTCACACACTTCAAATTTATCCTTTCCTGCCTTAACTCTGCCCTCTCCTCCGCCAGGCAAAGCTTCTTCTCCTCCCTCATTGACACCCATGCCCGTCACCCCCGCCGATTGTTCCGGACCTTTAACTCTCTCCTTAGGCCCCCTGTTCCTCCCCCTCCCCCATCTCTCACCCCCAATGATCTGGCCACCTATTTCCTCATGAAAATCAACACGATCAGGTCTGAGCTCCCCAAAGTCACCCCTCCACCTCTCCCCTCTCCCCCACCAACCCCCTCCCCTACTTTCCCATCCTTCCCTGCAGTATCCTCAGAGGAGATCTCCTCCCTCCTCGCAAGTGCCACCCCCTCCACCTGCGCCTCGGACCCCATTCCCTCTCATCTTCTTAAAACCATCACCCCTGCCCTCCTACCTTCCTTAACTTCTATTTTTAACCACTCAATCTCGAAGGGCTCCTTCCCCTCTGCCTTCAAACATGCCCACGTCTCCCCCATCCTAAAAAAACCCGCTCTTGACCCCACTTCCCCCTCCAGTTATCGCCCTATCTCCCTACTACCCTTCCTTTCCAAAATCCTAGAACGAGTCGTCTACAATCGATGCTTAGAATTCCTTAATTCCCATTCTCTCCTAGACCCCCTCCAATCTGGCTTCCGTCCCCTCCACTCTACCGAGACTGCTCTCTCTAAGGTCACCCATGACCTCCTTCTTGCCAAATCCAATGGCTCCTACTCCATTCTGATCCTCCTTGACCTCTCTGCTGCCTTTGACACTGTCGACCATCCCCTCCTCCTCCATACCTTATCTCACCTTGGCTTCACGGACTCTGTCCTCTCCTGGTTCTCCTCTTACCTCTCTGGCCGGTCATTCTCGGTCTCCTTCGCTGGAGCCTCCTCCCCCTCCCATCCTTTAACTGTTGGAGTTCCTCAAGGGTCAGTTCTTGGCCCTCTTCTGTTCTCCATTTACACTCACTCCCTCAGTGAACTCATTCGCTCTCATGGCTTTGACTACCATCTCTACGCAGATGACACGCAGATCTACATCTCCGCCCCTGTCCTCTCCCCCTCCCTTCAGGCTCGCATCTCCTCCTGCCTCCAGGACGTCTCCACCTGGATGTCGGCCCGCCACCTAAAACTCAACATGAGCAAGACTGAGCTCCTCATCTTCCCTCCCAAACCCGGTCCTCTCCCAGACTTCTCTATCACCGTCGATGGCACGACCATCCTTCCCGTCTCTCAGGCCCACAATCTCGGTGTCATCCTTGACTCGTCCCTCTCGTTCACCCCACACATCCTATCCGTTACCAAGACCTGCCGGTTTCACCTCTACAATATCGCCAAGATCCGCCCTTTCCTCTCCACCCAAACGGCTACCTTACTGTTACGGGCTCTCGTTATATCCCGGCTAGACTACTGTGTCAGCCTTCTCTCTGACCTCCCTTCCTCCTCTCTCGCCCCGCTCCAGTCTATTCTTCACTCCACTGCCCGGCTCATCTTCCTGCAGAAACGATCTGGGCATGTCACTCCCCTTCTTAAACAACTCCAATGGTTGCCTATCAACCTCCGCTCCAAACAAAAACTCCTCACTCTAGGCTTCAAGGCTCTCCATCACCTTGCCCCTTCCTACCTCTCCTCCCTTCTCTCTTTCTACCGCCCACCCCGCACGCTCCGCTCCTCTGCCGCCCACCTCCTCACCGTCCCTCGGTCTCGCCTATCCCGCCGTCGACCCCTGGGTCACGTCCTCCCGCGGTCCTGGAACGCCCTCCCTCCTCACCTCCGCCAAACTGATTCTCTTTCCCTCTTCAAAACCCTACTTAAAAATCACCTCCTCCAAGAGGCATTCCCAGACTGAGCTCGTCTTCTCCCTCTACTCCCTCTGCCATCCCCCCTTTACCTCTCCGCAGCTTAACCCTCTTTTTCCCCTTTTCCCTCTGCTCCTCCACCTCTCCCTTCCCATCCCCACAGCACTGTACTCATCTGCTCAACTGTATATATTTTCGTTACCCTATTTATTTTGTTAATGAATTGTACATCGCCTCGATTCTATTTAGTTGCCATTGTTTTTACGAGATGTTCTTCCCCTTGACTCTATTTATTGCCATTGTTCTTGTCTGTCCGTCTCCCCCGATTAGACTGTAAGCCCGTCAAACGGCAGGGACTGTCTCTATCTGTTGCCGACTTGTTCATCCCAAGCGCTTAGTACAGTGCTCTGAACATAGTAAGCGCTCAATAAATACTATTGAATGAATGAATGAATGAATCTCCATGATTCTATTTATCTTGATGATGTCTTGTTCTGTTTGGTTCTGTTTTGCTTTGCTGTCTGTCTCCCCCATTTAGGCTGTGAACCTGTTGTTGGGCAGGGAATGTGTCTATCTGTTGCCAAATGGTCCATTCCAAGCGCTTAGTACAGTGCCTTGCACATAGTAAGCGCTCAATAAATACGAATGAATGAATGAATGAATGAATGAATGAATGAATCTCCACCTCCCACCTCCCGTGACCTTCCCCTATCCCTCTGAATAACAGGACTTCGATTTACCAAGGAGATAACAACCATCAATCACCCATCAACAATTAGCACTCTCTCATTAACTCTGGATATTTGCTTTAAGGACTTGCTGATGGCAACTCAGAATGTGTGATTTCCCCCCAGCTGGGAGCTCCTGAGTCAACCCCCTTCTAGAGGAATCTGTGTGGGCCACTGGGTCTACATATCGAAGCAGCAGCATGGTAAAGTGGATAGAGCTTGGGCCTGGAGTCATGGGTTCTAATTGCGGCTCCTCCACGTGTCTCCTGGGTGAACTCGGTTAAGGCATTTGACTTCTCTGTGCCTAGTTACCTCATATGTAAAATGTAGTTTGAGATTGTGAACCCCTCAAGGGGGACAAGGGACAAGGGTCTGTCACCAACCCAATTTGCTTGTATCCACCCCAGCACTTAGAACAGTGCCTGGCACTAGTAAGCAATTAACACATACCATAATAATTATTATCATTATTATCAGCTGCTGCAGCTCAGAACTTTCTTTCTCTTATGCCCTAGCTCCCCAGTGTGCCTTCAGTCCCCTGCCTCTGATCTCTCCACCTCTGCTCCCTGTACACAGCACCCTTTCTCATCACCCTTCCCACAGGCAGGCCCTTCTCATTCACTCCCACTCAACCTCTCCCAACCCCTTGCATCTCCCCCCACACCTTTCCCCAGCCCTATCCAAGCAGCGTGGTTCAGTGGAAAGAGCCCGGGCTTGGGAGTCAGAGGTCATGGGTTCTAATCCTGTCTGCCATTTGTCAGCTGTGTGACTTTGGGCAAGTCACTTAACTTCTCTGTGCCTCCGTTCCCTTATCTGTAAAATGGAGATGAAGACTGTGAGTTCCACGTGGGACAACCTGATCACCTTGTATCCCCCCAGAGCTTAGAACAGTGCTTTGCACATAGTAAGTGCTTAACAAGTACCATCATCATTATTATTATTATCCTGTCCCAGCACCGCCCCTCATCCCCCTCCCCTCGCACTGGCCCCCATCAACTCACCCCTAATCAGTCCCTTCCTACCCATCACACCGTTCCCATCCCCACACCCTCTCCACAGCGTCATCCATATATGGCCTGTGGAATCTTTGCTCCATTATAGGGAAGCTTCCCTTCATTATTAACCTGCTCCTGACATTATCTTTGCTGCTTCTCCTTGTCATTTTGGAAATCTGGTTCTTCCCAGATTACACAATCTCACCTTCTGCTCTCTCTAGAGGGGGCCTCATCTTCTCACACTCCCAACAGACTCACTGGGGAAAGGGGAGGAGTCAGCTTCCTTCTCCTCCCTAGTGCCACTTTTGCACCATCCCACCTCACCCATCCATCTCTTTACTTTATTTTGAAACCCATATCATCCGTCTTTACCTCCCACTCCAATTACTGGTTATGGTCATCTACCGCCCCACAGGCCACACCTCCAACTTTCTTAGCCACTTTGAAACCTTTCTTATACTTCTTCTCTCATTCTCCAACCTTACATTCATCCCTGGGGACTTCAATATCCATGTAGGTGTTCCCAATGACCCGGCCAGTGTCTCCTACTGAGAGCTCACCTCCTCCAAGAGGCCTTCCCAGAATGAGCTTCCCCTTTTCCCTCTGCTCCCTCTGCTGCCTCTCTACCCACCCCCTTCACCTCCCCTCAGCTAAACCCCCTTTTCGCCCCTCTTTCTCTCTGCTCCTCCCCCTCTCCCTTCCCCTCCCTTCAGCACTGTGCTGAATTTGTATATGTTTTAATTACCCTATTTAGTTTGTTAATGAGATGTACATCACCTTGATTCTATTTATTGCTATTGTTTTAATGAGATCTACATCCCCTTGACTCTATTTATTGCTAATGCTTTTGTCTGTCTGTCTCCCCCGATTAGACTGTAAGCCCGTCAATGGGTAGGGACTGTCTCTATCCGTTGCTGATTTATACATTCCAAGCTCTTAGTACAGTGCTCTGCATATAGTAAGCACTCAATAAATACTATTGAGTGAATGAATGAATACCTCCTCTACTCCAATGACTTCCTCTCTACCCCACCCCACACAATCACCAACATGGACACACACCCAACCTCCCATACTCACTAACTTGGTTGCACACTTGATTTATAATTTCTAGTAACTGTACAATCTTTACCCTCACCAATTCTGAAATTTGTGGCCTAGTGAAAGGAGCACGGGCTTGGGAGTCATAAGTGGTGAGTTCTAATCCTGGCTCTGCCACTTGTCAGCTGTGTGTCTTCGGGCAAGTCACTTAACTTCTCTGTGCCTCAGTTCCTTCAACTGTAAAATGGGAATTAAGACTCTGAGCCTCATGTGGGACAATCTGATAACCTTGTATCTACCCCAGTGATTAGAACAGTGCTTGGCACATAGTAAGCACTTAAATAACATTTTTATAATTATTATTATTATTGTTGTTCTCAGGTTCTTGCTGGTTGCTGGTCTACCTCCCATTCTCTTACAGTAGGGGGGTGGGTCCTTCAAGGTTTAGTTCTAGTCCCCTTTTATTCTCCATCTACACCTACTCCCTTGGAGAACTCATTGCTCCCATTGATAGGAGCAGTCAGTCAGTCGTATTTATTAAATGCTTACTGTTAGCAGACCACTGTACCAAGTGTCTGGGAGAATACGATATAACAATAAACAGATACATTCCCTGCCCACATTAAGCCTACATTTTAGAGGTGGAGACATATACTACTATAAATAAATCACAGATATGTACATAAGTGTTGTGGGGTTGGAAGGGGAGATAAATAAAGAGAACAAGTTAGGGTGACGCAGAAGGGAGTGGGAGAAGAAGAAAGGAGGACTTAGTTAGGGATGGCCTCTTCGAAGAGATGTGTCTTCACTAAGGCTTTCAAGGTGGGAAGAATAATTGTTTTAGGAGGGAGGAAGTTCCATGCCAGAGGCAGGATGTTGGTTTGTGGTCAGCAGCGACGTAGACAGGATCGAGGTAGAGTGAAAAGGTTAGCATTAAAAGAGTGAAGTTTGTAGGCTGGGTTGAAGTAGATGTGTAATGAAATGAGGTAGGAGGGGGCAAGGTGATTGAGAGTTTTAAAGCCAGTTGTGTGGAGTTTCTGTTTGAACAGAGTGGTCTACTGAAAAGAGCACGGGCCTGGGAGTCAGAAGACTTGGGTTCTAATACCACTCCACCTCCTGCCTACTGTGTGACCTGGTCCAGTCACTTAACTTCTCGGTGCTTCAGTTACCTCATCTGTAAAATGGGGATTAATATTGTGAGCCCCATGTGGGACAGGGACCATGCCCAAGCTATTTGCTCATACCTACTCCAGTGCTTAGTACAGTATCTGGCACATGGTAAGTGCTCAACAAATATCGCAATTATTATTATGGCTTTAATTGCCAACTCTATGTAGATAATTTCCAGATCTATCTCTCCAGCTCTGACCTCTCTCCTTCCCTGTAATCTTGCATTTTCTCCCACTTTCAGGATGTCTCTACCTGGATGTCCTGATGAAACCTCAAACTAAAAATGTCCAAAACTGAGCTCCTTATCTTCCCAGCCAAACCCTGTCCTCCCTGTGTCTTTCCCATCAGTGTAGAGAACACAACTAACCTTCCTATCTCACAAGCGTTTAACCTTGACATTATCCTCAGCTCATCACTCTCATTCAACCCACATATTCAATCTGTCACCAAATCCTGTCAGTTCTACCTTCACATTATTGACCTGTCCTCTCCATCCAAACTGCTGCCATGCTGATCCAAGCTCTATCCTGCTTGGTCTTTACTACTTCATCTCTCTCCTCACTAACATCCCTGCCTCCTGTCTCTTACCACTCCACTCCATACTTCACTCTGCTGCCAGTAGATTCACTCTATCTCCCCAGTCCTTAAGGACCTTCAATGACTGCTCATCCAACTCCACATCCAACAGAAACTCCTTACCATTGGCTCTAAAACACTCAATCAGCTCACCCCATCCTTCCTCACGTCACTGATCTTCTATTACAGCCCAGCCCACTCACTCCACTGTTCTAGGGCCAGTTTACTCACTGTGCCCAATCTTATCTATCTTGCCACAGATCCCCTTTCTACCTCCTCCCTCTAGCGTTGAACTCCCTCTTCATCCATATATGCCAGACTGTCAGTTGGTCCACCTTCAGAAGCATTATTAAGGACAAATCTCCAAAAGGTCACTCCTGATTCAGCCCTCTTTTTCCCAGCTCATTCTCTCTTCTACGTCAACTATGTACTTGGATCTGTGACCTTTAGACAGTTGATATTTACCCCACCCCAAACCCAACACAACTCAAGTACATATTTTTAAATTGTCTTATAGATCGCTTATTTATTCCTATTAATGTCTGTCTCCCCATCTAGACTGTAAGCTTCATTCCTGCTAATTTTGTTGTATTGTACTCTCCCAAGCACTTGATACAGTGCTCTACATGGAGTAATCACTAAATAAATGCCATCAATTGATTGACTGAACTCCTCAGTCCTGCAGGTTCAATATATACCTCCTCCACTTTATAAACCTCCCTGCCCCAAGAATTCCAGGAATGAAGGGTCTTATTCTAAAGACTGAACCTCTTTTCGATCACCAATGGTGCAGAGTAATAGAGATAAACCTAGTTAGACATTTTCTTCTGCCAGCTCTACCTCCCATCTGTCTTTTGAAAATTGAAAGCACAGTACCTTAAGTGTTTAGGGGTAAGGACTCATTTGCATAGATGATGCCAAGAGGAGGGAGAATAGAGTGGGGAGATGAGAGTTACTCAGAGAATAAATCCTGTTCTTTACTTACGGGAAAACAGGAGCAGCCGAAACAGCAAAATGAAAAATCAAAAGTAATATAGCCCAGTGGAAAGGGATTGGCAGTGAGGTGATTTACATTCAATCTATCAATCAATCATATTTATTCTGTATTTACTTTGTGAAGAGCAGTTTTAGGTGCTTGGGAGAGTACAATACAATCGTGTTGGTAGACAAGTTCCCTGCCCACAATGATCTTACAATGTAGAGTGGGATACAGAGATATGGGATATGAGAAGCAGCATGGCTCACTGGAAAGAGCCCAGGTTTGGGAGTCAGAGGTCATGGGTTCGAATCCCAGCTCTGCCACTTGTCAGCTGTGTGACTATGGGCAAGTCACTTAACTTCTCTGTGCCTCAGTTCCCTCATCTGTCAAATGGGGATGAAGACTGTGAGCCCCATGTGGAACAACCTGATTACCTTGTATCTACCCCAGTGTTTAGAACAGTACTTTGCACATAGTAAGCGCTTAACAAATACCAACATTATTATTATAGATAACAACATGAATAAATTCATTCATTCAATAGTATTTATTGAGCGCTTACTCTGTGCAGAGCACTGTACTAAGCACTTGGAATGTACAATCAGCAACAGATAGAGACAATCCCTGCCCAGAGATGGGCTTACAATCTAATGGGGGGAGACAGACAGACAAAACCAAGAAAATACAATCCCAATAAATAGAATCAAGGGGATGTACACCTCATTAACAAAATGAATAGGGTAATAAAAATATATACAAATGAGCACAGTCCTGAGGGAAAGCGAAGAGAGGGGGGAGGAGCAGAGGGAAAGGGGGCTTAGCTGAGGGGAGATGAAGGGGGAAGGGGAGGGAGCAGAGTGCAGAGGGGGAGCAGAAAGGGAGCAGAGGGAAAAGGGGAAGCTCAGTCTGGGAAGGCCTCTTGGAGGAGGTGAGTTCTCAGTAGGGCTTTGAAGAGGGGAGAAGAGTTAGTTTGGCAGAGGTGAGGAGGGAGGACATTCCAGGACACCGGTAGGACGTGGCCAGAGGTCGATGGCGGACAGGCGTGAACGGGAGATGGTGAGGAGGCGAGCCCCAGAGGAGCAGAGCGTGCAGGGTGGGCAGTATAAAGAGAGAAAGGAGGAGAGGTAGGGGAGGGGGCAAGGTGACGGAGAGCCTTGAAGCCCAGAGTGAGAAGTTTTTGTTTTGTGTGGAGGTTGATAGGCAACCACTGGAGTTTTTAAGGAGGGGAGTGACATGCCCAGCGCGTTTCTGCAGGAAGATGATCCGGGCAGGGGAATGAAGAATAGACTGGAGCGGGGAGAGATGGGAGGAAGGGAGATCAGAGAGAAGCCTGACACAATAATCCAGCCAGGATATTATGAGAGCTTGTAACAGTAAGATAGCCATTTGGATGGAGAGGGAAGTGCAGATCTTGGCGATATTGTGAAGGTGAGACCGGCAAGTGTTGGTGTGTGGGGTAAATGAGAGAGCTGAGTCAAGGACGACACCAAGGTTGCAGGCCTGTGAGATGGGAAGGATGGTACGACATAGTGACAGGGAAGTCAGAAAGAGGACAGCGCTTGGGAGGGAAGATAAGGAGCTCAGTTTTGGACATGTTTGGACTGTATCTGATCCCAACAACCTTGTAAATACCAAAGTGCTTAGCACATAGAAATTATAAATTCCATCAGAGAAGCAGCTGGGCTTAGTGACAAGAGTACAGGCTTGGGAGTCAAAGGACATAGCTTCAAATCCAGGCTCTGCCACTTGTCTGCTGTGTGACTTTGGGCAAGTCACTCAACTTCTCTGGGCCTTAGTTACCTCATCTGTAAAATGAGGAATAAGACTGTGAGCCCCACATGGGACAACCTGATTATCTTGTATCTACCCCAAAGATTAAAGCAGTGCTTGGCACACAGTAAGATCTTATAAACATTCCTTCAGTTCCATAAAGGATTTGCATCATTTTAAATTATAGCTAGTTTATCAGACAACATCCTTCAAGACAACCCAATAAGCAGTTGTCTTATTCCCCTGTCTTCTCAATTGTCTAGGTGCTTTTAACTATATTGTTGCTAACCTAGCAACATGAGGGCAGAGACATTGAAGAGGCAGGGTGGGACATCTTGTGATCCACACTTCTCTCCTTCTCACAATTGCTCAATTTTGTCACCTCCAAAGGGTGACTGTGTTGGTGGCTAGACACTTCCAAAATCCCCATATATTTCCTTTCTGTCCTAGGGAGGGGCATTGGCCTTGGGGGATGAGGAATAGGGTGGCCGGCATGACAGGGGTGGCAGGCTGTCCTCCCCACCCCACATCCCCCGGAGGAGATGGGGCCCAGTACTGTGAGGCTTGCAGGAGTAAGTGAGGCTCACAGGGAAATTGTGTGGCTCCCACCCCCTTGTCCCTCTGTCCCCTCCCTCCCTCCTCCCACTGTCTCACTAATCTAAATCAGATGAATGGCAGCTATTCATTCATTCATTCATTCATTCATTTATTCAATCGTATTTATTGAGCACTTACTGTGTGCAGAGCACTGTACTAAGTGCTTGGAAAGTACAATTTGGCAACAGATAGAGACTATCCCTACCCAACAACAGGCAACAACAGGAAGGGGGAAACAGGCAACAAAACAAAACTTGTAGACAGTCATCAAGAGCATCAAAATAGATAAATAGAATTATAGGTATATACACATCATTAATAAAAATAGAGTAATATATACAAATATACACAAGTGCTGTAGGGCAGAAAAGTGGGTAGAGGAAGGGGAGGGAGTAGGGGCAATGGGGAGGGGAGGAAGAGCAGAGGGAAAAAGAGGACTCAGGCTGGGAAGACTTCCTGGAGGTGGTGAGGTCTCAGTAGTGCTTTGAAGAGGGGAAGAGAGTCAGTTTGGCAGATGTGAGGAGGGAGGGCATTCCAGGTCAGAGGTAGGACATGGGCTGGGGTTAATGGTGGGACAGGTGAGAACGAGGCCCATTGAGGAGGTGAGCGGCAGAGGAGCGGAGTGTACAGGGTGGGCTGTAGAAAGAGAGAAGGGAGGTGAGGTAGGAGAGGGCAAGGTGATGGAGAGCTTTAAAGCTGAGAGTGAGGAGTTTTTGCTTCATGCAAAGGTTGATAGGCAACCACTGGAGGTTTTTGAAGAGGGGGGTGACATGGCCAGAGCGTTTCTGAAGAAAGATAATCCAGGCAGCGGAGTGAAGTATACACTGAAGCCGGCAGAACCAGGAGCATGGGAGAGCAGAAAGGAGGCTGATGCCGTAATCCAGGATATTATGAGAGCTTGTACCAGCAAGGTAACAGTTTGGTTGGAGAGGAAAGGGTGGATCTTGGCGATGTTGTGAAGGTGAGACCAGCAGGATTTGGTGACAGATTGGATGTGTGGGGTTAATGAGAGAGCAGAGTCAAGGATGACACCAAGGTTGCGGGCCTGTGAGATGAGAAGGACAGTAGTGCTGTCCATAGTGACAGGGAAGTCAGGGAGAGGACAGGGTTTGGGAGGGAAGATAAGGAGCTCAGTCTTGGACACGTTGAGCTTTAGGTGGCAGGCGGACATTCAGGTGGAGATGTCCTGAAGGCAGGAGGAGATAGGAGCCCAAATGAATCAGTTGCCTCCTACAGGAACCAGTCATAGCATGCCTCTTATTAGTGTGTGATAAATCAACCCCTTCAACTGGATGAAGTAGGATTAGATAAGAGCACCCAGACACACCCATAATCCAATCAAACAGTTTAAACCATTAAAATCCATCATATATCCTTTCATATTACATTCAAAAATCATACAGCTCTGTTCTCTGCACATGCAATTACTGTTTGCAACTCACTTAAGAAAAAGAGATGCCTATTTAGTGAGATAATTTCGGTCTAGTATAATTTTTACAATTACCCCTTAAATTAGAAGCACAAATAAAATAAAACAAAGGAACTGAATTAAATCCTATATTCTTGCCTGTGTAAAATTACTATCTCCAGTATATTTTCTATTGCTTCATTCTAGCTAGTTTAAAGTGGCCCAGGGGTTTGTAGCAGAAACAGTGTTCCCCCAGTTTTCTAAACTTGCTAACTACAATGAATTGTAACCTGATTGACTTGTATCCACTCGTGTTTAGAACAGTGCTTGACACATAATAAATGCTTAAATAACACAATATTCATAATAATCGTGATGGAATGACAGCCAGAATGATATTTCCATTCATTTTTCTCAATTTAAGTTAAATATTTTTTCTCTAAACCCAATATTTTATCTTGTATTTCCTCACATTAGATACAATGTAGCACAATTGAGGAGAATTAATCCAGTTTGAAGTTATAAATTAAACCTCGCTGTACATAAAATTTTTGCAAATAGTATTCATATAAAATTACACACAGGTGAAAGTTCTGTGGAACATTCGGTGAATAAATGGACCAATAAAAGGATAAAAATGCAACCCTCTTAAATCAATCTGCTGTGAAACAGTTTTATTAAAGAAATGCAATGAGTAAGCAAATCAAGAAAACCTCAAGGAAATCAATAGATCAACTTGATTTTCTTCTCTCATTCTAAATGAAAGGATGCTTTCTACTTATTGTTTTGGGAACCAAAAAGAAAAGTGAATATAAAATCAAACAAATTCAAACAATTTTCATGGTTGTTTTTGATGGAGTCCCAAGTTCTTGAGTCATGATATTAATAATAAGGATGATAACAATAATTATATTCATTAATTGCTTACTCTGTGCCAAACACTGTACTAAGCACTGAGGTAGATATAAGGTAATTAGGTCAAACACAGTTCCTGTCCCATTTGAGGCTTGCAGTCTAAGAAGGAGAGAAAACATGCATATTAATATTGAATTGGAGCCTCATGTTCTCTTTCCTTTGGCAACTCAATCCAGATTTTGGATATGAGTCTCAGTTCTAGTGGGCAAGTGGAAGAAGCCAAATGGTACCGCATTACCAATAAAATAACTCTTGGCTCCTTTCCAATACTTCCAGTATATAGAAAACCCAATTTAGAGTTTTCTTTCTACATACAGAGGTATTATTCCCAGTTCACTGAAAAGAAGAGCTTTGGGGAAAATGCATTTAAAAAATAATTAGGAACTCCCTAAATAATAGTTTGGTTTTTATGAGAAACAATCATGAATAGGAAATGTTTTTGGAAGAATACCATGCAGAGTAATGATGGATGAGGGTGTGGAGGAAAGAAGGGGATAGAGGAAAATGCATATAAAAAATTTAACCTAGCATGGGCAATTTATTCTCTGTCTCCCTAAGTGTGACATCCCTCCAAGATGTAAAAATGCAGGGTCACTTTCCATGCAATTCAAAACCATTGGGAAAAAAAATGTGTTGATAGCATTTGATCAGAAGATGGTGGGGTAGGAAAGAAGAAACACAGCAAAATGGAAAGGTGTGATAAAAAACAACTTTATCGGTTGCACTTTCAAAATAAAAATTCCTTTGAAAATAAAATTGTCATATTACACAGAAAAATAGTGTTAGAATGAGTGATTCAAATGCCTGAAATATATTTTTCTAGGTTTGTTCTCATCAAAAACTTAATTAATGGTTAGCTTCAAAAATAAGCAGAAAAATAGGATCTTTGACATCACCATGCTTGAAATACCTTGTACCTTATAAATTCTCTATCTTATCAGAAATTCTTTGAAACGAGTGGCTGGAAACACAGTACTAGCCACTTAAATCAGGACTCTGTCCAAGGGAGGCACTCAGCAAGCCTCGATGATAATGATAGATTCTGACCTTTCCTCCAAGATGAAGTCCCTGCCTTAGTTATTCATAAATTTGTCAAAACCTGACAGAAATACTTTAATGTGTCTTAAGTAGGTCTGACTCAGAAAGCTTCAGTTGTATCTAGAGAGTGGAGAATAAAGTAGGAAGCCTGCTGAGAGAAAACTGTATTGATCATTTTCTGATGAATTAGAGACTCTAATCCAAGACTTCTACATTCTTCTTAAAATGCCAAAATCACAACACCCTTATAATAATAATAGTTGACCTATTTGATAACTTCTATGTATCAAGTGCTATACTAAACACTGGGATAATAAGATAGGACATAGTCCCTGTCCATCATAAGGCTCACATTCTAAGGGGGAAAGAGAACAGGTATTTAATCCCCAAAGAGATGAGTAAATTGATGCACAATAAAGTTAATTAATTTGGCCAAAGCCACACAAGAACCTAATTGTGGATACGGGATTAGAATCCAGACCCCTTGACTCAAAAGATTATGCTCTTTCCACTAGGTCACTCTGTTTCCTAATACAGGAAGAACACTTAATTTCTTTCTTATTATCTTCATGCCATAACCAGAGTAACATAAGGATTCTTGTAGATAAAGTAACATTTACTTGATTAGAACAACTAGAGGAGGTTTTCTATTTTTGGGCATCGGGATGTGAAAATCATTTATCTCCAACAAACTTTCCCAATAATACACCACCAGCTTTGTATTTTGAATATTCACTTTAAAAATCAACACCTCATGTATATGCATGAAATATTGTACAGATCCTTAAAAGATATCCTAAAAATCCAGAGTTCCAGATAATTGTTTACATCTTTGTCCGATACTATTTAATTTTTTTTTTAAAACCTGCCATCACCATTTTGAAACAAATGTACTTCTCAGTGTATCTTCCAAACACACCCGGGAACTCTTAGCCTAAGAAAAAATTCTAGAATTCAAATTGCCTCAAAAAATGATAGTTACAAATACACTGGGCCTCAAATTATCAATATAAGATTTCTATATCTGGAATTTGAAAACAATTTTAATGCAATAATTTCTTGAACAGTGTTCAGTTGAAAGGTTTTTCCAAGTGGGTTTTGTAAAGATATCTGAAGTGGGAAATTAGGGTCTTGATTGGATTCTTCTCTGCTGCATGAGGTGTAAGCAAACAAAATACATTTCACTGTTTGCAAATTAATACCTAACATTTTACACAGCAGCATTTTATTAAAACATATTTTAAAAGCTATTAATTTTTGACAAAGCACATTATCTGGGATTATTTTCAGATCAAAGTAATTTCATGTAAACATCATTATATCATAAGTAAAATTTTAAAAATGAGGTTAAATGATGTCCATAAGTCAATTGCCTATGGAAAAAGGATGAGAGAGACTATTCCAGGAGTTAACCACTTGGTAGTCTTTCCCTTGTTTTCTAGGGCTGCATATGGGCTCCCAGAAGACATAAAACACAATCTTTCTTTTGAGTGGTTTCTGGGAAAGGGCTCCAGGAAATTCTGTTTCAAAAACTGAAATAAATTTAAATCTTGCATTTCTTTTTTTGTTTGTTTGTTTCCTTCTATTGGTTCTCTGAACATAACCCTACCTTTAACAATTCTTAGATTTAAAAAAGAGCACATTTACCATTAGTCTTTCCCAAAGCTGTCAACCAAAGATTGAAAAATATAAATTAACAACCTGTAACCAGACAAATGTAGAACTGAAATCGCAAACTTCTTCAAAGACTTTTTTTAAGAAACCTCGCAACTCCCAGTAAGGTGAATTCTTCAATTTAGGGCAGAATACTGTTCTCCATAGAAATCCCAGTGACAGAATATGGAATTTTTGAGTCCCACATGGGTTCAGGTTACCATTTAAATATCTTGGGAGAGTACCCAAGTATGCTAAATTAAGGCAGCTGAATACCATCAATTGATTGACTAAATGAATTACTGAATGTACAATTGAATAGACTTTGCACATAAGTGCTGAGGGGGGTGTTCATTCATTCATTCATTCATTCATTCATTCATTCATTCATTCAATAGTATTTATTGAGAACTTACTATGTGCATAGCACTGTACTAAGTGCTTGGAATGTACAAATTGGCAACAGATAGAGACAGTCCCTGCCCATTGATGGACTTACAGTCTAATCAGGGGACACAGACAGACAGAAACAATAGCAATAAATAGAATCAAGAGGATGAACATCTTATTAACAAAATAAATAGGGTAATGAAAATATATATAGTTGAGCAGATGAGCACAGTGCTGAGGAGAGGGGGAGGAGCAGAGGGAAAGGGGGGAAAAGAGGGCTTAGCTGAGGGGAGGTGAAGGGGGGGT